>NC_140587.1:361189547-361838274 GCF_964204655.1 Triturus cristatus
ACCTTTGCAGGTGGTCCACCCTACAGGATATTTAATCTATGTTCACGGCAGACTGTCTAAATGTTGTCCATAAAAACCCTGTCCCGTCATTTATCACAAGGAGTCTTTAGGAAAAACACTATTTTCTTCTTTTCCTACTCATAAGACTGGAGTTCTGTTTATAGTGTTCAACTTACTGTTATGGAAACGGCTTAGCAAGTGGGATTCATGGAGCTATGATGAAGAAGCTTCATATGTGTACTAAGTCGTCTGAAGAATAAATAATTAAATCCTGATTCCATATCTGTTTCAGCAATTTATAAAGGTTTCACTGTGTAAGTAACACTGTTTGCTAAACCCCCTTCCCTTTTCGTAATAAACATCTGTAGGAAATTGGGTTACTGGTTGAGGGGGGCTGAAACTATCCTCAAGCAGCAACCACAATTATTGTTGGGGTGAAACACAAGCAAATGCTAAATTAACCTATGTGCAAATCTCTGGTATGTTTGCTCAAAGCAGTCAGGCTGAACTTAGAGGCAATGTGTAAAGTTTATTACAGCACTTCAAATGGTAATAACGTGAAAGCATAACAAAAGAAAAATCCCACACCAGTTTAGAAAAGTAGAGTAAAGTTTAATAAATTATTTGACAAAAAAAGAACAAAAATACAATCAGTAGAACCGGATATATGCAATTTTGAAGAATTAAGTTAAAACATTGCCTAAAAGCACAGCACAAAGCACCAACTGTGGTTATCTGGTTGAGCCGGACCCGGACAATGTCGCAAGTTCAGGCCAACCGCGATGGAGCATTGGCCAGATTCAAGGACCAAATTAGGCCCATCCTAGTTGCAGAGCTCTGCGAGATCCAATGTTGAGGATGCATTGCACAGCAGCAGTTTGGATGAGCTACAGGCGGTAATGCAAGCTCCAGCATTGAGGATACGTCACGCAATGGCAAATACGATTAAGCCGTCAGCATGGCTTGTGATGCGAGGTCCTGTGCCATTTTTGAGGATGCCGTCGATGGAGGCTTGCGATGCGAAGTCCTGCACTGGGGGTACACTGCACAGTGGGGGCTCTGAGGAACTGTGGGCTGTGATGTGAGGTCCTGTGTTGGGGATATGTCACGCAACTGTGATGCTGAGCTGTGAGGAGATGCATCACGCTGGGTTGGTTCTGCCCAAGAGACCACAGCTGGATTAGTAAAGCAAACTTAGGTCTACTTCCAACAGTTCAGGACTGGGTGGCATCCATTGGGGGCAAGACTCACAGCAGAGAGAGTCCGGGTGCTGGGTTCAATGTGGCTGTAGCTTTTTCTGTCCCTGAGGCTCTGATTAGGAGACCTAGCCCTTGTAGTCACTCTGGTGCTCCTGGGTCCAAGATGCAGGTCCAGTCCTTCTCACTTAGACAGGAGGGCAACTGAGCAGCAAAGTAGCTGTCCGTCTTGCAGCAGAGTGGCACAGCAGTCCTTCTGATTCTTCCACAAGTCCAGAGGTGTATTGAAGAGTTGGGTCTGAGGGTCCATTATTTATCCTTGGCGCTATCTTTGAAGCAGGAGCAGGTTCTGGAGTTTCCACACCCAGAGGTGTTTGGAATTTTATGACAACCTGCCCTGGCGCCCCAGGAGGACAAAACACTAGTGTCAAACCCTCTGTGAGTGTGCTGAGGTAGAGCCTTTGTGATGGGTAAGTATTATAGGTAACAGCTCCTCCCCCAATCAAGTCAGAAATGGTTCATCCTGCCAGCACCTATTCAATGTCTTTCTCACTGTCTGGGAGCAATATACAAAGGCCAACTGCCAGCCACAGCAAGTCATGTGGCCCAGGATACAGGCTGCAGGCACCAAATGATTGGGATAAGAAAATGTCAACTTTCTAAAAGTGGCCTTTTTCAGAATTGCGATTTAAAATCAGACTTTACCATTAAAGAGGCTTTTAAATTACAATTATGGAGACACCAAACTCAATATTCCTACCTGTTTCAGATTGAAAGTTATCCTGTGTTAAATTTAATAAGTTAACTCCAATGTTACCCCATGAGAAAGATAACCCTTGCAATATTGATAAACTAACTTAAGAGTTTTTCACTACCAGGGCATGTAAAAGTTAAAAGGACCTGTCAATTTGTTTTAAAGATACTTCACCCTGCCCTATGTACGACCTACCTTAGGGGTGACATATGTATTAACAGCTTAGTCCTAGCAAAAGGTATATTTTGCCAGTCGAAATGACAATTTAAAACTGCACACACAGGCTTCAATGGCATGCCTAAGGCCTGTTAACAAGCAACTTATGTGGGTGGCACAATTAGTGCTGTAGGCCCACCATGTGTACTTCATTTACAGGCTATGGGAACAGGTTGTACTACCTTACTCTGAACTTATAAGTAAATTAATTTGAACTTGGGTGTAAGTCAATGTTATTATGTTTCATTGTGTGTGTGAGCACACACACTTTAGAACTTGTTAGCAGTAGTAAAGTGCACAGAGTCCTAAGGCCAATTAAAAATGAGATCAGTAAAAATGGAGGAGTAAGGAGAAGACCACCTTAAAGCTGATAGGTCTAACAACATCTGTAAATTCACCTTTCTGTGATGAATTAAACAGTGGTGAGGCTCACCTTTGACATCTTTAAAGCTCGCGCTCTCAAATGGCTGGGAGCCTCGCCTTAAATGCAGCTTCAGATGTTTGCCATAAATGATATGAAGCAAAAACAATAATAGTGAGAAGTGATTTCAGTGTTAATTGAGCAGTTACTAATTGTGTAGAGGTGTTTTTGCATTGGTGAGAGGAATAATACAGAACTGAATCCACATGATTTCACTACAGAAGCTTCCTGACCAAATGCTGCCCCTGTTGCATCCCTTTGCAATGGCATACTGGTACACCAGTGACTACAGAAGCAACAACATCAATCACCATTGCAGGGTCTACAAAAAGCGATAACATCTATCATGCTGGCTTCAACCACATCTGAGGCAATAAAATCACCAGAGTAATGGTCACAGCTGCCACTATGACAGGATCAACAACAGCAAAAACGTCTGTGACCAGAGCTGGTATTAAACCCAGATCTGTGACTGGGGGTGAATGTTTGATTTGTTTAGCATTCCGTTCATAATCAGTTCTTCTTGCATGTGTCACCTTAAGTGGGAAGGGTATGCTCAGACATGGGTCCTCTGATCGCTGTGCCACCGGATTCAAGCTGGACTGGGTGATGAGGGGTGATACTCCAAAACCAGTACCAGGATGCTTGTTTCTGGTCGGGGAGGACCTGCCCTAGCAGTTCGGGCTCAACACTTCCCATGAGGAGCAGGGTCAAAACTGATTTGCATATGGCTGGGTCAAACTGGAATGGCTTGTCAAGCAAAAAACGGATGTATTTAACCCAGATCTACAACTAGGAGTACATTTCTGACTTGTTCAGCATTCTGTCCCTCTTCAGCAGTTACCAAAGCTACCACTCTGGCAGGAACAACAACATTAACAATAGCTGGAAGCAAGACAGGAACAGCAGTAATGACCACAATTGTAATCACAGTAGGATAATGAGCAACAAGAGCTGCCACAACACCTGGAACCACGGCACGGCAGAGGCCACAACCGCAGTACTGACAATAGCAGCAACAATAGATCCCACCATAGCAGTAACAACACCACAACAAAAGTCAAAACAACTGTGGCAGCAGCAACAATAGTTGCAAAGACTACAGCAATTATCACAGTTGCAATGACTGCAAGGGGCCACAGGAGTGACCAAAGCTGCCACGGCTGCAGGGACCTGTCAAAAGTATCGCTTACCCGAACTTCCACAGGAGCAGAATGAAGACTTGTCCCAGTGCCCCTCCTTAAATCGTCCGTCACCAAATGTAATTGTATGACTGGAGTGCTCTCCAAGTGGGAAGAGGGGATGGAAACAGAGAAGAGACTGCCTAACCTTCGTAGGTTGTCTGCTCTCCTCATTGGAATACGGCTATCTTCCAGCTAAGGAAGTTCTTGCTAACTGCATCCACTCATGTTAGGTTTTCTGAACAACTGACGTAACATAACAAATGACAATACATTCTTGGGTTTCTAAAAATGTGTATAATCTAATACCATGTATAATTATGTACCCCAAATAGATTAGGACCTTGCCACACTAAGCACTACACAACACCGGACCCACCTACCTCAACAACCGACTGAGTGCACTATATTAATGGTTAAGACGAACTCACATGTAGTTTTTCATTTGCAGTGTTTTATGATTATTAAGATGTATTTAGTGGAATCATTTAACAAAAAGTGTAGTGGATACATTTAAGTAGGACCATATATGTATTGTAAGTCCTGAATGTATAAGGTACAGAATTATATTATCTTCATATAAAGTAATTGTGTTTAGTTTAAGTGGCCCGAGTCTAGGCCCACAGAAGCAGATTGTTTTTAGTTTCACATCTCCTTGGTCTCTCAAGAAATAAATAATGAAATACATGTTGTGTTCGAAAAGCAGAGTGTTCTCATCCTACTGCTGGTGCCGGAATGCAAACCAATTATTTTTAGATAGAAGGAGATACCCGGAATGTCTTTGAAGATGGCTGAAAGGCGAGAAGGGAGGATGCCTTCCGTGTCTGGCCTATCTGGGAACCAAGGCCATCTGAACAAAGAAGGTTCATCATGCCCCTGGCTGGAAAATCACCCCACTGACAAAGTTGCAATGGAAATTTTCTGATGACGTATTATCAGTCAACCCCATTTTTTGTATGATGCGCAGGGACAGAGAGACCAGACTTCTGCTAGCTTTCGGATGAGAAGGAGCCTCTTACAACAAGCTCCAAAGCCTTAAGCTAATCAACCCATTTGACGTGAGTGCTTCTTAGGAAGTCAACACGTGCTGAAACCTTTGGGAAATGATGGAAGGGAATTAGATAGGGTCTCCATTTAAAATAGTGTAGGGAAAGCTTTTGTTTTCTCCTAATGAAAAGGGACCTGGACTCCGCATCCATTCTTTGGTGCGTTCTGATTTTGGAGTTTATTATCCTATGCCTTTTGGGTCCTATAATCTATATTCATAGACTCGGCTCTGTATTGATCTTTCTATACCTATATAATTTGATTCTCGTTGTTTCTACATCCAATTATTTTTGGCCTCATAATAAATCGACAAAATCGAAGTTCGGAGTCTGCGGTCCTTTAAGGAATATATATGTATTGAAATATAACCCTGAATTGCTTTGTTCCCCTGAACCACCTTTAGCAGGTAAATACAAGACCATCTGAGCCAACCTAGTAGGATAGATAAAAAGTGCAAGTTGGCGTAATCAAATGGTAGCAGAGGCTGGTTTACCTCTATAGGTGAGGATAAAAGAGAGTAAGGGGTATAGAGTAGGAAGAATAGAAACTTCTGATGCGCAGTGAACAACGGTGAAGATTGGCGGAGACCGGCGGATGTTCGTTGACGGTGCGGCGGAAACAGTAGTAGCGTGAGTATGAAAGGAAATGTGTGTGGTGTGTTATATTGCGGTGATGTATTAATCGTGTGATGTCTTGCGGAGTTGGGATGTATGTTGAGTGATTGTGGTTATTGGTACTGGTCCAAACGCGTGCAGATCAGGAGTTTAGTGAACGGACTCAAGAGAAGTCCAAGATCCCGGGATAGTTTTGTATTGTAATTGTCTGATCAGAACTGTGGGAGTCGTGAAGTGTTATTGATGATCCACTTGTGACAGGGAACTTTGTGTGAGTGTGGGAATACGTTACGGTAGGAAGCCCCAGGTACCGGGGGTGAACTATGGCGATTGAGTGACCAACGCAGGTCGGGGGTCATAGTGGATGGACGCTCTTGTATGAATGCTCTATCAATCTTTTAGCGGACAGACAATTACTTGTTTTATGTGACTGTAAGTTATTGTGACTGTGTTAGGAACAGTTACTTGGTTTAATAACTTTGGTTATACAGTTACTTGTAGTGTGAATGTGCGAGCGAGTGTATGCGTGACTATGTAAAGGCGGGTGAGCCACTGCAAAGAGTGAGCAGTGATGTCAGTGTGCACCGCGCTGGGATTGGTCAGTCTGTGTGCGCCGCGCTGGGATTGGTTGAAGTTCGTCCGACGCTGAATATTGGCTTGTGGGTTGCAAATTGATCGATTTTCATATGCTTTAAGGCGTTGCAAGATTTATGTAGAGGTGAAACAGGGGTGGTGACTCAGGTTGGAGAAACAGCTCCACCAGAGGACACACCGGGCAATTACATGGCAACGGATGTAGGACTTCATACCATAGTGTGGCTTCAGAATTGGCATAAAATCACAGAGAAAGAGGGAGAATTGGCTTTTCCTCGCTATGGGTCATTTTGCATGGAGGTGCTCTACCAGCTGAGGGTGGTGATTTCTGCTTTGAAACCGCCACCTAGACCCACACAATTCGAGGCACTAGATGCATGGATGAGAGCAGCGTTGACGAAGAAAAGAGAAACTTCACAGGGGAGGATGAGGAAAGCGATGAAGGCATATCAGATGCCAGATGGGATGCGCAGTTGAAAAGGTGGAGACTAGACACAATAGAGAGAGAGCAATTGTGTCCATTTCAGGCGTTAGCAGAAGCGTCTGGTGAAAAGTGTAAGACAGAAGAGGACAGTGATACTGATGATAGTTTCCTTGATAGACTGCTAGCAGAACGTCCTCCACCCTGTGACTCTAGGTCTGAGGCAGAAAGGACACAACAGACAGAAGAAACTCTTAAAGTGAGACAAGTGGGTTCAGAGGAGCAGCCAACAGGAGTAAGAGATAGGATTTTAATGGGAAGAAGAATCCCAGGAGGATCTGGAGGAATAGGGTATCCAAATTCAGAGCCAATAAGACTTGAAGGAAATATGCAGTTACCAGATTCTATGTCGGTGCCAGTTACTATTGGACCAGTGCTTTTAAGATATAACCCCAGAGAGAGAGCACGTGATAGTCAACAACAAACCGGAGAAGGGGAAGAGACTATATCTGGAGGGAGCCTTGCAATGAGTGGGACAGGCATAGCGCAGGTGTCAGTGGAATGTAGTACTCCACTGCCGGCCACAGCTGATCCATCGAGAATGGGCAGCGGGTCAGAACGAAGACGGGCAGGAGCTTTGGCAAATTCTAGATCAGTCATCAGAATGTGGGTTCCACCAGTGAGGGAGTCCATGGTACAGAATGAAGAAAGGGGGATGAGACAAGACACACCTAGGGTAGTGTTTGGGCCACAAGTAGTATGTCCAGGTAATCATTGGAGAAGTCACAGCTGGGACAGAGAAAGTCGCCCAGGTCAGAGAATGGAAGAAGAGGGGGATTCCAGGAGAACACAAAGTTCCGACAGAGAGGACTCAGACAATGAGAGAGGTCAGAGAGTTTTACAGGTTGCAATGAAGGCACCACTGTTAGATGTAGTGAGGTTAAAGGTAGAATTAGATGAGGTGGTTGAAGGAAACTTGCCATTGGATAGAATTGAGACGTATGACCCAGGTGAACTGCTGTTTGTAGCTAAGGATATTACAAGAAAGGCAAAGCGAGCTCATGATGCCTTGTCACTATTGGCCTGAAGGTATGAGTGGATCTGAGAAAGACTAAAATGATGCAAGGAACCTGCCGATTGAATTATACAGATAAGGAATTGGAAGAGAAGTGAATGATAGGACTAAAAGCACACATCAAGAAACTGATGATAGGGATGCGAGTTTGGAAAGAACTAGATAGATGGGAAGAGAGATGGGCTCAAAAGAAAAGTGCCAAAACTGGGACAGGAAATACTCTGCCTCCGGGTGGAGGGACAGGAACTGCAGGAAATGTCTCTTTGAGAGAAGTACAAATTGGAGGGTATGTACATGTGCCATGGAGCAGGGGTGATTTGGCAGCATTCACTAATGATTTTCCTCGGCTGAGGGAGAAACCTGCTGACTGGTACAAACAATTAGATCGATTTGTCAAGATCTCAAAAGTGTTATGGATTGATTTGAACACCTTGTTTGATATAGTGGTTCCAGGTGACTTGTGGGCTGCATGTTAAATTGCCATTGAGTAGCCAGCGGCAGAATCAGCTAGAGACCCAGTGAATAATGGTCCTTCACCTGAGGTGATGAAAAAATATAAGCAGGTGATTACTTGGTTACAATCAAAGGTATCTCCCCAAACTGTTGATTGTCTTAAGATTGATCGCACTACTCAAGATCCGAAAGAGTCGGTACATGACTATTATGAGCGATTGTTAATGGCCTTTAAACAGCATAGTGGTCTGGACACTATTGAGCAGAAAGATATGGGACAGTTTGTCTCAAAGTTTGTGTTGGGATTAAGATTGGATATTAGCCTGATGATACAGACGCATTTGATATGTTGGCAAAATAAAACGGTGGATGAAATTCTGCGGTATGCAAAATACTGTAGTGATCAGGTAGAATCGACACAAAAGAAATTGAAAGACAAGCTGATGTCGGTGCAGTTGAGGAATGCCGAAAGGCCCGATCAGATGCAAGGTGGAATGGTTCGAGGCAGAGGAGGTGGTAGAGGACTGGGTCAACAGATGGTGACCCAACCTGGGCAGGGAAGAGGAAGAGGCATGGACATGAGCACAACAAAAGAAGGTTACTGCATGCCATTATTGTCACAAAACCAGACATTGGAAGTGTGAGTGTCGATTGAATCCAGCAAATCAATTACAAAATGAGGGAGAGGGACAAATGTCCGGGACTTTGACTACTGTGACTAGACCTAGGTCCATGTATGGAGGATATGAGCCGCAAGTGCAGATACCTCAACCCCCAAGAATACCTATGCAGAATCAGACATATCTTCAGATGCCTTACTTTGAAATACAAGACAGATTTGATCAGAATCAGGATTCTCAGGAGTGCCATAGGGGGTGCAGGAAGGATGCACTTTGGGTGCCCTTCTGGACATAGATCAGAGTGGACCATTTGTAGATGCAGAAGTGAATGGACATCCTGTTACCTTCTTGTTAGATACTGGAGCTGCTTGCTCTACAGTAAGAAGAGAAGTGGTTCCAAATGTATCCCTATCGGGACAATCGATTCAAGTAGTAGGAGTCAGTAATCAGAAAATGACTAATCCATTGACAAATGAGTTACCTGTGAGAATAGGGCCGTTCCGAGATAGACATCAATACGAGTCCAGTCCGTCTATTAGGACGAGACCTTTTATGTAAACTAAATTGTACCATATCGTGCACTCCGAGAGGTGTGGCGTTGCAGAACTGTGATGACGATGCTGATTTCAAAATGGCTAATACGAGCATGAGTGCAAAAATGTTTGTGGTCCTCACCATTGAGGAATTACCACATGACTTGAGAGATTCGGTATCCCCAAAAGTGAGGGATTTCACAGGTGAAGAGATTGGTCTGATCCGAGGGGTTGATCCTGTAAAGATATAGGTCAAATCAAATGCCTAATTTCCACAAACGCCGCAGTATAAATTGTCTCCCGAAACTATGGCCGGAATAAAACCAGTTATGGAGTCCATGATTGCCCGAGGCATTCTTAAGGAGATTCGAGGAAGTCCCTGTAACTCCCCTTCCATGAGACTGCAGAAACCCAGTGGGAAGTACAGAATAGTGCAAGACCTACGCAGGGTTAATGAAATTGTGATTCCATGTTGTCCTGTGGCACTGACTCCAGCTGTTATTCTATTCCAGATACTATGTGAAGCAGAATGTTTTACAGTTATAGATCTATGTCAGGCATTTTTCTCCATACCATTGCATGAAGAGAGACAGTATTTATTTGCATTTCAGATGGGCGACTGTGTCTTAATATGGTGTAAAATCCCTCAAGGGTATACCGAAAGTCCATCCATCTTTAGTCAGTGTTTGAAAAAAAATCTTGAAGGACTGGTGATGCCTCAGAGGTCAGTCCTGGTCCAATATGTTGACGACCTCCTGGTCGCTTCAGAAACTGAAGATGCTTGTAGGATTTACACTGTAGCTTTGTTGAATCATTTGTCAGAGAATGGACACAAAGTGTCCCCAAACTCCAGTATTGTTTGCCTGAAGTACAGTATCTAGGACACCGGATTGAGAAAAGAAAACAAAGGGTGTCACCGGATCGCATAGAGGCGATCCTGCAAATGGGAACTCTGAAAACACAAAAAGAAGTCCACATGTTTTTGGGAATGGTTGGCTATTGTCGACAGTGGATCCAAAACTTTTCTTTGCAAGCAAAGCCACTGTTGAGACTGACTCGAAAAGACATTAGTGATCCGGTACCATAGGATAAAGAATGTTTGAGATCCTTCCGTGAACTGAGAGAAAGCATATGTCGCACTCAGCTCTTGGAATGCCAGATTATAACAAAGCGTTTTCGCTCTTCTGCTGTGAGAAGGAAGGATGTTTATTAGCAGTCCTTGTACAGACACATGGGGCTGCCCATAGACCAGTGGCTTATTTTTCAGCTACATTAGATCCTGTAGCTTTTGCGTTGCCCAGATGTCTCAAATCTGTTGCTGCAACAATTTTTATGTACCACATTCAGTAGAATTGTTAATGACAAGAACTAAGACACAGTATCTCACAATAACAGACTGACTAAGTATGAGCAGGTTATTTTGGCTTCTGAAAATGTCACAGTGAAATGTTGTACCACTTTAAACCCGGCACGTTGTTACCCATTCCGCAAGAGCATGACTGCCTCGATGTTACTGAGCTATCTACCAAACCCAGACCTGACATTGATGGTGAACCTTTGCCCCAATCTGATTTGATCCTTTTTGTTGATGGTTCATGCTTAAGAGACAATGAAGGGTACTTGAGAGCAGCATTTGCTGTGTGCACCATCATGAGAGTGGTGGAAGCTGCCTGTTTGAATAGAGTATACTCTGCTCAGGTAGCCAAAATTATTACTCTGACACCTGCCTGTACCATCTTGAATGGAGTTCGAGTGACGATCTATACGGACAGCCAATACGGGTTTGGAGTAGTTCATGACTTTAACCAGTTATGGTCACAGAGGGGATTTCTAATGTCCTCTGGGTCCCCAATCCGTAATGGAGAATATGTGCACCAATTATTGGATGCCTTGCAGAAACCCACAGAGATTGCTGTGAATAAATGTGCTGCTCATGGGAGGGGAGAGGCCTTTGTTACAAAGGGAAACAACTATGCAGACGAAGTAGCTCATTTTTGAGCTGTACATGCTTGTGTCTTCAAGGGAGAATATATAGGAGAGAGCACAGAAGATACCGAGCTCAGCATGATGTTGGCTGTAGCTGATACTTCGGATGAGGTGAAGTGGTTGCAGGATGAGGTCTCTGAGAAAGAAGCTGCTTCATGGGTTAGAGCAGGCTGCGAAAAGAGAGAAGATGGCATTTGGGTGTCAACCGATGACAGAGCAGTATTACCCAGTTGCCTATTAAGCCCGATGACCAGACAGATTCACGGAGCAGTTCATTTGGGAACACATGCCATGGTGCGAGTGTTCAGGCAAATGTGGTTTAATCCACGATTTCGTGTGAATGCTGAAGAAGTGTGTCAAAGGTGTGTTACGTGTCAGCAAATGAATGTCGGAAAGAAAACTGTGGTTGCGATGAGTCACATTGGAAGATCAGGAGGCCCTTTCAATAGGATACAATTGGATTTGATTGGAATGCCAAGATGTAACAGGCTGAGATATGTTTTGGTGGTGGTTTGCATCTTTTCACTTTGGGTGGAGGCTTATCCAACCAGGCGATGTGATAGCCTCACAGTGGCAAAAATGCTCTTAAGGGAACTGATACCGAGGTATGGATTTCCGACCTCTGTGGAGACAGATAGAGGAACACACTTCTATAGCGAACTCATGAAATTGTTGTGTGCTGCCTTGAACATTGATCAGAGGTTGCATTGTAGTTACAGGCCGGAAGCATCTGGTCTTGTGGAGCAGGTAAATGGCACAATCAAAATGAGAGTGGCTAAGGTTTGTTCATCGACTACATTGAAATGGCCAGACACGTTGCCATTAGTCTTAATGAGTCATGTGTAACACTCTGACAGGAGAACAGGGCTCTCCCCCCATGAGATATTAACTGGACGAGCTATGCGATTGCCTATGGTGCATTAATAAGCATAACAGAAGATGTGGTGTTGGATTATTGTAGAGGACTGGCTGATGTGGTTAATTCTGTATCTCACCAAGTCGAGGCTGCGACTGTATCCACCGCGAGAGACTTGCTGCATGATCTTAACCCTGGTGACTGGGTGCTGGTTCGCAAGCACATGAGGAAGAGCTGCCTTGATGCTCATTGGAGAGGACAATATCAGGTGACATTGGTCACAAGTACCGCTGTGAAGTGTGGGGGATTACCGAATTGGATCCACGCTTCACATACTCGCCGAGTTCCAGAGCCCATAGAAGAAACAACTTCCTTTCTTCCAAGCAGAACAACTGAAAATGCAACTCAAAGTGAAGGAACAGATCAAAGCGTGAATGGTGATTATGCAGCTGAACAGCCAACCAAGCAGGAAAGAAGAGAGCACACTGCCTCAGAGTTGAGTACAGAACCTGAGATCGATGAGATTGCGGACGTGCATATTGAACCAGACCTCGATGAACAGCCTGGCGCAGAAGGATCTGACCAAGAGGAAGTGAGGAGAACAGATGCCAGAGCAGAGAAGTGGCCAGCAAGAAAGGAAAGGCTGAATATAAGGCACGCATCTGAGAAAAATCTTGCTCCAGTTCCTGAAACGTCTGAATCTGATCAAAGTGAAACAGAAGAAGGATCGGATGATCTAAGATGATCCAGAAGAAAGAGGATACTGTCTCAAAAGTACGCATCTCCTGAGTGGATGTATCTGGTTGCAGATGCAGATGCAGAGACCGAAGAATTCCGGGATATTGGGGACTGGAACAGTGAGCTACGGAGGGGACACCCTCTCGTTTGACATTCAGTTACTTATCCCCGGAGTAGAAGCCTTTGGAACCCTAATGCTGACAGTCCCTAATCCACCTAGGCTGAGTGGTTTGAGATTTGTGATCCTCAATCATGTTGTTTTCTCCTCCTTTGGTTGACAGCTTACTGCCCAAGAATTGGGAGAAATCCATACAGAAATTCTGCAACTTGTCCTTACCATACTTGGTTCGAATATCATTACAGATGAAGCTTGAACTGTGATCGAAGAACGCATTAGGCTTTAGAAAGAAGATAACCTAGCTCCAAGTGAAGGAAAATTTAAAATTAGGGACTTTCAAAAAGAAGACGAACTAAACATTAGGGCTGACTACATCTCTTCAATAGGTTTAGTATTAATGGACTGAATACTGCAATAATCGAATGGAAAAAGCAGAGTAAAGAGAGACATTGTGAACAAAAGTATAAGCAAAAGTACAGAGAGAGAAGAGACTTTGTCGTTCCTTTTGTGCTTCACAATCGAAAAAGTGAAACATGGCTTTTGAAAATTCAGGACGCAAGCAGAAGTGTATAATCGGTACCCTTATTGTAGTAGTGCTTATAGTCATAACTGTGGTGATTGTTACCTCTTTGGTTGAGTCTCAAGATGCTAACAAGAATGGGGAACAGACTACACTTACCTCACCCGTCTCACATTTAGAAGAGGGTCCATCCATGAAAGTTAAAGAGATGATCAAGGAAACTATTCGCACGTTACATGTAGACTTGTCAAAAGGTGATTTCACGCTGAATGCATATGATGGAGCAGGTAGTGCAAAATTTTGTATACCTCCTCTATTCTGCATGAAAAATACTAATTATATAATCTATTAACTATAATATTACTAAACGAGTTTGCATGTATATTAATCAATATTATTAATACTTGAATTACACGTGGGATTTGCATTATGCATGGATAAGTAACCTTTATAACTAAAATCTGTACGCATATTAACAATAGTATATGTGGTAATAGAATACTGCATGATATATGTTGCTTTTGTAATGTTGCCCCAAGAGGAGGACCAAAAAGGTGAATATAATGGCTTTAATTGTTGCTACATGCTAGATAAATACAAGCACATAGAGGGATTAGTAAGGGGTTAACATTAGATTCATTATTTCTGTGTATTAATTACTCTTTTGTGTTTGTTTTGCTTAAGTTGGCATTTGGGCCTAAATCAAAGATGGCCGCTAACGCCACACGACGAAGTGGCCACTGTTCCATGAGGCAGAGTAAGCTACGCATGCGCAAGAAATCTCTTCAACCTCGTAGCGACCTCTGTACCAAATGTCCCCGGTGAAGGATGTAGAACAGGAAGTCTACCAAGACACGAGAACAATCAACCTTACAAAAAACCAGAACAAGACGACTTTTTGACTAACTAATGACCTCACCCCTCGAACTGTACTGAGAACCTTAAAACTTACATTGGACGATCTCAACCAGCCAATCATGACAGTTCTGAAATATTAAATTGTATCTGCTTTACTTCATTGTATTATAAAAAGGGGTAATAGAATAGAGAGTGTGTCGCTTCGCTCTTGCTTTTTGGGTCACATCGCTTTGCGTTGCCTTGCTACATTTTGCGCATTCTCCTGAATCTTTGAGGGTCTGGATGCTGCCCGATCATCTGATGACTGCGAACTTTTCCTAAATCTACGGGCAATGATAGATGCTTGCACGTCTCTGGTCCTTTGCCGATCTTTGGGACTGTAACGTGCTGAGCAAAGAACTTTGGGCGTTGGCCTGTTTCAGGACAATTTACGACAAAATTATGCAGAGCCAATATAGCCAGATTAGGTAAATATGATGTTCTGCAATTTACTCAAGTTTTGATATAAAACTTTCTAAACTTTGATGAGACAAATACGAATTCAAATCATTATGAAATTTTTTGATAAACAATTATTGATTAACAAGAAGTTATGAGTTGTGAGTTTTCATTTAAGAGATAGATTCTGAAGTCTTAAAATGTGTTTTAGCTAGTTCTAAATCACCATCAACCAATCCAACTAAATTGGTCCGTTCGACCAAGTGGGAGGAGTTCCTTGATGTTTTAGGATTAAGGATCTGTAGGCAAAGGGCATTAATGTAAATTTTGTAAATGACTTTTTCTCTCCCTATAGGTTATAAGTAGGGCTCCCGGTTTTCCGTTTATACGGATTTTTACATATAAATACAGACGGGAAACTATGTTTCCTTTGTCTGTATTTATATTTAGAAACGGCAAAATACTAGTAAAGTTTGCCGTGCTGCCGTGCTTAGCCCAGAGTTGCCACACCTCTGTTCCTTTTGTTGCTGCCCCAGCCCTTCTTTTGAATTGGGCATCTCCAGGGCTACGCCGCTCCAGTGAGCTCTGCGCCAGGCCGTCACCATTTCACAAGATAAATGTATTTCTGTAAAGTCACGGGGTAGATTAATGGCGACCCCTTGATTGCTGCTTTTGACAATGTCTGTCCTGCTGCAGCCTCGGGCTCTGGATCCGACCCCTCCCACCACGTATGAACAGGCAGCACCAGGGGGGTTTGAATCGGCAATTAACCTTCATTGAGCCGAAGGATTAGGATAACTGCAGCTCAGGGAGTGTCCATTGTATTCTGCGAGCTGTGCTTTTAAATAGTTGTGTTTGCATGTTGACAGCGCTGTACGACTATGAACTTAAAAAGATACACTTTCCTGAAGTGAGGTGATGACAGCACCTCAGCTTTTGAGACCTTGCTGAAAGCCTGCACGCAGTCGGGTTAATAAAATATCAAAACGCGATAAAGAGATATGTTGGACATTGTACTCATTGTAAAAATTAGCAGCCCCTCTGAAAAAACAAATGCAAAACAAACCAGCGTTATGGCTTTAATTTTACCATCCTTTGATAGATGAAAGACTAAGGTGACTGCTGACATTTGAGCTTACGATATGTCAGAAACCACCACTAAACTTGCTGAGCCATCTGATAGAATAGCATTACAGCAACAGTGCTGGGCTCTGAACAGAGAACTGGCATATCAGCAGGTTAGGCTTCAGTGTGCTGATTCAGGCACACTGCATTTGCGCTTTCCTTTGCCTCCATGCGCTATCAAATTAAAGACCGTTGGTTTCTATTTTGTTTTAAACAGCTGGATTTTGCGCCCTTACTCGTGTGTGGTTGTTTGTAAGCCTATTTTGATGCATGGGTGTGTGAATTGCATATGATTCCTCATGTGGGTGGGGGGGGCTTGTGGTGGCCCTTTTGCATTGTGATCGGTGTGCTTTGCGTTCGTTGCCATTTAGTTTGTTGTTCTGAGGAAATATGAATTTTGTGATCAGTTATGTCCCCTATCGTAGACCCCAACGGCTCCATGTGCATGCTATAAGTACATGTATGTTCCCTCCTACTCCAGTTTTGAAGACGCAAATATATGTGCGTCCACCGTCAACATGTCCTCTTTCAGATCCGCCATGAATGGGTCAGATATTCCATTCCTAAGTATGAAAGGCCACCGACTTTATGTGGTTCACTTTCCACATTTTACAGATTCAGGCGAGTAGGCCCTGAATTCTGTCATCAAGCCTTTTCCTGCCTTCTGCCTCTGAAAGCTCCAGTCTGAGCCTGCATCTGTAGCCATGAACTTTGTCCTACTCCCTGCGCGGCTAACGGTGCCTGATCCAGCATATTGCCTGCCAAAAATTGTATTTCACCTTCAAGATTATCTCCTCCGCTTCTCATCCGATGCATTCCTGTCTAGCAGTTTAGGTAAACATTCCTCCAGCTACCGTGCAAAGGGGCCAGGCCTCGCTGTCCTCATGCAAGTAATTCATAGCCCCGTTACCATGGAATATTCCTACCCCCTCGCATCTCATGTAGACACTCAGACGCTTGTACACGCACTAACAGTCAGTATAGAATAGATTCTATCCTAGAGACCTTTCCTTTTGGATAACACAGTTCTTTAAACATAGGATATTAGATATGATTTGGGATTAGGTTGATATAACCCCCAGACTTCTGTCTCCACATGTAGAGTTAAATGTCAAGTCCCATTCACCCTCTAGTTGCACGTCAATCACACGTCATGCGGCTGCGCGCGCATCTCTGCCAAATATTTCTGCTGACATTGCAGGATTCTTCTATGGATCCACCCACTTGTGACATCATGTTTAATGACGTATTTTAGTTACACCCATGTATACGCCTTTGTTAGTTACGTATGCACCTTTTATCTGTACTATCAGCTGTTACGCCTCTTGCATCTGTCTCACTGTAATGTATTTTCTATAAAACTGCTTATCTGTCAATAATGTATGCCCCTTCCTTCCTGAACTTTCGTGGTGATGGAATAGAAAGCCTACAATTCGAATTGTATTCCTTTGTATAGGAATAAAGCCTTTTAAAACCTCTAATACCACGGATTCTGCCTCTTATATTTACTGAGTTATTCTTAATAGACTTTACCGCATAAAAATAGTACCGGTAATTAAATATTTACCACATAAATTGGCGCCCGAACAGGGACACTTTCTCATCTCACGCGCCGGCGGTGCGTTGCAGGCCCGGTCTCCTGCCACAGCTGAACGGACAAAAACGCGTACCCGCAGGATTTCCTGTATCTCCCTCCGGCCGAGCGGGGGTGACTGAGGCTGCGATCAACACCCAGACGAGGCGGTGAGAAGTGCGAAGTATCCCGACCAGAGCCTAGCTGAGAGAGCAAGATCCGAGGTATACAGAGGCCCACCAGGTTCCGAAGTTCCGAGTCCAGTCGAGTCGAGTCCAGTCCGGTCCAGTTTCAGTTCCGTTCCGAGGCCTTCCGTTCCGAGCTACCCGGTGAGTACCATTACCGGGGAGGCATTTAACGTGCACATAGTCTGTGCCGGTCAAGACGGGTTTGGGTACACAAGTCCGGTCTGCACTGTTTTAGCAGTGTATCTGTACTGTTTAGCAGTATATATAGTATGTCTTGCATATAAATAAGTACTATCTAGTGTCAGTATTATGTCAGTAACTAGTTTTCTATTAGTTATCATTGTTCGAAAAAACTGTTAAGTGTTATATATTTTAATACGTTCTATACATTGTGGTGTGAATGACTGTTCATTATTGTGTTCATTGTATAAAGTGTGTTCTAGAAATAAGATCTAAAAATGCCGCTCTTTTCGAAACTAAGACAGATCAAAACCAGAAAAGGGGTACTCGAAGAAGCTGTTCCCATTCCACCTAGGGATACTCCAGGATACTTTATGTATCATAAGCATGGCCTAGATGCCGTATTATTTCTTGATTTATGGGTGGACTACACCAAAGAATTACCAGAGAGTCAGAGATGGCCCGCAGCAGGGACCTGGGATGCAGATTGCATCATGAGAGTAGAAGAAGAATTATGGAAAAAGAAAGCCAGACAGTCACAGAAAGATGCCATTGAATTATGGCGTAAAGAATCATACAGACGTACAGAAAAAGCACACAGACAGGAAGAGAAAGGTAGAGAGAATTCAAATAAAACTCGAGAAAATCTATTACTTGAGGAAGGTACCCGAGTAAATTCAGAACAAATAGATAGACAAAGAAACACTCTTATGAATGGTATGTATCCTCTTTTGGCCGAAGGGTTACCTAAGGCTATCCCGGAAATACCAAAAGACTTAACTCCTCCATTACTCCCGATAAAAGCACATCCCAAAACACATACCAAAACAGCAAAGGACGTTTTCCTTTCCTCCTATTTAGATGACGTAGCTCCCGAGTATGCTAAAGCCATACCACACATACCGCTTGCCGATGGTGTTCAACACCAAGAGCATTCGTCTGTACCCCCGCAACTACAAACTCCTACACAAGTTCCCACAGGTCCGTCCGTTTCTACAGTTTTTCCCGCATCTACAATTTCTATCCTACGTCCAACGAATCCTTTCGTGCCTAGCGCCTCAGATGGTGCTACAGGAGGTACGACAGACATGTTTGCCACCCCGCCGCGAAATAAACAGACCCTTAGAGATTTAGCACTCCAACGTACACCCCAACTAGCGACCTCCGACATGTTTAAAGAACAGCTTGTGGATTGTAGATACGACCCAGTACCAGGTAGACAGGATAAATTGCTCATATCATCACTACGTATAAGACGAGCTACATTATATTTAATGACAATACCAGGAATGGGTGAACACCTAGACGAAATATATCGCTTTGTCCAAACAGGGCGAGGTCCAGAAAGTATTAACGAAGCTATGGAATACCAGAAAGTGGATGTCCAAAGACAACTACTACGTTTTTTCATAAATTGTGTAATTAGGAATCAAGACAGGCCCGGGGCAGATCACGATACCATGCAAAGACTTGTCAAATGGGGTCAGAACATATCAGAAGAGAAACACGATAGACAGGCGTGTATAATCGCCATGAGTCGAAAGATCCGCAAGGAAGTAGAACGAATACATAAAGAAAGACGAGAAACAGACAGAGTAGAATCAGAAGAGGAGGAGGAGCAGGAATCAGAACAATTAGAAACAATAGGAAGAAAAATGTATCACATAGATAGACAGAACCCGTTACGCGAAGTACACCCAATCAGAGGTGACGGTAATAACTTTACACGCGTGTTTGTGTACACGCCTATAACTAAACTGGAATTATTAGAAATGAAGAAAGTAGTACCCAGCCATGACAAGGACCCAGCAGGTTTCCACCGCGAGATAAAAGACATGTTACTCATGGGAGAGTATACCTACCCCGATATTATGAAAATATTAAAAGTCCTATTACCCGCCGGTGTTTATGAGAAACTCAAAGAAAAGGAATGGGAGGTGGGAGACCAAAAGATAGATTGGACAGCATTAGAAAACGAAGAGAAGGCCCGAGCTGCAGGATCAGGGCTTGGGGAAAAGACTACAGCACTAGCAGGACTACTAGTGCAGGTACTGCCACGTTTATTAACTACGAAAAAGGAGGACTGGGGTGCAATCTCAGCCTGTAAACAAAAGCCAGATGAAGACACTAGTGATTTCTATGCCCGATTTGAAAAATGTTTTGGTATAAATAGTGGCATAAAAGCGAGTAGTGAGTCATATCCACATCTGTTCGTGACAAAATTAGTTGAAAATTCCCTGCTACAAGTCAAGAATAGAATATTGAAATTCGAAAGTACCTGGCAAGGTAATACCCCATCACAGATGTTACAGATGTTACAATATCATCACAATAGAATTAGAGAAGAACAAGAACATGAACAAAGACGTATGAAAGATACAAAAATGAAAATGCTTGTTGCACAGTCAGTCCCAGCTGATGGTCATCAAAAGGGTAATTCCGCAGGTCCTACGAAAGGGACATGCAACTATTGTAAACAACAAGGTCATTATATACACGATTGTCCAGTCCTGAAACATAATATTGCTACAGGTAGAACCCAGGAGAGACCACGTCCACCTAGACAGGATCAGAATCAACAACAAATCCCTCAGCATGCACAACCTAGGTTAGCTCTGCAACAACTAGCTCCGCAACAGGGAGCTCCACAACAGATCGTAGCACCACCACAAGCGCAGCCTATTGCTGCAACACAAGCAACAACACAACAGATGTATCAGTATGCACAAGCAGATTATCCCGATTATCAGCGATACTCATGAGATAGCCTAGAGAGGGAAGTTGGCTTACCCCTTATTGAGGTTCCTGTAGACCAAGAGGGACCTTATGTACATAGTGAACTATTAGGGGAAGACAGAAAGTTTTTACTTGATACAGGGGCAAGCAGAACAACTATAAGACGCAGTGAAGTTCCAGGGGCACCCCTCTCAGGCTCACAAAATATTTCCCTTGGATTCTCAGGAAAACCTATAATAAATGACGTAACACAACCTCTTCCACTTACAATCGGTCCATTGACACGTACTACAGATTTATTGCTTACTAAAACATGTCCAGAAAACTTGTTAGGAATAAAAACATTGAAAGCTCTAGGAGCTATAATATGTTGTTCTCCGGAAGGAGTACGACTATTTCTACGTGACTTCAAAGGTCACTACGTGTCCAGAGACATGGATCACCGACTGCAGAATTTACCTACACATTTATGGGCACAAGGCCCCACTGATGTTGGTTGCATGAATATTACACCATATCGTGTCACACTAAAAACAGGAGTAATACTACCACGTATACGACAATACAAGTTACCACCCGATGCTGTTGTGGCTTTACTGCAAATCATTGACGAGCTCATTGCACAAGGAGTGGTTGTCGAAACCGACTCCAATGTATGTAATTCCCCGATAATTCCGATTCTTAAAAGAACGGATCCAAAAGCACCACCAGTATATCGATTAGTTATTGATCTGCGCGAATTAAATAAATGTATTGTACCACAGTACCCTGTGGTCCCAGATATCTCTTCATTACTAACAGCTATTGACTCAGAAGCAACGTTCTTCACTGTAATTGATCTCAAGAATGCCTTCTTTAGCGTCCCAATCGATCCGGAAAGTCAATACTTGTTCGGGTTCAGTTTAAATGGACGAAGTTTTAAATTCACACGCGCACCTCAAGGATTTACAGAAAGCCCCAGCATCTATAGCCAAGCACTGAAACGAGAACTTGACAGTATCCACATGCCAGTTAACACTGCCTTGCTTCAATATGTCGATGATCTGCTGATCACCGCCCGAAGCGAACCTGAATGTGAAACAGCGTCACTGACGGTTTTAACATTTTTGGCTAACAAGGGACACAAGGTGTCCCCTTCTAAGCTGCAATTCTGTGTCCAGCGAGTTGTTTACCTTGGGCACTCGCTGTCCAAGGAGGGAAGGCAGCTTACACCCGACCGCATCCAGTTAATCGCTAACATGCCACCACCCAAGATACAAAAGGAGGTACGGGCATTCATAGGCCTCACTTCGTACTGTAGGCAGTGGATCCCTCAATATGCATTTCTAGCAAAACCACTCATCCAGTTGACAACACAGGAGGCAGCCACATTGACTGTCCTCCCTTGGACTCAAGAACATACACACGCCTTTGAAAGCTTAAAGAAAGCTTTATGCCAAGCACCTGTTTTAGCAACACCATGTTACAGCAAACAGTTTACACTCTTTGTTACAGAACGCGAAGGTACTGCCTTGTCAGTACTCACTCAGGAACAAGCAGGATCACACAAACCATGTGCTTATTTCTCGAGTACATTAGATCCAGTAGCTCAGGCTCTTCCTGCGTGCCTGAAATCGGTGGCAGCAACAGCTTTAGCAATCAGACAAAGCGATGCCATAGTGTTAGGACACCAATTGACAGTACAAGTACCACATGCAGTAGAGGTTCTCTTGAACCGCACACAAACACAACACTTGACTATAGCGAGACTCACCGGTTACGAACTGACATTGTTTCAGCCACATATAGAAATCAGACGTTGCAATACGTTAAATCCTGCCACACTGTTACCAGTGGGCGGAACAGATCCATTGGCACATGATTGTGTCGAAGTCATTACTATCACGACGAAACCCAGACAAGACTTGACAGATATCCCTTTGTCAGATCCAGACTTGACATTGTATGTAGATGGGTCATGTATGAGAACAAGTACAGGAGAGCTAGTGGCCGCTTACGCAGTCACAACAGACACTGAAGTCATTGAAACAAATTGTATTAACACTTTGTCAGCTCAAGCAGCAGAGCTCATCGCTCTGACACAAGCCTGTATTCAAGCCAAAAATAAGAAAGTCAACATATACACAGATTCACGTTATGCATTCGGAGTCGTCCATGACTTCGGCGTACTGTGGCGAGAGAGAGGTTATTTAACTTCTCACGGTGCCCACATCCAGCACGGACCCCTCATTCAAATCCTATTGGACGCGATTCATCTACCCACTGCAATATCAATTATGAAATGCAAAGCCCATACAAAAGTTACCGATATCATTTCTCAGGGTAATGACCTAGCTGACAGAACAGCTAAACAGACTGCTCAGAATCAGACTCTCACAACTGACATGACAAAGACAATAGTTCCGACACCAACACATTGCATGACAGTTAAGGATCCCGCCCTTGATGTAATTGACATACAGACACATGCTACACCAGAAGAAATAAAGAAATGGACTGAATTAGGAGGGATCCAAACGGATCAAGGATGGATGACGAAGGAAAAATCTATATGGTTTCTTCCCGACTCTATGGTTCAAGTCATCATTAACACAATACATAGTCCAGCGCACCTAGGAGAAAAAGCTATGCTAGACAGCATTCAACACATTTGGTTCAACAAACACTTGCGAGCAGCAGCTAAACAAAAAGTTTGTACCTGTATGATTGTATGATATGTTGTCAGTTTAATCCAGGTAAAAGCATCCCCGTAGAGCAGGGTGGATTTCAACCTCCCGATCATGCTTTTGAAGTCCTCCAGATGGATTATATCCAGATGGAACGATGTCGAGGATTCAAATATGTTCTCGTAGTTGTCTGTGCTCTTTCCCGTTGGACAGAAGCATACCCGGTTTCAGATTACACTGCTTCGACTACTGCCAAACAGTTAGTTCGAGAATTCTTCCCACGGTACGGTTTACCACGTGTTGTCTACTCAGATAACGGCCAACCGTTCTCATCCGAACTAATGAAACACGTTTCCCTTTTGTTAGGCTACCAATGGAAATTCCACTGTGTCCGGCATCCCGAGGCCGCAGGTCTCGTGGAACGCCATAATCAAACTCTGAAAATTAGATTGTCCAAAATATGTAGGGAAAAAGGTGTCGATTGGATAGTAGCCTTACCAGTTGCACTCTTTTACATGAGAATGGTAGCACATTCTCGAACAGGGCTATCCCCGTACGAGGTGATCTTCGGTAGACCACCAAATATGTGGGGGACGCCTATACCTCGCAAAATCACTGATGTTGACTGTAATATGCTGACAGATTACCTGGCTTCCTTGATGTCTGCACTACAATCTTGTCGTTCACAGGTAACCGCAGCTTTTCCCGATAATACTGAGGTGAAGCCCCATGACGTGGTTCCTGGTGACCTGGTTTTGGTCAGGAATTTCGACCGGAAGACCCAACTGGATCCTAGGTGGAAGTCGCCTAAGTTGGTTCTACTGACTACAAGGACTGCCGTGAAGATTGAGGGTCGCAAAGGGTGGTTGCACTCGAGTCATATCAAGAAATTTTATGGACTACCATCCAGTGTGAATACTCAACCCTGTATTCCCTCACAGACAGACTCAAAGCTCCCCTTGGTTGAGAAATCAAAACCAGAACTTTATAAACTAAAATTGAGGTCTAGTAAGTCAGACAATTTGATTGTTTAAGTCCTCTCCAAGGTGAATCGGTTGAATTAGTCTCTGACATGTATCCTCTAGACCGGAATAGAGAAAGAAATCAACAGAGGCAGCTGAAAAAACATGTGTATTGTAAATCACTTCGTAGTCACTGCACAGTAACATTATTAATTTTGTTTTTTCTAAGTCTTCTGATTATTATTTTCAGCATACTATTGCATATGTATTACCCTATTCTTAAGCGTGCTTACAACATAACTGCAGAACATTCTTTTAGCGAATTACCTCCGCATGAGTTGTCCTATAGATTTGCGCTGCGCAACAACACATTTATCAGTATGTTACATCATTCCCATCAGACCAGCAATGCCACAAATTGTTGGATATGTGGCCGACTACCTCCCTATCAGAACTATAAGGGAGTTTTGCCCCTCTTTCCCTATCCGTTCACACACAATGGCTCCTGTGGAGCATGGTTTAGCTTGATTAATTCCCTAGATTCAAATTCCGCAGTTTATCAAGACAACTGGGTATGGGGAAACCTGAACCTAGTTTTGCTTAAAGTCTGCTACCCTAACAAGGAGGGACTTCCTAAGAGAACAGGAACTGATCTAGAAAATGAAGTATATGGATTAGGTAATTTTACACTTAACCTCATGATCCTGAACGTTGAATCTGAAGCTACACCAATCTTGCCCGCCATGTCAGTATTCCCAGTAAAAGGGGAATTATGTGTAAGAAAGAATGGTTCCATACACATGGGCCATAGTAAATGCACCACTGTAATAAAATTCAGTGATCAAGGCAAGTCTACATTCAGAGCTTCCCATCATTCCTACTTCATATGTGGCCAGACCGCATATATATGTCTACCTCTAGATTGGGATGGTACCTGTTACATAGCATTCCTTCTGCCACCTGTTTTCCTAGCCCCTCCTGATTATCATAGAAATACCCATTTAGTACACAATAGACAACAGAGAGATCTCCCAATTGTCGATTACACTGAAACAGCATGGGAAAAATACACAGATTTCAATAAAGGATTCTTTCCCTATATAGGTACAGTCACTAATAGTAAGCTGATACGTAGATTAACCAGAACCCTTGAAGCAGTAGTGAATGAGACTATTTCCGCCTTAGGCAATTTAACAGAAGAGCAGTCTGCTATGCGGATTGTTGTGCTTCAAAATCGTCTTGTTCTTGACGTCATCCTGGCCGATAGGGGCGGAGCTTGTAGGGTCATCGGATCAAGTTGCTGCATTTTCATACCAGAAAATTCGCCGTCAGTATATAAAGCCATAACCCGCCTTCATAAGATTATAAGCCAGATACACCAGAGTCCAGGCACCTGGACTTGGTCCGGTTGGTTCTGGGGCGTGTTGTCAGCCTGGGGATGGAGAATCCTATCCTTCCTAGGTATTGGCTTTCTCATACTATTCAGTTTCTGTTTATGTCTACAATGTGGGCCAGCAATTTGTGGTCTGTGTGCCACATCGTGTATCCCACATCCAAGTTTTCGTTCAAGATCCCGGAAGAAGAAAGAAGAACAAATGATGCTATATGAACAGATAGATGGATTGATGAAGATCGATATCTCCTGAGGGTCCGTAGGGGACAAGGAGGGAATGAGGAAATATGAATTTTGTGATCAGTTATGTCCCCTATCGTAGACCCCAACGGCTCCATGTGCATGCTATAAGTACATGTATGTTCCCTCCTACTCCAGTTTTGAAGACGCAAATATATGTGCGTCCACCGTCAACATGTCCTCTTTCAGATCCGCCATGAATGGGTCAGATATTCCATTCCTAAGTATGAAAGGCCACCGACTTTATGTGGTTCACTTTCCACATTTTACAGATTCAGGCGAGTAGGCCCTGAATTCTGTCATCAAGCCTTTTCCTGCCTTCTGCCTCTGAAAGCTCCAGTCTGAGCCTGCATCTGTAGCCATGAACTTTGTCCTACTCCCTGCGCGGCTAACGGTGCCTGATCCAGCATATTGCCTGCCAAAAACTGTATTTCACCTTCAAGATTATCTCCTCCGCTCCTCATCCGATGCATTCCTGTCTAGCAGTTTAGGTAAACATTCCTCCAGCTACCGTGCAAAGGGGCCAGGCCTCGCTGTCCTCATGCAAGTAATTCATAGCCCCGTTACCATGGAATATTCCTACCCCCTCGCATCTCATGTAGACACTCAGACGCTTGTACACGCACTAACAGTCAGTATAGAATAGATTCTATCCTAGAGACCTTTCCTTTTGGATAACACAGTTCTTTAAACATAGGATATTAGATATGATTTGGGATTAGGTTGACATAACCCCCAGACTTCTGTCTCCACATGTAGAGTTAAATGTCAAGTCCCCTTCACCCTCTAGTTGCACGTCAATCACACGTCATGCGGCTGCGCGCGCATCTCTGCCAAATATTTCTGCTGACATTGCAGGATTCTTCTATGGATCCACCCACTTGTGACATCATGTTTAATGACGTATTTTAGTTACACCCATGTATACGCCTTTGTTAGTTACGTATGCACCTTTTATCTGTACTATCAGCTGTTACGCCTCTTGCATCTGTCTCACTGTAATGTATTTTCTATAAAACTGCTTATCTGTCAATAATGTATGCCCCTTCCTTCCTGAACTTTCGTGGTGATGGAATAGAAAGCCTACAATTCGAATTGTATTCCTTTGTATAGGAATAAAGCCTTTTAAAACCTCTAATACCACGGATTCTGCCTCTTATATTTACTGAGTTATTCTTAATAGACTTTACCGCATAAAAATAGTACCGGTAATTAAATATTTACCACAGTTCCCTCAGCTCTTGTGTCCGTGTACAAGCAGTTGCACATGTGTTTTTTTGAACTGAAATAAATGTGGAAAAATACTAGCTGTAGCGTCGTGTTTTGCTTGTGGCAAAAATAAATGCGGATAAATACAGAAAAAATGCCCCAAAAATAAATATGGCTAAATACAGACGGAAATGGCAAAAAAATAAATACCATAAAACCGGCAGCCCTAGTTATAAGGGGTTCCCCCCCACATGTCCGGCGCTTGAAATACTCATCCCTCCTGTGTGCAGACTCGTGAGAGAGACGTGTGAGTGTTGGTGTTATGGGCCCCACCAATGACTGTGTGTGTGAATGAGCTACTGTGACGTCGGGTCTGCGACGCAGGGAGGATATCGGTAAATGTTATTCCCCATTCTTCCCAGTCTTGCACTGGATCAGTTTTTCTGGTAGCATGGTTTTTATTGTTTTGGTTTGGTGATTATTGCTTGTAAATTGCTTATTGATTATTGATTGTGGGAAAGTATTGGTTTATGTATTAACACTCCATGTTGAGTCGCGTCGAGTTCTATGTTGTTTGATGGATTCTGGGATGTAGGAAGTCGGAAGTTTGTAACAGTTCCGTAGTAGAGCAGAGGTAAGCGCTGCTCTCGGGAAAGACGGAATTGTTGTTGCCCTGTAGGTACACGGGGAAAACGTGTGATGATTGAAGTTGCACGATGCATTGTCTGGGTTCGATTTGGTAACATCGTCGTGTGTTGCCATTAGGGACATTTTCTGTATGAGAGAAATGTATGATAGCGAAGGTCACCTGTGAAATTTTGGTCTTAGGTACCAGGAGTCCAAAAGGCACTCTGATTACGCTTATCACTGGAAAGGTAATAGGTGTTCCCTAAGCTTGCTAGAAGGATAAAGTAGAGGGAAGTGCTACTTTATTAACGTTGTCATAATTCTGTAGTAGGGCAGAGGTAAGTGCTGCTCTCGGCAAAGACAGAATTCTGTGTGAATGAACTACATTTTCCGTATGAAAGTGCGTGAATGAAATAGCATTCATGTTAATTGTGAAACTCTGGTTTTATTTCTCAGGAGCAGAGCGTCTCCAACTAGGGTGCCGATTACGATCCTGGAAAAAAATTCCCCATACGACTCGTATCCGGTCTTTTTACCGTACGAATCGTACAAGTGCCGTACAAACTGCCAACTACGATTCACATGGAAAAAAGTCCATACGAATCGCATTGGGAATAATTCCCCACACGTCCTCGGGTCGGAAAATGTGTCCGACACGTCCCCGGACGATTTACCGTACAAATGTGAAAAGTGAAGTCCGACCGCGCAAGTACGATCCATCCCGTGCGTCTGATGTTACAACCGGATGGAAAAAACACCGTCCGCACCGAACTCCTATAGCAACCATGGAGACATGTGCCCGCATACGCGCCCAACACCCCCCCAGCCCCCGTATGTACACGCCCAATCACCGCCCCAGCCCTCGTATGTACGAGTCGAACCCCCACCCGTGTATGTACACCCGTGTACGTACGAGTAGAACCCCCACCCGTGTATGTACACCCGTGTACATACGAGTCGAACCCCCACCCGTGTATGTGCACCCCCGTACGTACGGCCCGTACCCCCACCCGCATATGTATGGAGCGTACCCCCACCCCAACAGTGTATGTACGGACCGTACCCCCACCCGTGAATGTATGGAGCGTACCCCCACCTCAACAGTGTATGTACGGACCGTACCCCAGGCCCCAACACCAGCACCCTCACCCAACATCGCGCATGTACGAGTCGTACCAAGCCAGAGACAAGGACAGCACTGTACAACAAAATGGCCGATGTACACACCGTACAGACGCTAGAAACACACGTACACAACCAGGACAAAGCAAAACAACACAAGAAGACTCCATTCGAATCGCACAAAGCCACAAAACATGTCCAACAAGCACAAATACAACCTATTCACTGACCTGCAACTGCCAAACTCCCAAACAGAGGCCCAAAACACAACCACTCCTTATAACACACCCACCCAAAGTTCAAACACAGCCACACCCACCAATGGACCAATAAAAAGGCCCAACACACACAAACCATGATCCTTTGCAACAGACCCACTGCTGGCAGACCACACCGAGAAACAACTGCACCATACTACAACCTCCACTACACCTTACACCTGCACACCTTCACACAACCACCTTCACAAACACCCCCTCATCACATTCACACACACCTGCACAACCACACCCACACACCCACAACCATCCACACTCACCAGGCCAACATCACTGGAGGAGGGCCGCCCCGCAGACGCGTACAATACGCCCCGGGAGGAGAAGGTGATGGCCATACTGCCAGTGGTGGCAGTGGACGGAGTAGAAGGACTCCGAGAGCCTGGTGAGTACACAAACAACTCACCTCACATGGGGGGAACGTCATCCACAACCAAACTCACAATCATGCACGCAACCACCCCAAGCTATCGCATGACTCAACCACACTCCATAAACACGCACATGCCACTAGCGCCACCATGCCCCATTCACCCAGCTGGACAATGCCAAGTCACAGGCCACAGAAAACACCAACACAAGACACGGTAACCCGGATGGCGGGAGTGTGGGCCTCCAAAATCAAATAGTGCAACTCAGAAGCAGACAACAATGCCCTCTGCCCATATGACCTAGGTCACAGCCAGACAAACAGTGTGTCCCCACACAGGAAAGACTTGCCTGCAAATGGCGGACACTTTGCATGAAGACATGGGGGTGAAGGCACCTTTTTGCACATGACAGCAGCCAATGAACAGCCAACACTGTGAAAGAGTGGCAGCACACACCACCACAGCAGCAGCGCAGACACAGACACTACACCCAATGGGTGCCTGGAGATCAGAAACAAACTCACATGAACAAGCCAAGGGCCATTCAAAGATCTGCAAAAAGTTGTGCCTAGGAAGCTGGGCTGAGGTGACAGAGGGTGACACACAGAGGGAGGTAGAGGGGGAGAGAGAGGGAGGGAGACACAGGGAGACGGACAGAGGGAGGAGGCTGACTCAGGGAGGGAGGGAGAGGGGGACAGAGAGGGATTGAGAAAGGGATACACAAATCAGCCTTGGGTGGTGTGGGAATGTCTGCTCGTCAGCAGGTGGACTGCGTGCATGTAGACAAGGGTGGCCAGTGTCTGAATACCCCTCTCTTCTCCATGGCAAAACACTGGGCCATGTCTCAACCTTTGCACGAGCACAACGACAGCTACCTGCATTATATAAGTGTGTGGAACAACTCCATGTGCCCACGTACAGTGCAACATGGAAGGCGCCAATGCATGGCTCGCCACACCTGCTCACGCCACTGCTGATTGCAGTCACAATTGACGCAGCAAGTAAGACTGTGTCACCCATAGGTAAAGTCTCAAAAGCTGTGGCCAAGGGACATACCCATGCACAAGTGCACTGTGAGTGGAATGCAAGACATATCCAAATACCCAGAGGAAATGTGCCAACTAATGAAACATGGATGTTGCATGGAACTAAAATAACATTGTCTCTCACACAAACAGGTCAATGTCGTGGATCACCCCCCAACACTGGGGGGGAAGACTCACAGGACCCGGCTCTGCGGGATGACGATCCCACCGGCAGCGACGATTCTCACCACTCTGTGGACGACCCCGACCAACCTGGCCCCTCTGGTGTCCAACCACCTGCAGCACCTGAGTCAGGTACAACTGGGCCAACCACCACCCCCACTCCTGCCACATCCCAGGAGACACCCAGGATCCCTGCCCCACCACCACAACGCAGCCAGGCTGACCAGGAGGAACACGGTGTACCGGGCACCCAGGAGGAGGCAGGCGACAACGCAAATGCCACCCCTCAGGGGTAACGGAGACCCGATGTGCCGACAAGGGCAGGCCAGGTGCAAGTGGGCAGGGGTGGTGGGAGTGGAGGACGGTGGAGGCGCGAGCCTGACCAGTTGGCTGCGGAACCGGTATATTCCCATGTAAGAAACATCCTGGACACATACCAGCAGGACACCACGGGCATGAGCCAGGTTGTGTCCACCCTCAACGAGATGAAGGGGACCCTCGAGGAGATCAAGACCCAGCAGGCCCAGCAACATGCGGAGCAACATGCCTGTCAACTGCGACACCAAGGGCGGATGGAGGACAGACAGGCTGAGCTCGTGACGGTGCTCACGGGAATTAACCGTTCACTCCGTCGGATAGCCGACAACATGGGCAACCCTCCCTGTGCCACCAGGCGAAGAACATCACCACCCACAGGGAGGGATCAGGAGGAGGAGGAGACATCCGACGGAGCATCCCAAACATCGTCACGGCCTGCTTCTGAGGGTTCCCGCAGGAGGGCGGGTCGTCCATGGAAAAGACCGTGAGGGTCGGCGCAACAGCACCATCTCCCAGGACACCTGGCCTGGCACCTGGCACACTGGACCAACAGCAGCACAGCAGCAAATGACATTCTCTGCCACATGGACTTGCTGGTCACTGTCTGACCAATGTTGACAAAGACTGTGGCATGGACTCTGATGATTTCCAATGGCAAGGACACCAACTCCCCCAGTGAACTTTGGATTCCACACACCCGGAAAGCCCCTCTTGTCATACCCCCCCCAACACGTACCCCAACACAAATAAAAACTTACACGATAAAGAGATGATGCCTACATTTTGCATTATTACCTTACATGTGTCTTGTAAAGTCTAACCATGCCTGAGTTCTCATATGACTTCAACCATCCATACCCTGGGTCCTGAGTCTGGCACAGGACACAAATGGGTCACAATGTATTAGGCAAGACAGACATGAAGCACCATACACACCCGTGATGGGCCCAACCAGCTGAGGGGGTGGCCGCACAACCGTGCCGACAGACATATTGAGTACAGCAACAGTCATGCGCAGAGGTCAGGGATCATGTGGAGTGTCCTGGGGGGCACCCAGGTAAGTGCAGACAGGTGGCAGAACCATGTCCTGCAAGCTTGAATCAGGTGGATGCAGAGAATGGTGGCCTGGCCAACGTTGGATGCATGGGGATGGCACATGTCACAATACCCACACAGTCATGGACATCATGCACAATGCAGAGTCTAATCCCACACAAACTGCTTGCATGTTGCTACTCTACCCATAGACACATAGCCACTATCACTGAAAACCATGCCAGACATGCCGTATGCACCGTGGCAACACACCAGCATTGACTGAGAAGAGGCACCTTGGAGGCATAAGGACACCTTTATTAGTCATGCATTCCGGAATGCAGAGGCAACTCGGAGTACACATACACAGGTCATGTGGATTAACATGTGGGTCCAACACTGGCACCCCCCTTCTGCACCACAAATGCGTGATATCCATGGAACTGGCACACAAGTGTCGGGTAACAGCTAAACACCCCCTGCTGCGCACGGAGAGGCTGCCATACACCATTGATCCTCTGATGTGGAAGTCCCACACCATGTCTAGCCAATGCAAACCGTATGTGTCCGAGGGCAGTGTTACACACATTGATGCCATCATCACAATCCACTATCCCATTACAGATGACTGTCAACAAGTCTGACCATCTATTCAGGTGTATCCAGCTACATGTAATGTGTCCCATGGTGATGCGACATGTCTGCAGAGGAACCAAACATCGACAGGGGCAGTGTGCACACATCGTAAACAACTGCCACACCCAATACACCCCTGATGCATCCCTTACCCTAAGGAGACTTCCAAACTTGTCCGTGCGTGTAACGCTGAGTCAGCACACGATGACGTGTCCATGAGGAATAGCAGTGCCACAACAATGCAACCAGCAGACGCCATGCGCAAGTACCTGGGGATGAGAGACACACAAGAAGTCAGCCACAAAAAGCACAGCCACTTGCATGTGCATGTACTCGACACATGTAAGGATGACAACATGCTAGGTCACAATTATGACTGGGGAAATACACTCATCACTGGCACCATCACTCGAGTGACACATCCACACACACCTCTGACTCACGTGGCATACATGCAGATGGACACACACATCGCAACACATGCCACACGGGGACCAATGCGTGCACACTCAGACACTGGTACTCACCACTAAGCAAAGAAGTCGCGTATGAGCCGACTCCGGATGTCCTCTTGCGGAACCACATCCTCCACATCACTAGCCCCATTGCCAAGCCCTTCGTCCTCCACGGGTGGATGGTCCTGATCATCTTGATCCAGGATGAGCGGCACAGCTTTCTCAATTGCCATGTTGTGCAGCATGCAGCAGACCATGAAGATTTTGCAGACCTTCAACGGGGCATATGGGAGGGCGCCGCCGGTCTTGTGGAGGCACCTGAATCGGCTCTTCAGGAGGCCAAATGTCCTCTCTATCACTCGCCTTGTCCGGCCATGGGCGGTGTTGTAGCGGAGCTGGGCCGGCGTGCTGGGGTTGCGGAGAGGTGTGATCAGCCATGGCATGTTGGGATAGCCAGCGTCCCCTACATGGAAACCACAAGGAAATAAGTAGGACAGGAGAAGCGGTCGGGCTGGAAGTCTACGCAAAATACAGGACAGACAGAGTGTACCCACCAACAACACATGCTCGTTCGTTGCGCAGCTGCGTCATCATTTCAGGCACCCTGCTACGCCTCATGATGTAGGCATCGTGTGCTGATCCTGGAAAAATGAGCACAGACATGTGAAAATCACCATGTTGGACAGACACACCACAAGGGCATTGATGGAGTGGTAGTGCTTGTGATTCCTGTTACCTCCTGTGCCTGTGGTGGTACCAAAGCCACATGTGTCCCATCTATGGACCCAATGACATGGGGCATCCCTCCCAGGGCATAGAATCCACGCTTGACAACAGTCAACTGTTCAGGAGTTGGGAAATGGATGAACTCATCCAGGTGAAGCAACATGGCCTCTAAAAAATCATGCAGCACACGGCTGAACATGCTCTGGGACATGCCACCAACATGAGCTATGATATATTGAAAGGTACCCGTGGCAAGAAAATGTAGGGCTGCCATTACCTTCAGCTTGGGTGTCAGTGCCGTAGGATACCTGTGCAGCGGTTGCAGGTGTGGTGCCAGCCTTGCCGTCAACTCCTCAATCAACGGTTGGGGGAAGCGGTAGCAGCGTATACAGTCATTCTCCCGCATGTCAGCCAAGTCCGGAATTGGTCGGGGAAGAGGCGGCGCTCTGCAGTAATTTGGAAGTGACAAGGAAGAGTGAGTGCACTACAACAACAATTTATATGTACTGAGCACATGTTAATCTGTCAATACACATATGCTACATAGGGAGTCAGGTATGTGCTACATGCCCTGGACACGTATGGCTGCCAGGTGACACTCCTACCAAGACCCAGCTACACACGGAGATTGTGAACCTCCACATTCCATGGCATGGGACTAGCTGTGTCCCAGTGTAAGTGAACAGCCAGACGCAATACAGCAGTGACATACATCAACATATCAGCTGAAGTAGGATGTTGATTGCAGAGACAGGTAGCGGAACACTAGAGCCACAGGTCACATGACATTACACTAGGACAGCCCACACACCTTGCCATGAAGGTGTACATGTCATGACTGACCACACATACATTGAGAGGATGCAGACAGGTCCTTGTTACGCTACTCCGTGTCCCATGCATTCATACACACCTTACATCCGATACCACATGTGGCCTGGTGTGCGTAACAGTTTGCCATGTCCATCTACACACAGACACATGTTGGTTGCAGCAACAGCAGATGCTTTTGAGGGAACACCAACATCAAGCTAATGTGAACACACCACACATACATGACATAGTCACATCGTGCACCGTGGGTAGTCACATGTCTGGTGTGGTAACCCCTGTAGCGGGCATCAGGGGACACTTGCGTGTGTTGTTGACTGTGCGATGCCAGTGACGCTCATCTCAAGTGTGCTGTACGACATGCACACATGTCAAAGGAGTGAAGGGCATGTCTGGCACATATAGCACCATCACACATAACATCTGTACACATCTCATCATACATCTATTGCCTTCACAACTCAGGAGTAATGTGCCAGCTCACAGCCTTTCACACCTGTGCCCCACACATGTAGTACTGGCCAGACAATGCCTTGATGTCCATCCATGGACAAGTATGTCAGCTCTATTCCTCTCTGTGTGCTGCCTGTCACCACTGTTATGTGTGTAAGGCACCGTACATTCGCTCTGAGGGCGTGTGTACGTTCCCTATCACTATGGGAGTGCTGCCGTATGCCTACCCATAGTGATGGTGAGCGTACGCGCGTGTGTACGGTCCGTATCACTTTGGGTACGCATACGCGAGCACACCCATAGTGATAGTGAGCGTACGCGCGTGTGTACGGTCCGTATCACTATGGGGACGCATACGCGAGCACACCCATAGTGATAGTGAGCGTACGCGCGTGTGTACGGTCCGTATCACTATAGGTACGCATACGCGAGCACACCCATAGTGATAGTGAGCGTACACGCGTGTGTACGGTCCGTATCACTATGGGTTTGCTCGCATATGCGTACCCATAGTGATACGGACCGTACACACACGCGCGTACGCTCACTATCACTATGGGTGTGCTCGCGTATGCGTACCCATAGTGATACGGAGCGTACACGCGCCTGTACGGGCCCTTGCTATGCATTTGGGGTGCCCTAAGGCCCCGGAACGCACCGTACCTGTGTGTGAATCTCCAAATTACATAGGGGACACATGAGGGACAAGTATAAAGGCCTACATGCATGCTGGTTGTCATGGAGACCAAGTTTAAAGTATGAATTTTTTTCAGCAGGTGCACAGCAAAAGTCGGTTTGAATGAATCTACATTGTTGCAAAGTGGTTGTGGAGTTTACATCATGCTCAAGAAAAAAAAAGAGCAAAGCCACTGACTGTGCTAGGTTTAAAGGGATTGGGGGAAACATAGGATGCACATGTGAGTGACCAATCACTCTGTACTCCTGTGCATGAAACAGGCCAGCAAGGCAGATATAAGGCAGCCAGGTCCCATGAGAGAGCACTTGCCTGCACATCTTTGGATTCTACGACACTGCTGCTGCTCGGGATTCCCTGGCACCATGTCAAGGTCTGTGGAGAGGGCCCAGCCTTTCACCCTGGAGGAGAATCTGGCATTGCTGGATGTGATCCTCCCACAGTACCCCCTGCTGTATGGGCGACCAGGGTTTCAGGTAAGTGCAGAGTCCACTAGCACAGACTGTGTCCCTTTTTTGTGACTGTGACTTCTGGCATTGTGTCCAGGTGTGACACACATGCATTGTACTGTAGGGTGGGTCCCAGGGGGGGAATGCCTGATGTCTCCCAGCCAGAGCATGCTGTGGTGCATGTCTGCCGTCCTCACTTGCATTGTGTTTACTGTGACAATCACTGCATGGTGCATGCCACATTCTGCCTGTCTTATCCTCCTGGGTATGTTGCCTCTACAGTCCTCATGTGATTATGTGGTCAGCCCAGTGTGACAGGTGACTGTACCCACAGATGTGTGTTAGTTCTGAGTACCTGTGCTGAGAGTGTCCACATGATGTGTTCGTACCCTGGACATCGGTGTGTGTGTAAGTCCCCTGTCATGTGGGTGGGTGCATATGTGGAGTGTAGCACCCAAGCTGCATGAGGGATGGATATACCCAGCCCATCTGATGTGAGCAGGGAGCAGTGCTGTGTGTCTGACGTGCAGAGCCAGCCCCACACCTGTGAGCCCCCCCGTCTAGTGCAGAGTGAGGTTTGTAGCTGCATTTGGCAATGGCAGGTGAATGTCCTGTGCCTGTGTGTGTCTGTGTACTCTGCTGAGGTAGCGTCAGTGGCCTGTGGCATGTGACTGCTCTGAGGTGCTGCACATAATCCTGGTGTACCTTCTGATGCACAGTGTGAGTCTGGATCATTTATTGTGTCGTACCCCTCATGCCACCTGTGTACTTTCAATGGCACGTGATGCATTTGCCATTACACAGAGAAAAATGTCCCTATGACAAAGGTGCAATGCTTTGGCTGCATACTATGCCTTGGTGAAACCAGCAAAATTGATCTAATGTGTGTCTCTGTGACATGTGGCAGGTGTATTGATATAGTCTCACTTTTTCAACCCCACAGGTAGGCGCCGCTGCCAATGAGCAGATCTGGAGGGACGCCGTCAGTGCCGTGAGGAGGACGGATGGTCGCAAGCGGCGCCTGGCCCAGGTGAGAAAACGGTGGCAGGATATCCGGTGCTGGACGCGGAGGATCGCACGGGTCCTGCTGGGGGACTCACCTATGGGCCCTAAGACCCATGGGCGTCGCCGTCTGACCCACATCCACAAGCGTGTGCTGGCGGTGGTCTTTCCAGACATGGACAGGCGCTTATGGGAGAAGCAGCAGCAGGAAGGGGGTAGGTACATATGTGTTAGTTGTGTGTCACCAGCACTTGCAAGTGCGCAGTTGCATGGATACACTGCCAGTGTTTAATTTTGCGGTGCAGGTCCTGTCACCCACAGTATAGCGGTGCTGTCCTTCCTCCCTTCCCCTCCTTGCCATGTGTTCCCTGGTCTGTGTGTAGTCACTCTTTCACCAGGTCATCTGGGCTGGCAGTTAATCCACGTGACCAATGCTTGCAGCATCATGTGTGGGGGTGGTGTGTAACAGGTTTTGGCACCTTGCCTGTGCCCTGTCCAGTACAGTACTTGTGGGGTCCATGTCAATTGGCACTGATGCTGAGTCCAGACATAGGAGTATGTCTCTGAAGTGTAATGCCTTACAGCAAGCATGTCCTCTGTTGTGGCCTGTGACATGATGTGCATGAGTGTGCGATACGCAGAGTGCAGGGATGGTGGCCTGTGTTGCAGTCATTACCATTCAGGACCATGGAATATTCTGGCCACTACTGTCCCCTGGGGCATACTTTGCTAGGTATCATGTGTGTCATCACAATATGTGGACACTCTCAGTGTCTACAGCATAGGATGTGCTCTGTGCCATTGTCCCCTGGCACCATGTATATTTACGTAACGTGTTCTACAAGTGTCCACTGTACAGCCTGACCTAATTTTCCTCGTTCATACTCACGGTGGCCAGTGCCTGTGTGTCTTCTTACAATTACTGATGATGGCCATTTGTAAATGAGATCGTTGTACAGGCGCACATGGGCTATTTTGGGTGCAATATGGGTTTCTGGCAGCCCATGTGTATTTCTCCCAGACTAAGAGATGCAAGTGCTTCCTGTGTCTCATCACATTGTCTCATGTAGGGGGTGGTTGGTGCGGGCAAGGCCTACATGTCGACCCCTGAAATCTCATTGCTCGGTCTGGGCAGTGTGTGCTGTTTGTCTGGACATACACTCAAGGTGCAGTGTCCCATTCATGTTGGGCATGTCTTTAAGTATTACCTTTGCAGCATGTGCCTCAAGTTCATGGAGATGGTCCCTGCTCATCCCTAGTTAGGGCAACGCTGTGTGGTGCAGATGCAGTGCTGGATTGGCCCCAGAGCCTGGCTCCTTTGTCCAATTCCATATCATGTCATTTGCAAATGTGTCATGCTCTCCATAGTTTCTCAGTGGCATGGCATGGTGGGTGAACCAACTGTGTGTTGCAGGGCCTATATATGTACCTTGTATTGTAGATGTTACTCATCTTTCATTTCAGGCTATGCACTGTAACCTATGTTGATTTGACTCATGTGACATATGTATACAGGTGTCTGATTAATTCCTGTTTATTCACCTTGCCCACAGCATCGTCGGGGGACACGGATGGAGACACCGGCACGGACCCTGCAGAGGGACCGGGCACCAGTGCCAGCACTGACACCTTAGCTGGCACATCGAGTGTAACTGAGGCCGAGGGGAGTGAGCCGGAGGACCTGTCCACTGCCACCACAGATTATGAAGCTGACGGGTCCGAGGCTGAGCACTCCGAGGGGGCGGAGGCTGCTCCAACAGCTGACAGCAGCACAACATCTCTCCCCGCCCCCTCCATTGCCATCACCGGCCTCCCACTTGCTCGTGTCCCTTCCTGGCGTGCTAGGTCACCACGTGTCTCCTTCCTGCCGGGCACCGCACCCCCTGCCCCTGTATCCACTGCTGCCGCCAATGCCGAGTCTGTGGACATCCTGAGGCAGTTGGTCAGGCTGCGATGCTTAATGTCCTCCATGGCCACGGCCAAGTGCTCACCAACATGGAGGCATACTTGGAGGGCATTTCAGCATCGCAGGCTGACCAACGCAACTTGCTGCGGTCTATTGACTCGACACTGTCTGCAGCAGTGGGTCTCCTGCAGCACTTTGTCCCACCCCCTACCCATGCCCCATCCACACTTCCCACTCCCATGCCTGTCCCACGTACACCCAGACGTCAGCATGCACACACCCCACCAGACACAGGCACCACACCAGCAGGGAAGGCAAAGCGCACACCTCCTGGCACGCACACACAGGGTGAAGTAGGCACACCCACTGGGTCGGGGGGGAAACGGAAGACACGCAGCCAGAGTGAGAGTCCACATTCCTCACGACCACCACCCTCCAAATCCACTCCCCTCAGCTCTCCTGGCCAAGAGTCGGACACAGGGTCAGTCCTGCCCAGTCTGTCCATCAGCCCCAGTGTGGCACCACCCCGCAAGCGGTGGAGGAAGGACACCGGCAGGGGAGTTGAGTACCCCCCTGTCCACACCCCTCCCCAGTAGCGCTGTGACCCATCCCTGTGACCCCCCCCCCTCCTTGGGGCCTGTGGTTTCTTCGGGTGCAGGGGAGACGCTGAGCGACCTGGCAGTAGTGTGCAGCGCCATGCTCGAATCCACCTTTGGCGCTGCCCCACCCCCTGTGTTGGAGTCGTCCGTCCCTGCACCCACAACACCTCCCATTGCCCCTACTGTCCCTGCGGTGCCTGGTCATTCCCCCAACATGATGCCCCCCCCCTGTGGAAGACAAAGGAGTCTGACTGTGCAGGCAAGCTAGGGGACACACATACCACTGTGTCCCCCATCCGGATTGGAGTCATGGACTGCCCTATGGGCCTTGTATATATTGACATTTATGTTGCTTTTTACTTACATCATGCTGAATAAAGCAATTTGTTTTTTCCTTTGTACACTACTGTTTATCTGGTGTTGCTGTTGGTGGACCAGCTCCATGATTTTGGGTGGTGATAATGTGTTGGGTGTGTGGGAAATGTAGTCTTGTGCTGGTCATAGGGTGGACCCTGGTATCTGTGTGCCATCACAAGCTGTTGGCTAAATTACTTTGTTCATGTAAGCAGTTACTGCATGGTGACATCGTCCCAAGGTGTGTTCCTTCCTCTGTGTAACCTGACATTTTCCCTGCAGGGTGTTTCCACTATGTGGTGCTGAGCTGTGTCTACATCAGCTGGGGGTGTGACGGACTCCTTCAACTTTGCACATGCATGCTGTGCGATGTCTCCACCTGCATCATTTGTGGCATCCTTGGTGGTCACTGTACTTGTGTGTGTAGACTGTTGAGAAGACTTCATGTGGACATGTTCTCTTTTAGGCGCTATGCATGTGTGTACTCCCAGCCTCGCACACATGTGGTACATGTACTGCAGGGTCTTTGTGCACCTGACTGACATTTGTGGGCATTGTATCTGTGGGTACTCCACCCTTTGCGTTCCATGGGCACTGCTGGGAGGACTCTACACCCACCCCTCCTGTGTCTGGGCACTGCTGGGAGGACTCTGCACCCACCCCTCCTGCGTCTGGGTACTGCTGGCAGGACTCTGCACCCACCCCTCCTGCGTCTGGGCACTGCTGGGAGGACTCTGCACCCACCCCTCCTGTGTCTGGGCACTGCTGGGAGGACTCTGCACACACCCCTCCTGCGTCTGGGCACTGCTGGAGGACTCTGCACCCACCCCTCCTGCATCTGGGCACTGCTGGGAGGACTCTGCACCCACCCCTCCTGCGTTTGGGCACTGCTGGGAGGACTCTGCACCCACCCCTCCTGCGTCTGGGCACTGCTGGGAGGACTCTGCACCCACCCCTCCTGCGTCTGGCCATGTACGCTCCATACATACACTGTTGGGGTGGGGGTACGCTCCATACATACGCGGGTGTGGGTACGGTCCATTCATACACGGGTGTGGGTACGGTCCGTACATACACTGTTGGGGTGGGGGTACGCTCCATACATACGCGGGTGTGGGTACGGTCCATTCATACACGGGTGGGGGTACGGTCCGTACATACACTGTTGGGGTGGGGGTACGCTCCATACATACGCGGGTGTGGGTACGGTCCATTCATACACGGGTGTGTGTACGGTCCGTACATACACTGTTGGGGTGGGGGTACGCTCCATACATACGCGGGTGTGGGTACGGTCCATTCATACACGGGTGGGGGTACGGTCCGTACATACACTGTTGGGGTGGGGGTATGCTCCATACATACGCGGGTGTGGGTACGGTCCATTCATACACGGGTGTGGGTACGGTTCGTACATACACTGTTGGGGTGGGGGTACGCTCTATTCATACGTGGGTGGGGGTACGGTCCGTACATACACTGTTGGGGTGGGGGTACGCTCCATACATACGCGGGTGAGGGTACGGGCTGTACATACACTGTTGGGGTGGGGTACGCTCCATACATACGTGGGTGTGGGTACGGTCCATTCATACACGGGTGGGGGTACGGTCCGTACATACACTGTTGGGGTGGGGGTATGCTCCATACATATGCGGGTGTGGGTACGGTCCATTCATACACGGGTGGGGGTATGGTCCGTACATACACTGTTGGGGTGGGGGTACGCTCCATACATACGCGGGTGTGGGTACGGTCCATTCATACACGGGTGGGGGTACGGTCCGTACATACACTGTTGGGGTGGGGGTACGCTCCATACATACGCGGGTGTGGGTAGGGTCCATACGTACCCGTGCCCACGCTGTGGAGTGCTTGTGCGGCCCGTACCCAGGCCTTTGGCACATGGGTACGGGCCGTACCGCCATTGTTGGGGTGACGTGGGTGTGGGCGTGGTACGACTCGTACCCACGCTCTTAAGGCGTGGGTACGGTACGTACCTGTATTGTTGTGTTGCCGGTTCGCATCGTCGCCCACTTCCGTTGTGGCGGATGCTGGCGTTGCTGGACACGCCCCCACCCCCTCGAAGTGACCAGGGCCTGGAGGTCAGGTGTGTCCAGGGCATGTGTGCTGTGTGACTTGGGTAGGGGTTTTGTGTCCTGCCCCTGCCCATGCCCCCCCCCTTTGCCCCTGGGTGTTGTTCTGACCTTCTGCGGCGTCTGCGTCGGTACCTGTAGAGGAGGTCGACTGCTATGAGGGCCGGGATGACACGTAGGTTCGGGTCCATGTCTGTCCGTCGCGTACAGGTGCTCCTTGTGCGCGTCGTCCTGATTTCCCGGAAAATATTCTCCGCGCGGGATGACGTCGGTGCGAATCGTACTTCCTGGTTCGTGGAACGCAGGCTGCATGCGTCCCGACGTCACGTCGGCGCTTTTCAGGATGTCATTTGTGTGTATATTTTCCTCGGTTGGTGTTTTGTACGATTCGTACGGAAATAGTGTTTCCGTGCGAATCGTACTTTCATGTTTGTAAAGTTTTGCAACCGGGTACGAGTCGGACGGAGAATACGCTCAGACCGACGGTTCGTACCCGGTTTCTCCAGGATCCTAATCGGCACCTAGGTGTCTTAATTCTGGAGAAACGGTTAGCTGATGCTTGATAGAAGGGTGAGGTAAAGGGATGTGCTACTTCATCAACGGAAGTTACGATTCCGTAGCAGGGCAGAGGTAAGCGCTGCTCTCGGGAAAGACGGAATTCTTGTAAGAAAGGTCATTAACTATTCTTTTGTTAGAGAAACAGATAATGGTGGCGTTTTTATGTTGTTACTAACAGATTTGTAAGTCAGAAAGAATGTAAGAAAGTTTGCCGATAATTTTGTAAAGGAGGAGTCAGCAGAAGCAGGAGTAGCGAGAAAAGCTGATGTCAGAAAGACCGCGCTGGGATTGGACAGTCAGTAAGAAACGTTGACGCTCCTGATTGTTGCGTTAGTGTATGCCGCGCTAAGAGTGGAGAATTACAGGGTGACGTAGACACTCCTGATTGGTGCGTTAGTGTGAGTCGCACTGGGATTGGAGAATTACAGAAGTGACATAGACGCTCTTGATTGGTGCGTTAGTGTGAGTCGCGCTACGATTGGTTAAGAACAACAGAATAGTCGTAGGGAAAATCTAGAGATACACGGAAGACAAAATGATGTATTACGATCCACCAGAAAAAGAGAAAAAGTCCTGGTTTGGAAAGATCAGTCCTCAAATTTTTGCGTTCCGTTTTGGCGAACGTATTTTGGCATGGTGCCGAATCCCACAGGGGTATACAGAAAGCCCCTCGATATTTAATCAGATATTAAAAAAGTCCTTAGAAGACCTAGAAATGCCAGAGAATTCAGTACTAGTGCAGCATATTGACGACCTACTTGTGGCATCAAAGACTCGAGAAGCTTCTGTAATGGACACCATATCATTGATAAATCATTTGGCAGATGGAGGACTTAAAGTATCACCATCGAAATTGCAATTTTGTCAGAAAGAAGTACAATATTTAGGCCACAAAATTGAAAAAGGACTGAGGAAAATAACAGCAGACAGAATCAGGATAATAAAAGGAATGAGAGCCCCAATGACGCAAAGAGAAGTGAGAATGTTTCTTGGAATGGTTGGATATTGTCGTCAGTGGATAAGTAACTTTACCCTGTTCACAAAACCGTTGGTACGCCTAACGAGAAGTGATGTAAAAGACCCCATTGAATTAAATAGGGACGAACTAGCAGCTTTTAAACAATTGAGGGACAGTTTGTGTGAAGCGCCAGCATTAGGAATGCCTGATTACGACAAAGAGTTTGAATTGTACTGCAGTGAGAGGAATGGATGTGCTCTCTCTGTATTAATACAGAAACATGGAAAATTGAGAAGACCAATTGCATATTTTTCAGCTATGCTAGACCCTGTAGCTGTAGCATTGCCAGGTTGCTTGAAAGCAGTAGCTGCTACTTGTAAGAGTCTGGAACAGAGTGAAGGAATTGTGATGGGATATCCTGTGCGAGTGTTTGTGCCTCATGATGTGGCAATCCTTTTAACAAGGAGCCGCACTCAGTCCATGACACATAGTCGACTGACTAAATATGAAAAGGTTATATTAGGTGCAACAAATGTGAGCCTGGCAAGATGCCTGAATGTGAATCCTTCAACATTACTGCCTGATGTTGAGAATGTAGAAGTCAGGGACGAAGTGGATCATGAATGTTTGGATGTACTCGATTTTTGTACCAAACCACGTCCTGATATAAAAGATGTACCTTTATCAGAGAGTGACTTTGTGATGTTTGTGGATGGATCATGCTTCAGAACAGACGAAGGAATCCAGCAGTATGCACAGTTGTAGCGGTAATGGAAGAATCTTATCTGAAAGGAGTAAAATCAGCCCAGGTAGCTGAACTTGTAGCCTTAACTAGAGCATGCAAGTTGGGAAAGAATGTGAGAGTGACTGTGATAACCGATAGTCAGTATGGCTTCGGTGTTGTGCATGATTTTGGTCAGATTTGGCTGCAGAGAGGATTTTTGACTTCAAGTAGAACTCCTATAAAGAATGCTTAAGTGGTTGGGAAATTGCTTGAGGTGATATAGCTGCCTAAACAATTGGCTGTCGTAAAGTGTGCTGCTCACACACAAACGGGAGATTACATCACAGTAGGGAACAAGTACGCCAACGATATGGCTCAATATTGTGCCCTAAATCAGAATTCGGTCAACAGGGCGAAAGAAAGGGAAATGAATTCTTATCCCCTATTGTTTACTAACATTGTGAGTACATGGGAAGAAGAGAGGCAATTGCAGGAAGAAGCAGGAGATGAGGAAATGAGACAATGGGTAAAAGCAGGATGTGCACCAAGAGAAACAGATCATCTGTGGGTCTATCGGGATGAAAGACCAGTCATGCCTGATAGCATGGTGTCTGCAATGGCACGGATGTATCATGGACAAGGACACATAGGGAGAGACGCAATGGTTAGGTAATTTAAGCAAACATGGTACAATGCAAAATTCGGACTTGTAGCTGAGAGCCTTTCTCAAAGATGCCTTATATGTCAGCAGTTCAATCCTGGAAGGAAAACAGTGGTAAGTCTAGGAACGATAGGTCGAGAAGGAGGGCCTTTCACCAGAATGCAGATTGATTTCATTGAAATGCCTCTCAGTAACAGGTTGAGGTATGTTCTAGTAATGGTCTGCTTGTTTTCTAGATGGGTAGAAGCATATCTCACAAGAAGAAGTGATGGAATCACAATAGCTAAATTACTATTGAGAGAGTTCATCCCCAGATTCGGATTCCCAGTCACAATTGAGTCAGATAGAGGAAAGCATTTCCATAATGAGATCATGAAGTTGATTTGTGAGGCATTGAATGTACAACAGAAACTACATTGTGCCTATCGCCTAGAGGCTTCTGGTGTGGTGGAACAAGTAAATGGCACCATTAAAAACCGATTGGGAAAAATGTGTTTAGCCACAGGTTTGAAATGGCCTGATGTCTTGCCTGTAGTACTCATGTCTATTAGATCTATTCCAGATAGAAACACTGGTCTGAGTCCACATGAAATTGTCATGGGAAGAGCAATGCGCCATGTTTTCATACCAGATAACAAGCTGTTACCTATAACTGATGACTTGGTGTTGGATTACTGTAAGGGGCTGGCTGACGCCGTGCATTCTGTGTTTCATCAGGTTGGATCGGATGCCACCACCCTTGAAAAGAAGCAAGCTCATGATCTGAGCCCAGGAGACTGGGTGAGAATTAAAGTACACAGAAGAAGGAACTGTCTGGTCCCACGTTGGGGAAAACCACGACAAGTGATTTTGACTACAACCACAGCTGTGAAGTGTGCTGGGATAAAGAACTGGATTCATGCTAGTCACACATTGAGGATTCAAAATCCAGTGGATAACAAGGAAGGAGAATATTTTGAAGAGTCAGAAACAAGTTCTGAATCAGATGCTGAGGACGCCAGAACAAGACAAAATCCTGAAAGGGGGGAGTCGTAACCGGATTTGACCATTGCCCCAGAGAACATTCCCTTGAGGAGAAAATTACAAATCTCAGACACCAGCTCAGACTCAGAGAGTGAACAAGCACAGGTACATTGGAGAAAAGAGAAAAGCAGTGAAGAGATAATCAAAGAAATTGTTTTTAAGGAGGTTCCTGATGGAAAGTTGAGAGAAATTCCACCTGAAATAACAAAAGTAGATGAACAGGTGACAGATACAGAAAGTGAGGGAAAGATTCCTGCGGAAGACCCCCGAGGAGTTGTAGGGAGTTCAAACATCCAGTTAGAAGAAGGGACAGTTAGTCAGCAGGAAGATTGTGTGCAAGAACCACGAGGAGGAACAGAAGTAGGGAAAATAAAAGAAGTGGTGGAAAGAAGAACAGCTGAAAGCAAAAAGCAAGTTGAAACAGAATCAGAGGATAGTGATGAAGAAGTACCAGAAGGTCGAGTCCTAAGAAAGAGAGCATGGAGAGCTGAAAAGAATGATAAAGGAAATAAATCGAAAAGACCAGCAAGAGATGAAATCTAGCCGAACAATATAAAGAGATTGAGATATCGACTGACACAAGTGAATTCACCAAGAGCAGAACAAGTGAATGTCAAGAAAAATCAAAAAATGAGAAAATAACTACAGCAGAGGAAAACAAATGAACGAGAAAACCTAACCAGAAGTATAAGTCGCTGGAATGGTCGTATGTGGCCCTGCCTGAAATAAAAGAAGAGGCGGATAGCCAAGAAAACCCAGAGGTGACTGTACCAGAAGTGGTTGAGGAAGACGAAGAATCGGAAATCCTGAGAGTTATCTTGTCCGATATCGGAGAAGAAACGGATGTTCAGGAAGTTCTGTATAAAGATTATGAGAGAAAAGTAAAATACGATCAAATGCCAAACTGAACAAGACAAAAAGTGCTGCTAATGGAAAGACAATAAAATATGGGAAAAGACATAACTGATAGAACCAAGTAGGTGCTTAGAGCCTTGGGTTACACAAAACTAGTTGTGAAGTAGAAGAGGCTAAGTCAAAGACACTGTTCATTTTCGAAATGGCAAACATAGAGAACAGAAAACTTAAATGTACATTTCTTGGAAGGTGGTTAAAAATGTGTTATACAGGATTGCTAATGCTTCTATGGAGTGCTTTGGCTTTGATTGTCTCATTTAAAGATACACTAGATACAATAGAAGGACATAGTGAAAATAAAACTAATGTAGAAAAGTTTCTGAAAGTATAATCGACTAAAATAGATAGAAATTATTTACATAAAGACAGGTCTATAAATGATTTTTCTAACAATGTATTTTCAAAACAATTGTACGAATATGTAAAGACAATGGATGTAAGGGATTGTTACATCTGCATGAAGTTACATACATCTGTATTGGAGGGAGTGACCTACCATCACCTTCCAGTGACCTATGGAATAACATGTAGTTCAATAGCTAGTCTGTTTTACAAAAAGGGGAAATTAGAATATTATATTTCAGACGTAGATAACATATTTTCACAAGTACCTGCAGTTAACAAATTGGATAAAGTAAAGCCTGCAAAGGTGTTAGGTGAATTTTTCTTAGAAACTAAAGAACTAACATTAGAATATATATTTAGAAATATTTTAACTTGCAGTTTAAAGAAAGAAGAAAAGACCTTTTTAGATATGGTTGAAGAAAGGAGATCGAAAATGCAAAAGAAAGCATCTGAAGGAAGAGAGGAAAAGACAGTCTGGGATGTTGAAATGGAAAAGCATTTGAAGGGAGAAGCTAGTCCAACTATGGCTTTAGATTGGCCTCAGAAAGGAAAGTTGTGTATTAGAAGGAATCAAACTGCATATGATAATTATTTTGTAGGTAACAATGAATGCCATGATACATGCCGAATCATGGGTGGATGGGGATTTAAAGGAGGAAATGGTCCAGTTTTTCCTGGGTCATATTTTATCTGCGGGAACAAGGCATATTATCGGTTGCTAGACCATTGGTATGGCACATGTTATGTAGGTCTGGTTTTCCCAAAGATATTCCACATGGGAAGAGAAGAAGATGGTAAACATAAGTTAGGTAGTCTACTAATACGTAGAAAAAGAGAATCTTAGTCAGAAATTGTGGGAGACATTTTTGGAGCATTGATACCAGCAGTGGGAATATCTCTGAATGCACACAAAATTAGAACACTATCAACAGTAGTGGATCGCTTGTCAACAAGCACCGCTGGAGGATTTTTTATTGGTAAATACTGAAATGGTTGCCATGCGTGCCATGGTAATGCAAAATCGACTTGCCCTTGATATAATATTGGCAAAAGAGGGTGGAGTCTGTGGAATGCTGAAAGTTCAACATTGTTGTACTTATATTCCGGACGAAAGTAAAGATCTGAAGATATCCATTAAAAATATATCTGAATTACATGAGGAAATTGCACCACTGGAGGTTGAAAGTGTTTGGGAAAAGATTGAAAAGAAACTTTTTTCCATTAAAGATTTCTTGTTAAATTTAGGTGGTACATTATTAGGTAGGATCCTATGTCCATTAATGTGTGTGATTTTTCTAGTATTCATTTTAAGACTAGGATGTTTATGTTATAAAAGAAAGAACATACAGAAAAAATTAAAAAGAGAAAATTTGAAAAGAAGACAGAATAAGAGACAAGAGAGCGAATTTGAAGAAATAGGATTAGAAGAGATGAAAGATAGTATGTATAAAACACTAAGAAGAGAAGAAATTGGGGAAACAGAAATGTGAACAAATCTGAAGAATTCATTTCACTTTTCATGACAAATTGATACAAAATTTTAATAGTGTGTTGATAAAATCACCAAAGGGGGGATTGATGGAGCAGGTAGTGCAACATTTTGTATAACTCCTCTATTCTGCATGAAAAATACTAATTATATAATCTGTTAACTATAATATTACTAAACGAGTTTGCATGTATATTAATCAATATTATTAATATTTGAATTACACATGGGATTTGCATTTTGAATGGCAAAATAACCTTTATAACTGAAATCTGTACGTGTATTAACAATAGTATATGTGGTAATAGAATACTGCATGATATATGTTTCTTTTGTAATGTTGCCCCAAGAGGGGGACCAAAAAGGTGAATATAATGGCTTTAATTGTTGCTACTTGCTAGATAAATACACGCACATAGACGGATTAGTAAGGGGTTAACATCAGAATAATTATTTCTATGTATTAATTACTCTTTTGTATTTGTTTCGCTTAAGTTGGCATTTAGGCCTAAATCAAAGATGGCCGCAAACTCCACACGACGAAGTGGCCACTGTTCCATGAGGCACGGAGTAAGCTACGCATGCGCAAGAAATCTCTTAAACCTCATAGCGACCTCTGTACCAAATTTCCCCGGTCAAGGATGTAGAACAGGAAGTCTGCCAAGACACGAGAACAATCAACCTTACAAAAAACCGGAACAAGCCGACTTTTTGACTAACTAATGACCTCACCCCTCGAACTGTACTGAAAACCTTAAAACTTACATCGGACGATCTCAACCAGCCAATCATGACTGTTCTGAAATATTAAATTGTATCTTCTTTACTTCATTGTATTATAAAAAGGGGTAATAGAATAGAGAGGGTGTCGCTTCGCTCTTGCTTTTTGGGTCACGTCGCTTTGTGTTGCCTTGCTACGTTTTGCGCGTTCTCCTGAATCTTTGAGGGTCTGGATGCTGCCCGATCATCTGATGACTGCGAACTTTTCCTAAATCTACGGGCAAGGATAGATGCTTGCACGTCTCTGGTCCTTTGCCGATCTTTGGGACTGTAACGTGCTGAGCAAAGAACTTTGGGCTTTGGCCTGTTTCCAGACAATTTACGACAAAATTATGCAGAGACAATGAATTAAAGGACCCCAAATAACCAGATTAGGTAAATATGATGTTCTGCGATTTACTCAAATTTTGATATAAAACTTTCTAAACTTTGACGAGACAAATACGAATTCAAATCATTATGAAATTTTAGATAAACAATTATTGATTACCAAGAAGTTATGAGTTGTGAGTTTTCATTTAAGAGATAGATTCTGAAGTCTTAAAATGTGTTTTAGCTAGTTCTAAATCACCATCAACCAATCCAACTAAATTGGTCCGTTCGATCAAGTGGGAGGAGTACCTTGATGTTTTAGGATTAAGGATCTGTAGGTGAAGGGCATTAATGTAAATTTTGTAAATGACTTTATCTCTCCCTATAGGTTATAAGGTGTTTCCCCCCCCCCCAATGACTGCGTGTGTGATTGAGCTACTGTGACGTCGGGTATGCGACGCAGGTAGGGTATCGGTAAATGTTATTCCCCATTCTTCCCGGTCTTGCGCTGGATCACATTTGCTAATTTATTGTATGAGTATGTAGACACCGTGGAAGCGAAAGACTGTTATGTGTGCATGCAACTACCCGCATCGGTAGAATAAGGTATTCGATACCATCATTTGCCTTTGACCTATGGGATTACTTGTAGTGTGTTGTTGAGCATGTTTTATAGCAAGGCATATTTTGAGGACTATTTCTCAAAATATGATGTGGTACTTTCAGAAGACCCAGTTCTTAAGTATATGAACAAATATGATTATTATAAGCAGGTAGAGCGAATGTCTACATACTTTGTGCCTACCATTACTTTAGATACATCTTATGCCCACAGACATAATTTGACCTGCATGTTAACTGACATCGAAAAGAAGTTCGTAGATCAGATAGAAGATCGGCATAGACAGACCTTATTTAGACCAGATCCTAAGCATAAAGTTATTCCATGGACCAAAGAAGAATTAGATCATAAGGCAAAAGGGAGCTCTGAACCAATAGCTTTAGACTTCCAGCAGAGAGGGAAGCTGTGCATTAGACACCCGTCAACATGTTATGATAAGATCTTCGTAGGTGAGAGTGATTGTGAACACATTTTTCTGATTGAAAAATCCATTAGAAAAGCACTACAGGATAAGCTAACTATAGTGCCCAATGTGTATTTTGTGTGTGGAATGAATGCCTACGTGAAGTTGCCCAAGAATTGGTATGGTACGTGTTATTTGGCTGTAGTATTTCCTAAAATCTTCCATGTGAACGATTTATGGCCTTTAGAAGGGAAAGGTCCTCACAGAGGAAAACGTGGTGTAAGCACTTGAGAAATCATTGGTGATGTGTTTGGAGCTATCATACCCAGTATGGGTGTGATTTTGAATGATGTGAAGATCAGAAAGTTGGCAACGTTAGTAGACAAACTCTCTGTGAATACAACCCAAATTCTATTATTAGTTGATGGGGAGATGGTCTCGATAAGGGCTATGGTTCTTCAAAATCGTCTTGCTTTAGACGTATTGTTGGCAAAAGCCAGAGGAGTCTGTAAATTACTGAGAGTCCAACAGTGGTGTACTTATATACCAGACAACAGTTGGGATATAAGGAAATATATTAATAACATCTCAGATACACATCAAGAGTTACACAATCTGGCTGCTGAAGGATTCTGAGACCAAATTGGTAAGGGATTCGGAAAGATTGGGAGCTGGTTTGGAAGTTTGGGGCAGGGAATAATGGGATACATTTTGAAACCCATCATCATAGCTGTCATTTGTATAATTGTCTTACTGGGAGCTATCAAAGCATACAAATGGCAAAGGGCAAGACACCAGGAGAATGTGTTGAAAAAACGAGAACAGTAACTGGAACGACTGCAGGACAGTCATTATCAGCACCTTAAAGGGTTAGAAAGATTTAGACAGGGATAGCAAGCTACAGCTTCTGTTTAAGTCGGTCTTTTCTACAAGGAGCAAAACTGTGAGAGAATAGCAAATGGTGTTATGACACTAGTCATAAGAGGGGGGAACTGATAGAGCGCTTTCAGCACTCTATATTGTATGGATGCACTATATTTATGGTTATAACGCGCTCACATGTAGTTTATCGTTTGCAGTGTTTTATGATTTTTAAGATGTATTTAGTGGGCCAATTTAACAAGAAGTGTAGTGGATACATTTAAGTAGGACTATATATGTATTGTAAGTCCTGAAAGTATAAGGTACAGAATGATAATATATACATATAAAGTAATTGTGTTTAGTTTAAGTGGCCCAAGTCTTGGCCCAAAGAAGCAGATTGTTTTTAGTTTCACATCTCCTCGGTCTCTCAAGAAATAAATAATTAAATACATGTTGTGTTCGAAAATCAGAGTGTTCTCTTCCTACTGCTGGTGCCGGAATGCAAACCAATTATTTTAAGATTGAAGGAGACACCCGGAATGTCTTTGAAGATGGCTGAAAGACGAGAAGGGAGGATGCCTTCCATGACTGGCCTATCTGGGAACCAAGGCCAATCCAAACAAAGAAGGTTCATCATGCCCCTGGCTGGAAAATCACCCCACTGACAAAGTTGCAATGGAAATTTTCTGATGGCGTATTATCAGTCAACCGAGGGAGAGACCAGACTTATGCTAGCTTTCGGAGGAGAAGGAGCATCTTGGAGCAAGTTCCAAAGCCTTAAGCTAATCAACCCATTTGACGGGAGTGCTTCTTAGGAAGTCAACACATGCTGACACCTTTGGGACATGATGGAAGGGAATTAGATAGGGTCTCCATTTAGAATAGTGTAGGGAAAGATTTTGTGTTCTCCTAATGAAAAGGGACCTGGACTCCACATCCATTGTTTGTTGCGTTATGATTTTGGAGCTTATTATCCTATGGCTTTTGGGTTGTATACCCTATATTAATAGACGCGGCTCTGTATTGATCTTTCTATACCTATATAATTTGATTCTTCGTTGTGTCTACATCCAATTGTTTTTCGCCTTATAATAAATCGACAAAATTGAAGTTCGGAGTCTGTGGTCCTTTAAGGCATATATATATATATATATATATATATATCTTGAAGTATAACTGTGAATTGTTTTGTTCCCCTCCACCACCTTTAATAGGTAAATAAAAGACCATCGGCGCCAACCTAGTGGGATAGATAAAAAGTGCAAGTTGGCGTAATCAAAGGCAAATAAACTCAGCTCCCATCCTCGAGCTGCTCCCTTATCCGAGCGTTACTAAAAGAAAGCTGCCTGCTTCTTCAAGTGGATGCAAAAACCACTGTTCACTTCTTCAAGCAGGCACGATACATGAACGCTAATCTCCATGTCAGGAGATTAGTAGACATGAATTCTTGGGCGGACGATCCTCGCCAGAATTGAAGGACAGCGTAGTTCGAGAATACTGAGGAGACTCACTAGATAATGCTCAGCCTGACTGTACACGAAGCACACTACATGACAAAATACGACGCCACTACCTTAATCTAACTAACATGACGGAACACTTGGAAATCCTACATTCTCTCAGAAAAACTTCAGTGAAGTGCGCAGTTTAGAATCATCGCGCACAGGAGACTCTATTCTGAGCTACACAGGGAATCTATCCAGTAGAATGGTGTCTACTTGATCCTCATTGGCAGGCATCCTGGAGATCCTTGATCTCCACTTCAGTGTCCAATTATTGGTGGTGACTCTATCCTTTTTACACAACAGGCTTATCAAGTAATTACATGAATCATTTTGACCTTTAGTCGTGGTAACTTAGGAACGGTCCTGACAGGACCCAGGCAGTTTCCACACTTATATCCAAAAAAGAGACAGCATCAACCACAGGTACCATCGATACAACAAAATTAGCAGCCACAATTGCTTCAACCATACTTGTGGGTCAAAACAGCAACAAGAGTAGCCGCTTCACTCAGCACGAAACCACAGCTGCCTCGACAGGTTTCAGAACAACATGTAGTACAGCAGTGATCACCGCAGGAAGCAGAGCTGCCACCATAGAAGGGGCTGCAGCAACTTGCACATCTGTAATCACATCAGGGGTAATGGTAAAAACAAAGACTGCACAACAGCAGCAACTACAGCAGTGACAACAGCTGACACCACAGCAGAGTTCACAGCAGCAACTGCTGCGAATGCAGCAGTCACAACGGTTGCCACAGCTGCAACAATTGTCAGCAAGGCAGAGTCAACAACAATAAGCACAGTTGTAACCAATGAGGAGAACTATTACTCTGAGCTGGCTGCATTCTACACCTGGTCATGGTGCCACTACAAGCATTGACCATCCGTATGCAAATCTGCTGTGGTCTTTTTCCGTTAGGAAGGGAAATCCAACAAGTAACACAAGCGAGTTAAGGAAGATTTTGGTCTGTTGAGACTCACCATTGAGTTACAGCCTGAGTCCTTATACACATTGAACACAGGACCCATATGTGGGTGTAATTTTTGTACTCTGGGCATCTGGTTGAGAGAAAGAAACAGGCACTGGCAAAGCAAGTACATCTGAATTTAATGTGTGAATATATGTAAAGAGAAGCATTTCCAGATGGGTAGAGACTATTTGGTCCACTTCTCTTTCCGTGCCTCCTATATTTGTCTCCTGCTTTTCTTTTTCCAAGCAGGTGCTGCCATGCAGCGGTTACACAGTTACACAACACAGTCTGTATGCATTTCTGCACGCTTGTGTTTACATGCATGAGCACTTAATTATGGTGCTAGACACAGGGTGGAGTGTCATCTGACAAAAATTTAAAACGTTTGTGAGATGACCAAATATGCATCTGCCATATTTCTAAAACCTCTAGTTGGATCATTGTCTGGGAATAATTCTGCTCCACATTTAGTCGAATGATCCCTGATGTTTATGGGACCAACATTGGCAGATGTACCCTCCACCTACCTCACAGTTCCTAGTTCTTATAGAGGTGAGGGAAACATGCTTTTCTGACGGCCTAACTTTAGCTGGCTCGCCCATAAGGAATACCTTCCCAGTGCACCTGGTACTGAACAACCATGGTATCAGATGATGCTCCCTGTTCAGGGTGGGGATTGGAATGCTGATTTTACCTCCCCAGGTCTGGCATGCTCTATTTGCACTGCATGGCAATCCCAGACAAAAAAAAAATACCCATGACCTGCTGTGAATCAAGAATATTGATTTGTTGCTTTTTGTAACTGTGCTGCACCAGGAAGCCTTCAGCAGGTAAGCGTTAAATTTGTGATTGCAATATTGATTGCGCTCCATCTATAGCAGGCTTCTCCAACACGGAGCTTGTGAGCTTCTGGTGACTCTATATCTACCTGTAGGTAGCTCTCTCCTCTGTGCAGTCCAGCCTACAGCTCCTAGATATCCTTCAGGGTAATTGTGTGCTTTACAAAGGCACTTCATGTTATGTTATATTTAGCACTTATACTTCAATGCTGAATCATGCAGTGTTGCAGGGATTTATAATTACCTTGGTGCATTCCAGCGATGGATGTTTTAATTACGTATAAACCCGCATTCCACACTGATACATTTCTGCTGGCAATCCTTCCTGATGCACTGAGGCGATCACTGCAGATAATCTTGCAGGAGGGTCACTAATGTAATCTTGTATGATGTGTTCACTATTACAACATCAATAATATTAGCAGCTTGGGGTGATTTTCACTGAACCTAAATAGGTCTTTGTACAGAATAGGTTGGAAGTCCTGATCTATTGGTACAAGGATCTCCCAATTTAAAACACTGACTTTGATCCATAAATATGTGAATTGAGAAGTTTGAAACCCTCAGATGCAGTTTGTAAAATACCGCATACGTCAGAGTAGAACGGCCGGCTTCTTGCTTTGTTTTAGTCAGTAATAATGGGAATAGGAGCATTAATGTTGTATATTGCTCACAAGTCAATGAGTTCTTCACATATTTGTTTTAACATTGGGATACAATAAAATATTATAGTTATTCACACTTGTAAGAGAAGTAAACGATATCTGCATCGAAAGTACTGTAATTCGACGTCTTTCCTCAGATGATATACTCATGAACTCCACTTTGGCAAAATTTTTAATAGAATTATGGAAAAAACTTGAAGAGCAAGAAATAGGACACTAAGATTGACTATATTTTCTTTTTAAAGTCTTAAATGTATGAATTTTTATCGTAAACACTAAAAGATGTATTGAATTTTAAGGATTTGTTACTATTTAAAGTGTATATAATGGATTACTGTATGAATTTGTTTTATTGTAAGATTTTAATTAATCAAACAATAAAGATATCTATCTATCACATCGAAAGTACAGTAAATATGAAAGGCAGATTTTGAGGGCTTTCTTTACCTTTGAAGGCCAGAACATTCTGTTCTTGGAATTACTGTAAATCCTCGGTGTGTAGCCTTCGAGTCAGCAACACTCATGTTCTACTCCAGTTGATTTACATCCATTTTGGCATTTCATTTAAGGTATTTCAGAATGGTATGTGAAGCTTTGCACTTGCACATAGAAAAGAAATAGACACATGCTTTGATACAGAGGAAAACAGAGCGTGATACACTGCTGTGACTAATTGTTTCCTGTTGGAATTGTGAACTACGCAACATACCTAGCCTCTCAAGTCGAAGAGAGTAAGGAAATCAAACTGGGTGGAAACTGGTTTTGTGCGCATTCATCAAGTTTGCATCTAGTATAAAGTGTATTAGCACATTAAAAAAACAAGGCAATGCCACCTTGGTGCACAGGAAATCCATGCCCAGGAGCACCATCAACAAGCATTGGAATAGCCAATCGGTCTCGCTTTTGGTACCTTATAAGTGATTGGCCATGCAACACTTGATGTTGTTTAATGAAGGATATTGTGCTGGTCCTATTGGCTATGCATTGGGGGGCCATATAAGTGTTTAGGTAGAGCTATTGACTTTGTCAATTTTTCTAAGCTGTGCTGTAGAGAAGTGTGGCTGCTCTGCAGCATGTTGAGAAGTTGTAATTAAAAAGTGTAAGAAGCACTGAGTGATGCTGTGGTGACATTGAGTGATGCTGTGCTGGCCCAGAGTTATGCAGCGGTGGCGTTGAGTGATGCTGTGCTGGCCCTGAGTGATTCTGTGGTGGCCCTGAGTGATGCTGTGGTGGCCCTGAGTGATGCTGTGGTGGTGCTGACTGATGCTGTGGTGATGCTGTTTGATGCTGTGGTGTTGCTGGGTGATGCTGTGGTGAAGGGGAGTGATCCTGTGGTGGTCCTGAGTGATGCTGTGGTGGTGCTGACTGATGCCGTGGTGGTGCTGACTGATGCTCTTGTGGTGCTGTGTGATGCTGTGGTGCTCCTGAGTGATGCTGTGGTGGTGCTGACTGATGCTGTGGTGGCATTGAGAGATCATGTGCTGGCCCTGAGTGATGCTGTGGTGGCCCTGAGTGATGCTGTGGTGGCCCTGAGTGATGCTGTGGTGGTGCTGACTGATACTGTGGGGATGCTGATTGATGATGTGGAGTTGCTGAGTGATGCTGGTGGTACTGAATGATGCTGTGGTGTTCCCAAGTGATGCTGTAGTGATGCTGAGTGATGTTGTGGTGAAGTTTAGTGATGCTGTGGTGGCCATGAGTGATGCAGTGATGGTGCTGAGTGATGATGTGGTGTTGTTGAGTGATGCAGTTCTGGCCCGAGAGATAAGAGCATTGAAAATAAGTACAGAGATGAAGGACAAACGGGCCAAGAGAGGCAGCTGGGGGACACAGCTAGACAAGTAAGAGGGGAAGAAATCACTTGCTCAACCAGTAGGCGTGCGTGGAAATGTATTTCAGTCAGCCCCTTGCTCTTAGTAGCTTTGTAAGACTTTTCATGTTCTTCTTATCCCTCGTGGCCTCACAATGAATCCAGGAGTCTGGAAGGCAGGGTGTGGCTTCCGTATAACAGTGCAGGATATAGTCGGTGAAAGTACCATTTCATTTTTTGTTCACCCACCCTAATCTGGTTGTAGGGCGCCGGAGTGACAGGAAAAATCAAAACCCTGTCCCTTTAAGTGTGCCTGCTCTGACGTTCGCATCACGTGATTGTTCCGTGCCAGCATTAATGCTAGACACTTTTCCCAACTTCTCACTTCTGTTGCAACAGAGTCTTGTAGATACGAGTCGGGACATTGTGGTTTTGATACTAAGGTATTTGTGATATATTTGTATTAACTTATTTTTTTGGCGTCTGTGACAGGCTTGTAGGTTACAAGAAATCGCTTGACAGTTTATGGCGTGGGAGCAGGGGATAGTGGCCGCATAGTTAAATTAGTGTAAAGGACAATAATTGTGCTGCATAGTTACCAGGTGCCCCTTGCCCTGTTAGCTGAACACTTCCAGAGTCTGGGCATTATAGCCTGCATTTTTTTGTAGAGCTGAGATTTTGTATTCCATACATAATAAAAAGCGAAACTTTCCAGAATGTAATGTCCTTTTGTTTGTGTAATTAAAAATCTGCATAGTTGCCATCAGTGATTCAGCAGTTATGCTACTGCTGAAAGCGAACATACGCAGCATGGGGCATGGGCAAAGGGCAGAGTACTCTGGCACTGGCACAGAGGGGTGCATTGTCTGGGTATAAAGGGCTGGTTTGGTTGCAAGGCACACTGGTGTCGCTGTTAAGGGAGTGCCCCGGGCTTTAAGTGGGATGAAAAAGCAGCCGCGAGACGCACTCTGTGGTGGGGGAGGGGCATCGCGGCAAAACTTTCTAGAATGTAATTTCCTTGTGTTTCCCCGCCTTCCTCAAGCTCGCTCCTCATTGCCACGTGACTGATGGAAGATGGCTGGAGAGCAACTGGGGCGGCCCTCGAGCTCGCCAGGGTTCTTATTGTCTCATCCTCTTCCTGTGTAGCTAAATGAAGTCAGTGCTGTTAGGAAATCCGTATTTATGTTCTGATTGCAATGTTTCCATTTCCTGCACATCAGCAGAACAGGAAAGCAGAGAGAGGGAACAAACAGCTAACGTGTTTTTTATGTTATTAACAACCTGCTGGAGTCGAACCGGAGCAGTGATAGTGAGGCTGTGGTCTTTGGTGAGTCGGAGGGGTCATGTTTCTGTGTGTAGTTAAGCAGATTCCAGGCTTTCAAAAAAGTATTACAAAAGCTCTTGAATGAAACTGTAAGGAGAATGCAGTAGCTTCTTTCTGCGCTCTGTGTTTACCCGCCAGTTGGGACTGTATCCAAGCGTGCTGCGCATTCAGTCATTTTAATTAACCAGTTACAAATACATGAAGAAAAGAACAGACTTGCGAGGGACAAACTACGAAAGCAAGGGAACATTAACAGGAGGCAAGGTTGAGGGAGGGGGGGCAGAGTGACTCCTATGGGTAAGAGCAAAGGTGCACCGGGATGGAAAGGGGACGATAAAATAAAAAATAAAAAAAGGATGCAAGTGATGCGCGTGCGGCAGCAGGAAAAAGTGAAAGTGATCGCGCTGTAAGGGTGCCGCAAGCTATGTACTTAATGAGGCATGACGGAAAGGCAGATGACGGCTGCGCGCGTTCCCGCGCGCGTAACCGCAAGCTTGAGGCCAGCAAAAGCGTGTGGTAGCACTTTGAAAATCCACTTACTATAATGTCTTGCAGGGCAGCGCATGCGCTGGCTCGGGCGAGACCTAAAAACGGGGTGTTAACATATCAATATGTGCGGAAAAGCAAGCTGAAATACTGTTTTTGTACATTACCAGTTTCTCTCCAAATGTGTGGGATGCCACAATTACTGGTTGTGGAGACCCAACACCCAATTAGTAAAATGTTCCTATTTATTAACCGCCAATGATATCTCTAATGGAGGGCCTTGGAGATTAAAAGTGAAACTAACCAAGTTACATACTGGTAAACTTTAGAGATCCATTTCTCCTTGTCCTAATCTTAAGTTTGAGAGGAGATTCCACATGTTGGAGACAGATAGTATCCTACTTTCCCATGGACACTAGTTAGTATTGACTGTTTATGTCTCTATTTCAAACTTGTCCCTTGCTGGAAGCACTGTAAGTAGTACTTTAGGTAGGGCACACTTTGTTTCGAAGCTTCAAAGCAGTATACAAATTCAGCACCCCAAAACGTTATCCACAGCCAACTGAGAGATGTAAGAAATGTGATGGGAATAAGTAGGACTCCAAAAATTACTTTACTGGCAAGTTACTGTGTCATTACCGATCCAACTTTTTTTCAGTAAGATACTACACTTGAGATGTGGTTTCATTTAAGAAATAAGCATAAACCGGTCTCGTCAGTCCTAAGAGAAACCAGGCCAGACATTGCTGCATGTCAATGACTGCCTTTCTGATTATAGTAGCCTGAACTAGAAGATCTCCACCGAAGGAAAACAAGCATTTGCAATGCAATAGGTCTCGTATTGCTAAACGTTTGAGCTATTGGCGTAGCTAATAACAATGCAACACCAATATCTCAAACTTTCAGCAGTGCTCGAGCGATTGCATTGCAAATCTTTTTTCCCTAGGAATTATTGTGTTGCTAGTGTTTATTGTAAATGTGCAAGCTATCGCTGAACCACGAGGCCAAACGCAAGTAAGAAGTAAAAAGCAAATGCACAAAGCAAGGAAAGGGTGCAGTAGCATAGACAGTTACTAGGTGTACCTCTGGGTGCAGTGCCTTATGTTGCTAATTGAGGTCTGTTTATAACTCCACAGGAGCACCTAGTAACAGCCTGCGGTACTGCACCCTTTCTTTGCTTTGTGGTTGGGGGAGAAGCAACGCCGAAGCTGAAAGCAAAAGAAAGAGCGGCGCTCGTTAAACTGGCACCACGCTAAAACTATGCATGATGATGTAACGGAAACAAAATGAGGAATGCTAAAGCAGGGAGGATGGAAGGTGGTGGTATGGGGACAGGAGGGGTGGGAGGGAGTGTGAGCGAGAGGCAATACATTGCCAGAGCTGGCCAACCCCCCAATAATATAGTTGTCACTGACTTATGAAGCAGACCATGTAACAACACCAGTAAAAAGTCCAGTCGTTATCGAAGGTTACAAATGCAGACAAGGGGGTACTAAGGAGGGACTGCTAAGCCTATTCACAAATGAAAAGCAACGATTTTGCAAGGACAGTCACAGGAGCCAATTGAAAAGATGTGCGGGAAATGGGCGGAGCTTCTATGTCTCAGAGAGCAGCGCATGTGCTGCCCAGGCTTGACCTAAAAACATCATCCTACGGGGTGATGATTTAAAAAATATATATATTATTATTGACTCGGACTCCAGAATTTCTATACAGCTGGACTAAACATGCAATAATTATGTATGATTTCTGCCCCTCTAGGACAAAAAATTGGGAAGGACTCCTATCCACTACATTAAGGCGGTTTTCCAGCAGTAGGGTGACCATCCATCTGTAATTAACCCTAACGTCCCTTGTACATGATTGATATTGCAACGGACGGCATTTGTCCATGATTTTAGCCTTTCATTCTAAAAGACAAAGGGTAATAGGGAAAGTTGACACGGCTCAGTCGAAGTATAATAGGGGGTCTTCTGTGGTGTTATCTCGAGGGACGGGCAGACAGCTGAACAAGAACCAATCCTCCTTGCCAGGGGGCCTGCTGACTGAAAGAAATGTAAATGTTTGGAACTGGTAAATCTTCAAATGTAGAGGCAGCTTGGAAATCCGTGTAAGCGTTCATTGAAAGAGTCACTTTAGGATTTTTTGATGACAAAGATGTATTCTTTTTGAGAGGTATTGTGAGGGTCTTCCAAGTTGAGATGTGGAGTGTGTGCATTTTATCGGCAGATATAAAAAATGTTTGCACTAGGCACAATCTAGTATTACTAAAATCTATGCTTTGGAAGTGCTTTTTTATTTAACCTAAATTAATTTGCACACTTTGTGGCAACCTATCTTTTACTGTGTGTAATACAAATGTAAAATAATGACACGCATTCAAAGTGATTTTTTTTTCATGCAGGGACCTCCTAGCACTGGAAATACACAAACCACTATTTCCTGCTGTACCAAGCAGGATTTAATTCTATGGACCTCTAATTGCACTTTCAGACATCTGCAGTGATTACCTTAACCATTAGAGGTTTCATAGCATAATGTAGAGCATTTGTCTCTGATTAGTAGCAGTAATATTTTTATTTGGTTCCAATAATAAAACCATAAAAGAACACAGTAATCAGAAATAAAATACAACATCTGGACAACATCCTGACAGGCTTACTAAAACACTGACAGGTAAAATATTGTAACAAATATTTTTTTTAAATCATGGAGAAAGTACATCAAGAGAGTAAAATGCATAACGAAGGGAGTGCAATATCTGAAGTGATGACGTTTTCTCTCTACAGATTTATTACAAAGTGATGTTAAAATTCTAAAACATTAAAAGAGCAAAACCAGTGAGGCACATGGTCAATTGATACACTTGTCATACTAGGCCGAGACAGTAAAATGAGAGGTAGGAAAGAATGAGGGATACACGGTCCAGGAAAGGCATTTGACTTGCTGTTTCTTACAAATGCTGAGCTCCAACATGCTTTGGGCCCCACCTGGATTACACATACATGAATTAGGAGCTGAATAGACATACTATCAGTGGCAGGACTCATATGGGTTCAACCCCACTTCAAGAATTTGTTGCATCAATGGGATTGGGGGACATATGGAGTACATTTTATCTTGCCTAGTCTCATGATTAAGTGGAGCTCTCAAATACAATTACCAACACTGTGCAGCGGGGCGACTTCCAGCTCCGCACTTGCGTGCAGGTAGCGAGGTGGCAAAGAAAGCAGTCTCAGTTATGGACATGAGGCGGCCTCTCCAGAAGGGAAGCATAGCAAATCTCCATGAAAATCCCAGATGCTATACTTCTTTTTATGAGGCTAACGGGCAGGGCAGCATATTTAACTCGAAGGAGGAAGTGGACCCTATTCTGCTGATGTGAGTCAGCCTGTCACCATCTTGGCTTCTTCAGGTCTCGCTGTCTTGGATCTTCTCCTTTCTTGCAAATGCTGAGCTCTACATTGTTTTGGGCCCACCAGGATTACTTGGCATTACAGATACTTCAATCAAGAAAACAATTGGGAGCTGGACTCATGCATTCCCTGTGTTGCGCTTCATAATGATTCAAACTAACTTCCAGAATTTTGCAGGTCAGTGGGATTGCGCACATGTTATCTACTGGAAGGAGCTTACATTTTTAACAGGTGCCCACCACTTCTTCTCCCATCTCACTTATTCTTTTATGCCACTGTCTGATTTTCACTTGTTGACCTGGACCTGCATACTCTGGTGTGATCTGGTAGACCTCTCTTCTGTCGAGCTTACACTTGAATAAAGGGGCAACCCCAAAGCGGGATGTGAAAACAAAGTGCACGGAAGATGATTGATAATGACTTTTGTCAGCTTACACATAATAAAGGCTCTTTGACCTCTTCTGTCAATCTTTGGGATTCCTTCAAACCAGTTTAAAGGGGAAGGCAAAGGAGTATATCTCTCATCTCCTAGAGGTGAGTCATGCTTATCCAGATCTGGAATGCTGCCCCACATCTGGGGAGCTGCTGGTTTTACAGACACTTGAAGATACACCAATAGCCATTAAGCAGCTATTGACTAAAGGGCCAAAAGACTTCCCAGACTAGAGGTTTCCCTGGATTCTTCCCAGACGTGACTATGTGATTGTGGGGACAATGCAGGCAAAATTAATCCTTTAGTTAGTTAGTTGAGAGAGTCAAACTAGGATTATTGGATTTATCTACGATATGTAAGGAAACCTGATTACAGAAGGATATGCACTAGTTAGTGTTTTAGCCTCCTTTTACAGTGACCTATATTCTGTGTGCCACGCCCCCTTTCTCAAGTCACTACTCACAATTGTACCACATTTACGTACCATGATTTCTGGGACTATGGCAGATAGTCCTCCTACTGGATCTCTGTGGGGCTGTCATAAATTTTCTCTTGAAGCCAGCACATCAATGCTCCTGTTATAGAACCATCTCAATAATTCATTCTGAAACAAAAGTACTGGCAGAGATGCTAGCAACTTGTCTGAGGGATTGCATGCGCTCTCTGATACATGAAGACCAGAGTGGTTTCATGCCCAGAAGATCCACACACCGCAATAAAAGTAATCTTCGCAATGCACTGTCCCATGGCCATAAATAAGAACCTTTCTTTTCTATCAGGCAAATTTGAGAATGCCTTCAACTCAGTATGTGGGGACCATTTATTTGCACTATTGACAAGGATGGGCCTTGCTGTTAATTTCCTTTAATATGTTATTTTTGCTCCGCTGATGGCTTGTGTGCTTGTCATGGTATTCTGTCTGAGCCCTTTCAGATAAGACAGGTACTAGGCAGCGATGGCCACTGTTAGTTCTATTTATTTGCTTTGGTAAATTAAACATTGGCTGAGTATCGTTGAGTCAATGACGAGATTCTAGTCTTCAAATGGACTCTGAGTCTGGAAGACAGGGCATCATCTGTGCTAAGGATCTTCTACTAATTCGCAGTAAACCCAAATATTTGGGCCCCATACTATGAAGGGACTAGGCAGAGCAATGAGCAAAGAAATGCAGTTGTCTAGTTACAACACGCTGCATCACTACCTCAAATATGAATATTCTCCAGTACTCTTCTTCACCTGACAGACTTTTGCATTGTTCTGTATTATCCACCAAAAAATCTTAATATTTTAATTCTCTGTTTACTGAGTTTTATATGAACTTCTGTTAAAGTCTGCAAAATACTATTTCATATTAGAGTGACCATAGGCTATGTAAATTGTGCAACTTGCCCATAAAAAAAAGATTATATTTGAATTATCTTACTGACTTGGCCTGCCTATAAATTATATGGATAACCACGAAGGATGTTTTTTTGTTTATTGTGTTACACCTTTGCACCACTTTTTAACTTAGGTAGCTATCTGCATGCTGGGCAGATCCACTTTTTCAGTGTTTACCTACAGCTGGTACTCCATACTGCTGACTATTGAAAACTGTTACTAAAAATAAATACTTAATGGAACTTGCAGTTGCATGGGTGTCTTGATATTTTAACACGCATTCTTACAGAGCCTTTCAGATATAGACCAACCACCTCATCAGCTATAGGGTGCGGCCATGCTACATTGAAACTCATTACCATGTTGATAATTAGCAGACAGCAGGCGACTTCAAAAACAACAGTTGATGGACAGAATGCAGAACAATGTCATACATTCACCCCAGTACAGAGATCTGGGCCTAAATCCATCGTGTTTTTGCTCACCATGCCATTCCAGTTTGAACCCAGCCATATGCAAATTAGTCTTGACCCCGTGCCTCATGGGAACAGTCCAGAATGAACTGCCAAGCCAGGTCCTCTCTGGACTGGAAACAAGCATCCTAGGACCGGTTTGGGGGTTTCACTCCTCTTCAGCCAGGATAGCTTGATTCCAGTGGCATGGAGAGCACGGGCCCTACGTCTGGGTATACCCTTCCCACTCGGGATGACAAATGCAAAAACAACAGTTGAAGGACAGAATGCAGAACAATGTCATACATTCACCCCAGTACAGAGATTTGGGCCTAAATCCATCGTTTTTGTTGCTCCCCATGCCATTCTAGTTTGAACCCAGCCATATGAAAATCAGTTTTGACCCTGTGCCTCATGAGAACAGTCCAGCTCGAACTGCCAAGCCAGGTCCTCTCTGGACTGAAAACAAGCATCCTAGGACCAGTTTTGGGGTTTCACCCCTCTTCAGCCAGGATAGCTTGATTCCAGTGGCATGGAGAGCACGGGACCCACGTCTGGGCAAACCCGTCCCACTCAGGGTGACAAATGCAAGAACAACAGTTGATGGACAGAATGCAGAACAATGTCATACATTCACCCCAGTACAGAGATCTGTTCCCATGAGGTACAGGGTCAGGACTGATTTGCATATAGCTATGAAGTGAGCTAAAGAACGATGATGGATTCAACCCAGATCTGTGACTGGGGGTTAGTGTCTGAAAAGTTTCAGCGCTCCGTCCATCATCTCCTTGTGTTTGCTTTGATTGCCTTACGTTGGCAGGGTATGCCCAGACGTAGGTCCCTTGCTCACTTTGCCACTGGATTGGAGCTAGCCTGGCTGATGAGGGCTGTTAGCGCGAAACCAGCCCCAGGATGCTTGTTTCCGGTCCAGTTAAGACATGGCTTGGCAGTTCAAGCTGGACTGTTCCCATGAGGCACAGGGTCAAGACTGGTTTGCATATAGCTATGTCTGAACTGGGGTGGCGAAGTGAGCTAAAGAACGATGATGGATGCAACCCAGATCTGTGACTGGGGGTGAGTGTCTGAAAAGTTTCAGCGCTCCGTCCATCATCTCCTTGTGTTTGCTTTAGGAGGCCTCTTCAGTCAAATGCTACATTCACACTTAATAGAGATGAACACCTCACCGGAAGAACCCAGGAGAGCCTCCTCCCACCCTTCACCTCCAAACCCAAGGAGATCACCTGCTGTGTCCCCCAGGGCTTATCACTCAGCCACACGCTCTTCAACACATATATGACCCACTGGTCAATATTGTCAAATCCCACGGTCTCAACATAATTTCCTTTGTACATGACACCCTACTCATCTTCTCACTCACCGACGACCCCACCACCTTCACAACCAACTTCCACAGATGCATGACAAGTGTTGTCAACTGGATGAAGAACAACTACCTGCAGCTGAATACAGACAAGGTGGAAGTACTTATCTTCAGCAACAACAGCAACACATAGAATGAATCCTGGTGGCCATTAGACCTTGGACCCGCACCTGTCCCTTCGACCACACCAGAAAAGTCAGTATCATCATTGACAACAAGCTTACCATGAAATCACAGATCAGCGCCATCTCCTCCGCCTGTTTCCTCACTGTGTGCATGATTCATAAGATCTTTAAGTGGCTACCCCTGCTCATGAGACGCTCCGTGACACAGGCCCTTATCACCAGCTGACTGGACTACGGTAATGCCCTCTATGTCGGAATCACCACACACCTCCTACAGAGACTGCAGGCCATTATTGGCGCAGCAGCCAAACTCATCCCAGGCCTTTCCTGATGAACCCACATCACACCCCACCTTATGCAACTCCACTGGCTCCCCATACAGAAGAGATGTCTTTTATGATTGATTGAGATGTCAATTAAAACTGCTTACCTACGCACACAAGGCTCTTCACAGCCAAGGACCCGCCTATATCAACCACTGCCTGAACTTTCACCAACCATCAAGAAGACTATGCTCAGCCTCCCTTTCACTGGCCCATACTTCCTGCATCTACCAAAGCAGAAGTGGAGTGTTGTATGGTTTCCAATTTTCAGTAGGAACTGTTCGTTAGTTGGACAACATAAATGTTGGGATGGTGCCAGATGGATTCTGTGCACCCCTCAGGATATGTTGGCCTATAGTCCTGCTAGTTCACAGTGCCCCCATAAGTACCCCTAAACCTGGCAAGGTAACAAATGGTTTGGGCAACATCAGAACATGACAACTCTGACCCCCAAGGAATCTGGGTAATAGATCTAGAACCTTTTCGCTCAGTCACTTGTGCTCAATCAGAGAGATATGCAAGAAATAGACAAAGGGGCTTTTTCAATATTTATTGAACCATCATGATTCTTGTATAAAATATATATGTTGCAATGATTAATAGACCAAAACAGATAAAAGTGATTAGCAAAATAAAGTCAGTAAAAAGAATGAACGATTCTGCCATCATGCTAAAGCAATGTACATATACTGGCATATAAGTACTGTGGATAATGTACTCCTACTATGCGTCCCTAACCTAGTTGCCTAGGGCAGGTGTTCTGCCAACAATTCCCTATTGGATGATCTTATTCCCCATTACCTGAAGGCAAGGTATGTAGGTCCCCGTCTTGGTCACAAGTTGGTCATTCCCACTCACAAACGGTAAACAAGAATCAGTTATTCTGAAACGCCAACAATACCAATAACCTTGCAATGACAGCAGGGTGCTCCTCTAATTTGAGCACCAAAGAATAATTATGTTATAACAACAGCATCCATGCTTCTGTGTTGAGGCTACAGCCAAGCTGACATTGTTTATAGTCTCTGTGATAGCGCCGTTGCCTTATGGACAAATAATAAACAACATTTGCACAATGTGAGTTCAGGCCTTGGACTGAATGGTCAAGATGTTGTGATAGTGTACTTACGAAGTGGTATTGTAAGTAATGTGTTTTCAAATAAACTATTCCTGCACTGTTGCACAAGCAAATGTGTGTCAAAAGTCATTGTGTGGAAAAAGACCGCAACTTTAGAAACATGTATGTGAAAAATGGCAGTGTTTCTTTCTGGGCCTACTCACATGACAGGAGGACACTTCTCCCACATCACAGCAAAGACCTGGAACAGCCTTACCACGCAACTCCGGAGGGCCCTCACGACGTAGCTGTTGGAGTGAACCTCTGTGACCTGCAAGCGCCTGGATACCCTATCTGGTGATTAGTCATGCTTTATAATTCCTGATTGTTTGATTGATTGATTATTCTTGGCCTCACATATATGCCTTGGTTTGAATGAGATGGGCTTTGAATTACTACATCAAGATCATGAATGCTTGCGGTCCAGTGCTGGAAGCGTAAAGAGGTTAGCCCCCAAACAAAGAAGGGGGAAAGGGCATTGAAGAAACAGAATCCAATCCTCCAAATGGAAAATGTTTTCACTCTGAAGAAAGAAAACAATAATGTGTTAAGCCACTATTCTGCTGCACTTACCCCAGTATTTTTTCGGCAGAGGACCGGGAGCAGGCAAAGAAATTCATTTTTTTCTGCCTATTTCTAATCACGACGGGTGGGATTACTATATGAATTGTAAGAGTAAATAGTAGATTAGTAGATTTCGCTCTTCTGTTGAACCAAAAACGGCTCCTTTAAATGTACTCATTCCGTTGACATTTTCCCCAAACATTTTCAAATTACATTTTGCAAGTGCAGTTACCAACACGACTGGGCGAATTATAAATTCAGGGCAAAGAAAATTAAATATATAAAAAAGGAGATAAAAAAAATAGAAACCACTGTTTTTGACATACATTGCAGACAGGTGTGAACAGCTGAAATCACATGTGGGATTCTGCTTGAACATTTTATCACTTCCTGCGATCTTCTGGTGTGAAAGAGAAAACACACATAAACAACAACACACCTCTTTATATTATAAATGTGTTAATACAGGTTGGATTTCTCACTGGCAGGGAATGAAAGGCAGTAAAACTGTACAGAAAATGGCCACGTTATAATTAGAAACAAGTCAACAATGTCGTTCAACTCGGAAATTTTATTATTTTTAGCGGTTGTCACCATACTTGAAAGAAGCAAAAAACACACTATTTTTTGCAAACACCAAATACCGAAGAGCAAACAGTTCTGGCACCTGTGGGTGCCCTGCGGAGACCCTGATGCCGCAGCCACCCCTGAGCAAACAGTTCATCATCTCAGAGAACAATACAAACCAAGAAAATAAAAGTAAAAATGATAAAAGAAATGAGACACAAATGAAAGAAACACCCAGTTGCTAAATAATGTCTGTGTTTCATGTAGGCAATCTGCGCTGCCCTGCTGTTCACGCCAAGCTGGGTGGCTAATTAAAACAATTACAGTCACAAAGGGGGTATCAATGGCATTCCAAGTAGCAAACAAGGAGATAAAGTGCAGCAGATTTACATTCTCAGTTCAGTTTCAGCTTAGTACTTTATTATGATCTCAGAGATCCAAAAAAGTGCATGACAGTACAAATATGTAAAACACCAAATTTCATCAAAGTTCCACTGCACTTAATGCAACATTTCATTTTCGAGTTAGCAGCATATATAAAACCCATGGTTAAGATTCATAAAATCCTAAAAAGTTGTTAATCAAACTAGATTCTTCACTACCCTAGTAGCAACAATTCATTATGAAGTTGACATAGTCATGCTAACAGAAAAACGGCAAAAGTAAATTCATTGCATTAACTTCCCCCGCCTGATCCACATGGCAAAAAGAAACCGAGAAATACCAAATACTATCAATCTACGTGTATCTGTTGATAATAATCTCAAGATTTCTAAATAATGTCCTGGACCAATGGATCGGCACAGGGGTGTTATCCATTTTTTCCTTAACAATGCATAGTGAGGGCAGAAAAAGAGCATGTGGACAATGGATTCAGTACAGGCTTTGCACGCAGGACATAAATCATCTAACAAAGGACTCGCGCTCCATACTGAGCAAAAGGCTTTGGTAAGTAAGGTCTTATATCTAAACTGTAAAAAGAGCTTTCTTGCCACTGGAGGATTAATTTCTTCTATTGATGCTTCAAACAGTTTTTTGATTTATGCAGCAAAAAATCTTTTGTTAGCCCTGTGGAATATCCTGTTAGTTCTATTTGGAATATTTGTTTCCATTACATTCCTTTCAGCTCTTCTCTCGAAATACCACTCTTGGAATCAGGGTTGAGCCAAAAGCTGTCCATCTTTGACCTCCCAAGTAAATCGCATAAGCAAGAGAACCATCTCAAACTCTCTACCTGGGGAGATCTTAAGAGGTCCTTCAAAGCCTCTCGGTAAGGATCCAACTCTGCTACCATCCAGAGCCTATGCCAGAACGATAACATTTTATAATTTACTGTATGCTTTAATTGTTTATGTGCTGTATCGAGGTAAAGAGGCACCAAGGGAGTACTGGCGGGGAGATCAACCAGTGATCTTAAAAATCGATTTTCTACTGTAAATAGAGAGGCTATGATAGTTGTGCCCCAGAACTCAGCACCGTAAAGTGGCCCACCCAAAACCTTAGTTTCATAAATCTCGAGGGCAGGGGCAATCTGCCTTGAAACTGTCTTCCTGTGAACTTTACTTATATGTGCACATTGGTGTATTAAAAGTAATTTAGATTTTTCTACCTGTGGGTGCCAGTTAATGGACGGAGGAAGCCGAATCCCCAAATAGTCAAATGCCTCCACTTGTTTCAATTTGGTTTTGTCCGCCCACATTGACCTAGTCTTCACTACTCTTCTACCCCTATTAAAAATCATGAATTTGGTCTTTGTTTCGTTTAGACTAAGCCCTCTTTCCTTACAAAAATTAAAAAAAATAATTTAAAAGTTGCTGCAACCCAAGCGGAGACTTCGAAATTAAAAGGGTATCATCAGCAAATAATAATGCTGGAACTCTTCGTGGCCCTATCTTTGGGGCGTCACAACCATCCTATCTAGAAACTGGACAATCCCATTTATAAAAAGAGTAAAAAAAGGGTCGGTGCCAACACACATCCCTGTCTCCTTCCGCGTTTGACCGGGAAGGTTTCTGTTACTTGGCGATTACGACCCCACCTGACCTGTGCTGAATTCTCTGAGTGTAAGCAAATTAAAATGTTTAAAATATTTGTTGGAATGCTCATATCCAAAGTTTTTCACGTGGGACTAGATCAAATGCTGTACGCAGATCGACAAAAGCCACTAAGAGCTTTCCACCCTTTATAGCCACTTCTTTCCAGTAGATGCAGATTAGGCAAAACACCTGATCCAGTGTACTAATTTTAGGGTGGAAACCCGCCTGAAAATCACTCAGAATGTTAGCCTCATTTATCCATTTCTGGACCCTTCATAGTACCTGCTTGCAGAATTATTTTTGCAATGAGTCTATAAGGCTGATTGGCCTGTAACTCAGTGGTGAAGATCTATCCCACTTCTTGAAAATAGGTACTATTTCAGCTATCCTCCAAGAGTAGGGAATAGGGGCACCTTTCAGTATCAAATTAGTTACCAAATGTATATACACACCCCATAGCATTCTGTCTTCTCTAAAGAGATCACTAGGTATTCTGTCGGGTCCAGGGGCACGTGCCGAGACGCAAGATACTATTGCCGTTAGTGTTTCTTCTAGTGTAATGACCAGATTACCCTCTTCATGCACCCCGGATGAAGCCATCCCTGCTGATACTTCACTAACTATACAGGGGTTTTCTCCGTAGAGGGAACCAAAATGCGCAACCCACTCCTCGGGTTGAACCGTATATTCAAGAGTGGGACGTTCCCCCCACAACCAGAGTGTAGCTTGTCTCCAGAACCCTTTAGGGTATCTGTCTGTTAGGGCAGTGTGTAGAGAGGTCCATAAGGAGCCCTCCCACTCTTTTTTTAGCTCTGTCAATAGCCCTTTTATATTCAACTGTGTAGATGGAAGTTTCTACATGGAACCCTTGCTTTAGTGCAGCAATCAGTGCCCCCTTTGCCTTCCTGCATTCTTGGTTAAACCAGGGACACTTAGTATTACACTTTCTGCCAACACATCAGGCCCCTTTACTGCTTGGGTTTTTAGGTTGACTCAATAAAATTCTAATCTCATAAAAAAATCGATCATGGGTGGACCCTACTGTCATGACGGCATCATTAAAACAAAGAACACTCAGATCCTTGATCAGATGTCTCGCTTTTTCCTTCATCATTTCCAGGGCTTCCGGATGGCTCTCTACCCACGACCACTTCAAGGCTTTCTGATTATTAGCACAAGTAAGTGTACCCATTTCCGCATGTATCATATTGTTAGCTTTCAGCGGACCATCTATATTCAGCATAAGGGCAAGAGGATGGTGATAACTTTCTGTTCTTTTCACCACTGACATATCGACCACAGAAGGCCAAAGATGTGGGGTAATAAGACAATAGTCAATTCAACTTGTTTTGCCAGGCCTGTTATACGTATGTTCCCCTTTCAGGTCTGACTTTGCCCTATCATTGTTAGCTCTTAGTTCGTGTTGTAAAGTAAACGCAAGAACCTGTGCGGCTCTCTTTGACCACCTTACTGGTGGAAGGTTTAGAGGGGGAATAGACCATAAACGATCCCAATCCTCCGTTAAATCAAGAGGAGTAGAAATAAGGAGTTAAAAGGTGCAGGTAAAATTTCCTGCCACTATAGTAGCGAAATTATCTGAATATTTCAACAGGGCTTCGTCTAACCTGTGTATTGTGTATGTTTCCTCCTTTGCACTGTCTACTCTGTTGTAGACGTTAACATTTCAGGCCTTCCACCCTGAGTACAAGGTCACTTCAATGGCCAGGATGTTCAGTGTGTCCACATTAAGCAACCTAACTTTGGACCCTAGTGTAGTTTTCACCCAAATTGCAAGGCCTCCATATGGTCTGCCCTGCTTTTTAGGTCTCGCTGAGCCCAGCACATGCGCCGGCTCGGAGAGACATTTTATATGTGAGATTTTTAAGTGCTGCTGGCTGGCCTAGCGCTTGCGTGCACGTAAGCGTGCACGCGCGCAGCCGCCATGCGCTAGGCCAGCCAGCAGCACTCAGGAACGCCTTTAGCGCGTCATCGCGATCACTTTCACTTTCACAGCGATCGTGATCGTGATGACTTTCGTGGCCAATGCTTGTTTCAAGCTTGTATTCTTTTTTTTTTGGAAAGCATTGGCCGTGCGTGCACACAACTCCCGCTTCTCCCGCCGCGCGTGCGGCCAATGCTTGTTTTTCCTTAACTTTGGGTATAATCACAGCACACGCGCTTTACTTTTAACATTAAAAGTAAAGCGTGGGTGCCGCGATTATACCAAAAGTAAAGCAATAGAAAAAACATCTATTTCTTTACTTTTGGTATAATCGCGGCACCCGCGCTTTACTTTTAACGTTAAACGTAAAGCGCGGGTGCCGCGATTATACCAAAAGTAAAGAAATAGAAAAAACATCTATTTCTTTACTTTTGGAATAATCGCGACACCCGCGCTTTACTTTTAATGTTAAAAGTAAAGCACGGGTGCCGCGATACGGGTTGTATGAGGCTTATAGACATGAAGATTTCAGCGATCTTTAACCAACGAAGGTATCTTGAAAAATGCAAAATGGGATACACCTTGAAACGTCATGTTTAATAAGTAGCCATTTTCCACCCCAGGAAACTAGACTCCGCCTATCTGGTTGCTTCATAGATATCTTTTTCATTGTTGACTTTTAATTGTTTTTAAATGTCCTCTGTACAGGGCTGGCTGAAGGTCTGATGGGGCCCATTTCAAAAAGGAAAGTGCCCGATTACCCCCCTCCTTTATAAAATCCAGGGTGAAGAATTAGCCTTCAATATGTTTCCACTAACCTCACACTCTAGTGCTCTTCATCAAGTTTAAAGTAAAACCATCTGTTTCTTTGATACCGGGAAGCCGAAGAGTAAAGTTACTTGATGGGCTTCAAGCGATCTGTTCTGCCTCTGCCACATTTAAGAGATACTCCTGGTTTGCATGATTTGAGTGCTTAGACTACAATCATTGCTGTAGCAGGAGGGTCCAGCGCAGGTCCAGAAGAGTAGGATCTATGTGAAATTTTCAGGATAACAACTGCCTCTCTAACTGTATGCTGATAATGTGCCAATCCTGAAAATACGGGATGGATTAGGCCCGCTGGACCTGCACGGGTCACCCTCATGCTTTGCCTGTCTCTCCCCCTCACTGACTGACTCTCACTCCCTCTCTCCCCCCCTCACCCACTCACACTCACTCACTGACACTCTCAACGACCCACTCACCCACTCACACTCACTCACCCACTCACACTCACTCACCCACTCACACTCACTCACCCACTCAATATCACCAACTCACACTCTCTCCGACTCTCCTTGACTCTCACTCTCTCCCTGACTCTCACTCTCTCCCTGACTCTCACTGACTCTCACTGACTCTCATTGACTCTCACTCTCTCTCACTGACTCTCACTCTCTCTCACTGACTCTCACTGACTCTCAGTGACTCTCACTCTCTCTCACTGACTCTCACCCTCTCTCACTGACTCTCACTCTCTCTCACTGACTCTCTCACTCTCTCTCACTGACTCTCACTCTCTCTCACTGACTCTCACTTCCTCTCACTGACTAACTGACTTATGTACAGCACAGCTTAAAGACATAGGCAAAGTCAATATCTCTGGCTAAACACTTATAAAGTCCCAAAGGCGAGACCTACTGGCTATGCCATTGCTTGTTCCTTATGGTGTCGATTGCATAAACTGCATAGCCACATCAATAGAGGGGGTGGCCAGACTCCAGGATTCCTGATAGAGGATAAGATCGTAAGAATCCACAAAACTACACCAATCGGGGTCTGATTGTAATTTCTAAATCCCAGCCACATTCCATACCAAAATCCGGAAGTCAAAGACCGAGATTATCCCGTCCTTTGACTCCGGATCATTGGCCGTGTCACCTACCACACTGGCTAGGTGGCTGTCTAGGACCCGGGGGAACAGTGGCCCTTTAGCTTTATTCAGTATATTTTAATTTGGAATATTATTATCTGTTCTCACTCGGAAGCTAGCCTCACTCGCCCTCCTCTCGACCACACCTACTGTTTTGGGCAATGATGGGTTTTGCGAATTCTCTACTTTTTGCAAACCACTTGCAGTTAATTGTAGTCACTTCAAATCTTTAACATTGTTTCCTCTGTCTTGGTCTGGCTGGTATCTCCCAAATTTACTGTTGGATGTGGCGGCTCTGGGACCTGGGGTTAGCTATATTTAATTTGGATTGTTGTGTTTTCCATAGGAATGGAACGGGACTCCATTGCAAGTAGGCCTGTGATCATTGCTTTGTCAAAGAACCCCACTTCAATCATATCTTCTCTTATTATGGAATAACAATGACGTGAGGATCAAAGCCAGTGAATGACCCTATTTTTCAATTAATCTTGGTCTTCTGCCCCAACCCGAGTCAGTTTAGGGACATTCGTGAGGTAGATCCCATTCCCCACACTCTGGTCCCCCTGCTTCCTGTATACCCCGTCCCTCACCGACCTCATAGCAAGATTACCATCAAATATTGTTTTGTTTTTGTCTAATCCCCATGAGTTTTTCCCGGTGCAAGAATCTGCCACTGTATTACTAATGTTTACTTTATCGGTGAGCCTCTGGGGGCAGTACCCAGAACATGTTTTCTGATGTTGAGTGTTTGGTCCAACATTTGAGGTTGAAGTATCAACAGACTGGTTTAAATTATCAATGGCTTAGCGTCGGGGATAGACTTAGGGGAAAGGCCATCAATCAATCTCATTATAGGGTTGATGTATTGACTTGATCTGCAATTACTACATTACTTATTTTTTAGCCTTCACAATTATCAATCACCTTTATGTAAATGTGAAGTGTTACAGAAAATCCAAAGGCTTGCCGCTTCCATTTTGACTTACCAATAGGAGTAGACTTTCTCGTTGATCATTCTGACTTTGAAAAAAATGTGTACTCAAACATTACTTTTCTTTGCTAGATTCACTAGTTAAGGAGCTTTTTACAATTTAAGGAGACTGGGGACCTTATAAGTGTTTAGTTATCCAGCACAATATCCTTGGTGCAACAACATCAAGTGTTGCATGGCTAAACACTTATAAGGTCCCAAAGGCGAGACCTATTGGCTATGCCAATGCTTGTTTTGAGTGAGTGGCTCGTGAGGTAGAGATGCTGCAAGTGCTTTTACAGGAGCCCCTGTGACATTGCGCCTCTTCAAAATGTATCTTGGGTCTGGTATAATACTTCTAACCCCTATTCTCGTCTTCTCGCACCCAATGCATCATTAAATGTCCCAAGTACAGCCGGGGTTAACACTCCTATTACCCCTGCCCTCCAGTGACACTTTACCTGTCACAGGTGGTGGTTGTGGACATGGTGGTGGATTTGGCAGCGGTGGTGGACGAGGTGGTGGTGGTGGACGTTGTGGTGGTGGACGTGGTGGTGGTGGACGTGGTGGTTGACCTGGTGGACGTGGTAGTGGTGGACGTGGTGGTGGTGGACGTGGTTTTGGTGGTGGACGTGGGGGTGGTGGACGTGGTGGTGGTGGACATGGTGGTGGTGGACATGATGGTGGTGGTGGACATGGTGGTGGACGTGGTGGTGGTGGACACACACAACCTTATGAGTAAGAAAGCGCTATAAATGCCATCGCAGGCCATCTGATTTACAGCCGCATTATTTTAGGGCTTGATTCTCAAAAACATTAAAAACTTAGATTTCCAACTATGATTTTCATTCTTTTTTCCCTACTTAGTCGCCCATATGCTTAAACCTGCGGATTTTCCTGAGAGTAAAAGATATGAGCAAAATCACAAAAATGTGAATTTTCCAATGTAACTTTTATCCCTAAAGAGTAATGTGTTGTCCCATGTTGAGAAATGACTAACTTCACACACCCTACAATAATAGGAGTAATTGTGGTACTTTTCCATCCTTTATGTTCAATCACACCAACCAGTTGCAGGACTAAAGTTGAATGTGCTCATAGAGTACTGCACACCTCTGGGAATGATTGTGAATACCCATAATTATTATGACTTGTGATAACTTGTTGGGTACTCAACACAATCTCAATAGTCACCACATGCCATCCCCTGGGAGCACCTATCGTCTTATTACTAAATCTAGATGTATGCCCATGGCAAAGCCTTCTCTGTTTGCTGCACTGAATACAAATTCTTAGAGTCAGGAAAATTATTTACTACCACTTTCATGAATGATGTGTGTTGTCTATAAATTGCAGAATTTTAAGAAAAAGAACACAGATAAAGTGCCAAACAACTGCTACTGCCTGTAGCCTGTGTTTTATACATCTTGAAGTCAACCAAGTCAACAAAAGCATCTATCAAAATAAATAAAATATTAGGATATAGGATGTTATACGATAGAATGATGGACCTTTTACAAACGAGATCTCCTTGCAGGACAACTGACCGAAAAGACAATTGATCATGCTCTTTTACATGAGTAGGTGATTCTGTTTAGCTCCATCTGTTTATTTTATTCCAACAATTTATTGTAGTATATGAGTACATTTCTTCCAGGAGCCCGGTTCCTACCCTGAGCTCGAGTTGAGGAAATTCTTCTTCCTTAGGCTACGATGAACACAATTTAAGTTTACAGTGAAGTTTGCTGTGCCTACATGTTTATCACTTTATCACACGAATGAACATTGTATGAATCACATACTCCTTTGTTTTTTGTCTGTATTGTCTGCAGATTTTAACTGTGTTCTATATTACAGATAATCCAGTTCAACTCCAGACTCATGGAGCAAGACCACACTCAGATATCAGCTGGCGCGTTTTAATTACCATTTTTTTCTTTTCTTTCTGTTTTTTACCACGGTCCTGACAAATGTCCACGCACCTCTTCATATGTTAGATAAGGCACAAACATTTTGACCAGAAATAATGGGTCAGATCAATCCCCATTATTTTAATCCTACATACCAGGGACCCGAATAAAGTTATACTTATGCTCAACTGAAAATTTAATATCTGCTTTCTCACCATTTCAGTACTCCTCTGCACCACACACACCACCTATGAAGCTTCATTTTCAAACCTTGCCGTCATTACTTCTCTGGCATCCCAAACAAAGCTAAATACCCTGAGATACCCATTCTAGGTTGTAGCTTGTACCTAGTTCAAAATGACTGGTACCAGGAGGGGCTCAGTGATGAAACATGCCACCTCTAGGGTGAGTGAGGGCCTTTCGTCCTGGTGAAAGAATTTTCAGGTGATTTTAAAGAAAAGGTAAAGCTCAGGTTTATAAATCTTTGTATTTTGATGTTAGAAAGGAGACATTTCACTTGACCATGTCTTCCCCTTTACACCACTGTGTGTTTCTAGTAAGTCAGCTTGGTACCTGCGCATAGGTAGCCTTTAACATATGGGACCTGTTAGAAATGGGGGTCTCTAGTCGACAGTGGCTGGCGCCGATGTCGAATAGTGACCCTTCTTCCTAAGTCAGAGTAAGGGGGCTACACCCTTTGATAACCCCTGCTCACCCCTGTGGTAACGTAGCACGAGCAGACAGGCCTATCACAGAGGCAGTGTGTGAAGCATTTAGGAGCATACACAATAACGCAGGAAAGGCGCTACAAAATAGACACCATAAGCAGTTAAAAAAAATAGTTATCTTTATATAGATTAAACACGAAACTGAGAAATGCTCAAAGAACCACAATGCACATAACCACAGATTCGTCTCAAGAGCGATGAAAGCACTTGTGCATGCGGGTGGAACAAACTTGGTTCGGGCCGGGATCTATGCGACCCGGTGATGCACAATGTACAAGGTACTTAGGATATAAAGGGGCACGGGGCACAGATCCTCAAGGATGGCAGGTGGACCCCCAGCGGCCACAGTTGCTGGGTGGTGGCGAACCGCAGCGTGCACTCATGATAATCCTGGGACGGGCATAAAAGCGGCACCCAGCGGCGCATGCGGAAGTTGACAAGGCTCCCGATGTGGGGCTAGCGTGGGCACTCAGCGGCGCAGCTCTTCAGCTGCAGCGGCCCACGATAGCGATGATTCTTGTGGCAAAGTAGGGATGGGCACTCAGAGGCACAACTTCTTGATGGCGGCGGTCCAAAACAGTGATAGTAAGGACTCTAGTAGCAAAGCCAATGCGGGCCTGCAGCGACACAGCTTCTCAGCGGCAGCGGCCCACAATAGCGACAACAAGGTTTTCCTAGCAAGGCCAAGGCGGGCACTCAGCGGTACTGCTCTTCTGCTGTAGCAGCCCACAATGGTGACAGCAATAGTTTCCGTAACAAGTCAAATGCAGGCACTCAGAGGCACAGCTCCTCAGCTGCAGCGGCCCACAATGGCGATAACAATAGTTTCTGTAGCAAGTAAAATGCGGGCATTTGGCTGCACAGCTCCTCAGCTGCAGCGGCCCACAATGGCGATAGCAATAGTTTCTGTAGCAAGTCAAATGCGGGCACTCAGCGGCAGAGCTCCTCAGCTGCAGCGGCCCACAATGGCGATAGCAATAGTTTCCGTTGCAACTCAAATGCGGCGTTCCCCACAGTAGAACAAGAGACCCTGGATTTCTCGACAGAGGCCTCACCTGCAAGTAGGATTCCCTTCAAGAGGAATCCGGGCTGCTGACAAATGAAGTCTAATGTCCCTGAGACTTCGGCAGGAGGCAAGCTCAAATCAGGCCCTTGGGTAGTTGCTTCAGTAGATGGAAGAAAGTTTCAAAGTTCTTTCCCTCTTGTTACGTGGACAGAGGTTCGTCTTCGCATCCCGAAGTTACACCCCACGAAGGGGTTTCAGCTCAGATCTTTATACCCCCAAAGTCTTTGTTCTTGAGAAAGTCACAAATCACTCGACCCGGACAGAAGCAGTTTGGTGTCGACCTGGGTCACTTTATTTATGAGGCTGCATCCTCCCTTTCAGGGAGAGGAGGCCCACCATCAGACACCCAGCAGGAGGTGGAGCCATCATTCACCTTCCCAGGCACAGCCCTGCCCCATACATCAACGGCAGATTGCTCCATTCGACCCAGGTCAGCCCCAGCCTGCCCTGGCCCTCTAAACCAGACGACCAATACACATACCAGCGAAACACACAGAAAGACTTAGACAAAAAAATACCTACTTTCCAAAAGTGGCAGTTGCACACGCAGAATATAAAGACAATCACTACTACCAGATGCACTTTACTATTTGGAGCGGAAGCATACCAAATTCGACTTCCCTAACATGTTCCTTGGTACTACTAGGACTACACTGGTTCATCAGTTATTTTATAATAAGGAGCATTCGCGCTGATTCACTGAATGGCAGTGGCACAGCGCCCAGAACATCTAACGTCAGCAACAATGAAGGAGACAAAAACGACAAAAGTGGAAGGGAGACCTACGCCAATGGTGCCAGGTCTAACAGGACCTTTAATAACCTGAACAGGTAATATCATTTAATTAAGCATCCAAAAAGAAATATCACAATTTCTTTTTTTTACTGTAGTGTGAGTTTGAAGTGCTTTACTGTAAATCTGTAGTGCTTTACTGTGTTCATACTGTACTGTAGGTGAAAGCTAAGCTAAAGTGTCAACTTTCCATTGGCACAATCTAGAGAAAAGAGAAGCATTGCTTTCTAAACATTAAAAAGGTCAAGAGGGCAAATATAATAATAAGTTGGCCATATTTCAGACCCGCCAGCTTTTAGCAAATTTGCAAATTGTTATTTTCCTACATAATCATCAAATGTGCAAGAAGTGTGTAATTTTCAATACAAAGGCCGCAAAAATGACCGAGGTGCTGATTTAGACTTTGAAATACAAGGTATTCTGTTACAAACTCAACAGAATACCCTGTCTGGCAAATTGACAGACAGTCCCCCCTAATCAGGATCAGAACCACCACTAGTTTTCCATCAAAGGAACCAACTCTGACAGCCAGATGGAGTCAGGGGAAGGGACCTACACCACCCGCTAGATTTAGGGTGGATGGTGAACGGTGCCAAGACAGAAATTATGATACTGGGCCATGCGTCCCCCATGAATTTAGATCCTATGTGGCCCAGCTGTCTTGGCCCCCCTCTTGTACCAAAGAAACAAATTAAGAGTTTGGGCGTATGGTTTGACTGCAACCTCAACTTTACAGTACAAGCACGTAAAGTTGCTGCTAACTGTTATGGTCTTCTAAGATTGATAAGGATGATTCTTCCTCTTTTTCCGTTTGAAGCCAGGGTGGTCCAGGCTCTTATCTTATCGCGGCTGGACTACGCGAATGCAGTTTACTTGGGTGCGCCGCAAGGAACCACTAAGATCTTACAGACTGTCCAGAACTGTGCGGCCCGCCTGTTAATGAATCTCCCGAAACGTAGTTCTGCTAAGTTAGCGCTTAGTCGGTTGTATTGGCTTCCTGTTCAGGAAAGAATTAGATTTAAGGCAATGTGTATTAACCATAAGTCTATTGCTGGTAATGGCCCTCCTATGATTCAGTCCATGGTGCAATTATATCGCACCAATAGAACTCTTAGATCTAACAATAAACAACTTCTTGCAGTCCCTAGGATTAAAGGGTCACGGACTGGAGGTCGACGGATCCCATAGAACGCTGCCAAGTTCTGGAACCAGCTTCCAGACTATATTCGTCTTGAACATGACTATCTCAGGTTCAGGAAGCAGTTGAAGACCTTTCTCTTTCCATGAGCAGTGGTGAATGATAAGGTGTCACAGAAAGCGCTGGGATGCCCTTGGGTAGCCATGCGCTATACAAGTGTGTATTCATTCATTCATGGTGTGATGCACTTTTCTCTCTCTTTTTTCTGTCAGTGAGCGTTATACACGGCATCCTTGGTGTTGTTTCCCCATACCTTCTGCCTTCCGACCTCCTGTTTTGCTGACTTTTCGTTTTGATGGCTTCAGGATTCTGGGCACTTTACCACTGCTAACTATTGCTACAGTGCAGATGCTCTGTACTCTAAACGTGGTAACATTGACTTATCCACAATTGGCATATTTTATTTACTTGTAGGTCCCTAGTAAAGTGCACTATATGTGCTCAGGGCCTGTAAATTAAATGCTACTAGTGGGCCTGTAGCACTGATTGTGCCACTCAATCAGTAGTCCTTTAAACATGGCTCAGGCTGCCATTGAAGAACCTGTGTGTGCATTTTTAAATTGCCATTTTGACCTGGGAAGTCAACCTACTTGCCAGTCCCTAGTAAAGTGGTACAACCAATGCCCAGGGCCTGTAACTTAAATGCTACTAGTGGGCCTGCAGCACTAATTGTGCCGCCCACTTAAGTAGCCTTTTAAAACATGTACCAGGCCTGCCATTGTAGGCTGTGTGTGTGCAGTTTTAAACTAGCATTTTGACCTAGCCAAATAAACATCTCGCCAGGCCTAAACGTTCTTTTTTAATATATGTAAGTCACACCTAAGGTAGGCCCTAGGTATCCCCATTGGTAGGGTGCAGTGTTTTTACAAAGTAGGACATGTACTTTTAAGTGTTGCATGTCCTGGTAGTGAAATACTCTTTAATTTGTTTTTCACTACTGAAAGGCCTATCTCTGTCATAGGTTAACATTGGGATTCCCTCAAACGCCTTTTAAGTTTAATTTCCCGTTGTGAGCAGATAGAAATTTGGAGTTTGGTTTGTTGTCTCTGGATATCACAATTTATGATGAATCCGGATTTTAAATTGTAACTCTGAAAATGGCACATTGGGAAAGTTGGCATTTTCTTACTTTATGTCAAAAATCAGCGCTTACTTTAACCATTCTGTGCCTTTGCCAGTCTCTGAATACATGTCTGGATTGGGTGACAGCTGGGCTTACTGCATTCCCTATATACAGTCACACAAAGGGATAAGGGGTGTGGCATCTGCATCCTGATGGCCCATCACCAGGCTGATGGGCCTTCCTGAGGTACATTGGGAGAGATAAGCCGACACTTGCCTCAGAAAAGGGCTGTGCCTGTCACCGCAGAAAGAGCTACATACCCCCCTGTAGTGTGTCTGGAGACAGTTCAGGAAACGCAGGGACCTTGTGATCTTCATAGGCCTCTTTGATGTCTTCTCCACTCCAAAGGCACATTGGTTTTACGCACTGGACCCCTGACACCACCACAGCAGAACTCTACTTGAACCAAAGACATTCTGCCTGGAAGAAGAGCTACTGTGCTGTTGATGGGATGGGCACTTGGCTACCTGTATTCTTGTGTTTACCTGCTGATTGCTTTGCTACAAGAGGTACTGCCATTTTGAAACTTGCTCTGCTGTGTGGGCCGTTGCCTGCTGTGTCTTGCCTGGGAGTGAGAGGGACTGGACCTGCTCTCTACATCCTTGAATCCAAGATTCTCCAAGGGCTTGCTAGCTTGCCTCCTGTTTTCTGAAGTCTCAGGGATACAAAAGAGGTCTTGCAACTCTGCTGATGCTGCTGGACTCTGCCATCTGTGAGTCCTACCCTTGCCTGAGGTGGCCCCTCAAGTCATGGGCCTACCACGTGGGTTCTGTAGCTGTTTTTCTGCAAAAATCAGCGCATCCACCAGACTACATGAGAAATACCAATGCATCGCTCCCCGTTGGAGAGCCAAATCGACGACAATGTGAGTCTCTTTTTGTTGCCATGATTTCTTTAATTTCTGCCTGGCTGTTGGCTCTGCACATAGCCAGGACACCATGGCATGCCTGTTCGTGCCAACATTGTAACCATAGTGCGAGTAGGAGAACAGTCTTTGTGTTCTGCACCATCATTTTGCTGCTTGTCTTTCTGTGGATCTTATCAGTGCAGTAATGAGAGCTGGCCAGTCAGGCAATGAGACACCTTTTTCCACTCTTCCATGCAATGGAATTTGCATTGGCTGAATGGGGAGAAAGTGAGGTCACATGTCTTGCCTCTTTTTTCTTATGAACGCAGAATATCTCGGTGACTTGCCAGGAAAAACTGCTCCGATGAAACGTAAACACCGGATGGACTTGTGCTTTCTACCTTATATTCTGTGTCTAGCTAATAAACATAGGTTTTTTTCAAAGCCTTGTAACCCCACGGATAGCAGACGTGTACTTGGAGCTGAATATTTTGGTCCAGGGGCAGAAATTATTAATTTACACATCTGTGTGGTAATGTACACATACACCATGAAACTCTTTGTTAAAGGGTTTAATCGAGGCTTAGGAGGCAACTGGGCGCATAATATTTTTACTCCAAACACCAAAATGTTTCACTTTTGTGTTTTGAGTCAAAATGCAACCATTTTTAAAGGCAGTAACACTTCAAAAACAAAGTATCAAGCAATTGTTGAATATATTTAATTTGCTTATCAAAGGCATAATTGTTAACATGTATTTAAGGGGCATATCATCAAGGCCAGGCAATAATTATCGCTCAGCGCTCTTAGCGCGAGGATAACTATCGCCGGCCAATGCTGAATTTTATCGCGGAGATAGCGTGCTATCAGCAACGCTTATCTCCAAAGCGATAAAATTCAACGTGCAAACTGCCAACTGTGCGATTATCGCTGGAAATCCAGTGATAATCGCACAACGTTTGGCGAAAGCTTGCTGATACGGCAAGGCAGACTTAGCCATAATATCCACCTTCCATAGGATATCATGGCTAAGTCAGATGAAACGCAGGCGTAAGGAAAGTAGCGATAACCGAGGTTATCGCTCCTTTTCTTGTCGCTCTGCAGGTTAGCGTGTGGCTAGATAATAGGAGAAATGTCGCTTAGCGTAATTTCTCCCGTTATCTTGGGGTGGAACGCCCACTTTGCATTTCATTAGAGATGCGAAGATGGACGTTGGGGGAAAGGGCGATAAGGCAAGGATTCACGCGATAGCGTGAACTTGCTGATAAGGCGATAAAATTATCGCCGCTTTCCATCCGAAAACGGACGCTAAAGCGGCGATAATTTAATCGCCTGGCCTTAATGATATGCCCCGACCTTTGTAGAAGCCGCCAATGACTTCTGGGATACCATGTTTGCAATAAGGATGGATCATGGATGCAGTTAGGCTGGCAGCCCAAGTACTACTTGATTGGTCAGCAGTTTATGGCGCTGTCTCTCATAGCATAGCATCTTGTTAGATGAAAAGGACTGGCTGGAATGACACTCAAGTGGTTTACATCATGCCTTGCAGAGCTGAGGCAAATCATCTACCTGGAGAATGTTGCTCTCCAGCCAAAGATATACAGACAGGAGTCCCGCAGGGCTCAGCATTTAGCCTCACCCTTTTCATTCTTATATGTCATTCTGTTGGCAAGGATGATTGAATCTCTTGGGCAACAATTCTTCACAAGTGCAGATGATACCCAACTGATCATAAAATTAGAAGGAAATCCTCAACGTTTCTCTAGCTGCAGGGCAAACATCTCTGACTGAATGTGATCCAATTCAGTCACATTGAACGGGAAGGACACCAAAGAGGTGAACCTCAGAAACCATGCCCTGTGGACCCAAGCATGGTGGCTGGCAAAATCAGGAGCGCTGTCAGTGCCTGTTCCATAGGCCACGAATTTATGGATTATCTCTGATTCTGCCCTCATATTCAAACAACATATAAATGAGCTAGTCTTAACATGGGTTTATCTATTGTAGGTGATCCGGAAAATCCTACGAGTACTACCAGCGACCTCTAAAATCTCTATGATTAGGGTACTTGTACGGTCGCAATTAGATTATTGCACTCTCTCTTCGTAGACTTCCCAAAGTATTTGGTTCAGAGGCTACAAATTGAGCACAATGCTGCAGCAAGATTGTTCTTGAGACTAAACAGGAGAATCTTAATATCTAACCAGCTTCGGAAACTTTATTGGCGACTAGTTGAAAATAAATGCAGATTCAAGGCTCTTTGACTTTGTCATAAGGTGCTGCAAAACAGTTGACAAAGTGACTGTAGCACATCTTTGTTTGCGAGACGTGCCCCTTCCGGAACACTCCAATCATCATTTAAACAACATTAGTATACCTAGATAAAAAAAAAGATAAGAATCATAGGTAGTATGATATTGGTGCTCATTCCTAAGATGAGGAATATTATTTGGCACTAGGATACCTCTTATTTAGTCCAAATGCACATTGACCGGCATTGAGACACAGTACCATGCAGTGTGCAGAAATACATATTTACTCCATATCGACCTTTAGAGTGGGGATTTCTGCCCACTTTTAAGAAGAAAAGTATAATTTGTAGGTTAGCACATTCTTGACTATGTACACCAGATATCAACTTCAGAGATGCCTGGAGATATCTCACAATCAGTCCTGCACAATAAGAAACCAAGTAGATATCAAACGAGGATAATAATTCAGTTCTTCATTATTGGCACAACAAAATCAAGGGAGCAGAGGGCAGAAGAGTGCTCAAAATAAACTTAATGGAACAGAAACAACAAAGAGAACCACCAGAAACATAGTTGGGCCAAACACAAAGACGTTGATGGAAGGTCAATGTCTCCACCTGTTAAGCTGCTGGAATTCAATTTAGCCTTCACTGATAATTTTGCCAACAAATATCACATTCAGTACTGCCTGCTGTTCTGCTCTTTGTTCATTCATTGCTGAAAATCACATCTCCTTTAAATATATCCCCATTTCCCTACAACTATCATCTCCCCTCTCAATTTATTTAGTCATTTTTGGCAGCTTCCTTGCAAAAATGATGTTATTTTGATACGTTTAATAGGACAGATCATGTGGCTCTTATGGCAGGCCTATTTTTAAATTACCTCTTTCAGACACTGCAAACATATTTAAAAAATTGATCTCTGCACTTCACATTCACTGCACTGCAGTGTGCAGATTTTTCCTTTCATGCCAGCAAAAAGCACACTTTGACACTCAAGCCAATAATATCCCGGTGGGCTGCACAAGGCTGTATGGTATGTAGGGAAAAGGCTTCTGAACTATATATTCTTCAAAGATAACCTACCATAGTTTTGAAGACAATATAGCCCAGGATTTCAAACACTTGAAAAGCTTAATTTCACCAAAATCATGATAAGCCGAGGTGACATCCTATGTCCGAAGTATTGATATCAGATGACTTTTAACCACTGTACGTTTTTTGTTGCAAAAAGTCTGACAGGATTATACACTCCAACACAGAGTTAAATGAAGCAAAAATACAGGGTTAGATTAAAAAACAACACAACTTTTCCAAGCAATGTAACACATTTGTTTCCAAAGCTGACAGTTGCGAAGAAGACAGGAATGTATGAGTCCTTTGTGAGGAACTGAGGCTGTATGATGCAAGAAAATTGTATTTTGGGAAGAATGACCTTATTGAGAAATTTTGAGAAAGAGCTTTATAAAATATACTGAATACACTACTTCGTGTACTGTGGGTTTGGCATTATCTTCTTATGTCAGTCCCTAATGAAATTTAGACTTTTAACTAACCTGTGGGAGAAATTTAATTACTTTGCTGGGCAGAATGTAGATCACAGCCTTCCCCAGAAACTAGGACCACTTAGAAATGATCAGCCTGCTCCTGGGAGAGGAAGAGTATGGGGGAGACATCTGCATGGGATAATGAACCCACACTTAGTGACAAACCTGGGCATTCTTTTCCTCAGAGAAACAAAGGATGGTAGTCAGACCTCTAGCACCAGTCACAACAGATGCTTTCTTTTCATGTTATGGAAGAAAAATACTTGATTGATGTGTCAGTGGCAGAGGTAAAGGCTCTGCATGTGATGTTTATGACCAAAGCTTGAATTATCCATTTAGGAAAATTACAAAATCCTTCACAGTGGGATAGATAATGTGGTGGCGGTGAAGGGATTCTTTAGCATTTTTGAATAGAGAAGAGGTGCCAATCTTCTCGAACTCTCCACCACCACTTATAAACCACTGCACAAGTAACAAACTCTGAGAAGCACTGGAAACTGCATGGGACCAGGTAAGATGGACCCCACATGGATGCACTCCTGTCTAGAGTAGGACACCTTGAACTTGTACTAACCTGGACTCTGTTGGACTTGTGTCTCCAGGACCGGTGGCACTGACGTCTCCAAATCCCTCTGGGGAACAACAGTGGCTGGGTTAACTGAGGACCTTGGAGGAGAGTGTTCCCTTGAACCATCTGTGGATTGGTCCTGTGGAGGTGACCCAATGGCGTCCAATTGACACACAGGTGCCCTGCATGGGGCCTGCAAGTGGTCAGGAGGCAGTGGGAGTTTTGAACTGCAGGTCTAGTGTAACCTGCTGTGAGCACAATGAGGTGCTGCAGAAGGAAGACCCTAGGCCTTGGACAATACTAGGAGCACATGTGGAGGAGCAGGTCCAGGGGTCCTGAGCATTGAGCAGCTCACTGCTGCTGGAAGGAGGGACATGGGTGCTGGAGCTGCAAATGAAGCCTCAAAAAATGAGGCTCAGGAGCTAAAGTGGTAGTAAGGCTGGTCTTGAACTCTCCTTCAGTGGAGAAAGAGCAGTATAAAAACAGGCTCCCAGAAAACTGAGCCACTGTAACCAGGCGGCTTATATCCAACACTCCTGGGGGCTGAACCCTGGTGACAGCAGGGGAGTGGATTTCTGAACTGGCTTAACAGAGCCCGAGCCATTTAATTTCTAACCAGTTGCTTTTGGGCGACATTTCCTGAGGGTGCTAGTAGGAAAATATCTATCAATCACCATGGTTCTTTCCATAATGCCCCAGAGAGAACAAGTGTTCCGGGGAGGTTGGGGGAACAACCTGGAGCGCAAAATACTCTATTCATGTACCCGAAACCCCAGGCAGGGCTAGTGCCCTAGGAGAGGGGCTGTCTACGAGCACTGCCATGCTTTACATTTCCCTGCTCCTGAGGAGCGCCAGATCCCCAGGAGCATTGATGTTTTCCTCCCCCACTCCTCGTGCACCTTTCCAGGAAAGTAAGGAAGTGCACAACTTACAACTGAGCTCTCATCTCCACTGATCCCAGGTGGGTGGGAGAGAATAGGGGCAGCACATTTCTGCACCAGCAGTGAATAAAATGTGCTGAAACATAAGCAAATCGGTCAGCTCAACAAGAGGGTACCCATTTGTGCCCACCTCTGGGGGAGGGGCACCCAGTTCAAAGAAATGAAGCATGCCAGTGAGTGTAGTTTGTTTAAAAAGAAAAAGAGACTGGAAAAGCAACAACAAAGTGAGTGCTGCTGCCATGTCAGCAAAGGCTTGCCCCATAAGCCCCTGCGGGGCCTTGACAGAAGTGCCTTAAATAAAGTCTTCTCTCCAAGATGTCACAAGGGCATGGACATAGACCCACAGTCCTCTATGCTATACGATCATCATTCCAGTGGGCACTCAGAGTGACTGAAGGAATAATCCTAGGTGAAAAATTGTTCGGAACAAACAACAAACTAAAATAACAATAAAAAGCAAATGGAGACATCTTGTGCGTTTACCTGCAAAGAAAACAAGACTCAGATTACCTATTGGAATCCAAGTGATTTTTCCTAAACTCCAGGCCATCATCCCCTCAGAGAATGAAGTACCAATATGTGTGATACAAGTCTCGGAGTTCGGTCATGGTATATTAGCACATTCCCTGTGTTTTTTATTTCTCAACAGGTACTCCTTAACAAAATAGTATATATACATCCATTTGATGTTTAAACAATGCTTTTTTCAAACTGTTACTTTCTTCATAAGAACATTATAGGGCCTCACCTGCCTCTCTTGTGTCCTGATCCTTTAAAGATTGCCCCGCCGATCCTGCAGCCCAAACATGATGAGACAAACTGCAGAGTTTCTCTATAATCTCAGACTTGAGTTTTTAAATGAGCTCATTTCATAATTATTATTAAGCTTCTAATCTATAGGTCTCTCTTTAACATTGGAGTCCTCGAAGATAGGTCTTCTGTATGAATGTTAGACCGCTTCAGTGAGAGGATCACAGTTTTCAATATTAACAACGCACAGATCTTTAGATTCACAGAAGTGCACTAATTGTTAGTTTGACAGTTCCGGATCACTCAAGTTGTGCATCAGCAAAGACACACAGCGATTTCCCACAACCCAGGTGTATGTTCCTAGTGTGTCCCTTAATATGTGCACTGGCAACAAATCTTGTGCCCTCCCTCACAAACATAATCCAGCTATGGATTAGGAATAAAAAACTCTTGCTCAATCAGCTGCAGTTCGGATTTCTTCTCTGAAACCAGAATTGCCTCAGGACATCAGGCGCAGCAGCAGTGCAGCCACCCGCCTCCTTGAGATTTCTCAATGCGAAGCATCAAGGAACTGGAGTGGCACAGTCCACATAGTCACACCTCTGAAAGGGCTGCCAAGATGTGCTCGTCTCGTAAAATGACTTTGGGCCAGATGTACAAAGAGTAGGAATAGCGATTTCCAAATAGCCATATTATCCGAGCCGCTATATGGAAATCACTATTCATTATGTATGAAACTTTTTGGGCCACATGTATGTAGGTTTTTTCTGGTGGCAAATGGCCAAATTCATAAAATCAGGCTGTTTGTGACCGGAAAAATGCATTCTCCTATGTACCAAACCCATTTCGCGATTCGGTAACCTATTACCAAATCGCAAAACGGGTTAGCGACTCGATATTAGGAAGGTTGTGTTAAGGGCGTCCCCTCCTATTAGCGACACAAAGTGCTATGCATGAATGTTTTCTGACTAAAATATGGTCGCAAAACATTCACATTTTATCACCTACTTCAAGTAGGTGGTAACCCATTAGCAACTGGGAAGGTTCCCCTTTGTGAATGCATGCAAAAACGTTTTTCAGAGCAGGCAGTGAACCCTCAGACCACTGCCTACTCTAAAAAAATGAAACTGAAACGTTTCAGTGTTGCTTTTGAAACACATCCCATTTTCCTTCAAGGAAAACGGGCTGCATTTAAACACATTTATGTTGCTTTATTTAAAAGCAAACACAGACATGGTGGTCTACTGTCCTCAGCAGGCCACCATCCCTGTGCTTTTAGTGATTCGTAATGGATCCGAAATTGTGACCTACCTCATGAATATTAGTGAGGTAGGTCAATTGCGACCCCATTAGGTATCGCTAAATGTGTCAAAGACACATTGCTATATAGGTGTTTGCGATTTCCTAATAGCACATTGCAAACATTTGCTATTAGGAAATCGCAAAATGAAACCTACGTACATGTGACACTTAGTTTCATACATGCGATTCCTAGTGAGTCGCAAATCGACTTACCTCGAAACTGCCTTAATGAGGTAGTTCGCAGTTTGCGACCCATTAGGAATGCCTATCATCACAGGGATGGTGGCCTGCTGAGGTCAGCAGACCACCATGTCTGTGATTGCCTTTGAATAAAGGTTGGTTTGTGCTTTTTTTTGGCAATGCAGCCAGTTTTCCTTAAAGGAAAACGTGATGGGTTTCAACAATAAAAAATGAAATGCTTTGTTTTCATTTTTAAGTTTCACCTAGAAATATATTGTTTTTAATATAAACTTAAAAGGGACTTTCCTGGCTTCTCAATGGTTCCTGTGCATGCCGTTTGCTTTTCATCCATTTCTATTGGCTTTAACATATTTTCCTGCATTTACCATTGCTTGGTCCTCATCTGCTTCTCTTATCATTTTTTAGGGAAACCGCAGTGGGGGCTTAAATGGCTGCACCAGTATATTAGTTCCTATGAGTGTTTAAATCGTATTGCTCCACTTTTCATAACCCCACTGCTATAGAAGTCACACTATACAAGAAGAAAACTTCTCTTAGAATAAAGAAATAATGAAAAGGAGCATATAATCAAATGTAATACATTTATAGATTATAAACAATATAAAATTCATGCGATTTGAAACAAAATTAAAGTGCGGGGAACCTTGAAATTTCTTTTCTTCATTAACAGCCTCATGCATCAACCCAAAATCCAGTCGCTAAAATACCGATTCGGTAATAGCTCCCGGTATTAAGTAAAAAATACCCAATCCCAATGCATCAACCCAAAAGCAGAAATCGCTATTTAAGGAATCCTTAAATAGCGATTCTTTAAATAGGGATTCCTTAAATACCGATTCCTTAAATAGCGATTGCATTTAAGGAATCCCAAAGTGAGATTCCTTAAATGCAATGCATCAAAGTTAAAAAATTAGCGATTTCGCTAATAGGGGGAGCAAATTACCATGAAGATGAACTGCATGGTAATTTGCAAAAACTTTGAAAAATGCACTTTTGTGCATTTTTCAAAGTTTCATGTTGCGCACACACATGCCCTTAGAGCATGTGTGTGTGCAACATATGTGCACATATCATTTTCAGGGGTGCAACAGGGTGTCCTTTTGACACCCTGGCACCCTTGAAAGTGCTCCCGCTATTAGCGATTCGGTAATACCGAATCGCTAATACAGACTGGCTTTACATTCATTCCTATGGGCCTCCAAGCCCATAGGAATGAATGGATAGGTATTCCTTATTACCGATTCGGTATTACCGATTCGGTAATAAGGAATATTAAGGAATCGCTATTTGAATAGCGATTCCTACATGCATAGCCTTTTGCTATTCCTTATTAGCGATTCCTTATTTTTCGCTAATAAGGAATCGCAAATGGCATTGTTGATGCATAGGCCCCATAATCTTTATTTTCATTTCCGATGAGAAGCATAAAGCCCAGCCAACGCGTTTCGTCCAATAGATGGACTTCATCAGGGATGTGAATCAGATGTGATACCCCAACAAAGCCAGTAGACGTGACTTCTCATTCAGTGAACATGGGTGGTATTACAGTTTTTACGGTTCAAGTCTTCATGGAATTCAGACCATTACCAGCACCACCGGTGCAGGGGGCTCAGGGTACATGTAAGGGCTTACCTGACCCGTAGAAACTGTCTTTCGTGTGACCCTTTGTTGAGTGTGAGGACCTTTAATGGGTATCACAACAGGTATTTTCTCCTGCCATTTTGTATATATTTGTTAATCTGTCTGTGGCATTAGCTTAGTGTTTAAAGGATTAGTTTTCCATTTTAAAACAGAAAGCAGTGACTAAACTGAGATGTATTAAGTGCTGTTTGCTGTGTTGCTGATTTCCATATATCCAGCCCACAGCATCTTTCATTAAAGTCTTGAACTGCACGGTCTCGCTACCTCGAGACTCATGTGCTAAAAAGGTGTACTTCGTTCTCAGTTGCGGTGATTCACAGAATGGGTGCCCCCTGACACAAGAGGGAAAATACCCAAGTGACACACTTATATGCCATTTTTGAGCAACTGGCATATAAGTGTGTCACTGTGAATCGGAAAATAGAGTTTTTATAATCACTTGCGGCGAAATTTTAAAATTGCACTTTGAAGTATTTTCTGTCATACCGGGCATTGTATTGTATGGACAATTAATTGCCTATCTTTTAACTATTAGCACTCTGACGATCTTACCTGTACTGTAGAGGTTCTAGGGGCCAGGTTCTGTCTCTGCTCAGTGTTCCAGCCTACCCGCCCTGGTCCGACTCGGTATCCAATACCGTTGAGCGGAGGGCGGGTGGACAAGAGCAAGACACGCCCACTAACCCCGGAAACAGTTGAGCGGTTAGCGCTCTAACAGCACTACACTCAGGCTATTTAGGCGGCGAGGAGGCTTGGCCGATTGCGGTAAGGGAGGACAGTGGCAGTGTCTCCCGACTCCGCTTGGTGTCAGGTAACTTACAGAGCGGAGCATTTTTGAGCAACTGGCATATAAGTGTGTCACTGTGAATCAGAAAATGGAGTTTTTATAATCACTTGCGGCGAAATTTTAAAATTGCACTTTGAAGCATTTTCTGTCATACCGGGCATTGTATTGTATGGACAATTAATTGCCTATCTTTTAACTATTAGCACTCTGACGATCTTACCTGTACTGTAGGGGTTCTAGGGGCCAGGTTCTGTCTCTGCTCAGTGTTCCAGCCTACCCGCCCTGGTCCGACTCGGTATCCAATACCGTTGAGCGGAGGGCGAGTGGACAAGAGCAAGACACGCCCACTAACCCCGGAAACAGTTGAGCGGTTAGCGCTCTAACAGCACTACACTCAGGCTATTTAGCCCCTCGTCGGCCAAAGCGCGCAGCGGTTGCGCACAGAGGGGCGCCATTGACAGCGCCGAAGACAAGCCAAAGACCTGCCCGTCTGCGCCCGTCCGCGACTGGACGGGGCCAGGGGCCATGGGGACTGTCAAGACCTACACACAAAGGCATCCACCGGTGAGGCTCACCTATAGTTCACAGGTATTGAAGGGATATAACTTACATTCGTCAAAGGGTGGCAGGGCAGTCGAACACTCCGAGGTAGAAGGGCCTCTTTCATGCAAACAACGACGCACTGAGAGCACCATTTTTACACGAGATCCGACTGATATTGATCGTTCCATTATAGACGATCCAGATGTCAGTTTGGTTTCAGGAAATAACCACACCCTATTTGGGAGGAAGAACATCCTGTGTAACATTAGGTCGCTCTCGAAACATAGTGCTGAAGTTTGGGACTTAATCTCTTCCGAACAACCCGATCTATGCTACCTCACAGAAACGTGGTTGAAACCTCATTCCACTCCTGCCATAACCTTGGGAGTCCCTAGTGACTATAAAATAGTTAGACTGGATCGCCCCACTAAGACTGGTGGTGGGATTGCCATTATACATAAACAGGAGATTAATATATCTGTTTTAGACGAAATAAGTTCCCCAGAAATTGAATTACTAATTTTTAAAATAAAACTGCCCTCAAATGATGATCAAAAGGGTGCATTAGTATATCGACCCCCTGGACCGTGCAATAACTTCTCTAGCTTATTGATTGAGCTACTTGCCCCATATGTCAATGGTGACAGCGACTTTATTTTAGTCGGAGATTTTAATGTGCACTGCGACAAATCGGATTGTTGCGAGGCTCAATCCTTATTACTCGACCTGGCCTCATTAGGCCTTATGAAACGTAACTCTGGGCCCACACATCAGGCAGGTCATACCCTTGATTTGATTTTTTCTAATTTTATGCTGATCTCCTGTCCGCCCGCAAGACAGGTTAACTGGACAGACCACTATGTTGTGGAATTCCTTACTCCCTACCCCAAACGTATCTCCTCACGACCCAAGCAACTACCGAGGATACGTAGACAGTGGCACAAAATTACGGACACTATTTTTAAAAATAATTTTTATTGCCCATTTTCTGTTCCTTACGAAAATATATATATGGCTGTTAAAAATTATGAAAAAGCTATTATGGAAACTATTGACAAGATTACCCCTCTTAAACAATTTAAACCCAGACCAACTAAGAGACAAGAAATTTGGTTTACAGATCAACTTAGGACGTTAAAATTACATGCCAGGAAACTTGAAATGAAATGGAGAACCTCTCATTTGATCGAGGATAAAAATAAATATTGGGAATCACTATCTATATACCACAAAGCCATTCGCGTTGCCTGCAAAACTTACATTGCATCGCAAATCACAGCTGCTGGGAATTCCTCAAGGATTTTGTATCAAGTTTTACAATCCTTTGTTAAACCGGCAGCATGTGAATCCTCGGAACTTGCCTCACAACAGCTGTGTGACGACATCTCTTGTTTTTTTACGAATAAAATAGACACAATCTATGACAAAATAGTTTGCACTAATAACAAACTGACTACAGACATCACACCTCTGGAAATAGATTCTGACCCCAAATTGCATAAATATACGTTAAGCTCTTTTCCACCCATTTCTTTACAAGAGACATCTGCACTAATATCCCGGATTAAAAGTGGCAGTCCTGACGATATCATCCCAGCCAGGATAATGCCTCTCCTGACTGAACAGCTATGCCCCATGATCCAAAGGTTGGTGAATCTCTCTCTGGGCTCAGGCACGGTCCCAAGAGAGTGGAAACGTGCTCTTATCAGGCCTATTAGGAAGAATACTGCGATCCCATGGTCCGATCTAACAAATCTTAGGCCCATATCCCGATTACCTTTCTTAGGGAAACTGATCGAAAAATATGTTAACTGTCATCTGTCCAATCATATTGAACTTGTTGGCGGCCTGGACTACTCACAGTCAGGGTTCAGGCCGAAACACAGCACGGAGTCTGCCCTGCTGTCTGTTATGGATGACCTACATATGTATCAGAACAAGGGCTTCTCAGTAATCCTAGTTCTTTTAGATCTCTCAGCAGCGTTCGACACCGTGTCACATACCATTCTGATTGACCGGTTGTCGAACGCTGGCATTGAGGATAAAGCCATTGATTGGCTAAAGAGCTTCCTATCTGGGCGTTCCCAGAGAGTTATCATGGACACATACCGATCAGCGGAGGTGGAGATAACTAAAGGGGTGCCACAGGGCTCTTGTTTAAGCCCCACTTTATTTAATATCTATGTGGCACCCCTGGCAAGAGTGATGCGCAGTTATGGATTCATCCCAGTATCATATGCTGATGATACTCAGCTCCTCTTCCCTTTTAAGACCATGTCCACCGAAATTAAAAACTCCTTTTCTGCGGGCATGAAGGCGGTGGCTCATTGGATGTCTTCCAACTTCCTCCAGTGTAATGTCTGTAAGACGGAGCTAATGCTGTTTGGAGAAGCCAAACTATTGTGGACTCCTGATTGGTGGCCTCCCGATTTGGGAATAGCTCCGGAACCCAAACAGGTTGTGAAGAGTTTGGGGATTCGCCTGGATCAAGACCTGTTATTTGGACAGCACGTCAACCACACTGTTGGAATCTGTTTCCATACTATTGGCCTGCTACGCAGAGTTTTTCCCTTATTACCGGACTCTTTTAGGAGAACTCTGGTTCAAACATTGGTTCTGAGTCGTATTGACTATTGTAATGGCCTGTTGCTTTCTGCCAACGAATACGTGCTGGCCAAGCTTCAGGTCATTCAAAACACTGCGGCTCGTCTTGTCCTTAATGCTCCTCCGAGAACGGCGTCCAAACCTCTTCTGGAGAAATTGCACTGGCTTTCTATTCGCCAGAGATCTAAGTTCAAAATATGCTGCTTGATCCATAAATGCTTAAATGGACAAGGGCCTATTTATCTTCAGGACAAATTTGTTCCCTATGTCCCTATTCGTTCCCTTAGATCCAGTAACTACCTTCTTTTGGTGACCCCCCGTGCAAAAAAATCTAGACACGGTAGTAAAGCACTATCAATCTTGGGCCCCACTCTGTGGAACAGACTTCCCCTTTATCTGAGACAGTGTAAAGAACATCTCACTTTCAGAAAACTCCTGAAAACTGTGTTGTTCAGAAATGAGATCTAGCTCCTTTATTCCTCTGTTTTACCGGCTCCATAAAGCGCAGAGATACTCCAGCTGGAGTCGATTCTAGCGCTATATAAACCCGCAAATAAATAAAATAAAGTTCCTGCAGTATTTAAATGTCTTTCATGATAATGATTAAATTAATCAGTGGAAATAGGAAACTCTACTGTCTGTGATTATGTGGTTAAAAGGTTCACCTCGCCTTGATTTTTTATTTTTTTGTTGAAATTAGTTTTTATTGTTATTTCTTCGAACTTTAAAACAAAACAGAGTAGAATAGCCTGTACAAATATTAGATATCGCCCATCACAGACGATCAGTACATATTGCAATACATGTTATGGCAATGTACAATTATATGATTATCAATAGGTTTTAAATCCAATACAGGATGAGGTGATGCTCTGTCCAGAGAATATATAAAGAAAGTACGAAAAAAGAAGGGGGGGGTGGACAAAGGATAAAACAGAAAGAAAATCCCAACCGGTATTCATGTATACAATTGTGCTGGGTAACAATACGCTTCATTCGTCCTAACCACACAAGTTGAAACTGTGGATCTTGTCAGCCAAAGGAACTGCCAGCCTAGGAACAAGTGATAGAGCAGTTATAAACCCTCATGTCTGCACGATTGATGTGTAAGGTTAAGCGTCAGGGATTATCAGTGGCCAGGCGTATTGTGTTTGCGTCCTAGTGGGCGCCCTTTTTAGGGCGATGTGTCCGTCGTCACTTACTGCCGTGCCGGACACCGCGTCTGAACCTTGCTCTGCCATGCGAAAATCCAACAATATTGCGTCCCATTCTGGTGGTAGTGGTTGCCTACGCAGCCCAATCGGGTCCTTGGAGCGGAGTGCCATGCTCTCAGCATGTGCCCAGCACAGAAGGGAGTGATACCAGGCCTTAACCACTGGGGGGGTCGGGGGACATCCAGCGGCGCGTGAGTAATCGATTAGCCACTATGAGGCCTAGGTCGATATATCTGGACGTCACCTTATGTTTCTTAGCTCTGTGATAAAATCCTAGGATGCATACCTCCCATGTCCAGTCTAGTGTTCACTCTGTGCATAGTGTTAGTCTCCTAGTAACTTTGGCCCAATACGGCTGTATGACAGTGCAGGACCACAACATATGTAGGAGGTCCACCCCTAGGCGCATTTGGCGTCTGTACGATTAAAATATTTGTTTATTTTTGCTGGCGTGAGGTAAGCTCTGTGTAGCATGTAATACTGAATGAGCCTAAATCGCATGTTACTAGGGATTCGTGTGGGGCTCTTAAGCATGCAGCCCCATTCAAGGTCAATGGCAGGTCCTTGGAGGTCCGCATCTCAGTGGGCGCGTAAAGAGAGCAGTGATTCCACAAACCATTTGGTAAGGTGGCAACCAGTTCCTAGTTCATGCAGATATTGTATAGTAAGATGCTTGGCAGGTGTGCGAGCCACCGCGGCATGAAGGAGGAACTGACCTTGTGGCCGCCCAGAACTTTCCACTAATTCTTCGAAGGGGACAAGTTGCCCATCATTATATAAGTCTCCTACTGTTAATATGCCCGCCTCCACCCATTGTGTGAGTTCCACGCTGGATACTGCTCGATGCCTTCTGGGGGTGCTTAGTATAGGTACAGATGGTGCATATGGTAGAAGCTGGTGTGTGGGGCAGCGGCGATAGCACTCATAATCCACCTTTAACAGCAATTGCATAGGTGGGCCTCCCTTCCTGTTAGGGTGGAAGAGCGCCACTATCTGGGGCTGGGTGTACCTGGGCGTCTGGGTCGCCGTATCTTTGAGGTTCCGTGCACTGAGCCAGCGCGCCAACAATTGGAGCTGTGCTGCTAGGTAGTCATGTTCCATATTGGGCAGCGATAGGCCTCCCTGCGTGGTCGATGGGTAAATTTTTACCATCGCTACCCTGCTGAGTGAACCATGCCAGATAAATTGTCATATGTCTGACTCTAGATCTCTGAACAAAGGTGGCCGGAGATAAATTGATAAATTTGTGAAGTGATAGTGCAAACGTGGTAAGACCACCATTTTTTTTAACGCAATCCGGCCAATGACTGTCAGCGACAGGGTTTTCCAGAAGGTCATTTGCGTCCGCACTGCTGTGGTGGCACGCGTCAGATTGCCCTCAAGGAGATCCCGCTGTTCTCGATATATATGGACTCTGAGGTATGGGAACGCCGTCGTTTGCCAGTGCACTGGCTTACCACTAATAAGTAAATGTGGGTCTGGTGAAGAGTCCACAAAGGAATAGAGGCATGACTTGTCCCAGTTCACTTTCAGCCCGGACACCAAGGCAATGTGATTCAGTGTACGCTCGATAGATGCGCAGGACTGCCCAACAACTCTAAGGTGGATGAGTAGGTCATCAGCATACAGCGATACTGCATGTATGTCATCACCTAAGGGGATCCCCCATCCGGCTTGAGTGGTGCGGAGCACCTCCGCCAACGGTTCGACCATCCGCGCAAACAGTAGGGGAGAGAGCGGGCAACCCTGTAGCGTGCCACGCCCAATGCGGACTTGTTTCGAGACATAGCTTCCTGTCCTAACCTTGGCCATTGGGTTAGTGTATAACAGCTAGACAAATCTCAAAAACTCAGCACCAAGGACGTACCTTTGCAACACCTCGAATAAAAATCCCCACTCCAGGGTGTCAAAGGCCTTCTCTAGGTCTAAGACCAAACATCCGGTGTATGGCCAGTTGACAACCGAGTAATGCGCTACTCTAAAAAATTGTCGCAGGTTCAGCGATGTGCTGCGAGCCGGCACAAAACCCATTCTGATCTGCATGGACTAACTGAGGAACTAACAGAGCAAGTCTGTTTGCTAGTATTTTCGCCAATACCTTGTAATCGGTATTAAGGAGCGCTAGCGGCCGGTAGGAACCAATCAGTTCCGTATCTCTGTGAGGCTTAGGAAGGGACACCAGTATGGATTCACACAGTTTATCCGGTAACCTGCCAGTCTCCTGATGTGATGGAACTGTAGGGGTGCAAGAAAGGACTCCATGTCTGTAGGTGCTGGGTGGTGTGTTGACTGGTAGACCCTAGCATAATGTGTGGTAAACTTATCGTGAATGCCACGTTGTGTAGTGAGTAGCGATCCAGACACTGAGCACAGTAGTAGGATTGATGTGTGAGCATGTTCCTGACGAATTATGCTCGCTAGCAGTCTACCCGCACTGTCTGCCACGGAATGAACACATGCAGCATGAGATGTGTAATTGAGGCAGTGCAAGCGTTCCAGTACTGTAGTGTGTTGTAGTCGATGTTCATCTATTTCTGGCTGTACTGCAGTGCCCCGTGCAAGCCTAGCTTCTTGGTGAGTCAGGACGCCCTCATGCGTTTGACTTCGTCATCCAACTGTTTCCGAATGCACCAACTCAGGCCCATGCAATGTCCTCTGACCACTGCCTTCCTGGCATCCCACAGGACCCCAACATCTCAACCGATCCCTCATTTTGTCGGACGTAGTCCTCTAGCGCAGTGGTCACTGCCTCTCTTAATGAGGGATTCTCTACTGCTAGGGGCTGAAGCCCCCATATATGACTCGTGGGGTCATCATCTTCCCCCTGTAGTGTCACTATATGTGGATTGTGGTCTGAGTGCATTTTTCCTCAATAATTCACCATAGTGCACTTCTCGAGGAGTGCTGCGCTTGCAACAAAATGGTCGATACGGGCATGTAACCTATGCGGATGTGAGTAGTATGAGTATAGTCGCACCCATGGGTGGAGGGTTCTCCACACATCCGCCTAGTCCCAATGGGCTAACCAATTCTCCCTAGATATCTGGCATTGGAAGTCGCTGCTGTTTGTGGAAGTGGCGGGAATGATCTATCATGCATCATGTCCAGAACAGAGTTAAAGTCCCCACCCAGCACCCAAGGGATATCACACCAGCGGGACAATAGACCCGTGAGTGCGCATCAAAAAGGGGCTTGCTCTGTGTTTGGTGCGTATATGGAGCCGAGTACCACCTTTTGACCATTAAGAGGGCCCTGAGCAAACACATATCTGCCGCTTGCGTCAATTAACGTCTCTTCGGACTCAAAGTGGGTTCCAGGTCATACCCATATCAGAGCTCCTCTCGCATAAGCTGAGTACCCCGTGGTGAATAATTGGCCCCTCCATCATTGCTGCAACTTGCGAATCTCCGGGGAAGAAATGTTTGTTTCCTGTAGAAACGCAACTTGTGAAGCATGGCACTTCAAATAGGCATATACCGCATATCTGTGCACTGGCATTTGGATTACCCTGATGTTCCAAGTTATTACGTTAGTGTGTGGCATAGGGTGTGTTGCAGAGGCAGTGTGACACATGGTTTATGCTTTGCAGGAGGGATGGAGTGATGACACAGAAGGTATTGTGTTTTTGCAGAGTTGGAGAAATAGATCCGAAGATATATGAGTGTGCTAATGGTGTGAACGGTGAGATTCTGGTAATAGCCAGAGGTATCACCAATGTCAATGGGTATACGGGTGTCTTAACTCGAACTGGGTGTACGGGAAAGAGCTTCTGATGGCTCAACTGGGAGAGAGCGGAGCAACAACATGCATCTGCCCAAACCAACAACAGTGCCAAACGGCAACTCACAGCCATTTTCGTTGTGTGTATCTTACTAAAAGGAGGGGTGGGTTAGAGCCTACTGTGGATGGGGTAGGCGGGCTCAGGCGCGATGTGTATATATATATATATGATTTGCTCAGCATGTGAGCATGGTGTAACATAAGCCACGTGTGCATCTATGCTAGCCTGAACATAGGACATGTTAATTGTAGCATGCTACTGAAGAGCAAATGCAGGATGCATGTGTGAACTATATGATCTCATGGCAACAGTTAACATTACTGTATTCTTATCCTTGCATGTCCATGATTTACTCTTTGCCGCTACATTAGTTCATCTGCTGTCTGGGGTGTCACAATCGGAAGTGACTGCGAGTCTTCAGGAGTTGGCCACACAGATTGTGAGTTGTCATCACTCAGTGATTGTTCGGAAGAGGCATCCGCATCAACGTTATTCCACCAGTCCCTCATGTCTGACACGGCCTGCAATGCATTCCATCGCTCTCGCAGTACTTGCTCTTGATCAGGGGCAGCCGCTGGTTGCACTTGTGATGCCGTAGCTCATCTCTGGCTTCCAGTGTGGGGACCTTCCCAGGTTCACCCTCACCATCCCACAGCACTCTTTTGGTCGTCCGATGAAGTGTGATGTCCCTTGGCTTCCAGCCAGTCCCATACATCTTCTGCCTTGCTGAAAGTGTGCAGTACCATCCGCTACTACTCTTAATCAAGCCAGAAAGATGAGGGAGTACTTCAAACTCAAATCCCGGAGACGATGCTTGACTGTAAGGAAAGTGCTTGGTTGTCGATGCACTCCCAGGGCATAATCCGGGAAGAAAAGAACCTGTGAATTGTCCACTTTAACTGAACCTAACTTTCTGATTACTCAGAGTACTGTGTCCCTGTCTTTAAAATTCATGAGCCGGAACAGGAACGGATGTGGACCAGCACCTGACGGCGGGCGATTCGATGGTACTCTGTGCACTCTCTCCACTGCAAAGAACTGAGATAGTACACCTGTAGGCAACAGGGTGTGCAGCCAGCTTTCTGTGTATGTTACTGCATCTTCGCCCTCCCCGCCCTCAAGCAGTCCCACAACGCACACATTGTTCTGCCGGGAACGACCTTACTCGTCGTCCATCCTGCACTCCAACAAGTGAAGCTAGGCCATGAGGCCGTGGAGCTCCGATGCCATCTCCTTGGCTGTTGGGGCAATCCCTCGTACTTCCTATTCCAGGTCAGCAACTCTCCCCATCAATTTGCGACGGTCAGCATGCAGGACAATAAAGTCAGACGTGACCTTATCAATGAGGCCTTCAAGGAGGTGCCGGTTTGCGTCAGTGCTTCGCCAATTTGAATCACTGCTTGCAACACAGAGTCTATCTTCGACTCCAAGCTGGAGCGTCATAATGTGTCCGATGCTTCAGACTCTTGATCTGAGTGTACGGAGCCCGACATCGATCTCATGGAGGGTACACCCGTACCCGTGCGTGGTTTGCCCATGATGCTAGGAAGCAGCGTTCACTTTTGGTGGAGACTATATGGACGTCCGCAGTCAGCGTCTGCCCGTGTCACAGGGAGGAATGCACTACAATTTAGTGACTCAGACGGGGAAATGTCAAGGCGGGTGTGACCAGATTGCCGCAAGTACCAGCTGAATCCGCCCGGCAGCCCAATCTGGATTTGGTTCACGTCGCTTAAGTGCGGTGTTCCAGCCGGTGATCACAAAGCCACTCCGCAGCAATGCTACTCTCCTCTGTAGGTGCAGATGCACTCTATAGCACAGAGGGCCTGTGTTCCAAAGTCCTCGATCCGAGTAAAGGCTCAACTGTTACAGGGTTGTTCCAGGCAGTAGAATGGGTGAAATACCGTCAGGTCACAATTGTTGCGCCAAGGCGCTTGCTGGCACTATCCCGTCACTTCCTCTCCTCCAGGCCGCAGCACCCCCCAGGTCTCAGTTCCAAGTAGGCTCTCACAGACTCCAATGATCCTAGGCAGATATCTAGCTCTTCCTTACAGGTCGTGTGTAACAGGCCTCCATGCACCTCCTCGCGCCAGTGTTAACATTGCGGGCATCCTCTTGCCTCTGATGGCGCAGGGTAAATCCGCCTCCCCAGGTCGTAGCTGCTCTCATTACTCCCCAGATCACACACTGTAAAGGCGTCACACTATGGCGATCCGCACTCCTGGAGGGCGCTGCGACACTCACCACAGCAGGACATTCGTTGAGCTAAACCTCCAGACAGGCACGGTGGCAGGAGAACGGGACCGTTCCACTGGCCTTCCTTTCCGCTGCTACTGGTAACTGCCTCTAGGCACTCGGTGGTGCAGCAAGTGTAGCAGGGTCACAGCCCTGTCCGTTCCACCATCAGGGGTGCCGCAATATCTTACAACTGCGGTGCGCCGCGGCTGACGGTCGTCATGGAAGACTTCGCATCAGTCACCACCCTGGAGCTGCAACCAGACAAAGGCTTCCAGGTATGCGCGGGGGAGAATGCAGGCCACCTCACTAATCGTTCCTCTGCTTTGGGAGGACTGCCGGTGCGGTGCAGTTAGTAGAGGGGAGTCACAGGCAGAGACGCTTCAGTATTGGAAACATAGCAATTTGCGGTCTCCGCGGCTGCAAGCGTGCAACCGCGTGCGGCAGCTTCTTTTGTGTGTCGCCTTGTGATGTTGCATAGGGTCAAGTTCAGCTGGATGTCACGTAGACGCCAGCAACCTCAGCCATCGATCAGGCACCACGCCTGCAGCACACTCGGCCTTGTTCAGCTGCGGGATCAGCAGGCGCGCATCGCCCAGCGTTGCTTTGTCCCAAACGTGGCTACTCAGAGGCCACGTGGCGCAATTGGGCAATACTCCATTAGATCAGCGTCTGGTGCCACCAAACTCGCTGTACGCATCCACCAATACACCGCCGATCTAGCGGGTCGAAGTCAGTGGCAGTAGGTATGATGTTGCGCATGAGAAATATCGACTTTACGGGCCGAGAGACGGAGCCTTGTTATAGTGCGTCCGCCATCTTAGCTGGCTAGCCATGCCCCAGAGGTTCACCTCACCTTGATGACCTATGAAAGCAAAGATACTTATTCGATTGTGGGTTTGAGTGACTTTAGTGAGAGACAAAACAGTGCTGATGTTGCTAAAGGTCTCCTTCGCACAAAAAAAAATCAATGCTAATTCTAGGTCCAAGACAAAAAATTACTCTCTCATAGAATGTGGTGAGCTATGGTTCATACATACAGATGAAGATGAAGATAATAACACCTATTTAATGAACTCCCACTTAATGCTTCCCTTAGTGCTTTGGACCTTATTACCTGTAAGCAAAATACCCTCTGCCCTGTGCTTACTAGTAACGAGCTAAAGGACTTTGACTGAGAACATCAATATTTCTATGCTGTGAGGTCCATAATGATATTATTTCATGTATGCTGGACAACATTGGAAAATCATCTATGCAATATGCATATACCGAAGACTATAAAATGTTTCTCCACTTTTAACTAATGAAGCCTCTTTACCTAGCATTTGAAATATGGGCGCAGATTTGCACATTTTTTGTGCAAAGCAGCACAGCATCCGCATGCTGTGCTGCATAGCATTATGTAAGGGGAAAAAGACAGTGCAGAGACATATCTACTAAGTTTAGCATACTGCTGCTGTCATCCTTTCTGCCTTACTTTCTGCCTGTACAAAGCATTAGTAAATTTGGGCCATGGTCTTTCCGCTCATGACAGAAGTCAGTATGAAACCTGAACTATTGGTGACCTCTAGCTTGCACAGGAATATTTGTTACACCCCTAAATATAAAGATTGATGTGAGTTATTCTTTCTTGAGTTAGCTCTGCCTTGCATTACTCTGCATCAGTTAGGCGTTCCATGAGTGGAGCATGGGTGTTCCTGTACATCCACGAATATATTTTAACGCAAACCCAGATTTACAAACAGTTGTAAATTTGGGTTTGCTTCAAAATAGTGCACCTCCCCGACAGAGACGAAATGAGCATGGAAAGAGGATTGCACCTCTAAGGATTATTTTTGTGTAGGAAGGTAACCATTCTTACATAAAAACAATCCTACAAATAATGCAGGTGCCCTTGCACGCTGATGAAAGGGTGCCTGTGATGGTGCACGGGTGCCTGCTTTGGAGCTACGCAGCACACAGTGTGCCAGCATAAGGAACAAGCAGAAATGCTCTATATCTATGTAAGTATGGAGCAGTTCTGCTTTCTCCCTTTCACGCAACACAGTTACATGTAATAATAATTTATATACCCCTTAGTCTGTTATCTCACTTGTACATTACTTATATGCCAGAACATTGCTGGCTGTCTTTCACTTTCGCTTTCTTTTACAGACGCTTGATCATCTGATTTTTCTATTTTAAAAAAATCTACATTTCTGAATGAGTTCTTTTCTCTCTACTTTTCTCTTTATCCAACATTTAAGCATCATCCAACTTTTCGTGTTTTTTTCAAGTTCACAAGTTCCTTGTAAGTCTCTAAGTCAATCGTGGTTCACCACAGGAGTGATTTGTTTCCTTCTCTGAGCTTACTATGTGTCATTATTTACTATCAATATGCTCCTTTGTTAAAGATGTTATTTGTAGTATGTCCGTCGAAGTTCCTTTAAAAAGAATGTTGAGGAGATAATCTCTGTACCTCAAAGGAAAATACTGAACTCTGCTCCACCGAATATGTTTGACATTTAGTGGCCTATTCACAAACTGCACTTTGTATATTTAGTAGTACTACAATAGAATCACTTACGTACTACAAAATACCATTCACAAACCTACATGTGGAGGTCCATGCCTCCACTTCTCCTATCATTTTGATGTGGAGATATCTGTCCCAAGTGCACAGATTTCCGCTCACATACTCCTACTTTTTTCAATCAATGCAGGAGGGACAGGGAGGAGTGGCTGGAAAATGGGGAATACTTAGAACAACATTGGAGAGATTTAGGTAGGAGTAAGGAGGGGTTAACGGAGAGTTAGGCAGCAGGACATAACATTTAGTAATTTTTACTACATATTAAATCAACATATACATTCTACTATATGTAGGAATGTTTTACTAAATCTTTAAAAAAATATTTTCATTTAATACATTTAAAATAATACAATATCACATGCCAAAGTAAATTAATAGTGATGCCTTATTCTGTTCTTCATTTCAAATGAAAGTATGCAATTTATTTAAATAATATTAATTAAATATTATGTTTAATATTTTTTTTTAAGTTTAATAAACATTTAAAAAATGTCCTTACACTATATCACATAGAGATCTCTGCCCCGGTGGCCTATACATGAAATAGTATTAGTTTTAACTTCACATTCATAAATGTGGCTTATCCCTTTGTTTCAAGAGGGGGCCATGCAAGTGTATGCTTTGCAGTAAATTTACACTTGTAAATGGTGAATAGCTAAAAGCATTACATGTATCACTATAATAAGAATAAACTAACACATGTAGCTTTAATCATGCGTACATTTACCTTTCTGAAAAAGGGCCCATAATTTGGCTAGAATTATTCCTACTTTGCATATCTAAAATCTTTTATTGTCTCTGCTACACACTTGTTGTTTGAAGGATTATGACATCTCAAATCGAAGGTAATGAAGGAAAGGAGCACACCTTAAGCTCAACTTTATTGGATTCTTGTTCAACAAGTTTTAAAATTATTTAACCTTAGGGTGCTAAGGTACTAATTCCGCTGTCACTGCGGAAGTGAAACGTAGAAACGGGAAAGTGGGAAAACCCTTTTGGTACCTTGCACTATTCACAAACTTGGGGAATCCCCCCCAAGAAAACAATTTAAATCAAAGTTTTTTCAAAAACCAATTCCAAATGTAAAAAACTGTACACATATGTGAGTAAACAAAAACATCTTTAGTATTAGACCATATGGTCCCAAGAGAAAACTTAATGAAAATTCACAGTGGTACAACAAGTTAATGGTTTCTTAACTGAGTGTACAAATTAACTTATTCGCTATTGAACAAACGTAGCTGTATTGTACATGGTGAAAATGGTTTCAAGTCGTTGATGGAAAGTGCCCAATGCATTTCGGGATTATGAGAGTCCCTTGGTCAGGGGCCAACCTGGAACAAATGTGAGCATTATGAATTTTTCATGTTCAGACACTTGTGAAACAATGTGAATACGATGATGCTCAGGTGGAGGTTAGTAATGGCACACAGCATGCTGAACGCTCTAAACCATGTCTATGGTTAAATGGAACGACTGATATTGGAGTGCACATGTATGAATATAGTGACAATAACTATGGGCATAGAGCATGAGTGATGTGCTTGCCAGTGGTGAGATACACTAGTAAAAAAGCCTTCTAGTGGGGAGTGTTGAATAATGATTTTGAAACAAGAATTTGTGAGCCCCTTAGGGTGAATGTTGAATGAATAGGAGTGCAAACTGTGGACAATACGCGTGCCGAATGACGCTCACCTGAACACATGTGATAGCTATGTTTATCACACAAAAAAATTCCACAACCGAATGGGGGTTCGAAAAATCTATAACAAGAAAATGTGGTAAATGGCAGGCTAATATATTCCACAAGAAGAAATAGGAAAGTCATGGAAAGGTTAAACACATAGTGTAATTCTACGCTTACCTTATTCACAGTAAGTGAAATGGCAGCGCGGCTGAATCTGTAGCGGGTGATAACAACAAGTGATGCCTCTGGATTGGTAAAATAGGTTGTGCCCGTATTATGGGCCGCACACTGAAACAAGAAGAATCCTCATTGGAACAAGTGATGACCATTAGAAAACCAAGTGATGAATAATAACCCATTACGTGCGAAAAAGTACCTGTGGCTGGAAACCGGGAAGCGAAGAAGTAAAGATCTGTGGTCCGAGGTGCGTGCTGTAACAAGCGCGGTGATTGGTAGATGTGACCCTGTTGTTTAATGGGATGTGCGGCGGTGAATATGTCACGTGGAACAATGAACATGGAAGAGATACTCCCCGGTGCTACAAGGGAGACAAAATTGCCGATGGAACATTGGATATAATGAAAAATATAGTTAAATGTGAATGAAAATGAATAATTGATGAAAGAACACCGGGCGGAAAACAGAAAAATAATGAATACTTAAATAAATTACTCGAAGATGGTACAATGTGGAACTCCCAAAAAACGGAATGGTGTAGAAGAAATGAAGGATGAACACCTGGATGGCAAACAGTGTAATAATTAAATCACTCGGAAATGGCTCAATGTCAAGATACCGAGAAAGCGAAGGAATGTTACCGATTAGGGTGTTCCTGTGGAGCAAGGGCAGTGCATGCGCACATTTTAACGGGTGTGTTATGGTTAGAAAACAGAAAACTGTATGGGTTAATAAAGTGCTCTATATGTGGATCTTGGCAAGTGCACCATGCTGAGCACTCAGGTTATGTGCAAATACAGAATGTACAATTCAACATAAGTACATAAACATAAATGCAAATTTGGTGATATCAATCTAAAGATATGTCCCCCTTGTGTTTGAAATGAAGGAAATTAAATAGAAATTTTAGATGGGGTATTATGTGGTACAGGAATCAAGAAAGTGTGTGTGATGAGGACATACGAGGTGTTCACAGGAAGCAATTCATATCAATCCGGTCATTGAGACCGGATGGAATCAAAGTATTAAGGTGTTTATCCAGTAGATTTCTCTTTGCAGCAGTTTTTGTGTTGTGTCAATGCCTGGAGTGATACTGATGAGTTCAACTATCTGAAATCTCAATTGAGAAATAGTGTGATGTAGTTCATTCCAATGAGTGGCAAGTGGAGAAGAAGTGCTGCAGTTCCTGATTTTGCTTTTATGTTCCGTAATTCTCACCTTGATTTTTCTTTCCGTTTTGCCAATGTAGGCTTTGCCACAAGGGCATTTGATACAATATATTACGTTCATAGAATTGCAATTGCACGAATGTTTCAAAATGATTGGTTTGCCTGAAGATGGATGTGTCAAGGTGTTACCAATAATCACGTTGTTGCAGTGCACACAATTATTACATTTAGACATTCCTTTGTGGTGAGCAGTAGGTCGGCTAGTGGACGGCGTGGATAGAAGTGTTTTAAAAATGTTCCTGCGAGTATACGCGAATAAAGGCTTGGTGGTTGAAGTCGTCTTCTGACGATAACATCTCCCATCTAGTGTTAATGATGTTTCTTATTTCTTTTGCAGCTGTGGAGAATTTTGACACAAAGACTGGGCGGTCAGTTGATGTTTGTGTTTGTTTTTGAAGCAACGTAGTTCTGTCCTGTTGCTGTGTCCGTTGTAAACATTCTTGTAGAACGTTGTCTGGGTATGCCCGATTTTGGAAACGAGAGATGTATTCCAGTTCTTTGTTTTTGGTAATTTCTGGGTTTGAACAAATCTGTCTGATTCTGAGAAATTGAGAAAATGGCAGGTTCCTAAGTAGACTGTCAGGGTGAAAACTGGTGTAGTGTAGGGTACTGTTGCGGTCTGTAGGTTTCAAGAACACTGAGGTTTCAAAATTGTTGTTATCTTCTGTTTTGGTGATGAGTACATCTAAAAAATGAATCTTGTGTTGTTGGATGTTCCAAGTAAACTGAATCCTTGGGTTGATGGTGTTCAAATCTGTTATCATGGTTTCTAGTTGGATTGTAGTGCCTTTCCAGAGGATAAATATATCGTCAATGTAACGACAGTACATCAGTATGTTGTTCCACCAATTAGGTTGGACATGATGTTTTCATGTTCGAAAAGTGCCATATATGTGTTGGCATATGCCGGTGCTCCTGAAAAACCCATGGAAGTTCCAGTGAGCTGTGCGTAGAACTTTCCATCCCATTCAAAATAGCTATAGTTTAGGCAGAAGTGTAGGATTTTTAGAATAAACAGTTTTTCTGCTCCTATGTCTAATGATCGAAGGAGTGCCCACTCTGTGGCTTCTAGACCAGCTTGGTGTGGAATAGATGTGTACAATGCCGTGACATCAATTGTACATAGAGTAATGTTGGAGAAATCAATGTTTTGAAGTGTATTCAACTGTTGTAGAAAATGTGTGGTGTCTTTGATGTATGAAGGCCATTTTTGAACAAATTGTTATAGATAATAATCAACAAATTTTCCTAGAGGTTCAGAAATGGACCCACAAGCTGAAACAATAGGACGAAATGGAGGATCTGAAGGGTTTTTGTGGATTTTGGGGATCATATACAGTTTTGGTCGTCTCGCATTTCTAGTGGTGAGGAAATTTTTGGTTTGATCTGTGATCCAATCTTGTTCAACTGCTTCTTGGAGTAATTGGAAAAGTATATTTTCCAATTGTGTGGTAGGATCCTGAGGTAATAGCATGTAAGTGTTCGTATCCATGACATGATTATTGACTTTAGCTATGTAATATGAAGTATCCATGAGGACTATGGCGCCTCCTTTGTCTGCTGGTTTTAAAGTGAGATCTGGATTGTTGGCAATGTTGGTAATGAGGGATCGTTCTCGTTGTGTAAAATTGTTATACTTTGAAGTTTGGAAATTGATGAGAGAAATGTCCTTGTGTACCAATCGTTCAAAGGTATCCAAGATTTTGTGAGACACCGGAGGTATGAATTTGCTGCGAGTTTTAAATGGATTGGGAAGACTCGGCATTACTTGATCACCGGGAGGAACAATGTTGGTAAAGAAGTGTTTTAATCGTAGTTGGCGCATGAATCTGTGTGAATCCACTTCGACATCTAGTAACGTAGTTTTATTGGTTGGTACAAATGACAATCCTTTTGAGAGAATGTCTATTTGATTTTTATTCAAGGTGTGTGATGAGATGTTGATCACTAAGTTACTGTCTTCCCGCTCTGGAGTGATTTGCCTGGTTTTTCTCTTTCCTCGCCTTGTTTTTCTGGGGGACGGGTTAGATCTGTGGCCTGTGGTAAAAAAGGCGGTTGTGCCGTGATTGAAGAAGACTCTCTGGTTATGGTTCCTGTTGTTGATGGTTGAGTTGATAATGGTGTTCTTTTGGTGGTTAATTCTTGGTCAAAAACTGTGCTTTCGTCTGATGATGTTGTTCCTTTTTTGTCAAATCGCCTTCTGGAGTAGATGTCAGCCCAGGTATATACCTCATTTAGTTTATAGTCTATTGTGTCTCTTTTGAATTTCCGAAGTTTGCCCTCTTGAAGTTCCTTTTCATATTGATCAAGTTTTTGATTAAGGACCTCTAGTTGACGTTTCCATGCTTCTGTTTCCAAACGTGGTTGTAATTCACTTTTTAAGTTGTGAATTTCATCTTCTAGTTCTCTAATGGTCTTTGATAATTCCTCAATGATGAGTAAGATTAAATCCAGCGAACATTTGTTTAATATCGCATACCATTTCTCCATAAATATGGGATTCCGATGAAATCGGAATAACATGGGTTTGATTGCCAATCTAAGTCCTCTTGGTATGCGTTTAGCTTTATGATACTGCACAAGAGTAGAGGCATGTAATTTCTGATTGAGTTGTCTCCTGGTGACGAACTCTAGTTGTCTGAGTTGTTGGGTGATTGAACCTCCATGAGCATCTGAGAATTTGACATCCTGAATTAATCAGTAAATTTCAGTGGCTTCATCTGTAGTATAGGTCTTTGTAGTAGCCCTGTTGTCAGTAAGATTAGCAATGGAGTCGAACGACATTATGGTGATGGGGTGCTTCCTTAGTGTGACATGTGAGATAATAAGGTAATGAAGGAAAGGAGCACACCTTAAGCTAAACTCTATTGGATTCTTGTTCAACAAGTTTTAAAATTATTTAACCTTAGGGTGCTAAGGTACTAATTCCGCTGTCACTGCGGAAGTGAAACGTAGAAACGAGAAAGTGGGAAAACCCACTTGGTACCTTGCACTATTCACAAACTTGGGGAATCCCCCCAAGAAAACAATTTAAATGAAAGTTTTTTCAAATAACAATTCAAAATGTAAAAAACTGTACACATGTGTGAGTAAACAAAAACATCTTTAGTATTAGACCATTTGGTCCCGAGAGAAAACTTTTATGAAAATTCACAGTGGTACAACAAGTTAATGGTTTTTTAACTGAGTGTACAAATTAACTTATTCGCTATTGAACAAACGTAGCTGTATTGTACATGGTGAAAATGGTTTCAAGTCGTTGATGGAAAGTGCCCAATGCATTTCGGGATTATGAGAGTCCCTTCGTCAGGGGCCAACCTGGAACAAATGTGAGCATTATGATTTTTTCATGTTCAGAAACTTGTGAAACAATGTGAATACGATGATGCTCAGGTGGAGGTTAGTAATGGCACACAGCATGCTGAATGCTCTAAACCATGTCTATGGTTAAATGGAACGACTGATATTGGAGTGCACATGTATGAATATAGTGACAATAACTATGGGCATAGAGCATGAGTGATGTGCTTGCCAGTGGTGGGATACACTAGTAAAAAAGCCTTCTAGTGGGGAGTGTTGAATAACGATTTTGAAACAAGAATTTGTGAGCCCCTTAGGGTGAATGTTGAATGAATAAGAGTGGAAACTGTGGACAATACGCGTGCCGAATGACGCTCACCTGAAAACATGTGATAGCTATGTTTATCACACAAAAAAATTCCACAACCGAATGGGGGGTCGGAAAATCTATAACAAGAAAATGTGGTAAATGGCAGGCTAATATATTCCACAAGAAGAAATAGGAAAGTCATGGAAAGGTTAAACACATAGTGTTATTCTACGCTTACCTTATTCACAGTAAGTGAAATGGCAGTGCGGCTGAATCTGTAGCGGGTGATAACAACAAGCGATGCCTCCGGATTGGTAAAATAGGTTGTGCCCGTATTATGGGCCGCACACTGAAACAAGAAGAATCCTCATTGGAACAAGGGATGACCATTAGAAAACCAAGTGATGAATAATAACCCATTACGCGCGAAAAAGTACCTGTGGCTGGAAACCGGGAAGCAAAGAAGTAAAGATCTGTAGTCCGAGGTGCGTGCTGTAACAAGCGCGGTGATTGGTAGATGTGACCCTGTTTTTTAATGGGATGTGCGGCGGTGAATATGTCACGTGGAACAATGAACATGGAAGAGATACTCCCCGGTGTGACAAGGGAGACAAAAAGCCGATGGAACATTGGATATAATGAAAAATATAGTTAAATGTGAATGAAAATGAATAATTGATGAAAGAACACCGGGACGGTAAACAGAAAAATAATGAATACTTAAATAAATTACTCGAAGATGGTACAATGTTGAACTCCCAAAAAACGGAATGGTGTAGAAGAAATGAAGGATGAACACCTGGATGGCAAACAGTGTAATAATTAAATCACTCGGAAATGGCTCAATGTCAAGATACCGAGAAAGCGAAGGAATGTTACCGATTAGGATGTTCCTGTGGAGCAAGGGCAGTGCATGCGCACATTGTAACGGGTGTGTTATGGTTAGAAAACAGAAAACTGTATGTGTGCTCTCTATGTGGATCTTGGCAAATGGTCTAATACTAAAGATGATTTTGTTTACCCACATATGTGTACAGTTTTTTACGTTTGGAATTGTTATTTGAAAAAACTTTGATTTAAATTGTTTTCTTGGGGGGATTCCCCAAGTTTGTGAATAGTGCAAGGTACCAAGTGGGTTTTCCCACTTTCCCGTATCTCAAATCGAAGCCCATATAGCTGAACATTGGTCATTACCCAATAAAACCCAAAATAAAGTTGCAAAAAAAGCTGCACATTGATAAAACAATCACGTCTGCTGCATTCTGAAACTGGAGGGTTAATTTCATTTGAAAAAGAAAGTAGAAGCAGAACTGACACAACTGGAGTAAATAGGGATAATCGAGAAGGTGAGAGGATCCATAACATGGGCCTCAGATACCAAAGTCAATCTATCCCTCTATACTGCAACTACCAACCACCACATCCATTTTCCATCATATGAAGAATGGGTGGGAAGTCTGCCAAATTTCTCTGAATGGAAGATTCACAGAGGATGACGATTTGCCACATGGATTGCACAAGGCCCCGCTAAGAGTCCAAGATTGAGACCATGATGATAAAAACCTACAAAATACCAGCAATGCCCACAAAAGGCATAGCCTCCTTTTTAACTTACAGCAGCACTTATGGGTCTTATCATAGTTGTGACTCGCTATGCAAGACACCCATTTATAGTCAAAACTGACATTCTCTATTGAGACCAACTCAGACAATGCTTCTAACCAAAAAAGACCATAACAAAAAAAATCAGTTTTTTGTGTGATGTTTAAATTTTTCAAAATCAATATTTGTCAGCTGTTAAAGCCTAATAATTGATCCTGTCAGAACTCTTAAGAACCTCCCCTCCTGACTCATTTTATTAATCAAAATAAACTTTATTCCTAGTTGCCAGTTTAATCCAGCAATCATGCTCATTTTGCTGAATACCTCTACTCACAATTGATGCGCAAATGTACAAAGAAATAATACATTTTCTAAGTTACATTCTGGAAACATAGATCTAGATAACAATAGGTATTGTTGAGTCCAAGGCACCAATGGAATCTTCAAAGTATATTTCTGTTGCATTAATTTAGGCCAAATGTTGTGGCCAGCTTTATACTTCAGAACTGCAGCCAGTGGCTTGAATAAAATTACCAGATGACTCGCATTACCAGGGACAGAATTTTCCAGTTATGAGTTTACCAATCCATTGTATTCTGGGAGTTATATTAATGGTTCACGTCAACTATAACAATTAGACTTACACACCTGAAAATAATAATTTGAAAAAGGAAAGCCAATGTCCCTAATGACACAGGGGCAGATTTATATCGGATTTGCGCCACTTTTACGCCGCAGCGGCGGCGTAAACCCTGCGCCATTTTGCGCCCCATTTACATCGTGACACATCTATGGAGATGCGTCACGGTGTAAAGCCCTGCGCCACATGAAACCTGCGTCAGGTTTCATGTGGGCATTTCAACTCAGGGGGGGGCGTTCCGTCGCAGGAACGCCCCTGAAAAGTGACTCAGTGAAATCTATAAGATTTCACTGAGTCACTTTCCCAATGCTGATGCGTCAAAACCCTGCGCCTGCTTGAAGCAGGCGTAAGGCTTGATGCACCATGTTAGGGATAGGAAAGGTTGGAACAGTGCTGGAGTTGCGTCGCGCTTGCGAAGCAACTTCAGCACTGCGCCAACCTTACGCCGGCAGATGCGTCACGTATCTGCTTGTCCTTTGCTTCACGATGCGCCGCATTGTAAATGCGGCGCATCTGCGGTGGCGCAAGGGCAAACTTGCGTGACGCATCTTTCCTGGCGCATCCATGCTGATTTGCAGGGATGCACCAGGGAACATAAATCTGCCCCACAGAGTTAATTAGTAACCTTCGATTACAAATGATTTCCTCTCTAATGTGCGTTCCTGTTTGAAATGGGTTTTCTGCTTGGCTAGGGTATGCACATAAGTCAGGCAGAACCCACCACTCTAGTCAGGGCTAGGGAGTTACACACCGAAGATAACCCCTGCTCACCCCCATGGTAGCTTGGCCGAGCAGTCAGGCTTATCCCAGTGGCAATGTGTAAAGCGTTTCTGCAACACACTCACACAACTGTGACACACGAGGCACACCTCAAAAGAAACTCCACACAAGGTTATATATAAAAATATCCATAAAAACACATTAGATCACAATCACTTATATTACTGTGCCACTAGGTACTTGTCATGACTTCACAGGGACTACATAAATCACTTGGCCAATTGGCCGACGGTCATAAACATCACAGTTATCACAACCCAGTAATTACTGGTAGGATTACCTTTAGCATAAGAAATATTAGGCGTAACCAACATCATCAGCAGTGCACTATAGTAAATATTAGTAAGTTAAACACATTATGGAAATATCATGGCCGCATCAGGTATACCACCATTACTGAACACATTTAGCAGGTGATAGGTAAAACCCCTTATCACCAAGACACAGTACCATACGCACATTACCCCACCCTCTTCGGGCGATAGGGCCCATCACTCCTGGACCTCCATTAGTGAATGAGATACTTTGTCTCTCCCCCGTTGGCTCCTGGGCCACCTGCCCGCCTACACCGGGGAATGCCGTACTTCCTGGGCTTTCCCTTGCACACCTGCCCTTCAAATAGCAGGATTATGGCCTGCGTTTGTGACCCTCTCGTAGGCCACCGAATGTCAGGCATGCTTACCCAGGCAAATGCGGTAAGTCCCCGCAGTGGGGCCTCCTTCAAGAATCTGCCCCGTGGTGCTGAGTCAAAAGGAACAATAATCGCCCCCAAGGCAGCTGCCCATGACCACGCGGTGCCGCTGCCTGCCAAATGCGGCGAAGGATTTAATTCCGCACCCCCTGACTCTGAAGAGCGCAGCTCCTTGGAAGCCTTACTGCTGAGGCCCAGCTCTGCACCTGCACACACGCAGAGGAGCTCCCAGCCAAGAAGTTACAGTGCTTCTCTCTCAGGCACTGAAAGTGATGAGGGAAGCACCCTCCAGAGCTCTAGCGGTGCTAATGAAAACAACTCCCAGGGTGGCAATCACAGCGCTCACCCCACGCTGCTTCCAATTACCCACGGGAACCACTTTATATGCCACATCACGGCAGCAGTAAACTGTGTGCGCAGGCCCTGCAGTGGCAGAAGCCTGAGACAAGTTTGAAAGGCTACTTAGATGGGTGGCACAAGCAGAACTGCAAGACCACCAGTAGCATTTAATTTACAGGCCCTGGGTATATGAGATACCACTGTACAAGGGACTTACAGGTAAATTAAATATGCCAAACAGATGCAGACCAATCTTACCAAGTTTACAAGAAAGAGCACATGCACTTTAGCACTGATCAGCATTGCTAAAGTGCCCAGAGTCATAAAACTACCAACAAACAGGTCAGAAAAAATACAAGAGGAAGGCAAAAAGTTCTGGGATGACCCTGCAAAAAGGGCCAAGTCCAACAGTTCCTCAGTCTCTGCTGTTCTTGCCACAAAATGACTGCATTTGTTTGCAGTATGCCATGTTTTTGTATATATATGAAAAAGATTTCATGTGATCATTACTACAGCCACTAGTAAAGAATATGGTTGAGAAAAAAAAACAAGCATTTGCAATGCAATAGGTCTCGCATTATAAAAGTGTGAGCAGCTGGCATTGCTAATAATAATGCAACACTAGCTATTGGCTTTGTAAATGATAAATAAATGCCATTATGTGTTTGTTTTATGAAATAGATTAAAAAAGGCATTGTCATGAACAATGGCAATAGCTTAAACTTTTGCAAATGCGAGACCTATTGCATTGCAAATGCTTGTTCATGCGGCTCCCATGAGTTATTCGGTAATACTGAATTAAATCCATACAGGAGGCTCCGTCACGATTAACGCACTATGGATGGTTACTACAAATGACCCTGTAGAAGGCCTAATGTCCATGGAATGGCAAGACTAGGGTTTACAGGTACGATCATCTCGATGGACACCCCAATAATGGCGTCAGCAAGCTGTTATCGATAAAGTACCCACCACACATGAGGGAGGGGTTGCGCTGCCGTCCACTGGAGCGCTGGGGGGCATCCACTAAGAGCACTGCACCTATAAACCACAGTCGTACCTTTCGATAAGGTTCTGGTTTCCACGCGCCGCGGCGCTGAACTGCGAAGCCTGGAATGGGCTGACTTGAACGCGCATGATAAAAGCTTCGTCGTAGCAAGGGAGATAAACCGATGCCACTCGCCTCAAGCCTCGAGGAAGCGCTCTTCTGTGAAACACGTGTCGGCTGTAGGAGTAAATATATATTAATACAACGGTACTCTCTGGACTCGGGTATTTATCATCAAAGAAAAACGGGGTGATTCTGTGGACCACGCTGGATTGTGCACTGTTATTTGAGGTGGTTTGACGTATGCCCAAACCATATTGGATTTGCTAATAACTAATGCTTTGTATACTTCGTATTATAATGGTGTCCTGTTCATGTCCCTTGAATACATTGGAACCCATACCAGCGATCTGCTGCCCTGGTCATTGGCTAGTGTTCAAATGCATCCTGGTATCAGCAGTCACCACTGCAGGCCCTCGGGGGAGCCGTACATACGGGCTCTCCTTGGGACAAAGGGCAAAAGCCCCTGACCCGAGCTGGAGGCTGGCTAATTGGAGAGAGCTGCTGGGTGTGGGAGGATCTCCCCTCCCCCACACTGATGTAAATGCAAACCCCCACTTCCCATCCATTGTTGGTGGACGGGGGGCCCCTGACAGTGCGCCGCGGGGACCCTCTGTCCCGAGAGGAGGAAGGGCTGGCAGGCTGACTACAGAGCTTCCAAAGTGTAGTCTTTCAGACATGGGGGGCGAGGTGCTTCCCTGCTCCGAGCTCTCTCTGCACCACGCCCCATAACTCAATAAAATGCATTCTGGAGTGATTAGCCGCAGAAGCCTTCCTGGCCAGGCCTGCTCCCAAGGGGCGAGCAGGGGCTGTGGGCAGGCAGCGAGTGCTTGGAAATATAAGGTCTTGCTGCAGAACATACCGGGCTCGGAGATTTTAACAGAGATATCAGGGCACCTGCAGTACACAGTAGGAAATCTATGCGATGTAAACGTTAGCCCGTGAGCGACCTGCTGGAAATACCAGCTGACCAGTTACAGATGGTTCCATGTGGGTCGGGTGTTGAGCCATGCCACCAGATTCTGTTGGAACATGAAAGTGAAATCAAAAGTGACTATTTCCAAAGTATTTGAATAGCTGTTGTGAAAAGTTGAATCAGTGAAAAACATCTGCACAGTTCCCACTGGTTCAACACAAAAGACACGCCAGCCCCCAGCTGATGCTTGTCCTGAATTTTAACTTTCACAGTCCTGAATTTGCAACAGTGCAAGGTGGTCACCCTAGCTGTTCGAAGCAGTCATAACAGCAGGGATGACAACCCAATGCCGAGCAATAGGTCTCGCATTAGCGAAATTTTAAGCTATTGGCATTGTAAATGACAATGCCTTTTATTTCTCTGTTTTTAAAACCAACACATAGATAAAAGGTTTGTCATTTACAATGCCAGTAGCTCAAAGTCTCGCAAATGAGAGACCTATTGCATTGCAAATGCTTGTTTAAAGCCCTCCCAAGAATGTGTGTAGACCACAAACATACTAGGATACCAAAACACAAAACAGTTACTGAAAACGAACAAATAAATGTACTGCTTTTAAAAACCATTTAAAATGTTCATTTCTTTCATGTTTACTCAAGATCACACAGGGCTTTCTTTAATACATCACAGAGTTACCACCTCAAGGTGAGAGGACTGGAACAAAACTCTGCTGCAAGAATGTAGCAGCCAGGCTGCTTGGCGCTTCAATCTCAAAGATGTTATCTTGTGCAATAAAGAATTCTGAAATGACAAAGGTAAGCACTGTAAACTGCCCCAGATCACCATATGTGAAAGTGACGCCAAGACTCAAATGGTTGTTTTGTACTTTAAAATCGCTGTGGTTTGTGAAAAAAAGAACATCAGCATGCACTTTATTTTCCGTCTGTGGTTTTCAGTTCCGGTACCTCTTTGCCCTGCAACACCTTCACAAGTAAGGGTAATATGCAATGCTACTCAGCCTATTCTCGCGAGAACTACGCATCAAACGACCACGATCCAAGTAAAATGTGTCACGACATGGGCACTGGAGAAACGTCTGTAATTAAATCTTTCGGAGTATTGAAAGGGCGTGGTCAAAATAAAACGTGCGCACCTTTAATTTGAAAACAATGCTTACTATTCAGCATGCACTTTTTTTTCCGTCTGTGGTTTTCAGTTCCGGTACCTCTTTGCACTGCAACGCCTTCACAAATAAGGGTAATATGCAATGCTACTCAGCCTATTCTCGCGAGAACTACGCATCAAACGACCACGATCAAAGTAAAATGTGTCACGACATGGCCACTGGAGAAACGTCTGTAATTAAATCTTTCGGAGTATTGAAAGGCGTGGTCAAAATAAAACGTGCGCACCTTTAATTTGAAAACAATGCTTACTATTTAAAAACGGACAGAGTACTGAGGAGTGAAAGGGTTCTTACAACCAAGGTGGCTAGAGCCATGAAAAAGCAGCACAAATGGGTGCTGGTGTATTTTCTCCACTTTCATGATTCTTTTTAAAACGTGAGCTCAGTTTAAGAACTCGGATTAACTATCTCTCGGGGATAAAGTACTTTATGAATAAGCAATTGAATACATTGGCATGGAAAAGTGCATGTCTAAATTCACCGAGGCGCAGTTTGTCTTACGTTTCTAGTGCGCTGGTCAGTTGGCATTAGAAACAGACACACTAAGCAAACTTATTTAGAAAGCATGCTGGATTTGGAATCGTCGTGAAATAACGGAGAAATAAGGTGCAACTGGATAACAAGCGCGCACTGAAGTTGACGAGGAGGGAGTGGGAGGGGGGAGTGGGGGCGGGCACAGTGCAAATGGTGTGCACTTTGAAGTCCTCAGTGGCCGCGCGGCTCACTGACGGACATCAAAGGGGCCACGAAGTGATCAGGCAGTGCTTTTCAGGCTGCCAAATGGTGCGCGCGCCCAGGGCACATGCACTGTATTTGGAGGCCTGAAAAGCACTGTTTGCACTTCCAAAACTCGCTTACTATAAGTCTCGCCAGAGCAGCGCTAAAGCGCTGTCTCAGACGAGACCTAAAAATAGCCTCCTGCTAACCCTTTTGAGGAGAAAAAAGCTTCCTGTAAATATTCCTTTAATTTACCTTGTTTTAAATTCTATGACTTGTCTCAGTCGTTTTTATTACCTCAAAATATAGCATTCCGCTGCCTTTCCAGATCCTGTAGGATCAGATTATTAAGCACGCTTAGCATCAAGATTTCTATTTGAAAGATGTTTTGCAATTTCAAGTCTAAATTGTTCCAAATTCAAGCCTTGATATTCAGTTCTACAACAAAGTGACGTATTTGGAGTTTGGAGGACAGGATATTCAATCCAAAATATGGCACATGTCCCATCCCCAGTATAAGAAATGCATTGCATCCTAACACATTTGCAAAACGGAGGACGGGAGAACTGTCACATTTTGACAGTGTCCCATCTGTTAAATTTTACATAAGGCCCTGCTTTGTTATCAACATCATGACAACCGATGGTTTGCCTGGAAGACAGAGAACATAGATAGACTGAGGACAATTCATGATTCCTGGGGCCTATTTAAAACATGCACTAATGTAAGGCCAGTAAAATGTATCACACACGGTAAAAGTATTACTGATGGGCGCAGGAGAATTACCACTAGAATAATATTTTAATGGAAATAATTATGGAATTGACAGACAAAAACGTTATTATCTTTGAATTGGCATTATAAGGAGTCAAATCCAAAGTGACTTTCACAGAGTGAAGTTTTAGTTACATGTGGTCGGTCAATCAATTAGTCAATGATGCCCCTTTGCTTTACTTTAGCTGCAGTAGTTTTTCCAATGCAAAAAAACCCATAATGCTGTCAGGAGCAATATTAGCAGAGCATTCTTCTAGGCTGTTTAATTTTTAAGACTGGCCTTTAAACCAACCTCTTGTTTTCATTCACATATTTAATATAAATGCATATAGGACATTTTGGCCAGCGGTCCTCATTCATTGGTCTGTTAAAGTGTCGAACACACTTTGCTTCCACCCACCGCAGCATACAGTGCGGAGCAATCTGTCAGTGACTTCAGCAATTGACTTCCATCTGTGTGAGTGATGGAATTTTGGCTCTGCATGATGTGCACATCCACGATAAAAATAGTTTACGGCAGGGCTAATTAGATAATAGGTGTGTTTGTTTAACTTTTTTTCTTCATTAACCTATACTTTTTTCTTTAACTTTTAAGAGAACCTGGCAGTACTACAGAAACTGCTATTGGCGCATACAGCTGCCTGCAGTATGCTGCATCCCACGGGTCACTGCTAGTAGTGGCCATCTTGAAATGGGTTTTGAAAAAAAAAAGAATGTCAAAAAGCATTTCAGGAAGGTCACCTGTCCTAGTGCATGTTTGAACGACATTTATTATAATTGTTTAAATCAAAAAACATTCCAAGATGGCCGCCCATTTGTGCACTTCTGTGTGCTTATATGCAGATGCACAAGTGGCCACCTTTGAATGGTTTCAAGGTGACAATGCATATGCATGCATGCTTGCACATTAATGCACATGCACAGTCAACCACCTGTTTGGTGTTAAATAAAAAAAATACTTAAACCACTCACAAATGAACACCAGTGTGTGCAGATACAGGAGTCAATATTGGATTGTTTTAGCATGTTTTATTATTCTTTACCATTCCAACGTGACCAGTGTCAGATCCGGTTCTGGGGGCCTCAGGGCAAGCAGGAGCTACCAGGCCTCAATCGTGGTGGCTGAGGTCCTTTGCCTCTGGTGTTTTGGGACACTTTCTACCATGGTTCTGCAAACTGGGCCAAGTACAATTCTTTCTGGACCTGACTCTCAGGTTAACAAGGGTGAGCAATCATAAGCTTCTCAGGAAAAATTGTTGGGGACACAAGAGCTCAGTACTAAGTAGTCAAACAAGGGGCACAATAATGTGATATCCAGCTCATTGCTTATCTGTTATAAAACAAGTTGGAATGCAACCACACAGAAGGAGTAAATTACAAACTTTATAGAAGAGATATACAGGATTGAAACTGTGTTCCACTAAAAAAAGTGAGATGGCACACCGCTTACTGCCTACTATGTTCCTTGAATACTCCCATCTCTGCCTGCTAAGGTCGAAACTCTATAGTCTCATACACACAACATACTTTAGGCAAGGATTAGGGACAAGTTGAAAAAGCTTAATTCCTCTCTAATATAATTTGTGCTCTTCAGCTCAATTTATCTTTATCCCTTATTTGTAAAACGTCTTAAAAAGCATGGTAGACCCATCGGCATGCATTTAGACTTTAGTCGCATTTGTAAGGTATGCCCACATTTTTACCTGTTTGCTTCAGTAGCAGCAAGGCAGGAGTGAACTGACTTCTGCCCTCATAGCAGTGGCTCTTCGCAAGTCTAAGCTCACTCGGGTGATGATCTCAAAGTTAATATCTGGGGTGGCCTAAGCAGAAACGCCCGGTATCATGAGCTGGTTACATGCATGTCACAGGGTGAAAGGTATTGTCTCAAGGCTGATCACCTCGCAATAGTGTCCTCTGGCAATTCTACCCTCTAGATCAATTGGGGGCTCTTGCTCGGTGATGGCTCTGTGATTTGGTTACCTTGACAAATGTGGAAGCACGTCTTTCATCCTACAGCAATCTCCTGGGGGACAGAAGTAGTTGTTCAGTTACAATCTTCAATTGAGCTTACAAGGAAACAGTTCAGAGAGATTAGGAGCAACCCTTCATGACACAGGCCACACCTGACTTTGCATTCTGAAGAAAGTCAGTTTTCTCTGGATGCTTCCGGGAACATGCTAGGAATCTTTTCTAGGACAGTCTTTCCGAATGGAGAGCCAGGCAAACTCCTCCCCTTTTTGAGCTGGTGGGCAGACTTCCAGGCACTTCTAGGGAAGTAGTTCAAGCAGAGCATTATCTCCTGCAGCAGAAAGTGTACACTTCAGGTTATGTTGGCTCACCTCTAATAAACTGGCTGTCCGGCAGACCCCAGCTTCAGTTGCACAGCAGCTCTTCGAGTATTATGTGAAACATTCACTACCTTGGTTAAGAACAAGTTGGGACTCGAACAAAGTTAGGTGGTTTGGATTCCAATTTTATATTGATTTTCCAGACAGAGCATGTGGATCCGCTGTCTAAAGCTTCAGAACCAGTTTGTGTTTGTTCTCTTTCACAGATTATTCTCAAGCTCTTACCAATATGCAGCTTCTGTCCGAAGGGATGGCTCTATCACGACGTAGTAATGGGACTGTGTAGTGATGAAGGTCCACACAGGAGGTTGTAATTCACAATGTTTTATTCATGAAGATAACAAGTAGTAAGGTTCAGGACATCATGTAGTTAAGTGGTATATAAGAGCCCCACCAGGAGCTGCCTGTGAGCTGCTCAGCCCATGACAAACTGTCACTCTGCCTTTCTCAGTCCCAACGTTCCGAGGCATCATCAGACTCCAACATTCTAATGAGTCAGAGCACAGGCACTCGCTGAGCAGGGGAGGTAAAACACCTTACAATATATATGCAGGATACTACATATATCCCTTTTCCTTCTAAAGGAAGAACAATGCAAAATACGATAAAAGATAACGAGAATGAAGAAAGAACAGATAGCAAGAAAGGAACAAAAGAGTGACAAAGAGAACGTCGAGGAAAAGTGAGCAAGGCAGAGCGAACAGTCAGGTAGAAGAAGACGAAGAAGAAGCAAAGAGCGAGATTACCCAAGTGGGAAAGAACCAAACTCTACGACAACGAAATCAATACGGAAGCACAGAAGTACCAAACAGGAGAGAGAGCAGAGACAAGTGAAAGAAGCGAAGAGTGAGCAAACACGAAGACATAGACGCACCAATATCAACCCCCAAACATACCCACTGGCCAGGCAGGCAAGAAAGGAAGGAAGAATAAGGCATGACGCAAACTGGACACCAGCCATCACACAGACACAGAGAGGAGGGAATGCGGATCTCCTCCTGAACAGGGAAGAAGAAAAAAGAACAAAAACAGGAGGGAAGGCTGGAGACAAAGCAAGACGACAGGCAATGTAAGTCCAGAGACCAAGGATGAAAGATTATGATGACATCACGAGGAAAGCTGGACAAAATGGAAAACAGAGAAGAGGCAACATAGATACAGTATAACTAATACTTCCCCCCCATTTTCAATAAAACAATAACAATCCGATATAAGTGTAATATTGTGTTATACAAAACAGCAAAATACAGAATGTAAAAAGACAGTAACAGCCAATGGGACTAAGACCCATGACCGTCCTCTACTCCTATGCAAGAGTGTGAGGAGCATTGTGAATAGGACAAAAGTCCATGACAAAGTAGGTCTTGTAAAGAGAACCCCCATGTCGAGGAAAACAGTACTGCCCTGTAAAGATGGGACTATAACCCATAAAACGCCCTGTGTGAGTGTGAATATGTAAAAATAAATGGGACTATGACCCATAAGAGGGTGTCCTGTGTAACGGAGCTATGTAAATGTAAAATGGGACTGTGACCCATGGACCGGTGCCCTGAGTAAGGGTGAAGACCATATGTAGCCCAAGTAGGCAAGTGTATGTATGAAAATGGGGCATGTACCCATTCCCATCCCTGTGTAGGGAAACGTAAAGTGAAATAAACACATAGCAAGTAAGCACATGTGTGCATGAGCTAATGGGGCTGGAACCCATTGCCATCCCTAAAAGTAGGGCATAAATGGAGTGTTTGAATAAGGGAAAATAAACCCCTAGCCCTTCCTATGTAAGGAAGTGTACAATGAAAAAATGTGCACGAAAATAAAGTGCACAATGAGCCCCTGTAGGCGAGTGCCCATGTAAGCAGAAAAGAGAAGTACCCTATGGCATCCCTGTGTAGGGAAAAATATAGCGTTAAACGTAAGCATGTAATAATAAAACAACCAGATATGTACCCTGGAGATGGGTACCCAGAGAGGAGGGTGGAGGGTGAAAGCCTAGAAATACATTCTAGTCCCACAAGAGAGTGATTCTGTGGCAAAAGGGTTAAGTACCTTTAAAAGACCCCCTCACCAAAGTGTTGCTATTAAACTGTTCTCCAGAAATATGGACACTAGGTACGGAGAAATACCCAAAGGGCATCCTCAGAAAGCATGTAGCAAAAACAGCTAAAAATCAAATTCTCACAATGGAAAGTGAAAATAATTTCAAATGGGCACCGACTGTAATAGTACATCGAGCGAGGGGATGTGCTGAAAATCCATGACAGAAGATAATGACAAGAAATCGAAACGAAATTCCCTTGAAAAACATAAGACGAAGCAGGAAGTCTTTAGATTTTAAACTGAAGATAAGCTGGTGCGTGTGGTCATTATCAAGTTCCATGAAGCTGAGTTCACATGTGCACTGCCAGCTGGAAGAAGAATAACACGCCATAGAAAATAATATCTTTCATGCTACCAATATCTAGAAACGGAGAAATCTTTCAGCATATATTGGCAGCATACATTATCTTCTTTTTTTTTTAAATGATTTTATTGACAATCCATGAACGTACAGAGAAGTGAAAAGAAAAAAAAAAAGAAAACACAAAGAAACAATCAGGGCTTCCGAATAATTACAGCGCAACAACACCAATTTTAACAAAATAAAACACAACATTTTTACACATAAGATTGAGATTTACAAATTCATATAGGTCATCACTGGTCCCCATATTTCATGGCCTAGTTTCTTTTTCCGCATACCTTTCAGCGCATATAAGCTATATTCAATATTGAAAGATGCCAAAAATCTAGCCCGCCAAAGTTCAAAAGATGGTGCATCACGCTGTAACCACATTGAGGCTATGCATAATCTTATCACCGACGTGGCCATAAATATCAAATACCTATATTTGTACATCACTGAATGCCTCCCTTTTTCTTCATCTATCCCCAATAATACAAACGCATTGGACAATCGTACTGTACCACCCAATAACTCCTCCAAGAATTTCTCAATATGACCAAAAAAACTGTTTAAGTACATGCATGAATAAAAAATTTGCAGTATATCAGCCTCATCAGACCCACAGCGAAAACATTTCCCATCCTTACCCCCCCCCCCCCCATTTAAGCATTTTTACTGGTGTATTATATAAATTAAAAATGGTTTTATAATGTTGTGTACGTAAATTAGCGGCCATAAATAATCTTCCAGCCATTTCAATAGAAGTTTCAATCCGAGTCCCAACCCGTCCCAGCCGACAATCTCATTTTGAATTATGAATCTCTAAATCATTACCCATAGTTTTAATTAGTAACAAGTACAAATATTCAATACGAGAATTCTTCCCCACGGCTTCAACTACTGGATTTGAGTCTATATTCCAGTGATGTTTAAACAAATAGTACCGAATTTGAAGATATTTTAAAAAATCAGAGCGACGAATTTGAAATTTCTGCACTAACATTTCAAAAGAAAACAAATCCCCATTAAAGTATAAATCTCGAATTCTTTGAACACCTTTATCTCGCCCTTATCTACTATTCGATCCCCAAATATCAGGGGGAGAAGTTCTAGCGCAGACAGGGGGAGTGTATCCAGAAATCTTCCCCATTTTATAATACTTTTTTACAGACCGCCATACCTTGAACGCTGTTATCAATACCTTAAACTGAGTCCACTTGTAATAATTCATGTCTACATTAAGGAATAGGCGATTTTTAGCTTCACTACCCAGTAACATTTGAAAAATAGAAGGAGTTTCTGCTGGATTACTCACTTCTGTCCCTGTCAGTAGAATATTCATGCGCTGTAGGGTACATACCAAATAATATAAAGTAAAATCAGGGACAGCTCAACCCCCTTGTTCGCGTGGTAAAATCATAAATCGAAGAGCTCTGCGTGCTTTCCCCTGTGCCCACACAAATCTAGTACATAGAGATTGTAACCGCGCAAGATTGGCTCGAGGTATCTCCAATGGAACAGCTCTCAGAAAGTAAAGTATTTTAGGTAAGATTAACATTTTAAGGACATTACAACGCCCAACCATAGATAGATGTAAACATTCACATCTATCTAGCTGTTTCTTTACTTCACTCAAAAGAGATGACCAGTTGACCTCTACCAGTGAATGTAGACAGGCACGTAGTTTTATCCCTAAATAAGTCACTTCATTCATTACCCTTCGATCTATGCTAGTTGTTATATTAACACATAGTATTTGAGTCTTAGCAGCATTAAATTTGTAGCCCGAGACTGCTCCATATTGTGACGCCAAGAGTTCTATTTTAGGCAAGGCTGTAGAAGGGTTAGGACTTACAATGGCCAAATCATCTGCATAAGCCAGTACCCGATAATGTTCTTGGTGTAGTATCACCGGTTCGATCCTACAACTAGCTTCCAGCATTTTTATAAATGGATCGATTTATAACAAAAACAGCAGAGGGGAGCAAGGGCATCCCTGCCTTGTTCCACGAGTGATATGGACCCAATTAGATTCTAAGCCCATAGTACAGATTCTTGCTATAGGTTGGGAATAAAGCGCCTGCATGGCTTGAATAAAACTAGACTGGAACCCCCGTCATTGTAATACTGCCCATAAGAATCCCCAAGCAACCCGGTCGAAAGCCTTTTCGGCATCAAGTAGTATAAGACTAAAGGCATCTCCCGTGGTATTGGCAATATCCATTAATGTCGCCACCCTATTAATATGGTTAATAGTCCCTCGCTGCAGGATAAAGCTGTGTTGTCTAATAGATACCAGAGGGATTATAGCTTCAGCTAACCGGGTTGCGAGGATTTTCGAATAGATCTTACTATCAGTATTTATTAAAGATATAGGACGATACGAGGCCGGGTTTTCCGCCGGTTTATCTTTTTTTTAAAAAACAATAATACTCGCCTCATCCCATTACCGGGGGGGGAACCCGTCTGTGCCTGTCTGCACATAGCCAGCATATCATATTTCAGAAAGTCAAAAAAAGTTTTATATATTTCAAGTGGGAGCTTATCTGGCCCAGCAGCCTTTCCCACGGCCAAGCTATTAATGGCTCACTCTATCTCCTCCACAGTTATAGGAGTTTCAAGGAGATCGGATTCTTGTTTATTTAAATTGTTATCACAAAAACGCAGGACAAGAGCCTCCCCAACTTGTATATCATACTCTTCACTTTTATATAAGGTCTCGTAAAACTCATGAAATGCATCCAAAATCCCCACCTCTGTTTCTACCAGATCCCCATGTGCATTTCTAATTGCTTTAATCTGCTGAGCCGTCTCTTTAGATCTTAATTTCTGAGCAAGGCACCGTCTACTAGCCTCGCCGTACTCATAATTCAGGTGTTTTTTAGTCACGTATTGTTTGGCTATTTCTGTGCTCCAATTTAGATTCATCTTAGCTTTACAGCAGGCTACTGCCGTCAAAGTTTCAGTGATATCCGAACCACGTTGTATATCTATGGCAAGTTTTACTTCAGCGCGCGTTAACGCCACATATAATCCCTGCAATAAAGTGAGTTGTTGCTTCTGCTTATATAAGCCATAGCTAAGCACTTCCCCCCTCAAAGCAGCTTTGAAAGAGTCCCAGACACATCCACTCCCGCAGTGTGTCACACAACAGTTTCCTATCAAATGAGAAGGCACGTGGTCTAGTGCTGATCCTACCAACATTTAGGCTTAGTACAAGAGGGCCATGATCAGAGGTAGCACGTGGATACACCTGAATCCCAGCCCCAATCAACATTACATGTGAAACCAAGAAGTAATCCAACCTCACTGATTTTCGATGAGGGCAGGAAAAAAAAGTGTATCCCAGTTCACCTCTTCTTAAAATATCCCAGGCGTCCGCCAGACCATGATCTTCTACTAGTGATTGCAGTGCCTTGAAAACTTTTGGTTTCCTCCCATTATAGCGACAATAGTTTTCCCTTAAATCTGACGAACCCAAATGTATATTCAAATCGCTACAAATGAATAGTGGGGAGGGCCACTGGGCAAGCTCAACATTAAGCCCCTCTATTATTACTGACTCATCAAAATTTGACCCATAAATAGAGCAAACAGTGCACTTTTGTTTCATCTGCCCAATTATACATTCGGCAATAGCCCATCTCCCTTGCTTATCTGCTAATACCCTACCAGTCCCTTGAATATGATTTCTAGCTAAGATTGCCACACCTCGTGTAGTAGTAGACTGTTGTGTACATATCAAAACTTTAAAACCCAGCTCCAAAAGCATCTTTCTCGTAGCCCAAGAAATGTGGGTTTCCTGAAGACACATCAGATCACACTGAAGCATTGCCAATTCCCTTGCCACTCGTTGCCTTTTATTGTGATTATTCAGCCCACTAACATTTAGCGAACAGCAGCGAATACCATTAACCAATCCACTACCCAACATCAATTACCCCAAAATTCACAGTTTCACACGCTGTACTAAACAGACAATCAATTATCCAACACTCCTTCCCTGCACGATCATGGACCATTGTTTTCTAATTTATATAACCTCTCCACCCCAGCCCTCCCCCACCCAACCCCCAAGACACCCCCCTCCCTCCCCCATCCATCCCCTCAACCAACCCACTAGAGGCGTAAGGACCATGTCCTCTGTGATGGGGAGTGATTGTGAGTGCATCCCGCCGTGTCCCACCCAAGAACTGCTGCAGCCCCCTTCCACTACCCTCTTAATATACACACCAACTGGTTACTGGGGCTCAATCTTAAATAGTAGTCTTAAAAAATCATAACACTTCACAATAAACAGAAAGAAGATGTAAACCAACAGGGAAAAACAAAAAAAAATGACCATCTCAGCCTTAATCCTAAAAGTAGCCAACTTGCAGGACCATTCCCTGGTGCTCACTTTTAGTTAGACATAACTACCACGCCCCTTAAACACAGCCCTCTTGGTATGAGCACCATCATGTTGTAACTAAAAGAAAAGAGATAAAGAGGGTTCTAAGAGCCAAAAAACTCAGTCTTAGGTGATCATCAACAGCTTCAAATTGTAGCCAAAAACTCCTGAGCCTTAATCTCTGACAGAAAATACAATGGGGCAGCTTTACAAGCCCCTTGCGCCTCATTTACGCCGCTGTTGTGTCACTTTTGTGATGCAGCGGCAGCGCAAATCCTGCGCCATGGTGCGGGGTACTTACAACGTGACGCATCTGGGAGATGCGTCACGTTGTAAAGCCGTGCGCCACATGTAGGCGTTACTGCGCAGGGGGGAGCATTCCGACGCAGGAACGCCTTCTAAAAGTGGCTGAGTGAAATCTACAAGATTTCACTCAGTCACTTTTAGGCCCATGCTGCGTCAAAACCCTGCGCCTGCCTGAAGCAGGCGTAAGGATTGACGCAGCATTAACTAGATAGGGCCCCCCAGAGCATTGCTGGAGCTGCGTTGCGCTTGCGACGCAACTCCAGCAATGCGCCACTTTTACGGCACAGATGCGTCACGCATCTGTGCCGTTTTTGCCCCATGGTGGCGGAGCTGTGGCGCACAATAACTGGCGCATCCCTGCTGATATGCAGGGATGCGCCAGTTATTGTAAATATGCCCCAATGTCTTTCCTTTATGAATCACTTTCAGCTTGGCAGGGTTTAAAAGAAACGCTTGACCCCCTTGGTTTGAAAAAGCGCGATCATTTGGCGTAATCGCCACCTCTGTTGTACAGTCACATAACAAAAATCAGGGCGCACAAAGATATCGCATCCCTTCCCTTTTCGTGGCCTATCTGGCCTAGCCAGATCGTATAGTGCTTAACGTAAAAGATAATTATTTAAGCATATCAAAGTTTCTCTAGGCTTTTCCATAGCTCCCCCTGGCTTCTGTTTCTGCACAAAAGGAAATCTATGTGCCCTCATGGTTTCAACATCCCAATTCCAATCTGTTAAGTCCGGGAAGGCCTCAGTGAATAATTCAACCACAAATCGTCGAATGTCTGTCCCCTCTTTGCCTTCCGTAACCCCTAAAACACGCAGATTATTTCTTCGTGCTCGGTTTTCCAAATCTGTCAACTTCCAGTCAGTGTCTTTCCTTATCCTCTGAAGGTTAGTAATAGAGGATTTCTGTTGTACCAGTTGATCCTCAACAACAGATATCCGCTCCTCTGCTTCATGTACCCTAGTAGCTACCTCGGTGCAAGATTTAGCAATGCGGCGCACGGAGTTTTGTAGCTTGCGCACCGCCCCCTGGGTCCGAAGCCCTTCAGCTTTAGTTTCTTCCCTATGGACCATTAGTGCCTTATAAATAGTTGCTAAGGTAATCTCGTCCTCTAATTCCGAGTACACATTTCCGCTAGGTGTTACTCGATCAGATTGAAGACTGGGTGAAATATCCCATAGGGACTGATTAGCAACATGCAATTTATCTTTAACTGGTCGATTCACACACTCATACATTTTTCGGACAGTTTCATGCAGTTCTTGATTCATCATGGAATCTGTACTTAAGACATCTTCTTCTTCTGATTGCGAACTACCATCATCGGCCCAATCATCAACATTGCTCCGGTTTTCACTGCCATTAGCATTCTTTGAAGTCATAGAAACATCGGACATAGAGTAGAACTGCCCCCCTGAGCCAGCAGACTCCCCATCATTCATTAAGTCTGCTACTAATTCCGTATCTTGATTTCTACAATGCTGGGGTAACAAAGCTTTCAGACCAGTTGGCACTACTTCCGCTCCATCCACTCCAACCAGTTCAACACACTCGGTTATATCCACACAATGCTCAGAATTGTCAGTAAGTGGCACTGGAGGGACAGAAGCAACAGTTACAATACTCACAGCGGTTACATTGTTATTTGTAGAAACAGTCATGCTTTGCTTCGGGGACTGCATATAGGATACATCCTCAGGAATAGAGCGAGGGACAGCTTTTTTTTTTAATATTGCTGGTACTGTGCGATCTTTTATAATGGTTGCCTGTTGTTGGAGTCCTCCACTGGGCTGCGCTCCCTTAACCCCGTTTACCGAAATTCCTCTCGGTTGTTCAATGTTAGTTTGACTGCCGGTATTACCGGCAAGTACCTCCGGGGGTGCCGCCAGCACTCCTCCTCCTGCCGCCTCCAACCTCGCTACTGCCGCTATATTGGCCAAGTTGGCCGCGCCTTTTGCCCTTGCACCCTTTCCCTTCGGATCCATTAATCCGCCAGGCTCAGCAGGCTTCAGCGGGGAAAAAAAAAGGTTACTCAGACTTTCTCGGTGCCTGTTCTCACCGACAGCTTCGCCGCCTCCTCTGTCTCCTCTGCTGTAGGCAAAACCCACAGCGCCACAGCAGTTACGAGTTCGGCGAGTCTCAATGCCTGAGATGCTAACCCAGACGACGGCACAAAGCAGCCCCGCTCCGCTGCCTCGGATGCTGGCTCCTGTAGCTACACGAGCGCCACTTCAAGCCCGTATAACAGCACCACTTCTGCGGTATTATGCCATATCATGCCATACGAAGAGAGGCTGCCGCCACAGTGAGTATGTCAGCTACTGGTTCTTGGCTGGTTCTTCCAGTGGGAGCGAACCCACCACCTCTCACTCAGCCACAGCAGCGGCTGCCATCTTGCCATACATTATCTTCTGTGAGTTCTTCATTCCTTATCACCAAACGGCAAGCAGCTGAAACTTGCTTGTGCCATAAGTCCAAAACGATGATTGTGAACCCTGACTTAAGTAAACGAAATATGGCGGCACGTAAAATGCGCAATACCGGGTGGCTCTCGGTGCGCATGTGTTTCCAAGCATCATTAAGCAGCTAAAAAAAAAAAACTGCCCAGCAATCAAGGCATCGATTCAAAGGCTTCACGCTACAACAATTGAAGGTAGGAATGCGCGCGCTGTAATTGTAAAAACGTTTGGATTCTCAACCACAGGGTAGCAGTTTAACGGCCGCAGATGCCATGACATTGATGCGAGAAACTATTATGAAGGGCAAACTAACTCACCAGCGTGTCCCGCTCCTCTAGAAACTGATGAGTAGGCAACATTGGAACAGTTCAGCCCGAACTGCCAAGCCATGTCTTCCCTGGACTGGAAACAAGCATCCTGGGACCGGTTTCTGGCTAATCAGCGGTCATCAGCCAGGCTAGCTTGAATCCAGTGGCAAAGTGTGCATGGGACCCACGTTTGGGCATACCCTGCCAAATTAGGGCGAACAAAGCAAAACCAACGTGGGTCCCTTGCTCACTTTACCACTGTATTCAAGCTAGCCTGGCTGATAATGGCTGATTAGCCACAAACCGGTCCCAGGATGCTTGTTTCCGATCCAGGGAAGACATGGCTTGGCAGTTTGGGCTGGACTGTTCCCATGAGGCACAGGGTCAGACCGATTTGCATATGGCCAAGTCTGAACTGGGGTGGCGGAGCGAGCTAAAGAATGATGATGGATTAAACCCAGAGCAGTTGACTGGGGGTGAGTGCTTGCAATGTTCAACAATCCGTCCATCATCCCCTTTGGTTTTGCTTTGTTTGCCCTAAGTTGGCAGGGTGTGCCCAGATGTGGGTCCCTTTCTCACTTTGCCACTGGATTCAAGCTAGCCTGGCTGATGACGGCTGATTAGCCAGAAACTGGTCCCAGGATGCTTGTTTTCGGTCCAGATAAGACATGGCTTGGCAGTTCGGGCTGAATTGTTCCATGAGGCACAGGGTCAGACTGATTTGCATATGGCCATGTCTGAACTGGGGCGGCGGAGTGAGCTAAAGAATGATGATGGATTAAACCCAGATCAGTTGACTGGGGGTGAGTGCTTGCAATGTTCAACACTCCATCCATCATCCCCTTTGGTTTTGCTTTGTTTCCCCTAAGTTGGCAGGGTATGCCCAGACGTGGGTCCCTTGCTCACTTTGCCACTGGATTCAAGCTAGCCTGTTTGATGACGGCGAACTAGACAGAAACCGGTCCCAGGATGCTTGTTTCCGGTTCAGGGAAGACATGGCTTGGCAGTTCGGGCTGGACTGTTCCCATGAGGCACAGGGTCAGACTGATTTGCATATCGCCATGTCTGAACTGAGGTGGCAGAGTGAGCTAAAGAATGATGAGGGATTAAACCCAGATCAGTTGACTGGGGGTGAGTGCTTGCAATGTTCAACACTCCATCCATCATCCCCTTTGGTTTTGCTCTGTTCGCCCTAAGTTGGCAGGGTATGCCCAGACGTAGGTCCCTTGCTCACTTCGCCACTGGATTCAAGCTAGCCTGGCTGATGGTGGCTGATTAGCCAGAAACCGGTCCCAGAATGCTTGTTTCCGGTCCAGGGAAGACATGGCTTGGCAGTTCGGGCTGGACTGTTCCCATGAGGCACAGGGTCAGACTGATTTGCATATGGCCATGTCTGAACTGGGGTGGCGGAGTGAGCTTAAGAATGATGATGGATTAAACCCAGATCAGTTGACTGGGGGTGAGTGCTTGCAATGTTCAACACTCCATCCATCATCCCCTTTGGTTTTGCTTTCTTCGCCCTCAGTTGGCAGGGTATGCCCAGACTTGGGTCCCTTGCTCACTTTGCCACTGGATTGAAGCTAGCCTGGTTGATGATGGCGAATTAGCCAGAAACCTGTCCCTGGATGCTTGTTTCCGGTCTAGGGAAGACATGGCTTGGCAGTTCGGGCTGGACTGTTCCCATGAGGCACAGGGTCAGACTGATTTGCATATGGCCATGTCTGAACTGAGGTGCCAGAGTGAGCTAAAGAATGATGGAGGATTAAACCCAGATCAGTTGACTGGGGGTGAGTGCTTGCAATGTTCAACACTCCGTCCATCATCCCCTTTGGTTTTGCTCTGTACGCCCTAAGTTGGCAGGGTATGCCCAGACGTGGGTCCCTTGCTCACTTTGCCATTGGATTCAAGCTAGCCTGGCTGATGGCGGCTGATTAGCCAGAAACTGGTCCCAGAATGCTTGTTTCTGGTCCAGGGAAGACATGGCTTTGCAGTTCGGACTGGACTGTTCCCATGAGGCACAGGGTCAGACTGATTTACAGATGGCCATGTCCGAACTGGGGTGGCGGAGTGAGCTTAAGAATTATGATGGATTAAACCCAGATCAGTTGACTGGGGTTGAGTGCTTGCAATGTTCAACATTCCGTCCATCATCCCCTGTGGTTTTGCTTTCTTCGCCCTAAATTGGCAGGGTATACCCAGACGTGGGTCTCTTGCTCACATTGCCACTGGATTTAAGCTAGTCTGGCTGATGAAGGCTGATTAGCCAGAAACTGGTCTCAGGATGCTTATTTACAGTCCAGGGAAGACATGGCTTGACAGTTCGGGCTGGACTGTTCCCATGAGGCACAGGGTCAGATTGATTTGCATATGGCCATGTCTGAACAGGGGTGGTGGAGTGAGCTAAAGAATGATGATGGATTAAACCCAGATCAGTTGCCTGGGGGGTGAGTGCTTGCAATGTTCAACATTCCGTCCATCATCCCCTTTGGTTTTGCTTTGTTCGCCCTAAATTGGCAGGGTATGCCCAGACGTGGGTCCCTTCCTCACTTTGCCACTGGATTCAAGCTAGCCTGGCTGATGACGGCTGATTAGCCAGAAACCGGTCCCAGGATGCTTGTTTCCGGTCCAGGGAAGACATGGCTTGGCAGTTCAAGCTGGACTGTTCCCATGAGGCGCAGGGTCAGACTGATTTGCATTTGCCCATTTTTAACCTGGCAGGCGGAGTGAGCTAAAGAATCATGATGGATTAAACCCAGATCAGTTGACTGTGGGTGAGTGCTTGCAGTGCTCAACACTCCGTCCAGCATCCCCTTTGGTTTTGCTTTGTTCGCCCTAAGTTGGCAAGGTATGCCCAGACGTGGGTCTCTTGCTCACTTTGCCACTGGATTTAAGCTAGTCTGGCTGATGACGGCTGATTAGCCAGAAACCGGTCCCATGATGCTTGTTTCTGGTCCAGGGAAGACATGGCTTGTCACTTCGGGCTGGACTGTTCCCATGAGGCACAAGTCAGGCTGATTTGCAGATGGCCTTGTCTGAGCTGGGGTGGCAGAGTGAGCTAAAGAATGATGATGGCTTAAACCCAGATCACTTGACTGGGGGTGAGTGCTTACAATGTTCAACACTCCGTCCATCACCCATTTTGGTTTTGCTTTGTTAGCCCGAAGTTGGCAGGGTATGCCCAGACATGGGTCCCTTGCTCACTTTGCCACTGGATTCAAGCTAGCCTGGCTGATGATGGCTGATTAGCAAGAAACCGGTCCCATGATGCTTGTTTCTGGTCCACGGAAGACATGGCTTGGCAGTTCGGGCTGGACTGTTCCCATGAGGCACAAGTCAGACTGATTTGCAGATGGCTTTGTCTGAACTGGGGTGGCGGAGTTAGCTAAAGAATGATGATGGAATAAACCCAGATCAGTTGACTGGGGTGGAGTGCTTGCAATGTTCAACACTCCGTCCATCACCCCTTTTGGTTTTGCTTTGTTCGCCCTAAGTTGGCAGGGTATGCCCAGAAGGGTATGCCCAGACGTGGGTCCCTTGCTCACTTTGCCACTGGATTCAAGCTAGCCTGGCTGATGGTGGCTGATTAGTCAGAAATCGGTCCCAGGATGCTTGTATCCGGTCCAGGGAAGACATGGCTTGGCAGTTCGGGCTGGACTGTTCCCATGAGGCACAGGGTCCGACTGATTTGCATGTGACCATGTCTGAAATGGGGTGGCGGAGTGAGCTAAAGAATGATGATGGATTAAACCCAGATCAGTTTACTGGGGGTGAGTGTTTGCAATGTTCAACACTCCGTCCATCATCCACTTTGGTTTTGCTTTGTCGCTCTAAGTTGAGAGGGTATGCCCAGATGTGAGACCGTTCCTCACTTTGCCACTGGATTCAAGCTAGCCTGGCTGATGACGGCTGATTAGCCAGAAACCAGTCCCAGGATGCTTGTTTCTGGTTCAGAGAAGACATGGCTTGGCAGTTCGGGCTGGACTGTTTCCATGAGGCACAGAGTCAGACTGATTTGCATAAGGCAGTGTCTGAACTGGGGTGGCGGAGTGAGCTAAAGAATGATGATGGATTAAACCCAGATAAGTTGACTGGGGGTGAGTGCTTACAATGTTCAACACTCCGTCCATCACCCATTTTGGTTTTGCTTTGTTAGCCCGAAGTTGGCAGGGTATGCCCAGACTTGGGTCCCTTGCTCACTTTGCCACTGGATTCAAGCTAGCCTGGTTGATGATGGCGAATTAGCCAGAAACCGGTCGCTGGACGCTTGTTTCCAGGCCAGGGAAGACATGGCATGGCAGTTCCGGCTGGACTGTTCCCATGAGGCACAGGGTCAGACTGATTTGCATATGGCCATGTTTGAAATGAGGTGGCAGAGTGAGCTAAAGAATGATGATGGATTAAACCCAGATCAGTTGACTGGGGGTGAGTGCTTGCAATGTTCGACACTCCGTCCATCATCCCCTTTAGTTTTGCTCTGTTCACCCTAAGTTGGCAGGGTATGCCCAGACGTGGGTCTCTTGCTCACTTTGCCGATGGATTCAAGCTAGCCTGGCTAATGGCGGCTGATTAGCCAGAAACCGGTCCCAGAATGCGTGTTTCCGGTCCAGGGAAGACATGGCTTTGCAGTTCGGACTGGACTGTTCCCATGAGGCACAGGGTCAGACTGATTTACATATGGCCATGTCTGAACTGGGGTGGCGGAGTGAGCTTAAGAATGATGATGGATTAAACCCATATCAGTTGACTGGGGTTGAGTGCTTGCAATGTTCAACACTCTGTCCATCATCCCCTTTGGTTTTGCTTTGCTCGCCCTAAGTTGGCAGGGTATGCCCAGACGTGAGTTCCTTGCTGACTTTGCCACTGTATTCAAGCTAGCCTGGCTGATGACGGCTGATTAGCCAATAACCAGTCCCAGTATGCTTGTTTCCGGTCCAGGGAAGACATGGCTAGGCAGTTCGGCCTGGACTGTTCCCATGAGTCTCAGGGTCAGACTGATTTGCATATGGCCATGTCTCAACTAGGGTGGCGGAATGAGCTAAAGAATGATGATGGATTAAACCCAGATCAGTTGACTGAGGGTGAGTGCTTGCAATGTTCAACACTTTGGCCATCAACCCCTTTGGTTTTGCTTTGTTCGCCCTAACTTGGCAGGGTATGCCCAGACGTGGGTCTCTTGCTCACTCTGCCACTGGATTTAAGCTAGTCTGGGTGATGACGGCTGATTAGCCAGAAACTGGTCTCAGGATGCTTGTTTCCAGTCCAGGGAAGACATGGCTTGGCAGTTTGGGCTGGACTGTTCCCATGAGGCACATGGTCAGACTGATTTGCATATGGCCATGTCTGAAAAGGGGTGGCGGAGTGAGCTAAAGAATGATGAAGGATTAAACCCAGATCAGTTGACTGGGGTTGAGTGCTTGCAATGCTCAACATTCCGTCCATCATCCCATTTAGTTTTGCTTTGTTCGCCCTAAGTTGGCAGGGTATGCCCAGACGTGGGTCCCTTGCTCACTTTGCCACTGGATTCAAGCTAGCCTGGCTGATGACGGCTGATTAGCCAGAAACCATCCCAGGATGCTTGTTTCCGGTCCAGGGAAGACATGGCTTGGCAGTTCGAGCTGGACTGTTCCCATAAGGCGCAGGGTCAGACTGATTTCCATTTGCCCATTTTTAACCTGGCAGGCGGAGTGAGCTAAAGAATGATGATGGATTAAACCCAGATCAGTTGACTGTGGGTGAGTGCTTGCAATGATCAACACTCCGTCCAGCATCCCCTTTGGTTTTGCTTTGTTCGCCCTAAGTTGGCCGGGTATACCCAGACGTGGGTCCCTTGCTCACTTTGCCACTGGATTCAAGCTAGCCTGGCTGATGATAGCTAATTAGCCAGAAACCGGTCACAGGATGCTTGTTTCTGGTCCAGGGAAGACATAGCTTGGCAGTTCAGGCTGGACTGTTCCCATGAGGCACAATTCAGACTGATCTGCAGATGGCCTTCTCTGAACTGGGGTGGCAGAGTGAGTTAAAGAATGATGATGGCTTAAACCCAGATCAGTTGACTGGGGGTGAGTGCTTACAATGTTCAACACTCCGTCCATCACCAATTTTGGTTTTTGCTTTGTTCGCCCTAAGTTGGCAGGGTATGCCCAGACGTGGGTCCCTTGCTCACTTTGCCACTGGATTCAAGCTAGCCTAGCTGATGATGGCTGATTAGCCAGAAACCGGTCCCATGATGCTTGTTTCCGGTCCAGGGAAGACATGGCTTGGCAGTTCGGGCTGGACTGTTCCCATAAGGCGCAGGGTCAGACTGATTTGCATTTGGCCATTTTTAACCTGACAGGCGGAGTGAGCTAAAGAATGATGATGGATTAAACCCAGATCAGTTGACTGTGGGTGAGTGATTGCAATGCTCAACACTCCGTCCAGCATCCCCTTTGGTTTTGCTTTGTTCGCCCTGAGTTGGCAGGGTATGCCCAGACGTGGGTCCCTTGCTCACTTTGCCACTGGATTCAAGCTAGCCTGGCTGATGATGGATAATTAGCCAGAAACCGGTCCCAGGATGCTTGTTTCTGGTCCAGGGAAGACATGGCTTGGCAGTTCAGGCTGGACTGTTCCCATGAGGCACAAGTCAGACTGATTTGCAGATGACCTTCTCTGAACTGGGGTGGCAGAGTGAGTTAAAGAATGATGATGGCTTAAACCCAGATCAGTTGACTAGGGTGAGTGCTTGCAATGCTCAACATTCCGTCCATCATCCCCTTTAGTTTTGCTTTGTTCGCCCTAAGTTGGCAGGGTATGCCCAGACGTGGGTCCCTTGCTCACTTTGCCACTGGATTCAAGCTAGCCTGGCTGATGGCGGCTGATTAGTCAGAAACCGGTCCCAGAATGTTTGTTTCCGGTCCAGGGAAGACGTGGCTTTGCAGTTCGGACTGGACTGTTCCCATGAGGCACAGGGTCAGACTGATTTACATTAGGCCATGTCTGAACTGGAGTGGCGGAGTGAGCTTAAGAATGATGATGGATTAAACCCAGATTAATTGACTGGGGTTGAGTGCTTGCAATGTTCAACATTCCGTCCATCATCCCCTGTGGTTTTGCTTTGTTCGCCCTAAGTTGGCAGGGTATGCCCAGACGTGGGTCTCTTGCTCACTTTGCCACTGGATTTAAGCTAGTCTGGCTGATGACGGCTGATTAGCCAGAAACTGGTCTCAGGATGCTTGTTTCCAGTCCAGGGAAGACATGGCTTGGCAGTTTGGGCTGGACTGTTCCCATGAGGCACAGGGTCAGACTGATTTGCATATGGCCATGTCTGAACAGGGGTGGCGGAATGAGCTAAAGAATGATGATGGATTAAGCCCAGATCAGTTGACTGGGGGTGAATGCTTGCAATGCTCAACATTCCGTCCATCATCCCCTTTAGTTTTGCTTTGTTCGCCCTAAGTTGGCAGGGTATGCCCAGACGTGGGTCCCTGGCTCACTTTGCCACTGGACTTAAGCTAGCCTGGCTGATGACGGCTGATTAGCCGGAAACCGGTCCCAGAATACGTGTTTCCGGTCCAGGGAAGACATGGCTTTGCAGTTCGGACTGGACTGTTCCCATGAGGCACAGGGTCAGACTGATTTACATATGGCCATGTCTGAACTGGGGTGGCGGAGTGAGCTTAAGAATGATGATGGATTAAACCCATATCACTTGACTGGGGTTGAGTGCTTGCAATGTTCAACACTCTGTCCATCATCCCCTTTGGTTTTGCTTTGCTCGCCCTAAGTTGGCAGGGTATGCCCAGAGGTGGGTTCCTTGCTCACTTTGCCACTGTATTCAAGCTAGCCTGGCTGATGACGGCTGATTAGCCAGAAACCGGTCCCAGTATGCTTGTTTCCAGTCCAGGAAAGACATGGCTAGGCAGTTCGGCCTGGACTGTTCCCATGAGTCTCAGGGTCAGACTGATTTGCATATGGCCATTTCTGAACTAGGGTGGCGGAGTGAGCTAAAGAATGATGATGGATTAAACCAAGATCAGTTGACTGAGGGTGAGTGCTTGCAATGTTCAACACTTTGGCCATCAACCCCTTTGGTTTTGCTTTGTTCGCCCTAACTTGGCAGGGTATGCCCAGACGTGGGTCTCTTGCTCACTCTGCCACTGGATTTAAGCTAGTCTGGGTGATGACGGCTGATTAGCCAGAAACCAGTCTCAGGATGCTTGTTTCCAGTCCAGGGAAGACATGGCTTGGCAGTTCGGCCTGGACTGTTCCCATGAGGCACAGGGTCAGACTGATTTGCATATGGCCATGTCTGAACAGGGGTGGCGGAGTGAGCTAAAGAATGATGATGGATTAAACCCAGATCAGTTGACTGGGGTTGAGTGCTTACAATGTTCAACATTCCGTCCATCATCCCCTGTGGTTTTGCTTTGTTCACCCTAAGTTGGCAGGGTATGCCCAGACGTGGGTCTCTTGCTCACTTTGCCACTGGATTTAAGCTAGTCTGGCTGATGACGGCTGATTAGCCAGAAACTGGTCTCAGGATGCTTGTTTCCAGTCCAGGGAAGACATGGCTTGGCAGTTTGGGCTGGACTGTTCCCATGAGGCACAGGGTCAGACTGATTTGCATATGGCCATGTCTGAACAGGGGTGGCGGAGTGAGCTAAAGAATGATGATGGATTAAACCCAGATCAGTTGACTGGGGGTGAGTGCTTGCAATGCTCAACATTCCGTCCATCATCCCATTTAGTTTTGCTTTCTTCGCCCTAAGATGGCAGGGTATGCCCAGACGTGGGTCCCTTGCTCACTTTGCCACTGGAATCAAGCTAGCCTGGCTGATGACGGCTGATTAGCCAGAAACAGTCCCAGGATGCTTGTTTCCGGTCCAGGGAAGACATGGCTTGGCAGTTCGAGCTGGACTGTTCCCATAAGGCGCAGGGTCAGACTGATTTGCATTTGGCCATTTTTAACCTGGCAGGCGGACTGAGCTATAGAATGAAGATGGATTAAACCCAGATCAGTTGACTGTGGGTGAGTGCTTGCAATGATCAACACTCCGTCCAGCATCCCCTTTGGTTTTGCTTTGTTCACCCTAAGTTGGCAGGGTATGCCCAGACGTGGGTCCCTTGCTCACTTTGCCACTACATTCAAGCTAGCCTGGCTGATGATGGCTAATTAACCAGAAACCGGTCACAGGATCCTTGTTTCTGGTCCAGGGAAGACATGGCTTGGCAGTTCAGGCTGGACTGTTCCCATGAGGCACAAGTCAGACTGATTTGCAGATGGCCTTCTCTGAACTGGGGTGGCAGAGTGAGTTAAAGAATGATGATGGCTTAAACCCAGATCAGTTGACTGGGGGTGATTGCTTACAATGTTCAACACTCCGTCCATCACCCATTTTGGTTTTTGCTTTGTTCGCCCTAAGTTGGCAGTGTATGCCCAGACGTGGGTCCCTTGCTCACTTTGCCACTGGATTTAAGCTAGCCTGGCTGATGATGGCTGATTAGCCAGAAACCGGTCCCATGATGCTTGTTTCCGGTCAAGGGAAGACATGGCTTGGCAGTTCGGGCTTGACTGTTCCCATAAGGCGCAGGGTCAGACTGATTTGCATATGGCCATGTCTGAACAGGGGTGGCGGAATGAGCTAAAGAATGATGATGGATTAAGCCCAGATCAGTTGACTGGGGGTGAGTGCTTGCAATGCTCAACACTCCGTCCAGCATCCCCTTTGGTTTTGCTTTGTTCGCCCTGAGTTGGCAGGGTATGCCCAGACGTGGGTCCCTTGCTCACTTTGCAACTGGATTCAAGCTAGCCTGGCTGATGATGGATAATTAGCCAGAAACCGGTCCCAGGATGCTTGTTTCTGGTCCAGGGAAGACATGGCTTGGCAGTTCAGGCTGGATTGTTCGAATCAGGCACAAGGCAGACTGATTTTCAGACGACCTTCTCTGAACTGGGGTGGCAGAGTGAGTTAAAGAATGATGATGGCTTCAACCCAGATCAGTTGACTAGGGTGAGTGCTTGCAATGCTCAACATTCCGTCCATCATCCCCTTTAGTTTTGCTTTGTTCGCCCTAAGTTGGCAGGGTTTGCCCAGACGTGGGTCCCTTGCTCACTTTGCCACGGGATTCAAGCTAGCCTGGCTGATGGCGGCTGATTAGTCAGAAACCGGTCCCAGAATGTTTGTTTCCGGTCCAGGGAAGACATGGCTTTGCAGTTCGGACTGGACTGTTCCCATGAGGCACAGGGTCAGACTGATTTGCATATGGCCATGTCTGAACAGGGGTGGCGGAATGAGCTAAAGAATGATGATGGATTAAGCCCAGATCAGTTGACTGGGGGTAAGTGCTTGCAATGCTCAACATTCCGTCCATCATCCCCTTTAGTTTTGCTTTGTTCGCCCTAAGTTGGCAGGGTATGCCCAGACGTGGGTCCCTTGCTCACTTTGCCACTGGACTCAAGCTAGCCTGGCTGATGACGGCTGATTAGCCAGAAACCAGTCCCAGGATGCTTGTTTCCGGTCCAGGGAAGACATGGCTTGGCAGTTCGAGCTGGACTGTTCCCATAAGGCGCAGGGTCAGACTGATTTGAATTTGGCCATTTTTAACCTGGCATGCGGAGTGAGCTAAAGAATGATGATGGATTAAACCCAGATCAGTTTACTGGGGGTGAGTGCTTGCAATGTTTAACACTCCGTCCATCATCCCTTTTGGTTTTGCTTTGCTCGCCCTAAGTTGGCAGGGTATGCCCAGACGTGGGTTCCTTGCTCACTTTGCCACTGTCTTCAAGCTAGCCTGGCTGATGACGGCTGATTACCCAGAAACCAGTCCCAGTATGCTTGTTTCCAGTCCAGGGAAGACATGGCTAGGCAGTTCGGCCTGGACTGTTCCCATGAGGCTCAGGGTCAGACTGATTTGCATATGGCCATGTCTGAACTAGGGTGGCGGAGTGAGCTAAAGAATGATGATGGATTAAACCCAGATCAGTTGACTGAGGGTGAGTGTTTGCAATGTTCAACACTTTGCCCATCAACCCCTTTGGTTTTGCTTTGTTCGCCCTAACTTGGCAGGGTATGCCCAGACGTGGGTCTCTTGCTCACTCTGCCACTGGATTTAAGCTAGTCTGGGTGATGACGGCTGATTAGCCAGAAACTGGTCTCAGGATGCTTGTTTCCAGTCCAGGGAAGACATGGCTTGGCAGTTCGGGCTGGACTGTTCCCATGAGGCACAGGGTCAGACTGATTTGCATATGGCCATGTCTGAACAGGGGTGGCGGAGTGAGCTAAAGAATGATGATGGATTAAACCCAGATCAGTTGACTGGGGTTGAGTGCTTGCAATGTTCAACATTCCGTCTATCATCCCCTGTGGTTTTGCTTTGTTCGCCCTAAGTTGGCAGGGTATGCCCAGACGTGGGTCTCTTGCTCACTTTGCCACTGGATTTAAGCTAGTCTGGCTGATGACGGCTGATTAGCCAGAAACTGATCTAAGGATGCTTGTTTCCAGTCCAGGGAAGACATGGCTTGGCAGTTTGGGCTGGACTGTTCCCATGAGGCACATGGTCAGACTGATTTGCATATGGCCATGGCTGAACAGGGGTGGCGGAGTGAGCTAAAGAATGATGATGGATTAAACCCAGATCAGTTGACTGGGGGTGAGTGCTTGCAATGCTCAACATTCCGTCCATCATCCCCTTTAGTTTTGCTTTGTTCGCCCTAAGTTGGCAGGGTATGCCCAGACGTGGGTCCCTTGCTCACTTTGCCACTGGATTCAAGCTAGCCTGGCTGATGACAGCTGATTGGCCAGAAACCGGTCCCAGGATGCTTGTTTCCGGTCCAGGGAAGACATGACTTGGCAGTTCGAGCTGGACTGTTCCCATAAGGCGCAGGGTCAGACTGATTTGCATTTGGCCATTTTTAACCTGTCAGGCGGAGTGAGCTAAAGAATGATGATGGATTAAACCCAGATCAGTTTACTGGGGGTGAGTGCTTGCAATGTTCAACACTCCGTCCATCATCCCCTTTGGTTTTGCTTTGTTGCTCTAAGTTGAGAGGGTATGCCCAGACGTGAGACCGTTCCTCACTTTGCCACTGGATTCAAGCTAGCCTGGCTGATGACGGCTGATTAGCCAGAAACCAGACCCAGGATGCTTGTTTCCGGTCCAGTGAAGACATGGCTTGGCAGTTCGGGCTGGACTGTTCTCATGAGGCACCGGGTCAGACTGATTTGCATATGGCCATGTCTGAACTGGGGTGGCGGAGTGAGCTAAAGAATGATGATGGATTAAACCCAGATCAGTTGACTGGGGGTGAGTGCTTGCAATGTTCAACACTCCATCCATCATCCCCTTTGGTTTTGCTTTCTTCGCCCTAAGTTGGCAGGGTATGCCCAGACTTGGGTCCCTTGCTCACTTTGCCACTGGATTCAAGCTAGCCTGGTTGATGATGGCGAATTAGCCAGAAACCGGTCCCTGGATGCTTCTTTCCGGTCCAGGGAAGACATGGTTTGGCAGTTCCGACTGGACTGTTTCCATGAGGCACAGGGTCAGACTGAATTGCATATGGCCATGTCTGAACTGAGGTGGCAGAGTGAGCTAAAGAATGATGATGGATTAAACCCAGATCAGTTGACTGGGGGTGAGTGCTTGCAATGTTCAACACTCCGTCCATCATCCCCTTTGGCTTTGCTCTGTTCACCCTAAGTTGGCAGGGTATGCCCAGACGTGGGTCCCTTGCTCACTTTGCCACTGGATTTAAGCTAGCCTGGCTGATGGCGGCTGATTAGCCAGAAACCGGTCCCAGAATGCTTGTTTCCGGTCCAGGGAAGACATGGCTTTGCAGTTCGGACAGGACTGTTCCCATGAGGCACAGGGTCAGACTGATTTACAGATGGCCATATCTGAACTGGGGTGGCGGAGTGAGCTTAAGAATGATGATGGATTAAACCCACATCAGTTGACTGGGGGTGAGTGCTTGCAATGTTCAACACTTCGTCCATCATCCCCTTTGGTTTTGCTTTGCTCGCCCTAATTTGGCAGGGTATGCCCAGACGTGGGTTGTTTGCTCACTTTGCCACTGTATTAAAGCTAGCCTGGCTGATGACGGCTGATTAGCCAGAAACCGGTCGCAGTATGCTTGTTTCCGGTCCAGGGAAGACATGGCTAGGCAGTTCGGCCTGGACTGTTCCCATGAGGCTCAGGGTCAGACTGATTTGCATATGGCCATGTCCGAACTAGGGTGGCGGAGTGAGCTAAAGAATGATGATGGATTAAACCCAGATCAGTTGACTGAGGGTGAGTGCTTGCAATGTTCAACACTTTTCCCATCAACCCCTTTGGTTTTGCTTTGTTCGCCCTAACTTGGCAGGGTATGCCCAGACATGGGTCTCTTGCTCACTCTGCCACTGGATTTAAGCTAGTCTGGGTGATGACGGCTGATTAGCCAGAAACTGGTCTCAGGATGCTTGTTTCCAGTCCAGGGAAGACATGGCTTGGCAGTTCGGGCTGGACTGTTCCCATGAGGCACAGGGTCAGACTGATTGTCATCTGGCCGTGTCTGAACAGGGGTCGCGGAGTGAGCTAAAGAATGATGATGGATTAAACCCAGGTCAGTTGACTGGGGTTGAGTGCTTGCAATGTTCAACATTCCGTCTATCATCCCCTGTGGTTTTGCTTTGTTCGCCCTAAGTTGGCAGGGTATGCCCAGACGTGGGTCTCTTGCTCACTTTGCCACTGGATTTAAGCTAGTCTGGCTGATGACGGCTGATTAGCCAGAAACTGGTCTCAGGATGCTTGTTTCCAGTCCAGGGAAGACATGGCTTGGCAGTTTGGGCTGGACTGTTCCCATGAGGCACAGGGTCAGACTGATTTGCATATGGCCATGTCTGAACAGGGGTGGCGGAGTGAGCTAAAGAATGATGATGGATTAAACCCAGATCAGTTGACTGGGGGTGAGTGCTTGCAATGCTCAACATTCCGTCCATCATCCTCTTTAGTTTTGCTTTGTTGCCCTAAGTTGGCAGGGTATGCCCAGACGTGGGTCCCTTGCTCACTTTGCCACTGGATTCAAGCTAGCCTGGCTGATGACAGCTGATTAGCCAGAAACCGGTCCCAGGATGCTTGTTTCCAGTCCAGGGAAGACATGACTTGGCAGTTCGAGCTGGACTGTTCCCATAAGGCGCAGGGTCAGACTGATTTGCATTTGGCCATTTTTACCTTGGCAGGCCGTGTGAGCTAAAGAATGGTGATGGATTAAACCCAGATCAGTTTACTGGGGGTGAATGCTTGCAATGTTCAACACTCCGTCCATCATCCCCTTTGGTTTTGCTTTGTTGCTCTAGGTTGAGAGGGTGTGCCCAGACGTGAGACCGTTCCTCACTTTGCCACTGGATTCAAGCTAGCCTGGCTGATGACGGCTGATTAGCCAGAAACCAGACCCAGGATGCTTGTTTCCAGTCCAGAGAAGACATGGCTTGGCAGTTCGGGCTGGACTGTTCCCATGAGGCACAGGGTCAGACTGATTTGCATATGGCCATGTCTGAACTGGGGTGGCGGAGTGAGCTAAAGAATGATGATGGATTAAACCCAGATCAGTTGACTGGGGGTGAGTGCTTGCAATGTTCAACACTCCATCCATCATCCCCTTTGGTTTTGCTTTCTTCGCCCTAAGTTGGCAGGGTATGCCCAGACTTGGGTCCCTTGCTCACTTTGCCACTGGATTCAAGCCAGCCTGGTTGATGATGGCGAATTAGCCAGAAACCGGTCCCTGGATGCTTGTTTCCGGTCCAGGGAAGACATGGCTTGGCAGTTCCGGCTGGACTGTTCCCATGAGGCACAGGGTCAGACTGATTTGCATATGGCCATGTCTGAACTGAGGTGGCAGAGTGAGCTAAAGAATGATGATGGATTAAACCCAGATCAGTTGACTGGGGGTGAGTGCTTGCAATGTTCAACACTCCGTCCATCATCCCTTTTGGCTTTGCTCTGTTCACCCTAAGTTGGCAGGGTATGCCCAGACGTGGGTCCGTTGCTCACTTTGCCACTGGATTCAAGCTAGCCTGGCTGATGGCGGCTGATTAGCCAGAAACCGGTCCCAGAATGCTTGTTTCCGGTCCAGGGAAGACATGGCTTTGCAGTTCGGACTGGACTGTTCCCATGAGGCACAGGGTCAGACTGATTTACAGATGGCCATGTCTGAACTGGGGTGGCGGAGTGAGCTTAAGAATGATGATGGATTAAACCCAGATCAGTTGACTGGGGGAGAGTGCTTGCAATGTTCAACACTTCGTCCATCATCCCTTTTGGCTTTGCTCTGTTCACCCTAAGTTGGCAGGGTATGCCCAGACGTGGGTCCGTTGCTCACTTTGCCACTGGATTCAAGCTAGCCTGGCTGAAGGCGGCTGATTAGCCAGAAACCGGTCCCAGAATGCTTGTTTCCGGTCCAGGGAAGACATGGCTTTGCAGTTCGGACTGGACTGTTCCCATGAGGCACAGGGTCAGACTGATTTACAGATGGCCATGTCTGAACTGGGGTGGCGGAGTGAGCTTAAGAATGATGATGGATTAAACCCAGATCAGTTGACTGGGGGTGAGTGCTTGCAATGTTCAACACTTCGTCCATCATCCCCTTTGGTTTTGCTTTGCTCGCCCTAATTTGGCAGGGTATGCCCAGACGTGGGTTCTTTGCTCACTTTGCCACTGTATTAAAGCTAGCCTGGCTGATGACGGCTGATTAGCCAGAAACCGGTCGCAGTATGCTTGTTTCCGGTCCAGGGAAGACATGGCTAGGCAGTTCGGCCTGGACTGTTCCCATGAGGCTCAGGGTCAGACTGATTTGCATATGGCCATGTCTGAACTAGGGTGGCGGAGTGAGCTAAAGAATGATGATGGATTAAACCCATATCACTTGACTGAGGGTGAGTGCTTGCAATGTTCAACACTTTGCCCATCAACCCCTTTGGTTTTGCTTTGTTCGCCCTAACTTGGCAGGGTATGCCCAGACGTGGGTCTCTTGCTCACTCTGCCACTGGATTTAAGCTAGTCTGGGTGATGACGGGTGATTAGCCAGAAACTGGTCTCAGGATGCTTGTTTCCAGTCCACGGAAGACATGGCTTGGCAGTTCGGGCTGGACTGTTCCGATGAGGCACAGGGTCAGACTGATTTGCATATGGCCATGTCTGAACAGGGGTGGCAGAGTGAGCTAAAGAATGATGATGGATTAAACCCAGATCAGTTGACTGGGGTTGAGTGCTTGCAATGTTCAACATTCCGTCTATCATCCCCTGTGGTTTTGCTTTGTTCACCCTAAGTTGGCAGGGTATGCCCAGACGTGGGTCTCTTGCTCACTTTGCCACTGGATTTAAGCTAGTCTGGCTGATGACGGCTGATTAGCCAGAAACTGGTCTCAGGATGCTTGTTTCCAGTCCAGGGAAGACATGGCTTGGCAGTTCGGGCTGGACTGTTCCCATGAGGCACAGGGTCAGACTGATTTGCATATGGCCATGTCTGAACAGGGGTGGCGGAGTGAGCTAAAGAATGATGATGGATTAAACCCAGATCAGTTGACTGGGGTTGAGTGCTTGCAATATTCAACATTCCGTCCATCATCCCCTGTGGTTTTGCTTTGTTCGCCCTAAGTTGGCAGGGTATGCCCAGACGTGGGTCTCTTGCTCACTTTGCCACTGGATTTAAGCTAGTCTGGCTGATGATGGCTGATTAGCCAGAAACTGGTCTCAGGATGCTTGTTTCCAGTCCAGGGAAGACATGGCTTGGCAGTTTGGGCTGGACTGTTCCCATGGGATCAGGGTCAGACTGATTTGCATATGGCCATGTCTGAACAGGGGTGGCGGAGTGAGCTAAAGAATGATAATGGATTAAACCCAGGTCAGTTGACTGGGGTTGAGTGCTTGCAATGTTCAACATTCCGTCCATCATCCCCTGTGGTTTTGCTTTGTTTGCCCTAAGTTGGCAGGGTATGCCCAGACGTGGGTCTCTTGCTCACTTTGCCACTGGATTCAAGCTAGCCTGGCTGATGACAGCTGATTAGCCAGAAACCGGTCCCAGGATGCTTGTTTCCGGTCCAGGGAAGACATGGCTTGGCAGTTCGAGCTGGACTGTTCCCACAAGGCGCAGGGTCAGACTGATTTGCATTTGGCCATTTTTAACCTGGCAGGCGGAGTGAGCTAAAGAATGGTGATGGATTAAACCCAGATCAGTTTACTGGGGGTGAGTGCTTGCAATGTTCAACACTCCGTCCATCATCCCCTTTGGTTTTGCTTTGTTGCTCTAGGTTGAGAGGGTGTGCCCAGACGTGAGACCGTTCCTCACTTTGCCACTGGATTCAAGCTAGCCTGGCTGATGACGGCTGATTAGCCAGAAACCAGACCCAGGATGCTTGTTTCCAGTCCAGAGAAGACATGGCTTGGCAGTTCGGGCTGGACTGTTCCCATGAGGCACAGGGTCAGACTGATTTGCATATGGCCATGTCTGAACTGGGGTGGCGGAGTGAGCTAAAGAATGATGATGGATTAAACCCAGATCAGTTGACTGGGGGTGAGTGCTTGCAATGTTCAACACTCCATCCATCATCCCCTTTGGTTTTGCTTTCTTCGCCCTAAGTTGGCAGGGTATGCCCAGACTTGGGTCCCTTGCTCACTTTGCCACTGGATTCAAGCCAGCCTGGATGATGATGGCGAATTAGCCAGAAACCAGTCCCTGGATGCTTGTTTCCGGTCCAGGGAAGACATGGCTTGGCAGTTCCGGCTGGACTGTTCCCATGAGGCACAGGGTCAGACTGATTTGCATATGGCCATGTCTGAACTGAGGTGGCAGAGTGAGCTAAAGAATGATGATGGATTAAACCCAGATCAGTTGACTGGGGGTGAGTGCTTGCAATGTTCAACACTCCGTCCATCATCCCTTTTGGCTTTGCTCTGTTCACCCTAAGTTGGCAGGGTATGCCCAGACGTGGGTCCGTTGCTCACTTTGCCACTGGATTCAAGCTAGCCTGGCTGATGGCGGCTGATTAGCCAGAAACCGGTCCCAGAATGCTTGTTTCCGGTCCAGGGAAGACATGGCTTTGCAGTTCGGACTGGACTGTTCCCATGAGGCACAGGGTCAGACTGATTTACAGATGGCCATGTCTGAACTGGGGTGGCGGAGTGAGCTTAAGAATGATGATGGATTAAACCCAGATCAGTTGACTGGGGGTGAGTGCTTGCAATGTTCAACACTTCGTCCATCATCCCTTTTGGCTTTGCTCTGTTCACCCTAAGTTGGCAGGGTATGCCCAGACGTGGGTCCGTTGCTCACTTTGCCACTGGATTCAAGCTAGCCTGGCTGATGGCGGCTGATTAGCCAGAAACCGGTCCCAGAATGCTTGTTTCCGGTCCAGGGAAGACATGGCTTTGCAGTTCGGACTGGACTGTTCCCATGAGGCACAGGGTCAGACTGATTTACAGATGGCCATGTCTGAACTGGGGTGGCGGAGTGAGCTTAAGAATGATGATGGATTAAACCCAGATCAGTTGACTGGGGGTGAGTGCTTGCAATGTTCAACACTTGTCCATCATCTCCTTTGGTTTTGCTTTGCTCGCCCTAATTTGGCAGGGTATGCCCAGACGTGGGTTCTTTGCTCACTTTGCCACTGTATTAAAGCTAGCCTGGCTGATGACGGCTGATTAGCCAGAAACCGGTCGCAGTATGCTTGTTTCCGGTCCAGGGAAGACATGGCTAGGCAGTTCGGCCTGGACTGTTCCCATGAGGCTCAGGGTCAGACTGATTTGCATATGGCCATGTCTGAACTAGGGTGGCGGAGTGAGCTAAAGAATGATGATGGATTAAACCCATATCACTTGACTGAGGGTGAGTGCTTGCAATGTTCAACACTTTGCCCATCAACCCCTTTGGTTTTGCTTTGTTCACCCTAACTTGGCAGGGTATGCCCAGACGTGGGTCTCTTGCTCACTCTGCCACTGGATTTAAGCTAGTCTGGGTGATGACGGGTGATTAGCCAGAAACTGGTCTCAGGATGCTTGTTTCCAGTCCACGGAAGACATGGCTTGGCAGTTCGGGCTGGACTGTTCCGATGAGGCACAGGGTCAGACTGATTTGCATATGGCCATGTCTGAACAGGGGTGGCAGAGTGAGCTAAAGAATGATGATGGATTAAACCCAGATCAGTTGACTGGGGTTGAGTGCTTGCAATGTTCAACATTCCGTCTATCATCCCCTGTGGTTTTGCTTTGTTCACCCTAAGTTGGCAGGGTATGCCCAGACGTGGGTCTCTTGCTCACTTTGCCACTGGATTTAAGCTAGTCTGGCTGATGAAGGCTGATTAGCCAGAAACTGGTCTCAGGATGCTTGTTTCCAGTCCAGGGAAGACATGGCTTGGCAGTTCGGGCTGGACTGTTCCCATGAGGCACAGGGTCAGACTGATTTGCATATGGCCATGTCTGAACAGGGGTGGCGGAGTGAGCTAAAGAATGATGATGGATTAAACCCAGATCAGTTGACTGGGGTTGAGTGCTTGCAATGTTCAACATTCCGTCCATCATCCCCTGTGGTTTTGCTTTGTTCGCCCTAAGTTGGCAGGGTATGCCCAGACGTGGGTCTCTTGCTCACTTTGCCACTGGATTTAAGCTAGTCTGGCTGATGACGGCTGATTAGCCAGAAACTGGTCTAAGGATGTTTGTTTCCAGTCCAGGGAAGACATGGCTTGGCAGTTTGGGCTGGACTGTTCCCATGGGATCAGGGTCAGACTGATTTGCATATGGCCATGTCTGAACAGGGGTGGCGGAGTGAGCTAAAGAATGATAATGGATTAAACCCAGGTCAGTTGACTGGGGTTGAGTGCTTGCAATGTTCAACATTCCGTCCATCATCCCCTGTGGTTTTGCTTTGTTTGCCCTAAGTTGGCAGGGTATGCCCAGACGTGGGTCTCTTGCTCACTTTGCCACTGGATTCAAGCTAGCCTGGCTGATGACAGCTGATTAGCCAGAAACCGGTCCCAGGATGTTTGTTTCTGGTCCAGGGAAGACATGGCTTGGCAGTTCGAGCTGGACTGTTCCCACAAGGCGCAGGGTCAGACTGATTTGCATTTGGCCATTTTTAACCTGGCAGGTGGAGTGAGCTAAAGAATGATGATGGATTAATCCCAGATCAGTTGACTGTGGGTGAGTGCTTGCAATGCTCAACACTCCGTCCAGCATCCCCTTTGGTTTTGCTTTGTTCGCTCTAAGTTGGCAGGGTATGCCCAGACGTGGGTCCCTTGCTCACTTTGCCACTGGATTCAAGCTAGCCTGGTTGATGATGGCTAATTAGCCAGAAACCAGTCCAAGGATGCTTGTTTCTGGTCCAGGGAAGACATGGCTTGGCAGTTCATGCTGGACTCTTCCCATGAGGCACAAGTCAGACTGATTTGCAGATGGCCTTCTCTGAACTGGGGTGGCAGAGTGAGTTAAAGAATGATGATGGCTTAAACCCAGATCAGTTGACTGGGGGTGAGTGCTTACAATGTTCAACACTCCGTCCATCACCCATTTTGGTTTTTGCTTTGTTCGCCCTAAGTTGGCAGGGTATGCCCAGACGTGGTTCCCTTGCTCACTTTGCCACTTGATTCAAGCTAGCCTGGCTGATGATGGCTGATTAGCCAGAAACCGGTCCCATTATGCTTGTTTCCGGTCCAGGGAAGACATGGCTTGGCAGTTCGGGCTGGACTGTTCCCATAAGGCGTAGGGTCAGACTGATTTGCATTTGGCCGTGTCTGAACAGGGGTGGCGGAGTGAGCTAAAGAATGATGATGGATTAAACCCAGATCAGTTGACTGGGGGTGAGTGCTTGCAATGCTCAACATTCCGTCCATCATCCCCTTTAGTTTTGCTTTGTTGCCCTAAGTTGGCAGGGTATGCCCAGACGTGGGTCCCTTGCTCACTTTGCCACTGGATTCAAGCTAGCCTGGCTGATGACAGCTGATTAGCCAGAAACCGGTCCCAGGATGCTTGTTTCCAGTCCAGGGAAGACATGACTTGGCAGTTCGAGCTGGACTGTTCCCATAAGGCGCAGGGTCAGACTGATTTGCATTTGGCCATTTTTACCTTGGCAGGCGGAGTGAGCTAAAGAATGGTGATGGATTAAACCCAGATCAGTTTACTGGGGGTGAGTGCTTGCAATGTTCAACACTCCGTCCATCATCCCCTTTGGTTTTGCTTTGTTGCTCTAGGTTGAGAGGGTGTGCCCAGACGTGAGACCGTTCCTCACTTTGCCACTGGATTCAAGCTAGCCTGGCTGATGATGGCTGATTAGCCAGAAACCAGACCCAGGATGCTTGTTTCCAGTCCAGAGAAGACATGGCTTGGCAGTTCGGGCTGGACTGTTCCCATGAGGCACAGGGTCAGACTGATTTGCATATGGCCATGTCTGAACTGGGGTGGCGGAGTGAGCTAAAGAATGATGATGGATTAAACCCAGATCAGTTGACTGGGGGTGAGTGCTTGCAATGTTCAACACTCCATCCATCATCCCCTTTGGTTTTGCTTTCTTCGCCCTAAGTTGGCAGGGTATGCCCAGACTTGGGTCCCTTGCTCACTTTGCCACTGGATTCAAGCCAGCCTGGTTGATGATGGCGAATTAGCCAGAAACCGGTCCCTGGATGCTTGTTTGCGGTCCAGGGAAGACATGGCTTGGCAGTTCCGGCTGGACTGTTCCCATGAGGCACAGGGTCAGACTGATTTGCATATGGCCATGTCTCAACTGAGGTGGCAGAGTGAGCTAAAGAATGATGATGGATTAAACCCAGATCAGTTGACTGGGGGTGAGTGCTTGCAATGTTCAACACTTCGTCCATCATCCCTTTTGGCTTTGCTCTGTTCACCCTAAGTTGGCAGGGTATGCCCAGACGTGGGTCCGTTGCTCACTTTGCCACTGGATTCAAGCTAGCCTGGCTGATGGCGGCTGATTAGCCAGAAACCGGTCCCAGAATGCTTGTTTCCGGTCCAGGGAAGACATGGCTTTGCAGTTCGGACTGGACTGTTCCCATGAGGCACAGGGTCAGACTGATTTACAGATGGCCATGTCTGAACTGGGGTGGCGGAGTGAGCTTAAAAATGATGATGGATTAAACCCAGATCAGTTGACTGGGGGTGAGTGCTTGCAATGTTCAACACTTCGTCCATCATCCCTTTTGGCTTTGCTCTGTTCACCCTAAGTTGGCAGGGTATGCCCAGACGTGGGTCTCTTGCTCACTTTGCCACTGGATTTAAGCTAGTCTGGCTGATGACGGCTGATTAGCCAGAAACTGGTCTCAGGATGCTTGTTTCCAGTCCAGGGAAGACATGGCTTGGCAGTTTGGGCTGGACTGTTCCCATGGGATCAGGGTCAGACTGATTTGCATATGGCCATGTCTGAACAGGGGTGGCGGAGTGAGCTAAAGAATGATAATGGATTAAACCCAGGTCAGTTGACTGGGGTTGAGTGCTTGCAATGTTCAACATTCCGTCCATCATCCCCTGTGGTTTTGCTTTGTTCGCCCTAAGTTGGCAGGGTATGCCCAGACGTGGGTCTCTTGCTCACTTTGCCACTGGATTTAAGCTAGTCTGGCTGATGACGGCTGATTAGCCAGAAACTGGTCTCAGGATGCTTGTTTCCAGTCCAGGGAAGACATGGCTTGGCAGTTTGGGCTGGACTGTTCCCATGGGATCAGGGTCAGACTGATTTGCATATGGCCATGTCTGAACAGGGGTGGCGGAGTGAGCTAAATAATGATAATGGATTAAACCCAGGTCAGTTGACTGGGGTTGAGTGCTTGCAATGTTCAACATTCCGTCCATCATCCCCTGTGGTTTTGCTTTGTTCGCCCTAAGTTGGCAGGGTATGCCCAGACGTGGGTCTCTTGCTCACTTTGCCACTGGATTTAAGCTAGTCTGGCTGATGACGGCTGATTAGCCAGAAACTGGTCTCAGGATGCTTGTTTCCAGTCCAGGGAAGACATGGCTTGGCAGTTTGGGCTGGACTGTTCCCATGGGATCAGGGTCAGACTGATTTGCATATGGCCATGTCTGAACAGGGGTGGCGGAGTGAGCTAAAGAATGATAATGGATTAAACCCAGGTCAGTTGACTGGGGTTGAGTGCTTGCAATGTTCAACATTCCGTCCATCATCCCCTGTGGTTTTGCTTTGTTTGCCCTAAGTTGGCAGGGTATGCCCAGACGTGGGTCTCTTGCTCACTTTGCCACTGGATTCAAGCTAGCCTGGCTGATGACAGCTGATTAGCCAGAAACCGGTCCCAGGATGCTTGTTTCTGGTCCAGGGAAGACATGGCTTGGCAGTTCGAGCTGGACTGTTCCCACAAGGCGCAGGGTCAGACTGATTTGCATTTGGCCATTTTTAACCTGGCAGGCGGAGTGAGCTAAAGAATGATGATGGATTAATCCCAGATCAGTTGACTGTGGGTGAGTGCTTGCAATGCTCAACACTCCGTCCAGCATCCCCTTTGGTTTTGCTTTGTTCGCTCTAAGTTGGCAGGGTATGCCCAGACGTGGGTCCCTTGCTCACTTTGCCACTGGATTCAAGCTAGCCTGGTTGATGATGGCTAATTAGCCAGAAACCGGTCCAAGGATGCTTGTTTCTGGTCCAGGGAAGACATGGCTTGGCAGTTCAGGCTGGACTCTTCCCATGAGGCACAAGTCAGACTGATTTGCAGATGGCCTTCTCTGAACTGGGGTGGCAGAGTGAGTTAAAGAATGATGATGGCTTAAACCCAGATCAGTTGACTGGGGGTGAGTGCTTACAATGTTCAACACTCCGTCCATCACCCATTTTGGTTTTTGCTTTGTTCGCCCTAAGTTGGCAGGGTATGCCCAGACGTGGTTCCCTTGCTCACTTTGCCACTTGATTCAAGCTAGCCTGGCTGATGATGGCTGATTAGCCAGAAACCGGTCCCATTATGCTTGTTTCCGGTCCAGGGAAGACATGGCTTGGCAGTTCGGGCTGGACTGTTCCCATAAGGCGTAGGGTCAGACTGATTTGCATTTGGCCGTGTCTGAACAGGGGTGGCGGAGTGAGCTAAAGAATGATGATGGATTAAACCCAGGTCAGTTGACTGGGGTTGAGTGCTTGCAATGTTCAACATTCCGTCTATCATCCCCTGTGGTTTTGCTTTGTTCGCCCTAAGTTGGCAGGTTATGCCCAGACATGGGTCTCTTGCTCACTTTGCCACTGGATTTAAGCTAGTCTGGCTGATGACGGCTGATTAGCCAGAAACTGGTCTCAGGATGCTTGTTTCCAGTCCAGGGAAGACATGGCTTGGCAGTTTGGGCTGGACTGTTCCCATGAGGCACAGGGTCAGACTGATTTGCATATGGCCATGTCTGAACAGGGGTGGCGGAGTGAGCTAAAGAATGATGATGGATTAAACCCAGATCAGTTGACTGGGGGTGAGTGCTTGCAATGCTCAACATTCCGTCCATCATCCCCTTTAGTTTTGCTTTGTTGCCCTAAGTTGGCAGGGTATGCCCAGACGTGGGTCCCTTGCTCACTTTGCCACTGGATTCAAGCTAGCCTGGCTGATGACAGCTGATTAGCCAGAAACCGGTCCCAGGATGCTTGTTTCCAGTCCAGGGAAGACATGACTTGGCAGTTCGAGCTGGACTGTTCCCATAAGGCGCAGGGTCAGACTGATTTGCATTTGGCCATTTTTACCTTGGCAGGCGGAGTGAGCTAAAGAATGGTGATGGATTAAACCCAGATCAGTTTACTGGGGGTGAGTGCTTGCAATGTTCAACACTCCGTCCATCATCCCCTTTGGTTTTGCTTTGTTGCTCTAGGTTGAGAGGGTGTGCCCAGACGTGAGACCGTTCCTCACTTTGCCACTGGATTCAAGCTAGCCTGGCTGATGACGGCTGATTAGCCAGAAACCAGACCCAGGATGCTTGTTTCCAGTCCAGAGAAGACATGGCTTGGCAGTTCGGGCTGGACTGTTCCCATGAGGCACAGGGTCAGACTGATTTGCATATGGCCATGTCTGAACTGGGGTGGCGGAGTGAGCTAAAGAATGATGATGGATTAAACCCAGATCAGTTGACTGGGGGTGAGTGCTTGCAATGTTCAACACTCCATCCATCATCCCCTTTGGTTTTGCTTTCTTCGCCCTAAGTTGGCAGGGTATGCCCAGACTTGGGTCCCTTGCTCACTTTGCCACTGGATTCAAGCCAGCCTGGTTGATGATGGCGAATTAGCCAGAAACCGGTCCCTGGATGCTTGTTTGCGGTCCAGGGAAGACATGGCTTGGCAGTTCCGGCTGGACTGTTCCCATGAGGCACAGGGTCAGACTGATTTGCATATGGCCATGTCTGAACTGAGGTGGCAGAGTGAGCTAAAGAATGATGATGGATTAAACCCAGATCAGTTGACTGGGGGTGAGTGCTTGCAATGTTCAACACTTCGTCCATCATCCCTTTTGGCTTTGCTCTGTTCACCCTAAGTTGGCAGGGTATGCCCAGACGTGGGTCCGTTGCTCACTTTGCCACTGGATTCAAGCTAGCCTGGCTGATGGCGGCTGATTAGCCAGAAACCGGTCCCAGAATGCTTGTTTCCGGTCCAGGGAAGACATGGCTTTGCAGTTCGGACTGGACTGTTCCCATGAGGCACAGGGTCAGACTGATTTACAGATGGCCATGTCTGAACTGGGGTGGCGGAGTGAGCTTAAGAATGATGATGGATTAAACCCAGATCAGTTGACTGGGGGTGAGTGCTTGCAATGTTCAACACTTCGTCCATCATCCCCTTTGGTTTTGCTTTGCTCGCCCTAATTTGGCAGGGTATGCCCAGACGTGGGTTCTTTGCTCACTTTGCCACTGTATTAAAGCAAGCCTGGCTGATGACGGCTGATTAGCCAGAAACCGGTCGCAGTATGCTTGTTTCCGGTCCAGGGAAGACATGGCTAGGCAGTTCGGCCTGGACTGTTCCCATGAGGCTCAGGGTCAGACTGATTTGCATATGGCCATGTCTGAACTAGGGTGGCGGAGTGAGCTAAAGAATGATGATGGATTAAACCCATATCACTTGACTGAGGGTGAGTGCTTGCAATGTTCAACACTTTGCCCATCAACCCCTTTGGTTTTGCTTTGTTCGCCCTAACTTGGCAGGGTATGCCCAGACGTGGGTCTCTTGCTCACTATGCCACTGGATTTAAGCTAGTCTGGGTGATGACGGGTGATTAGCCAGAAACTGGTCTCAGGATGCTTGTTTCCAGTCCAGGGAAGACATGGCTTGGCAGTTCGGGCTGGACTGTTCCGATGAGGCACAGGGTCAGACTGATTTGCATATGGCCATGTCTGAACAGGGGTGGCAGAGTGAGCTAAAGAATGATGATGGATTAAACCCAGATCAGTTGACTGGGGTTGAGTGCTTGCAATGTTCAACATTCCGTCTTTCATCCCCTGTGGTTTTACTTTGTTCACCCTAAGTTGGCAGGGTATGCCCAGACGTGGGTCTCTTGCTCACTTTGCCACTGGATTTATGCTAGTCTGGCTGATGACGGCTGATTAGCCAGAAACTGGTCTCAGGATGCTTGTTTCCAGTCCAGGGAAGACATGGCTTGGCAATTCGGGCTGGACTGTTCCCATGAGGCACAGGGTCAGACTAATTTGCATATGGCCATGTCTGAACAGGGGTGGCGGAGTGAGCTAAAGAATGATGATGGATTAAACCCAGATCAGTTGACTGGGGTTGAGTGCTTGCAATGTTCAACATTCCGTCCATCATCCCCTGTGGTTTTGCTTTGTTCGCCCTAAGTTGGCAGGGTATGCCCAGACGTGGGTCTCTTGCTCACTTTGCCACTGGATTTAAGCTAGTCTGGCTGATGACGGCTGATTAGCCAGAAACTGGTCTCAGGATGTTTGTTTCCAGTCCAGGGAAGACATGGCTTGGCAGTTTGGGCTGGACTGTTCCCATGGGATCAGGGTCAGACTGATTTGCATATGGCCATGTCTGAACAGGGGTGGCGGAGTGAGCTAAAGAATGATAATGGATTAAACCCAGGTCAGTTGACTGGGGTTGAGTGCTTGCAATGTTCAACATTCCGTCCATCATCCCCTGTGGTTTTGCTTTGTTTGCCCTAAGTTGGCAGGGTATGCCCAGACGTGGGTCTCTTGCTCACTTTGCCACTGGATTCAAGCTAGCCTGGCTGATGACGGCTGATTAGCCAGAAACCGGTCCCAGGATGCTTGTTTCCGGTCCAGGGAAGACATGGCTTGGCAGTTCGAGCTGGACTGTTCCCACAAGGCGCAGGGTCAGACTGATTTGCATTTGGCCATTTTTAACCTGGCAGGCGGAGTGAGCTAAAGAATGATGATGGATTAATCCCAGATCAGTTGACTGTGGGTGAGTGCTTGCAATGCTCAACACTCCGTCCAGCATCCCCTTTGGTTTTGCTTTGTTCGCTCTAAGTTGGCAGGGTATGCCCAGACGTGGGTCCCTTGCTCACTTTGCCACTGGATTCAAGCTAGCCTGGTTGATGATGGCTAATTAGCCAGAAACCGGTCCAAGGATGCTTGTTTCTGGTCCAGGGAAGACATGGCTTGGCAGTTCAGGCTGGACTCTTCCCATGAGGCACAAGTCAGACTGATTTGCAGATGGCCTTCTCTGAACTGGGGTGGCAGAGTGAGTTAAAGAATGATGATGGCTTAAACCCAGATCAGTTGACTGGGGGTGAGTGCTTACAATGTTCAACACTCCGTCCATCACCCATTTTGGTTTTTGCTTTGTTCGCCCTAAGTTGGCAGGGTATGCCCAGACGTGGTTCCCTTGCTCACTTTGCCACTTGATTCAAGCTAGCCTGGCTGATGATGGCTGATTAGCCAGAAACCGGTCCCATTATGCTTGTTTCCGGTCCAGGGAAGACATGGCTTGGCAGTTCGGGCTGGACTGTTCCCATAAGGCGTAGGGTCAGACTGATTTGCATTTGGCCATTTTTAACCTGGCAGGCGGAGTGAGCTAAAGAATTATGATGGATTAAACCCAGATCAGTTGACTGTGGGTGAGTGCTTGCAATGCTCAACACTCCGTCCAGCATCCCCTTTGGTTTTGCTTTGTTCGCCCTAAGTTGGCAGGGTATGCCCAGACGTGGGTCCCTTGCTCACTTTGCCACTGGATTCAAGCTATCCTGGCTGATGATGGCTAATTAGACAGAAACCGGTCCCATGATGCTTGTTTCTGGTCCAGGGAAGACATGGCTTGGCAGTTCAGGCTGGACTGTTCCCATGAGGCACAAGTCAGACTGATTTGCAGATGGCCTTGTCTGAACTGGGGTGGCGGAGTGAGCTAAAGAATGATGATGGCTTAAACCCAGATCAGTTGACTGGGGATGAGGGCTTACAATGTTCAACACTCCGTCCATCACCCATTTTGGTTTTTGCTTTGTTTGCCCCAAGTTGGCAGGGTATGCCCAGACGTGGGTCCCTTGCTCACTTTGCCACTGGATTCAAGCTAGCCTGGCTGATGATGGCTGATTAGCCAGAAACCGGTACCATGATGCTTGTTTCCGGTCCAGGGAAGACATGGCTTGGCAGTTCGGGCTGGACTGTTCCCATGAGGCACAAGTCAGACTGATTTGCAGATGGTCTTGTCTGAACTGGCGTGGCGAAGTTAGCTAAAGAATGATGATGGAATAAACCCAGATCAGTTGACTGGGGGTGAGTGCTTGCAATGTTCAACACTCCATCCATCACCCCTTTTGATTTTGCTTTGTTCGCCCTAAGTTGTCAGGGTATGCCCAGAAGGGTATGCCCAGACCTGGGTCCCTTTCTCACTTTGCCACTGGATTCAAGCTAGCCTGGTTGATGTTGTCTGATTAGTCAGAAATCGGTCCCAGGATGCTTGTTTCCGTTCCAGGGAAGACATGGCTTGGAAGTTTGGGCTGGACTGTTCCCATGAGGCACATGGTCAGACTGATTTGCATATGGCCATGTCTGAACTGGGGTGGCTGAGTGAGCTAAAGAATGATGATTGATTAAACCCAGATCAGTTGACTGGGGGTGAGTGCTTACAATGTTCAACACTCTGTCCATCATCCCCTTTGGTTTTGCTTTTTTCACCCTAAGTTAGCAGGGTATGCCCAGACGTGGGTCCCTTGCTCACTTTGCCACTGGATTCAAGCTAGCCTGGCTGATGACAGCTGATTAGCCAGAAACGGTCCCAGGATGCTTGTTTCCGGTCCAGGGAAGACATGGCTTGGGAGTTCGGGCTGGACTGTTCCTATGAGGCACAGGGTCTGACTGATTTGCATATGGCCATGTCTGAACTGGGGTGGCGGAGTGAGCTAAAGAATGATGATGGATTAAACCCAGATCAGTTGACTGGGGGTGAGTGCTTGCAATGTTCAACACTCCGTCCATCATCCCCTTTGATTTTGCTACGTTTAGAAAATGGGCATTTTCTTGCTCCAACCATCTGTGCCTTTCTGCCAGTGTCCTGGGTCGCACAACTGTGAATTGCTCTGCTGTTGGGGTTTGGGTATTGCTTCCAGGCAGAGAGACAAAGGGCCTTAGATGTGGAGAGGATGAGCAAACCTGACACCATGGGTGGGTAGGTGATGTACCCACCCTCACTTACACTTCGAAGGGCTTTGCCTACTGCACACACAGAGGAAACTGACACCAGGCCTGCCCTGCCTTTTGTAACCCCAGGCAGTTTGGAATTCCCTGCACAAAGGCTGGCACCAGATATAAAATGAGGACCTTCACAACCACCCATGAGAACCTTCCTGGAACTGTGGCAGTTTCGGAGGAAGGACTTTCCTGCTGCCAGAAGGACTGCCTAGCTAGCGACATTGTTTTATTTATTAAAATGTATTCTATTTTTATACATTGATTTTGGATTTTAGTTGTGCTTTTGCTGTATTACTGTTTGTGTGCTGCCTAAATACTTTACACTTTACCTCTTGTTAAGCATGACTGCTTTTGTGCCAAGATATCAGAGGGGTAAGCACATGTTAATTTAGTGACTTTTGTGATTTCCTCCTGACAAAGACTGTGGTTATTGCCTGAGTGCCCCCTCGGCCCCCTACCCCCAAACAATAACACAATTACCTAAAGGTTTTCATTGAATTACTAAAGGTGGCCCTCTTTCAGTCCTCCTCACTTCAGTGTCCAAGACTCAACCATGCAGCGACAGAAACACAGGCAATAGGCTTTTACTCTGTGGGGGGGGGAGTGCACCTCATCCTACATTGTTTATTATGTTAAACCAGGGACATCCACTATGGGTTCCACTAGCCTCAGTGCTCAGACTCACAGCTCACTTAGTCCTACTAACACACATGTGCCACACAATCACTGCGCTCACACAAACACACACACTTGTCATGTACATCAGGTTTGGGGTTTCATAATACAGCAAAACTTTAGAAGAGTTGTGTCAGTTGACCGCATTCACGCTGACAAATGAAAAAGGTCACAACATTTGTTTGTCAATACAAGGGGTGAGCAACATCCATATCATGATTGAAAATATCGGCAGACATGAGTTGGTAGAATCATTGAAGCCTGATGTAGTACTACAATGACTATAATATGCAAAAATAATAAATATTATTATCAGTTAGCAACAGCACTTGAGCTCGACTGAACAGAACTGACATTTTAAGCAGACTGTAGACCATTATCAAAAATCCCAATTTAGGAATTTAAAACCAATTTATAGCGTTTGTGGGTTCTTTTCAACAAAATAATGGGGAATTGAAAATTTTAAAGGACAGTGCACACAATAACTGGAAGGTTTCAAAATCTCCTCAAAATAGTTAAGAGCGCTTCGCTATAGATGCCTAGAGAATTGTTCATTGTTCATTATGATGCACATTAGAACAGTAATATTTGTCAAATCCTGTTAAAATTCAAAGGTCACATTATATAGAGACAGTTAGCCTTATTTTCGAAGACCCTCCAGCAAGTGCTGTGGAAATTATGCATATCAGCTATTTTAGTCTTGCAACATTGATCCAAAAGAAAATGGCAGGCTATAAATGACCAATTTTGAAATGGGAGTTGAGGTTCTCCCGGGGATTGTTAAATGGGCAGCCCCATGACAAATGGTGAACTTAAAAGCAAAATATGTTTGTACAATTTGTGAACTTAGTGACTACAAAACCATTTTATTGGGGAATTGTTGCAAATTGACACTTTTTTGGGAGGTTCACACATTTTTTTCATTTTTTACGACACTATCCAGTACCATATTTCAAAAAAATCAAGGGAACCCACAAGGTAAATAAGGACCTGGGCATCAGTATTTTAAGTAAACAGTGGTCCTTGTAAAAAAGCTGAATAGAGCTGTGATTAATATAGACTAGAATCAGTGCTATATTGCTACTGTCCAGCCGGACAGTAAATTTAATAAATGATCAAAGCAAAAAAATGATAAACACAAAACAATAAAGTGGGACACAGTCCTGCGTCCTACACAATCACAAAACATGTACAATTAAACGAAAACATTCAGGCAAGACAGGAATAGCTTGTAAAAAATGCATTTAGCTGGAACAAGCTTAGAGGCGACAGCCGTGGCACTTGTTTTATCACAATAGATTAATGTGCCAGCTGTTTTAGAAAGTCAATGACGTTTCGATCTATTAACATAATACTAGGATCATCATCAGGACTAATACAAGCCTGAAAAATTGGTACCTGTAAAACATTTAAGGGAAGAGAGGCAAGGAAAGGACATTTTCTATAGACTCAGAAAAGAGAGATACAATCCTAGTACAATCTAGTGCACATGCCGGCGTGTGGTGGCAAACAATCAATTAGGTGCACAATGGACTTCAAAAGTTGTCTAAAAAGATATTTGAAATATGAGAGTCCGGAGAATTCCTATTGCAATCATGCGCACATGCCAGCGTGTGGTGGTAGACTAGCGAGTGGGAGCACAATGAACTTAACGGGGTAGAAACGTTGCATTAGAAAACCAAGGAGTTAACGTAGAGTTCGGTGCGCCCAATTCAAATTAAACGGCACTGCGGGGTAATAGTGCGTGAATGGACTGATAATATGCGCGTTCGACAGTAGAATTGAAGAACCTTGAATAAAACCGGGAGGGTGATCGGCGGCGGACGGTGGCTAAAATGCAGATGTTCGCTTGATACTAAGTGAAGTTACTGTGGGGGTTGTGTAGCCACCATCGGCACCACCACCGTGCCCCGTGAAGTAACGCCATCCTGGTTCTGTGAGTGCCTCACAAATAGGTAAGCTCCAACCCCACCCACCCACCCACCCCCGCACCACCACTGCCATTAGATATCAGCTTTGGCTACACAACCCCCACAGTAACTTTACTTAGTATCACGCAATCCTTCGCATTTTAGACTTCTGTCTCCTAGTTTGTTGTGGGTACAGGGTCTGCTTCAAGCCAACATTTATTGCTCGACATTGGAGGACACTGGGGATTACCATAGTGCTTTCCTCTACACACCCACAACTCTCAGAGTCCATGTTCAGTGTGACTGAAGCCTTTTACCATCTTGAAAAAGCCCCGGCACCCGGCAATTTCAGCCATTTTGGAGTAAGACTAACAGGAACAACTGAAAATGTGGGGTTGCCCCTGTGAACTTTTCCTCTGCACAAGAGTCACCCTACTCACTAGCTGGTGCCATGCACAAAAGTGCTTTCCCCAGAAAACCTATTTGGAACACATTCTGGACCTGCAGAAGGAAAGAAGAGGACTCGACCTGCTGTCTGTGAGCTGTGAGAAGCTGTGATGAGCTCAGAAGAATTGTGCATACTCCTTCGGATATCCAGTACAATGAAATAGACTCCAGTGGTCAGGTTGCTGACCTCCGGAGAGAGTACAGGGACACAAAAAGCTGCAAGAGACATTTTCCCTAGAATTCCCAGCTGACCAGTGGCAACTGCAACTTGGACTGAACTTTGCTGGTGGAGATTCGGACTGTTATCCTGAAAGTCTTTATGTTCTTCCTTGAGGTCCTGGGAGGGCTTAGAAGAGTACTCCTGTGATTGCTTGGGCACCAGGAAAAAGTTTTAAAACATTTGAAAACCTATGCTCCAGAGCTACATAGTCGAGCGGATCTACCCTGAAAAAAAGTAGATGGCCAGTTAAACTGTGTTTGATTGAATTGCAGATTCTTCCCATTGAAAGGCTATCTGAAAAAGCCTCCTAGTTTTGTCCTTTCGGGAGGTAATATTAACTTCAATGTTAGAAATGGTGGCGCCCTGTGCGACAATGTTTGTTGGCGCCCATCATGGGTACCCCCCACAGATTCCCTCACTACCACCCTTTAATAGTGCCCCCTCAAGTCTCCATAACCACTCTCTCTCAGGTATATTTAATTAGTTATATAGTGCCACCTATACCAGTGTAGGGTGTCAGGGCACTTAACATCACACACACACTTACATTACACATGGACAATCAATGATATGTGTGTGAATCAGTGTATAGGAAATGTTACATAAGCCAGAAGACTACAAGGTGCCTCACATGTCATCCAAACTGGTAGACAGTATAGTTTAAGTGTGCTTGGTCTGGAGAGGCACAGACTCAGAATTTAAAACATAACCCCAGGGTTGGAGGTTACATTTAATAATTAGGATTTTTGTTTTTACCAAAATGAACCCTTTTTGAAACATTAAACTAATGAAAGACGCAGGAAAACATCATAATGCTCTAAACTATACCTTGACCGTTTGCATGCAGCTCTTGAATGACAGTTATTAGCTCACTGTTCCATGTTAGGATTTTAACATCTACACTGCTAGTAACCAAAGGATCTCTCTGACAAAAGCACTGACCTATTTAAACTATCTGCACATTGTGATTGGCATGGTACACATTCTTTGCAACAGGCACATTAACACTCTGTGCTACCATAAAATGAGATTAAACTTCCACAAGACAAAACTCCTTTACTCTCCAGGAAGAACATTAATCACTGGAGTTACCCTGACATTTTTATTGTTGTATGAAAATTGTAGGAGGCCAGCAATGCAGCAACAGGTGCTTTTTAAACCATAAAATCCATCCAAACACGGCGCACCCTCGAAGAGTCAGCACCCGGTGCGGTGGCACCGGTCGCACTGCCCTAAAGCCGGCCCTGGTCAGACTTATCTCAGATACAATGTGTAAAGTATTTTTACATAACCCACAAAGTAAGACAGCGAAAACACTACATATGGACACAACATCAGTTTAGCAAAATAAAGTATCTTTATCTAAACAAAACAAGACCAAAATGACAGAAATCCAGCATACAGAACTCAAAATACGACTTTCAAAAGGTTTCAAGCAACTCTATGGAAGCGGAGATTTAACACAAAGTACCTCAAATGTGTCACAATCCGCAAGGCAAAACAGTCACAGACAAGGGAAATGTCAAAAAACACAGCGATGCATCGGTTCCTGAGTCCGTAGAGAGTAAATACATCAGTTCTGCTCCACGCAGGAGAAGTGTTGCCTTGAATCCAGACTGTAGGGGGAAGTGAGGCGTCGAAATCTAAGACGGTTCTGGTCAGCAGGTAATGAGTCGAAAAAACTTGGTGCACAGGTGCATTGTGTAAAAATCCAGATGCATTGGAGATTGATGCGGCGGTGGCAAACAGGTGCTGCATACTTTCTTCAGCTGTGGTCCCATGATGCATCGATTCTTTCAGCCTCACAGCAGGGCCTGCATCGCAGTCAGTACGGGGGTCTCTGACTTTGGAAACACGGTGCACTGATATCGGGCTGTGGTGGTTTCTTCGACCACTGACCAAGGTTGCATCGATTTCTCCGGCTGCACAGCAGTGGTATATGGAAATTTCTCCAACACAGCAGTGCTACATCAGAAAAACAGGTGCTAGATGCATCGATTTTGATGGTTTCAAGCAGGTCTTTGCAACAGGAACAACCTCCAAGGGCCCAGAACTAGATTTGACACCACAAGGCAAGTCAGAACTCCCAGCAGTAGCGTTTATGGATGCTGCAGATGAAGTCTTTGATGGTCCTGATACTTCCAACAGGAGGCAAGCACACACAAGTTCTTGGAGAAACCTCAGAAGCAGGATACGAAGCAAAGTCATTTACTCTCCATAGCAGAAGTAGAGACCGCATGCCAACACAGGAAAGCAATACACAGCAAAGGGGCAGTACTCCTCCTCACAGCTCTTCAGCTCTTCTCCATGACAGAGGTTCCTCTAGATCCAGAAGTGTTCTAAAAGTATGGGGTTTTAGGTCTCATACTTACACCCCTTTTGGTCTTTCAAGTAGGCATTCTTTAAAGCATTGTTGTTGTAGTGCACAAGTTCTTATCCTGCCTGGTCTTGGCTCCAGAAACACTCTAGGTGGGTGGAGACAGAATTGTGAGAGGCCAGACACAGCCATATTCAGGTGCAGGTGACAGCTTCTCCCACCACTGTAGCTCAGACATGCCCATCAGCCTGGCGATGAGCCATCAGGATATGCAGGGCACACCTCAACTCCCTTTGTGTGACTGTCTAGAGTGAATGCACAAACAGGCCCCTGTCAGTTTAAACCAGACGTTGATTCCACAGGCAGGCAGAGGCACAGGATGGTTAAACAAGAAAATTTCCTGTTTCCAAAAGGGGCATTTTGAAACATACAATTTAAAAAGCACCTTCACTAAAAGTTGTGTTTTTTTAACTCTGAGCTCAGAGAGCCCAAACTCCAAATCTCTAGCTGTTCCCAATTGAAAATTACACTTGTACAATGTTACAAGGCAGCTCCAATCATGGTCTATGGGACAGTTAGTCCTTGGAATAGTGAAAAATGAAACTGGCAGTATTTCACTATTAGGACATATAAAGCACACCAGTACATAGCCTACCTTTCCACTGCACCCTGCCAGTCGGGTACCTTGAGCCTACCTTAGGGGTGCCTTACATGTAGTAAAAGGGAACGTTAAGGGCAGGGTCTGGCAAGTGGGTGTACTTGCCAGGTCGACATGGCAGTTTAAAACTGCACTCACAGACACTGCAATGGCAGGTCTGAGAAATGTTTACAGGGCTACTCATGTGGGTGGCACACCCAGTGCTGAAGACCCACTAGCAGCATTTGATTTACAGACCCTGGGCACACAAAGTGCACTTTACTAGGGACCTATCAGTAAATCAAATAAGCCAATGATTGAGAACCAATTAGAATTACAATTTACACAGTGAGCACTTGCACTTTAGCACTAATCAGCAGTGCTAAAGTGCCCAGAATACCTAAGCCAGCAAAAAGGAAGTCCAGCATAACAGTAAAAAATACAGAAGGTGGAGGCAAAAATACAGATGGAAATCATGCCAAGGATGCCAGTTCTAACATTCAGAATCATGATAAAGTCCCTTTTTGGATTAGGACTTTGAAGCTTTTTTAAACTTTTTTTTAACTTCCATACTTTCATGGGACCAATTCACTTGTATCTGACCGGGCTCTATCTTGCACTGGTTCCCTATGAAGAAGAGAATTGTCTTTAAAGCTCTTGTTATTGTTATAAGGCACTGTCTAATGTTGGACCGCACACCTTCAGTCTTTGAAAAAACCTTATGTCCCAGTTAGGAATTTAAGATCTTCTTAGGGCAGGATAGCTCTGTCTCCAAAATTACAAAAAGTTAGAATTGGAGGGAGACGTTTTAGTTATCCGGCTCCTAAGATATGGAACTCCCTCCCTTTAAAAATTCAGCAGGCACCATTTGAAGCCTCCTTCAGAAAACAGTTAAAAACATGGTGTTTCACCTCATGTCATTAACTTCCTACATGTGCAGTCCTTGTTGGAGAGGAGTCTTAGCGCTGAGACACTTCAAAGAAGTAGCCATGCACTCTATAAATCTGATTTATTATTATTATTTGGTTGGTCTCAAATCATGCCTAGGTCCCATTCAACCACTTCCATAGACTATTAATGGTGCTTTTTGACACTATTTTCACTTAAATTATTAAAACATCATATCTCTAGTTCCCCTTAAGGGCTTGTTCTCATGTTGATCTTATTATACTCATAAAATCATTTCCTTAATTTTAAAATTGGTTGTGGACCTTCAATGTTTTTAGTGTGACTGTTTCTACTATGTAAGTTTTGCCTAAATACTTTCCCTTTGCCTTTGATTTAAGCTTGACTGCTTTTTGTCAAATTGACAGGAATTGACTACAGGTGACATCTAGCAGGTGGAAGCCTTATCCTTTTATTTGGACACTTGTCCACCCCAAATAATAACTTTCCTACAGAACTCTTTTTACATTTTTCAATGGTGCCATTGGTATGACAATGTATACATTTACATTATGCATCTTTCACCGATCTGTCCTGTAACCTTCCGCAGAGCCCCCACTTTGCCCATTTTGCAATTTTCATATTAATTATGTAATGATAGGATCCAATATTTTTCAAATCCTAATTAAAAATGAATTTATACTTACTCTTATTAGGCATGGGTCCTGTATCAGAGCTTGCAGGTGTCAGTGCATCATTCTAAGCTGCAAGGCATCTATCTTGAATTGTTGGGGATAAGTATTCAGTCTACAATTCTATAACCGTCCTAGACGCAAAAGTCAGAATGTTGCAAATTTGATAATTCTCCAGCAATCACATGTTGCAGTTTTCTGTAATGCCCTCGCAGCAAACATTACTAATTAATAACACGCCGTAGGCATCACTTTGGACTCCAATAATGAGCAATAAGTTTTCTTTGCTAGCCTCTACAATGCTAACATTCCAAATTCCTGGTTAATTCCATTATACAATTTTCTCATATAAACCTAGCAAACATTTTTTCCAAATTCCCATAATGTCCAAAACTACATTTTTGGCACATTTCTAAAACTCTTCTTTACTCAATTTATGATCTAGACCTGACTCTAAGTAGTGTGGCCATAGCACACTGTAAAAAAATGGACTTAGCTCAGGCTCTATGTAGTGTCCATGGATTCTCAATTGGTCACTGCATGACACCACCTGGTTTGTTTCAGAAGGTATCAGCAAGGACATACAATAGTAATGTCGCAGATTAAAAGTAAGAAGGCAGAAGCAACAGACAGAATCTGGCTGTCTTACTCTCTCATCTTCTAATTGCTTTAGTCATGTTAATTGGCAGCTACTTGATGCCTCCTGTTTGACTCTGATGGGGCAGGAAGCAGGAAGCTTGCCAACCCACGTTAAAGGGGACCAAGCTTCATTCCGTCAGACCCCAGAACCTTTGTGCTTTTTGCCACACAATGCATCCAGGTAAGACATGTCAGGAGCAGGCATGTGGGAACAACTAGTCAGGAGAGGGCCCACATCCTCGCTTCAGAAGGAAATCAATGTGTGTGCAGGGTAACACTGACAAAAAGAAATATCATAGATCTTGGATGTTCTGGGGAGCAACGTTTTGGCTGTAGTGAGAAACATGTTTATCATGAGCTATACGCCGGGGACTACTGGTCTACTACAAGCACATGTTTACCTGCAGGTAACCTGGCAGGTCCTTGACCTCAAATTACCAATGACAGGCCTAGGTCTCTGCACATGTTACGCTAGCATGTCAACATGCAGTCTGGCAATCAGTACATGGGAAACACACCTGTTTACAATGTAGGGGACATTCTCACCCCAACAGCCAATGCATTGCTTTTAAATGTGTCCGACAGCTTGAAATGGTAAAGAACTATGAAATAGGCCAGCCAAAGCAAGCGAGAACTGCAAAAGCAAACAACTCTGCAGCCAGAGAGAAAAGACCAGACCTATATGCTTTGCCAAAGCTTGTAATGCAATAAGATCGGTGCTCGGTTACTTTAATAAGATGTAGAATTACTTTATCCATTACTTGATAACCATTCTGAACTCTAAGGAGAAAAGAGAGTTGTGCTTGAAATCACACCTGTGAAAGAATGGAAAGCAAAGCTTTATTTCAATGGAGACTTGATATGTGCACAGCATTCTGCGTTCACCTTCTACACTGGAGAGAGTTTGTACATTGAAGCGAACTGGAAGTAAGAAATATGATTGTGCTGTGTTCACCGCGTTCTGCATTTGTTTCGCTCTACTGGATTTTGTAGAAGCAATTTGTGTTTTAGAACAGCAGAAAAGCATAGAAAGGCGACTTTGTATTTGTTGGAAATGGCCCTTTTTGCAGGGTTATCCCCAAACGTTTTGCTTCTTCCTCCTTTTTTTTCCTGAACTGTTTGTGTTGGTTTTAGGACTCTGGGCATGTTACCACTGTTAAATCAGTGCTAAAGTGCATATGCTCACTGTGTAAATTGCGTTATGGATTGGTGTTTCCATGATTGGATATTTGATTTACTTGTTAGTCCCTAGTAAAGTGCACTGAGTGTGCCAGGGCCTGTAAATCAAATGCTACTAGTGGGCCTGCAGCACTGATTGTGCCACCCACGTGAGTAGCCCTAAAAAGGTAACTCAGATCTGCCATTGCAGAGTCTGGGTGCAGTTTGTAACTGCCATGTCGACTTGGCCAGTGCACACACTTACCAGTCCCTAACCTTCCCTTTTCTTACATGTCAGGCACCCCTAAGATAGGTCCAAGGTACCCCTGTGGGCAGGGTGCAGTGTATGTGAAAGGTAGGACATGCCCTGGTGTGTGTGGCATGTCCTGATAGTGAATTGCAGCCCATTTTGTTTTTCACTATTGCAAGGCTACCTGTTCCCCATAGGACAGAATGGGAACTTTGTTTATAACATCTTATAAACATAACTGGCCCTGGGAACTAGGTAGGAAAATGAAGATTAGTATGCCTGAACTCAGAATCTAAAGATGCATCTTTTAGTGAAGGTGATTTTAACATTTTATGTTTGAAAATACCACTTTTAGAAAGTAGGTATTTTCTTGCTCAGTCATCCCGTGTGCCTCTGCTGGAATGTGGATTGCCTGTCTGGGTTTTGGATGACAGAAGGATGGGGAGCCAGAGTGGCTCCAGATAGTCTAGGTAGGGTCAGGAAAGGGCTGAATAGACATGGGCTGCAATGGGGGGAGGGGGAGGGGATTTCCTTGCACCTCAAAGGGTCTGCCTCTGACAATGCCGTCTCCACCTCCTGCCAGGAAATCCCACCAGAGAAGGCAGAACTGGTTCTGGCTGGGCACAGACACTCTCTGCCTAACAGATCAAAGGATTTGGGATATAAATATTGGGGCCCAGATCCCTGAATTTTAGAACTCTTTTGGATCAAGACGACTGCCAAGAAGAAGAGTTGGAGAAGCTGTGAGGAGGACCTACCACTTTGCTGTGTGCTTTGCTGTGTTGGCCTGCAATGGCTGCTTCTGTCTTGGACAGTGAAAGGATTGGACTAAACTTTCTGCAATCTGCTTTGTGAGTTTCTCCAAGGGCTTGAGGTAGAGCTTTCCCCCTGTGCAAGAAGTCTCAGGAACAACAAAGACTTCAAGCTTTTCTGCCCGTAGCACTGGGGACTGTGTGTTTTGTGATGTAACAGAGACAAAGCAACTCGACGACGTTTACGAAGCCGCTGCCGTCTCCGTGTCCTGACGGCACCGCAGAGGGCACCGCCGCAACGCCACACCGCGACCCTGGTCTCACCGACGACACATGCTGACGCTGCCACCGAGCCGCTGCTCGCACCGCCACCTGTGGGCACCGCACTTGGCACCCCCCACTTCACGATAATGCCTTGGCACCGCAGAGGGCACCACCACAATGCCGCACCGCGACCCTGGTCTCACCGACGATGCCTGCTGACACTGTCACCGAGCCGCTGCTCGCACCGCGACCTGTGGGCACCACACTCCGCACCGCCTCACTTCACAACGATGCCTTGGCCTCCCTGGCGATGCCGCTCCAACCCAAAATCGATGCCGCTGCTTGCAACGGGGTTCGGGGACCCCGCTCATAAAGTTTCACCACCCTCATCCCGCACGTCAGCCTTGGCCTACTGACGCCGTTGCCATTGACTCCCGTCGTCAGCCAACAACAGCGCTTTAGCAACGACGATGCCGCTGCCTGCACCGTGACCTGCCAGCACTGTGACAAGCACCGCCTTCATCTCTCACAGCGACCCTGGTCTTACCACTGATGCCATCTGACACCCCCACCGAGCCGCTGCTTGCACCGCGACCTGAGGGCATCGCACGCCGCAACACTGCACTTTGAACCGCAGCACTTGATGCCTGACAACGCCAGTGCTCCTGATGGCAACAGAGAGGAGATCAACCTGCAACGCGTGTGACTTCGAGGGCCCCGATGACTCCGGAACCAACCTCTGGAACCGACACCTACGGATGCCGTGTTTTTGGAAACCCAACGAAGAGGTTGCCGGCGCCCTGCATTCTTAAAAGGTACTGTTTGTGGGTCTTCCAGACACAATAGCTGGCCCGCGACACCGCGGTCAGCCAGAGCTGTTTGGATTTGTTTGCTCACAACGCCGTGATAGCCCCGGACGGAGCTTTCGACATCAAGGAACTGCATTTTAAGCTTCTTTTGACAACTGTTGATATTTAGGTACTGTATTGTGGATTTTTATCATTTTTGGTCTTGTCTTAAAGTATTTAAAAATATTGGCTATTTTTCTAAACTGGTGTGGTGTCCTTTTGTGGTGCTTACACTGTATTACTGTTGGTTATGTGCAAAAGCTTTACACACTGCCTCTAAGATAAGCCTGACTGCTCGTGCCAAGCTACCAAGGGGGTGAGCAGGGGTTATTTTAGGAGTGTAACTCCCTTATCCTGACAAGAGTGGTGGTCTCTGCCTGGCTTTGGCACATGCCCTAGCCTGCCAAAAACCCCATTACTAACATTGGTTGTCAGCGGTGAGGATAGGACTTGTGTTTGCACTTGACTTACAGTGATTGGTGTGCACTACTACCATATCGCAGACCATTACGTACTACATACTGGTTTTGTTTTGGTCTATTTTTGCCTTTCCATTGGTTTTGAACTTGAACTTTCCAGTACAACATGCCTGAATCAACTGCATCATCTGTTGCATCCTTGGAAGTGACCTTTGAGGAGTAGAGGTTAGAAACCTACCATGTGAAGGAATAGAAGGCGATCTGCAAACATCTCAAAATCCAAATCAGGGGCCTCACCAGAAGAGAGGAGCTACAAAAGGCGCTGAGGGCCTGGGTAGCTGCCAGACATGCTAGTGAGCTGTCTGGGGATCTTGGCATGGAAGCAGAGGAGCCTATTCCAAGGGTGGATGTGCTTTTGTGAGGGGAGCTCCCTCTATTCAGGCAGCAGCATTTTGTCCCCAGAGGAGCTGGAGGACAGACGAGAAGCAAGGAGAGATGCTGTGGAACTGGAAAAGCTTAAGTTAGCCATGGAGGAGAAAAGGATGATGTTAGATCATGAGTTTAAAATGAGAGCGCTGGACTGAGAAGCCAGTGGCGCTAAGACCAGCCCAGATGGTGGCAGCAAAAGTGTTAGGTCCAGTACGGAGAATGAGGTAGACACACACACACAGATTTGGGGCGTTGCTTCAAGGAGGGGCTTGACATACACCAGGGGGTTCAGGATTGTGAGGTAACTCCAGTGGTGGTCAGTGTCCCTGAGGTGGATTGGGGAACTGGCACAGGGCATCATTTTCCTGGTAGTGGGAGCGACACTCTACTGACTCTGGATGAGAGGTACAGGGAGAGGGTTCCCCCAGGATAGAATCCCTGGTACGTGAGTATGGAGACCAGCCAGAAGAGTAGGGGTGGAGGGACAGCAACAGTCAGACACTGTCTCACCAGTCTTGTGAGAATGATGTGGGGTACTTTTCTGAGGCACAGGATGGTTGGGTGAAGGGTAGTTTGGTTAACAACTGTGTGGGGCTGTGTGATTCAATTGTTGGAGAGCATATTTTAAGTCCCTGTTTTCCAGAGCTATGCCAACACCCGGTGGATTGTGAATTCTCTGACCCCAGGGAGCTTGCACTGGAGGCAGACCTTTTGGTGGATTCCAGAGGGTCTGGAGAAGCATCTGGGGGTGACCTGGAAGGAAGTGGCTTAGGTATTTCCCAACCGAGGGTGGTGGAAAAGGTTTGTGGTAGCCTAGATAGGTCCTGGTGTCGTGGGAAGGGTGTAGGGACTCACGTCCTGTCTCCGCGGAGAAGGTGTGGGAATGGGCTGTGGCCCAAGGTGCCCAAAACCTGGTCCCAGAACCTGGGTGGTTCCAGGAGGGAACACCAGGTAGGGAGCCTAGGCTGTACTGGTAGGCCGTCCGTTGAGGAGGATCTCCTAGTGTCAGGAGAACGTGGAGTGTCTGTAAACAGAGCTCCAGTCGTTCTGGTGTCTGGCGGTGCCGCTCCTAAGTGGAGGGTGCAGAAGTCCAGATGGAGGGGTGAGAGGGGGATGCGTTCCCCAGTGGGAGAACCAGTGGGTCAGGGGCCAGCCAGAAGGGCTGAGCCTCCTAGGAGTGACCATGGTGACACCACTTCTGTCCTGGGGGATCTTCTCGCACTGTCAGATGGACAGGGGTCGGAAGATCTGCACCAGGCAGACTGTCACACAACACAGGAGTCATGTGTTACCCTCAGGGGGGCATGCGTGCTCCCAAGGAAATCCTGGTGCACCGGGCAGGTGCTTAGCTGCAGGGTTTTGTCCCTGGGTTGGGAGGCCAGGTTCAGGTGCTGCCTGACCTGGAGGGAAGGACGACTGTAAGCAGTATCCTGACCGGTTTATCTTCTAGAAGTACCACTCCAGGTGGGAGGGTGCAGAGCTCTGGAAGGGGGTGCAGAGGGAGGGAGTCCTCGCCTCTGACCCCGGTTTAACCTGAGGGTTTAGATCCTAGGATGGTAGATCAGTTGCAGGGTCAAGGCCCTGAACTGGTGGAAGAATTGTGTAAGAGGTCTGGTTCCAGCATCCTGACAGTTTTTGGTTCTGAGAGGGTTTCTCCTGGGAGGAGAGTGCGGAACCCCGGAAGGAGAGGTAAGGGGAGGAGAGCCTCTCCCAAGACCTCTGGTCAGCCAGCGGGTACAGACTCTGGGTTGGAGGACCAGGTTCAGGGTGTCCCCCCTGACCTGGGGAGAGGGGCGAATGCCAACAGTGCCCCTACCAGTTTGTCCTCTGGCGGTGCCGCTCCAGGTGGGAGGGTACAGAGCCCCAGGGAGGAGGACTGGGTGTGTGACAGCCCACCCGAGTCCCTTGTTCAGCCTCAGGGTGCAGACCCTGGACTGGGGTACCAGTTGCTGACTAGCACCCCTAAACTGGTGGGTGAACTGTGCAGGACACCTGCCACAGAAGCCCTGACCATTCTGGAAGGGAGTACCGCTCCAGTTGGGAGAGTAAAGAGCCTCAGGGAGAAGGAGAGGGTGTGGGGGAGCCCACCCCCGCCTCCTGTCCAGCCGCAGGGTACAGACCCTGGGCTGGTGGGCCAGTGGCAGGATGCCATACCTGACTTGGTAGGGGGGAGAGTGAAGAAAGGGTGCCAGGCACCTGGGGCTACTGCCCCCCACTCTCTGACGCCACAACAGTTGGAGTAGCCTGAAAGGCAAAAGGCCTGGCTCTCATCACTGACAGTTGTCAGTGGCCACTGTGGCTGGTTGTCCAGATGGACAGAGTTGCCCCTGGGAAGGGGAAATGAGTCACACCGTGGGGGTGGACTGGGCCACACCCTTGTGTTGGCCATGTGGGTACTGTCTGCATGTTGGGACACATCTGTGAGCAAAGTAAGTTTAGGTGCTGCACAGATGGGGTCCACAGGTGAGGAGAAGGGTTCCCCATGAGACAGCTTAGTGGGCCCTGAGAGTATGGATAGAGGGATCCAACTAGAATCAGGAAGGCGTAGAACGGGAAGAAAACCCTGTTGTTGCTGGCTAGGTCCCATGTTCTATCGCCCCAAGCAGGGAAGTCTATCGAGGTATGGATTAGTCTACCCTGGCTTTAGGCTGGAAGGGGGTTGTGTTGGAAATGGCTCTTTTTGCAGGGTTATCCCCAAACGTTTTGCTTCTTCCTCCTATTTTTTCCTGACCTGTTTGTGTTGGTTTTAGGACTCTGGGCACGTTACCACTGTTAAATCAGTGCTAAAGTGCATATGCTCTCTGTGTAAATTGTGTTATGGATTGGTGTTTCCATGATTGGATATTTGATTTACTTGTTAGTCCCTAGTAAAGTGCACTGACTGTGCCAGGGCCTGTAAATCAAATGCTACTAGTGGGACTGCAGCACTGATTGTGCCACCCAGGTGAGTAGCCCTAAAAAGAGTCTGTGCGCAGTTTGTAACTGCCATGTCAACTTGGCCAGTGCACACACTTGCAGTCCCTAACCTTCCCTTTTCTTACATGTCAGGAACCCCTGAGGAAGGCCCAAGGTAGCCCTGTGGGCAGGGTGCAGTGTATGTGAAAGGTAGGACATGCCCTGGTGTGTGTGGCATGTCCTGATAGTGAATTACAGCCCATTTTGTTTTTCACTATTGCAAGGCTACCTGTTCCCCATAGGACAGAATGGGAAGTTTGTTTATAACATCTTATAAACATAACTGGCCCTGGGAACTAGGTAGGAAAATGAAGTTTAGTATGCCTGAACTCAGAATCTAAAGATGCATCTTTTAGTGAAGGTGATTTTAACATTTTGTGTTTGAAAATACCACTTTTAGAAAGTAGATATTTTCTTGCTCAGTCATCCCGTGTGCCGCTGCTGGAATATGGATTGCCTGTCAGCGTTTTGGCTGACAGAAGGCTGGGGAGCCAGAGTGGCTCCAGATAGTCTAGGTAGGGTCAGGAAAGGGCTGAATAGACCTGGGCTGCACTGGGGGAAGGGGAAGGGGTTTTCCTTGCACCTCAAAGGGCCTGGTCTGTCTCTGACAATGAAGTCTCCACCCCCTGCCAGGAAATCACACCAGAGAAGGCAGAATTGGTTCTGGCTGGGGACAGTCACTCTCTGGCTAGGAGATCAAAGGATTTGGGGATATAAATATTGGGGCCCAGATCCCTGAACTTTAGAACTATTTTGGATCAAGACGACTGCCAAGAAGAAGAGCTGGAGAAGCTATGAGGAGGACCTACCACTTTGCTGTGTGCTTTGCTGTGTTGGCCTGCAATGGCTGCTTCTGTCTTGGGTAGTGAAAGGATTGGACTGAACTTTCTGCAATCTGCTTTGTGAGTTTCTCTAAGGGCTTGAGGTAGAGCTTGCCCCCTGTGCAAGAAGTCTCAGGAACAACAAAGACTTCAAGCTCTTCTGCCCGAAGCACTGGGGACCGTGTGTTTTGTGATGTAACAGAGGAAAACCAAATCGACGACGTCTACGACGCCACTGCCGACTCCGTGTCCTGACGGCACCGCAGAGAGCACCGCGACCCTGGTCTCACCGACGACACCTGCTAACGCCGCCACCGAGCCGCTGCTCGCACTGCCACCTGTGAGCACCGCACTCGGCTCCCCCTCACTTCACGATGATGTCTTGGCACCGCAGAGGGCACCACCGCAATGCCGGAACGCGACCCTGGTCTCACCGACGATGCCTGCTGACGCTGTCACCGAGCCGCTGCTCGCACCGCGTCCTGAGGGCACCGCACTCCGCACCGCTTCACTTCATGACGACGCCTTGGCCTCCCCGTCAATGCCGCTCCAACCCAAAATCGACGCCGCTGCTTGCGCCGTGGTTTGGGGCCCCGCTCGTAAAGTTACACGATGCATCGCCCTCATCTCGCACGTCAGCCTTGGCCTACCGATGCCCGACAAGCACCGCCTTCATCTCGCACAGCAAACCCGGTCTTACCGCCGACGCCATCTGCCGCCGCCGAGCAACTGCTCCTGACGCCAACAGAGAGGAGATCGACCTGCAACGTGTGTGACTTCGAGGGTCCCGACGTCTCCGGAACCGTCGCCTGTGGATGCCGTGTTTTCAGAAACTCAATGAAGAGGTCGTCGGCGCCCTGCATTTCTAAAAGGTACTGTTTGTGGGTCTTCCCGACACCGTAGCTGGCACGTGATGCCGCGGTCAGCCAGAACTGTTTGGATTTGTTTGCTCATGACGCCGTGATAGCCCCAGATGGAGCTATCGACATCAAGGAACTGCTTTTAAAGCTTATTTTGACAACTGTATATTTTTAGGTACTGTATTGTGGATTTTTATTGTTTTTGGTCTTGTCTTAAAGTATATACAAATATTGACTATTTTTCTAAACTGGTGTGGTATCCTTTTGAAGTGCTTACACTGTATTACTGTTGGTTATGTGCAAATGCTTTATACACTGCCTCTAAGATATGCCTGACTGCTCGTGCCAAGCTACCAAGGGGGTGTGCAAGCGTTATTTTAGGAGTGTAACTCCCTTATCCTGACTAGAGTGGTGGTCTCTGCCTGGCTTTGGCACATAACCTAGCCTGCCAAAAATCCAATTTCTAACATTATTTTTGATCAGAAATGTGGACAATATTAATCTAAAAAAAAACACTTTACACTATACATCGTGCCGTTATTGTTCTCCCTAAATAACTTAGTGTACACCAGCAACAATGCGAAAAACCTCCAGTGGCAGTGTAAACTTTTGTCCTTGTTTCATCATTAATTTCAGCAAAGTGATTTCCCATCAGTCATCCCTATCACACCACTTTAATTCCTTGTACCTGGGTTCACCCAAGTGCAACAGAGCAGTTCTGATAACAAAACGGCGTCGCCCTCATCTCCAGGTGCTAGGGAAATATCATAAAGATGACAGCCGTGAAAATAATTATGCCAGCACACTCAAGAGGTTACTGTGTGTTTCTGAAGTACTATAATTGTAAATGTGTCTGGGATCCTGCTTAGAGGCACTGCAATATAAATGCAAATTAATCGTCTGGCATCTGATTATAAATATGCGCAGAAATAATCAGAGGCTAGAAAGTTGCTAAACCCAGAAACATATAATAGGATGTGTCAAGAGAAGATGTTTTTCAAAGATAGCGCGCACACATGTGAAATATTAAACACGAGCTGAGTTCAACCAAATTTAAAAGATAAGAAAAGGCTTTGCTTTTAGGCTTTTCTGGATGTGTTTACAAATATATGTTACCTTCTCCCCCACAGAGAGAAACAACTCTTGCCAATGGGGCAGATCCACAGAACTAATCTGAGACAAAATCCTTAATTTACTACTTTTGGTATCCTCAGAAGACATTTAGTAGCAGCAAAGTTAGGATTTCTACTAAACGTCATCAGTAAATACCAAAAGTACTAAGTTTAGGATTTTGTGTCAGATTAGTTCTGTGAATCGGCCCCATGTGCCTTTACAGGCATCCTTAATACATGCTAATTTGTGATTATACAATATAGGCAGCAACACTGACAACGGCAATAGATGCATCCTCTCTGTAGGACATGCACGCAGAAGCACACAACATACAGGTACCCATGCGCACTGAGCAACTCAAGGACACATGTATGTAACCTTAAACAGTTACAGGTACCCATTTTCAAAGCTCTGCATGTAGGCACTCATGCTCACAGACCAATAATCACACAGCATCAATGTACAGGCCACGCCTTCGGACTTTGGGGCTGCCCTAGGCTCAGATCTCAGCGTTAGACTCCAAATCATCATCAAAGATGGTACAGAGATCAGTGAGGGTAGAGTGGACAGATGAAGACACGCTCATCCCGAATTCTTTTACTTACTTCAGATACGCAGGCAAGAATCGTACATTATCGCAGAATGAAAGGAGAAGTCTTTTTCAGAGTTGCAAATGACGTTTCAGCTGTAGTGGACTGTGGCACAAATGTCAGGGTGTTTCAATGGAAAGTGCCTAGAAATTGAAAGGACAGTAGCTATGTGGAGACACGGGGGGCAGATCTACAAGAAAGTGAAGCATCTGTAGAGATGCGTCACTTTCCCGACGCCAATATACCAAATCCTTGCGTCACCGTGGATGCGCCGTATTTACAATATGGCACACCATGGCGCAAGGATTGACAGATGTGTCAGAAATTCTGACGCATCTGTTGACGGAAAAGTCACGCATTGCTGGAGTCGTGTCACAAGCACAACGCAACTCCAGCAATGCTCAGGGGCACCCTATGCCTATGCTGCGGCACTCCTTACGTCTGCTTCAAGCAGGCGCAGGGTTTTGACGCAGCATAGACCTAAAAGTGACTCAGTGAAATCTTGTAGATTTCACTGTAATCTTGTAGATTTCACGGTGTCACTTTTACGGGGCTTCCTGCGACGGAACGCCCACCCTGCATACATTAAACCTGCCGCATGTTTAATGTGGTCAGGGCTTCACATTGTGACGCATCTCCCTAGATGCGTCACGTTGTAAATCTGTCGCAACTTTTACGGTGCCGCTGCATCACAAAAGTGGCGCAACGACGGTGCAAAAGTGACGCAAGGGGCTTGTAAATCTTCCCCGGGGTGTTTGGGATCTAGAAAAGGCGGGGATTCATGGATCATAGATTTTAAGTAGGTGTGCATTGTAATATGGCAGATAGGTCATTTGGAGCCAGCCATTTGCTGCTATGAAATATCTCACTTCCGATCTCGTTATAAGTGGCACTGTTTCACCTGTAGTGACAATTTCCAAGTGCCTCCAGCAGCGACGGTCCGTATAGGGCGTGTTTTCGGGGCGGTGATGTGGGGCAGAGGAGGGGCAGAGTGGGGGTTGCAAATTGCGGCATACGGCCGATCGCAGGTAAGTTATGGAAAAAAAGAAACGAATTTCGTTGCGCGCGCAGCATCACCAAATGCGATGCAGCGCGCGCAACAAAATTCATTTTCTTTATTTTTTTCGTAACTTACCTGCAATCGGCCGTATGCCGCATTTTGCAACCCCCCACCCTGCCCCTCCTCTGCCCCACGTCACCGTCCCGGTAACACGCCCTATACGGTATGTCGCTGGCCTCCAGACAAGAATTATCGGGGGTTCCAAACTGTATAAGCGATAGTTCCTGACTTAGAGAGATCATTTTCAATGCTGCAGGGGCAACTGCAGAGCCTGGCCCTGCCCAACCTGTGCAGGAGAATAGTGAAAACAGAAAGACTGAAGCTTGCCCTGTACCCCGAGCCCATACCTCGACCCACCATGTCCCACCGGCCCCTCCACTGACACTTAAACCTCAGACTTTTTTCCCTGAAACGGGGGAAAAGTACAAGTAAAGATAACTTTTTTATGGGGTCAGTGCAGTTATTCACAATTCTCAGAAAAAAACTTGTGATTACTGGAATTTGGTGCAGAGAAAGCAGTTGGAATCGAAGACTCCAGGCCTCACCAAAATCCAGCAGTCTCTTAATGAGGGCCTTAATAATTTAAAAACTTAGGGGCAGATTTACAACAAAGTAACGCAGCACGGTGCAGCAAGTCATTTTGCTGTGCCGTGCTGCGGTAGTTTGGAAAGCACAGAGATGGGACATATTTGCAAGAATATGTAGCATCTCTGTGTTTCCCATGCGCCGGCACAGGCACCCTTGCACCATGGTGCAAGGATGCCTGCGTCGTTGGGAGATTGTTTTTGTGCAGGAAGGGACACCTTCCTGCACAAAAACAATCACAAGAGGCGTTTTCCTCTTTCAATGCATGCTGTAGAATGCAGCACGCATTGAAAGAGGATAAAAACGAGGAGAAATAAAAACATTTCTCCTCGTTGCACCTCCCTACGCCACCTCTAGGGTGGCGTAGCATTCACACGCATCTCCAGATTTACGATTTCTCGTTAATCTGGAGATGTGTCTTGTTCCATGGCAGTTGCGTGGGAACACCCACTGCAACACCCATGGAACGCCCCTTCCACTACAGTGCTGCGTGTGAAGGGGCCATATTCACGAGAGGAAAAGTCAGCAGGGTGGCTTTTCCTCTCCTTGTAAATATGGAGGAGCCTTCTGCGCCACCAGTACGTCACGAAAAGTGATGTAGTGGTGGCGCAGGGGACTTGTAAATCTGCCCCTTAGAAGTGAATAAGCTAGCTTGGAGATGGTGTGTGGAGATGGGAGCATTTTTGGGTAAGATGTACAGAGTTTGGGTAGCACAATTTAGGAGACAGTGACTAGTAGTAGAAAATAGTATATGTGGAGCCCAAATACAAAACAATTAAAATCCCCAAATCTCTTATGTTTGGATGTTTGATTGGCTGTTATGACTAGTGCATGTGAATGTTCTTTATGTACATTCAATAGTTGAAATCACGTTCTGCTGACTTTGTTGGTAATATTATATTATATTTCTACAGTGGGCTCTAAAGATCTTTGAGGTGTGTTGATGAGTAAGTGAATTTCAGTGAATCAGGGGGAAAGTGGACAGCATAGAAAAAGGAAGTGAGTGCTGTTGAAAAGAGAAAGTATCCAACTTCAGTTTTTAAGAAGTTTAGCAAGAGTGACCATCAATCCAACCAATGTCTGATGGAGTTGGGATGCAAAAGTTGGACCAGAGAATAAAGATTTGGGTGTCAATAACATAAATGTTACCTAATAACGAGATAATATCACAGAGGTAAGGTGTGTGAACTGAGAAATGTAAAGGTACTAAGAAACATTCTAGTGAGACAGGCATTGGTAGATGGGTTCAGTTGATGTCCTTAAGTCCTAGGCAGCTGAGAATAAGGGCCTGATTATGAGCTGCCAGACCCCAGTCACAACTTCGGCCGTCGGATCACAACTGTAGCACCGCAGCCGACAGGGTACCGCCTTTCCCTGGCAGTGGTACGGTGGTCAGGGCCTATGTCATTTGCAGGTGATTCCGCTGCGGCACCACTGTGAATATTACTAGGTTCAGGACTGCCAGCGGTGTCATGGAGGACTTTCCTCCATGAAAAGGCTGGTGGTTCTGAAACAAAGGGGGTCCTACAGGGCCCCCTGTTCCCCATGTGTATTTGGATGCATGCAGGGGGCACAACATTTGCCCATGCCGTGCAGGAACTGTTTTTGGCGTCCCCATTGCGGTCACCATTTTTAGACACATCGCCGTGGGAATGCCAAAAGCAAGCCTGCTAGACAGGAGGAAACTCCTAAACTGATGGGTGGTCTACTGCGGCTTTGGTGGAACTGCCCGCTCCCGCTGCTCCAAAAGTGGCAATCGGGTCCTAACTGATTACAGAGTTAAAAGGTGCGAGGTGAGTAATGCCTCGTATGCATAGTGAGGTGGTCACTTAAACACTGATCATGTTAAAGGCTTTAATAGGTGCATCTGGTTTGTATTGTACGATTGCCACCTGGCTCCACCTCGTACAGACACCACCCCTCTGTCTTTGGATTTTCTATTGAAGCATAGCTTGTTCTAAGAGCTGCAGTCATGGAAACATTCCAATGAATTCATTGGGTTGACACATTTGAGAACAAATTATTAGTAGTATTATTATTAGTAGTAGTAATAGTATAGCCAACGGCTGGAAATGTTGTTTCTCGATGAAAAGGAGTGAGAAACAACATTCAATGTTTCCTGTCTAAGCAGCAATGCCTATTCTTGCATCTTTCGCATTGTCTAATATAACATACAGCTCACAGATCTTCGAGGCCACCAGCAAGCAGTCTCTATAGCAACACCGACTGCCCATTCCGCAAAACCTCAAACCGTGCTTTGAGTAAGAGCCTTACAAAGGTTAGGCAAAGGTAGCACACAGTAGCAGCTGCTACCTAATGGGGATGGTGAGGCAAGGGGACGGAGGGAGGTGGAGGAAATAAAAAATAAAACAAAAACACTTACCTTGATACCGTCGGGTGTCGCCACTCCTCCATCCTCTCTGCAGCAGGAAGAGAAGCACACAGCCTCCAAGAATTCCCTGCGTTGTGATTGGTCTTGAGCGCTGTGGTTCAGCACTTAGACAGGGGCTGTCAAGCTGTGCATGTTCTCCGCCCAGGCTGTAATGCAAATTGCACATGACAGTTTGGCTGGGCCAAGACCGATGGCCAAAACCATCATGCACACTTAAGGTGCTGCCACCACTCCTCCCCCTGTGACGCGGTATTAACAGAACCTTATTATAATTTTGTTTTTTGTATTCAGATTGCAGTTGAAGTAGTGGGGCGCCGCTCCTCCAGCCACCGCTGGTAGCACACCTTGGGATGCAAACATCATGCTCTCCGGCGATTTTCAGTACTTTGATATGTCTAGATCTTTGAAAGACACATGTAGACAATGAGTCAAGTAAATTTGTTTTTAGTCCTTGCAAAAAGTAGCTTAGCACCACACATACCAGCAAAAGAAAATGACGATCACCAAGTGGAACATTCTGGAATCACAAATTGAATTATATATTTAAAGCCTAGTATTGTGAGCTCATCCTCCACTTGTACATACTCTTTAAAATACATCACAGGTAGTGCATTATCGACTGTGTGAAAAAACACAAAATATGATTGTTAGACTTGGCCTTTTTTGCGGGGTCAACCCCGAACTTTTAGCGTTCCTCCTAGTATTTTACTGACCTGGTGTTGGTGGTTTTAGAAATCTGGGCACTTTATCACTGCTGTCTAGTGTTAAAGTGCATGTGCTCTCTATGATAAACGTGGTAAGATTGGTCTACACCTGTTTGGCGTATTTAATTTACCTAACAGCCCCCTCTAAAATGGTATCTCATATACCCGGGCCAGTAAATTAAATGCTACTGGTGGGCTTACTGCGCTGCTTGCACCACCCACCAAAGTAGCCTTTCAAACCTGTCTCAGGTATCTGCCATTGCAGGGCCTGTAAATGCAATTTACTGCCGCTGTGACGTTGCGTATAAAGTGGGTACCACATCTGTGACTCCCCTTTTGCTACATATCAGTCACCCCTAAGGTAGGCTCTAGCTAGCCCTATGGGCAGGGTGCAAAGTAGGTTAAAGGTAGGACATGTGCCTTTACTGTGTGGCATGTCCTGGTAGTGACAAACAGCCAATTTGGTTTCTCACTGCTGTGAGGCTGCCCTCCCATGGGAATGCATTGGGGATTCCCTGATATGTGTTTCAGTGGTAATTCCTGACATGAAAGGAGTAGCATGATCAAGTTTGGTATGTTTGGAATTGTGGTAATAAATGCTGCGTAATGGTGTTCGCAGATTTATTATCACTATTTTAGAAGTGCCACTTTTAGAAGTGGGCATTTCTGTGTGCTATGTGTCTTTGTGCCTGCCTGTTGTGTATTGCATGTCTGGTTCTGGATGACAGTGGCTGGGGAGGTGCAGTGGCTCCAGTGGGGCTGGGTGAGTCAGCGCTAGGCTGACTAGACCGATCTGCATTTGGAGCAATGGGAGGAGTAGCACCTGAACTTGAATAGGACTGTGCCTGCCTTCCACAATGCTGGCTCTGTTCCCCTGTGGTGTGTCTGGGGCCAGGACCTACACTAACAATGGGCCCGATTCACAGAACTAACTTAAGACAAAATCCTAAACTTACTACCATTTTGGTATTCACAGAAGGCACGTACTCATTTTGGTATTCACAGAAGGCACTTACTCATTTTGGTATGCACAGAAGTTAGGAGTCCTAAATTTAGGACTCCTAAATGCCTTCTGTGAATACCGAAAGTCATAAAGTTAGGATTTTTCTCAGTTTAGGAGTAGTAAAGTTAGGACTCCTAACTTTAGGACTCCTAAACTGAGAAAAATCCTAACTTTAAGACTTTCGGTACTCACAGAAGGCATTTAGGAGTCCTAAAGTTAGGAGTCCTAACTTTACTACTCCTAAACCGAGAAAAATCCTAACTTTAAGACTTTCGGTATTCACAGAAGGAATTTAGGAGTCCTAAAGTTAGGACTACTAACTTCTGTGAATACCGAAATGAGTAAGTGCCTTCTGTGAATACCAAAATGGTAGTAAGTTTAGGATTTTGTCTTAAGTTAGTTCTGTGAATCGGCCCCAATGAGAGGTTGTTGTGCACTGTAAAGATGTTTTTAAGTGCCCCCCCCATAACTGGTTTGGACTGGGCTTAGGCATGTGCCGGGGGGAAGAACAAAGGCACTAACTGATATAAATACTGGCCTGTGACCCCATGTTTTGTTGAACTGGTGCTTACTGGGAACTGGACTGCTGAGGAAGAACCGCCGGGGAATCACTACACGGGGGAGGGGGCCCCTCGTGCTGGCCTGCCTGCACCAGCCATCTGCATACAGCACATGGTGAGCGCTATTCTTTTTGTTGTGGCCCTGGGGGAGCACTACTAGTGACCCTACTGTCCACGAGGATGCTTGTTTCCAGTCCAGGGAGGACCTGGCTTGGCAGTTCGGGCTGGACTGTTCCCATGAGGCACAGGGTCAAGACTGATTTGCATATGGCTGGGTTCAAACTGGAATGGCATAATGAGCAAAAAAACGATGGATTTAGGCCCATATCTCTGTACTGGGGTGAATGTATGACATTGTTCTGCATTCTGTCCATCAACTGTTGTTTTTGCATTTGTCACCCCGAGTGGGAAGGGTATGCCCAGACGTAGGTCCCATACTCTCCATGCCACTGGAATCCAGCTATCCTGGCTGAAGAGAGGTGAAACCCTGAAAGCAGTCCTAGGATGCTTGTTTCCAGTCCAGGGAGGACCTGGCCTGGCAGTTCCGGCTGGACTGTTCCCATGAGGCACAGGGTCAAGACTGATTTGCATATGGCTGGGTTCAAACTTGGATGGCATGGTGAGCAAAACAACGATGGATTTAGGTCCAGATCTCTGTACTGGGGTGAATGTATGACATTGTTCTGCAGTCTGTCCATCAACTGTTGTTTTTGCATTTGTCACCCCGAGTGGGAAGGGTATGCCCAGACGTGGGTCCCGTGCTCTCCATGCTACTGGAATCAAGCTATCCTGGCTGAAGAGGAGTGAAACCCTGAAACCGGTCCTAGGATGCTTGTTTCCAGTCCAGGGGGGACCTGGCTTGGCAGTTCGGGCTGGACTGTTCCCATGAGGCACAGGGTCAAGACTGATTTGCATATTGCTGGGTTCAAACTGGAATGGCACAGTGAGCAAAAAAAGATGGATTTAGGCCCAGATCTCTGTACTGGGGTGAATGTATGACATTGTTCTGCATTCTGTCCATCAACTGTTGTTTTTGCATTTGTCACCTCGAGTGGGAAGGGTATGCCCAGACGTGGGTCCTGTGTTCTCCATGCCACTTGAAACAAGCTATCCTGGCTCAAGAGGGGTGAAACCCTGAAACCGGTCCATAGGATGCTTGTTTCCAGTCCAGGGAGGACCTGGCTTGGCAGTTCGGGCTGGACTGTTCCCATGAGGCACAGGGTCAAGACTGATTTGCATATGGCTGGGTTCAAACTGGAATGGCCTGGTGAGCAAAAACACAATGGATTTAGGCCCGGATCTCTGTACTGGGGTAAATGTATGACATTGTTCTGCATTCTGTCCATCAACTGTTGTTTTTGCTGCTGTCCACGTGTGGCCAAATAGGAGTGCTTCCCCCTGCCCTGCAATTCGGGCTGTGCCACACTCTCGCTACGTGGACAGGACAAAGGCCTCCCTTGAAAGAAGCCAGCAAGGGGTGAGTGCTCTACCACGGGTAGAGCCGCACTGTGCTGTGCTGCCTCTGAGCACCCCTTGCCAGAAACGCCGCAGCCCACAAGGTGGGGCGGTAGCCTACCCCGCACTCGATCTTCCGAAGGAGTTGCGACTCATTGCCAGGGATGACGTAAGTCAGGCATGACGGTCCTGGTTGTTGATGGGGCTGACTAGCAAGTGGGGACCAAGCCTCGCGGCCTCCCATCAGCTGGGGGCCGCTGAAGGTCCACAGATTAAGAGTGGAGGGCGCTTTGCCTTCCTGAGCCCAAGGTGGATGCAGGGGTTGTTGTGGCCAGGATCAGGCGGCGACTCTGCCTGACTGCAGGTGGGGCCCATGGCCATCAGAGAGGAGGAGAGACGCCGCAGAGCCTAAAGTTAGGTGGGAGCCTACCCTGTGTTTGTGGGCTTAAAGAGGGAGGTAGAACCCAGATCAGGAGCGGAGGAGCTCCACTGGCGTCGGGTGGCAGGCGGGATTCAGCAATGGAGGCTGCGCCCCCACCCCCCTTTTCGTGCCACTGCACCAGAGTAGCTGCCCTCTGGATACAGAGACTGTCCCATGAGCACCTGGAGTACAGGGTGAGTACAGGTAGCGTGGACAGCCAGCTATCTTAATCCTGGTGGGGGGTGCCTACGATACGGGTGGTACGGGCCCCGTTGGCCTACACAGAGGGGCTGAGCCTCACCCAAACCGCAATTCGATCAAGCAGCTGTGCCATGTGTCCAGAGGCAGCTACCTTGTGCCTTCTGGGAAGTACAGCATTCCCTAACAGGGGCGCAGGAGTGAGGTGCCCTACCGGCTATGAGGAGGCCGGGACAGTGAATATGCCCTCTAGTTGAATCAGGGCTCCCTGCAGCTATAGGCCTGATGTGCTGAGGCTATGTGCACACTAATAATGCTATAATGTACACTGCTGCTCATTGTGTTTATGCCATACTGCACAGGGCTATCGTCTCGCTGATGTGGGTTTAATGTGTGGCATAAGGTGCTGTTATGTTTATACCTAAGAGGGGCATGATGGGTCTGATGCACTGCACTACTGCTGATTATGTTCTGCATAATATGCTATACTAGGTAATGCTGGGATGTTCATACCTAAAGTGTCTATGCTAAGTATACCCTGACCAGTAGTTACTGGTTGTTTCCTCGAATTGTGAGTTCTGATACCAATAACAGTGGCCCGATTGGCCTAGTCACTTTTGTGATCCCTATGAATACCTGACAAGTGCCTGGTGGCACAGTGTATACTTGTGATATGTTCTTAAATGTTGTAGGAGTAATACAAAGGCTATTTTTGATATAACCTCGTGTGGAATTTCTTTTCTGGTGTGCCTAGTGTGTCACTGCTGTGCGAGTGTGTTGCGCCCACGCTTTACGTATTGCCTCTGGGATAAGCCTGACTGCTCTGCCAAGCTACCAAGGGGGTGAGCAGGGGTTATCTTCAGCGTGTAACTCCCTTGCCCTGACTATAGTGGTGGTTTCTGCCTGGCTTAGACGCTTGCCCTAGCCAACCAGAAATTCCATTTCTAACAATGATTTTCAAAATGGCTGAAACGTATAATTGGCCATGGAGACTGGTAGGTGTTTTTTTTAGTAAGCTGCTTTATCACAAACCCATACCCAGTTGTGTAGCAGGACCCACTGCTAGTAAGTTAAATGCCCACTTTAGTCCTGTTTTGATAGTAAAACACTGCCATAATTGGGGTTCAGTGGGCACCTCACAGCCATTGGCCCCGCTGCCACTGCACACGATTCACTTTTGATTACTACGTGCCTGCTCATGCCAGAGCTATTAGTTCTACTTCTTAATCGTAAACTGTGCTTTAAATTGAAATACGACGTCCCCCAGCACCTGGTTGCCATTAGGGGTGATAAGTCGTCCTTTTCAAATTTGGAATCATTATTATTATATAATATAGAAGTGAAAGTACATACTGACTATAGAGGTGTACCGGGTGCGCTGCTGAGAAGTGACTCTACTCTCCTTTGAAAACATTATACTCCTGCTGAAAAATGCTAGTGCTCCCCCTTTCAAATTATAGTGGTGCAGATACTCAACACCTGCTCATTTGAATCAATCATTATACAAGCAAAATATAAAAGCGCCAGTGACTACTTGAAAACACACATTGCAGACGCTACTTTTGTGAAATTTCATGCAGTACTCACTTATTTCCACTAGATGGTAGACTGACACATATTTTCATTTTTCTGAAACGAACCGTAAAGCAGCAAGGCCGGATTGCTAAACTGTGGCATCCTCTCTCCGCAAGTAGCCGTCATTTTATTGCTCAAAATAGACTGAAGCATTAGACACATTGCTAAAATAGTCGAGAACGTCCTTCTCGTTTACACATAAATCAGGGCAAATGCTGTTTAATGTATCACGAGAATAATATAGCTAAAATGCTAGCAGTATCAAATATACATACAATGTATGATTTCCAAACAAGCGGTGAAAACCTGGTGCTACGTTTACAAATCTGCGAACACTGGGGCTTATTTACAAGCACCTTGCGCCGCTGGTACGTCACTTTTCCCCATATTAAAAGTGACGCAAAACCGGCGCAAGGGGCTTGTAAATAAGCCGCATTGAAGGTAATGATTGGTTTATAGCGGCACCCATTGGCACCCATGGCAGAATACTGGCACTAGAGGTATTTCTCGACATACAGGCGCATGTTTCAACATACTGGTGGCAATTCTTGGTACATGGGGCACCCACGGAAAAATCTAATGCTGGTATATTTGCAGACATTCTTGGCCTGGGGCCACCCGTGGCAAAATGCTGTCACTGGCCCATTGGAGGTAACGGATGGCATGAGGGAGGAAAAGCGTGGCAGATGGTTGGGGGGCAATCATGACAAAATGCAGACTCGACATACTAAAGTTAATTTTTGAAAGAAGATTCACCCATGATATGTGACTGGGGTTAATATCATAATTCTCTCACTGGCATATTGTCTAAATTTTTTGGGCATAGTGAGCACCACACTGCATTCTGTATGACCCTTGCCCATCAGGCATATATTTGCCTCAAGCAACCGATTAGTAAGTACCATTGGTACCTCTCCCTAGGGGTTCCCTGCATGGATATATCCAAAATTGGGAGATCCGCAAGCAATGATCTACCCACTAGCCACCAGCATTTCATTTCGGGAGGGGGAGTGTAAGAGGCAAAGCCTCTCTGGGAATAGCAAGTGCTCCACTTCAAGAGAACGACAGCCTTTCTGCCCAAAGGCATCTGACTGGTGGTGCCCCCCCCCCCCCCCTCTCCAGTCTGCCCCACAGAAGGGCAAAAAGATCACTAGAGACCAGGGAAAGTCATTTTTTGTAAACAAATTGGGGTGGGAACAAATCACCTTGGCATTAGAAGATATGCATCCCCCCTTAAAGGGCACGACATTCTTTCTGCCCCTTCCGTTGGCAGACTGAGGGTGTTTACCCCATTTTGTCCCCGGAGGGCAGAAAGCTCACTAGACACCAGGAAAAGATCTTCAAAAGTCAAGGAGGTGGGTCTGACCTGCCCTGGAATCCGGTCATGACCCACCCTCCCCTCAAGGGCACAACAGTCTTTCTGGCCCCAAGGGAGGCAGATTGGGGGTGTTTACTTCCAATCTTTGACCCCAGAGAGCAGAGAGCTTACTAGACACCAGAGAAGAATCTTAAAAAATTGCATGCGGGCAGCCACACAACCATCAGGTCATGCCCTTAACGCCTGAAAGAGCACAGTGAAGTGTCACAGTGTAGGAAACAATACACCAGGAAGAGGTACTGTCTTAATAAAGTATTTATTAAGGATAATAAGGCCCACGTCAGCTGGGAGGCAGAGTGGCTGTGAAGCAACAGCTGATAATAATGAACAATGGAGACGCCAACAGTGACGTACGTTAAATAGGGATAGAAGGTTCTAAGTGACGTAGGCAATAGCTAACCAATTAAATGCAGTGTACAGAAAACTCTCTCGACTACTTAACACGAGATATACAACACACAGCAGTCTTTCTGCCCCCTGTGGGCAGATTGAGGGTGTTTAACTACAATGTGCCCTCCCACCATGGTTCACGAAGCCTACTGGACACCAGAGAAGGGTTTAAAAAAATGTGTGTGGGCAGCTGTATCACCACCTCGAATGGGTCCAACAGTCTTTCTGTCCCCTGGGGGGACAGATTGCTTTGTTCACTCCCAGTATACCCTCTTACATGGAAAAGGACCACTTAATAGCAGGGAAGATATTGTTTTGTGAAAAATGGGTTGGGACTGCCCATCCTGCCGTCAGGCTGTGCTCCTAACCCCTCAAAGGGCACAGCAGCTTTTCTTCCCCTAAGGGGGGGATTGGAGGCGTATACCTTCAATCTGTCTCCTCAGAGGGCACAAAGCTCTCTTGACACCAGGGAACAATCTTAAAAAAATATGGTGGGGCAGTCCATCCTGGCATCCGGCTGTGCCCCATCTAATTAGCCCAACAGTCTTTCTGGCCACCTTGGGGCAGACTGGGGGGTTAATGCAATCTGGCAGAAACCCCACTGGACACCTGTGATACATTTTTGAGAAAAAAATATTGGGTGGGGCAGCTGTCCCATACAGTGGGATTTAACCCCACTCCTAAAGCTCCAGTAATCTCTCCTAGCATGTACATCCCCAATGCATATGTCGATTTTGTTTTCATCATCATATTGCCATGTGGTAGAATAATGAAAAAACAAAAACAATACATAATAAACAATAAATAAATAAAAGATATATTACAAATACTAATGCTAATTAAACTCTTTTTGAAAACAGCATATATACATTTATAATAAAAAATTCAATAAGCGTTTCAATTATACAATATAATTATTAAATCATTATAGTTCTATTTAAAAATACATTACTAACATTTATATTACTCTGAAAAGATTGAAAATAAAAAAATTAATTACTATAAAATAAATTTACAAAAAAATCATAAAAAGTATATAACAAACCTCTCCCAAAAATGTAAATATTACATAACTAAAATCCAAAAATTCTAGTATAAAACCACCTTCAAATATTAATCAAAACAGATACAACATTAACAAAAAATATTTAAATGTCTGTATCCAAACTAATAGACATACAAATTCGAAATAAATATCAAACAGTTGAACTCCATTAAAATAACAATTAAAATAAAAACATAAATTAAACTAAATTAAAATTCCAACTTCAATATCAAAAATGTGTTCAATTTTGGAGTAATACATTTTTAAATCCATTATTCCTACACAGACCCAAGCAACAGTAAGGAAAGTGATAGACTTTACAAGAATGACATGTTTTGCTACCACTCCAACCTAAGCAACATTAGGGAAAGCATAGGACAGTGAATGGATCAGATTTGCTCTTTCCAATTGAATGTGAGCAATAGTAGGGATTATGTTGCCATTTGGGCGTAGGTGTCAGATTTATCACTCCAACCTAAGCAACAGCAGGGACAGTGTTGTGCTTTTGGGAAGTCAGGCTTATTACTCCCACTGTACTACTTCCACTCCAAGCTAAGCAACAGTAGGGAAGCGTTGGAATTTGGTGGCAAGGGGTATTCCACTTCCAATCTAAGCAACACTGATCAATGCATTGGGCTTTGATTGAGTCAAGCTCGAACTCTAACTTAAGCACCAGTAGGGAAAACATTGGACTTTGAAGAAGTCAGATTTACTATTCCCTCTCCAACCTAAGCAACTGCGGGGAAAGTAGTGGCCTTTGGAAGGGTTACATTTACAATTCCCATTCCAACATAAACAAGTAAAGGAAAGTGTTAGATTTTTAAAAATATATACACATTTTATTTCATGTAGAAATATATATATAATATGTAAAAAAAAGTATTTTCTGATTAAATATTTTAATAACAACGTTTAATTTAAAAATAAATATAACTTTTCAAATAAAAATGTAAATTAAATAAATTCCAAACACAACCTTCAGCAATGTTCACTATATAATAAATTACTTGAGGGTAGGTTTTAATCACTAAATCTTTTTCTTTTTTTAATTGAATATGCTTAAAATAAATATTTGATTCAAACTTAAGATAATCGTGGTTGCTTTTTATATTTTATTCTACAATTAAAATAAATATATCAAATGAAATTACATTAATACTTCACTTGAAACTATTGAGACTTTTAAAAAAAAGTTTTCTTACAGTTTAGTGCAGTTTTTAAAATGTCCTCAAAATTTACCAAAGAAAGATCTCTGGCCTGGTGGCAGGAACCGCCCCCATGAGTGAAAAGTTATTTGTAGTAACTTGACTCTGGTAAATTTAGCTCTACCCCTACACTTTGTAGTAAAGTTACACTAGAAAGTGATACATTCTCAAAAGTAGTATATTTAGTACAAAGTGTAAGAGTAAATTTACATGTGTAGATTTTTTGAGGTATACATTTACCTTTGTGAATAGTTTCCAAATATTTTTATCTGCAATATTCTGTCCCATGATATTTTTGCCATTGCAATATTTTTTGATACTCTTTGTGTCAGATGATATTTCTTTTAAATAATATTAACATTGTGCCCCCACAAAATTCCTGCCGCCTAGCATTCTCACACTCCTTCCGATAAAAATGGGGATCCCACTGTTTTGGTTGTAGCCTGGCAGATGAAGGGTGTTACCCAGAAACGGGTCCCAGGATGCTTGTTTCCGGTTCAGGGAAGATCTGGCTTGGCAGTTTGGGCTGGACTGTTCCCATCAGGCACAGGGTCAAGACTGATTTGCATATAGCTGGGTCTGAACTGAGGTGGTGAAGTGAGCTAAAGAATGATGATGGATTCAACCCAGATCTGTGACTTGGGGTGAGTGTCTGAAAAGTTTCAGTGCTCCGTCCATCATCTCCTTGTGTTTGCTTTGTTCGCCCTAAGTTGGAAGGGTATGCCCAGACGTAGGTCCCTTGCTCACTGAATTTAAGCTAGCCTGGCTGATTAAGGGTGTTACTGAGAAACCGGTCCCAGGATGCTTGTTTCCGGTTCAGTGAAGATCTGTCTTGGCAATTTGGGCTGGACTGTTCCCATGAGGCACAGGGTCAAAACTGATTTGCATATAGCTGGGTCTGAATTGAGGTGAGGAAGTGAGCTAAAGAATGAAGATGGATTTAACCCAGATCTGTGACTGGGGGTGAGTGCAGAAACGTTTCAGTGCTCTGTCCAACATCTCCTTGTGTTTGCTTTGTTCACCCTAAGTTGGCAGGGTATGCTCAGACATGGGTCCCTTGCTCTCTTTGCCACTGGATTCAAGCTAGCCTGGCTGATGAAATGAAATTAAAATCCAGTATTTGTAAAGCGCACAATTACCCGTGGGTGTCAAGGCGCTGGGGGCCGTCAGGAAGATTAAGAGAGCTATTGCCCAGAGTCACATGGTGCTGGGCTTACCTGCTACCAGCACCGGGGATCGAACCGTGAACCCTGTGGTCCGGAGTCAGGCACCCAGGCTGCTGCGCAACACCTCTTCCACATGACTTTCCGCTTCAGGGAAGATCTGGCTTGGCATTTTGGGCTGTCTGTTCCCATGAGGCACAGGGTCAAGACTGATTTGCATATAGCTGGGTCTCCTTGTGTTTGTTTGCGTCGTTATTACCTGAGGGTAGAAGGAACAAAACCATGGGCCATGTGAAGACACAATAATAGACCATATACTTCTAATGGTCACAGTTTCCCTTTCTTCCTGTTGTGAGTGCTAGGAACAGCCACACAAGTGGGGTACAATTTTTTAGGGAGTTTGGGATCAATGGTAGTACAGTGTTTTTGGATTCCCACAGTTTCAGGGCTGTGGACTAGGTATGGACAGGATTTGTGAATCCAGCATAGAGATCATTTATTCCCCTGACAAAAATAATTTTTGTTGATATTACTTAGATTGCTAGGGGATTTCTTTGTTAGTTCTGAGATAGTTTGGGGCTCAGGGCAGGACCTTTTCCAATTTTTAGGCCTCTGCTAGACAGCGCATGTGCTGTTTCTTTGAGACAAGCTGATTACATTTAGTGGGATACAGCCCACCCATAGGATTACAATTTGTTTGTTTCAACGTCTCTCTCATATCCTTCATTCCCATTTATCATGGCATGCACGCACCTTGCCTTTACTTGTATTTGGCCCTCCCGTAGAGCAAGGACTTTCAATCCACTGTTTCATTTTTTGGAGCTACTTTTTAAATTGTGTTTAAGCACTACATATGAGTGCTTGATTTTTCGCTTGCTACTTTCCTCACCCACTGCCCCCAATTTTTGTTGCTTCTATTCCCTACCACCCACTCCATCCACGTTGCTTCATTTCTGTCTCACCCACCTTGACCTGTCTGTTTCTTCTTTAGCTCCCCCCATCCCTGTCCTCTCTCATGGTCAGCTTTTTATTTAATGGGTAGGTGTAGATTAAGTGATTTGTCTATAATTACATGTTGTTGAGCCGACACCAAGACTGGGACCTGATTTCACAGTTCCAAAGTTGGCAGCTCTGGTCACATCCTCCCCCGCACCTCTTACATGTAGTTCAAGGAAAACCAGAAACTTTTAAAATTGTGTTTAAGCACGTCATACGAGTACTTATATTTTCACTCGCTCTTTTCCGCTCCCACCCCATGTTTATGCTGCTTCTTTTCCTCTCCCACCATCCCCCTATCCCTGATGCTTCTTTCTTGTTCAGCCTCCCTTTCTGAGTAAAGTTCACATGTCAAGCCAGGTTTGGTGTATATCCGTTCAGCTGTTTTGGCTGTAGGTGTGAGCATAATTTCCTTTAAAAGCTAAAATGGCAAATCAATTGTTTTTATACCTGCTCCTTAACTTTTTTCCTGTGTATAACCCTTCACAATTTTTGGAATAGCACAAAGGGACATGACTGAGCAGGTGGACTGCCACGTTACTTGCAAAACCATCCATTGGGTTAAAAATCATTGACAAATCAAAAAGTGCCTTTTAATTTTAACCATAACTTCATCTGAACAATAACTACACAATAATGATCACCACCCCATGTAATATGATGGTAAAGTATATTTCCTATGTGCAAGGTAAGGCTGAAGACTATTTTTATGTCACAACCACTGTCCTCGACCTGCTTAATAAACAGTAAAGATTGAAATGATCACAATTACACAGATTAGCAAAACAACTGAGATTGATATCCCACTTCATCTGAATTAAGAACATTCGGAAAAGCAGTGGGTGGGACTCGTGAGTTCACAGTAAGAGACCTTATGAGACTTACTCTGAACTATCTTGATTGTCCTCAGCAATTTATTTTTACCTGCTGCCTGCATGAGCCTCGTGTTCCTGAGTTCTTCTGCATCCTGTGGCAAATGAAGTGCTCAGCCCCTTTGAATGGTGCTGATGGAGGGCAGAGTCAGCCCCAGGGGAGGTGTGCAGTAGACAGAGGCTGCAGTAGATCGAAACTGCCACTGCTGCAGGCACCCTAGGGCCTAGGTGCTTGAATTTGAGCACAACACAAAGGACATTTTGACCATGGTGTGATAGGAAGAATGGCATGTGCTGCAGAGATCACCAGAGGATGATGACCACTGCCCACATTTGTAGAGCATACAGAGCTGAATGCCTAATAATTCAGTGCCAGGTGAGGGTTTGCTGAGGTTGTAAGGAAGCCTGACTGGGTTGGGGCGGTATGGAAGACTGCCTGGAAGCCATACCGGTGTGAACTGCAGATATCTCGTAACTGTGAGAGACAGACATCATGGTCAGACCTGCCTAAACCTCTCCAGACTTTTTTTTATGTTGAACCTCCAGCTTTTGTGGACCTCTGCTATGAGTCTCCATAATTGAGTCTCACTCACTGTAAGATGTAAAATGGTTTGATGTTCACACGATCAGGGCCCATTTAAAAAAAAAAATAAGGGTTGCTGCTGTTGAGCTGGGTAAGAGGCTCTGTGTTACTTATACATGAGCTGATGTACGTATGTATACAGGCTGAGAGGGTGGGACTATTCTCAAATGCAGCCTGGTATCACTGCGTAGGTAGTCAGTCACAGATTGGACCACCAATCAATTGGTTGACATTTTTACAAGCCGTATAATTTAATTGGGCATGCAGAAAGGCATATCCCATTTTATTGTGAGTAGAGTGTGAGTCTGAAGTGTTTTAATGTAAATTCATGGTGCTTCACTCTGTTCACACTCTAGGTGACAGCAGCAGGAATTAATACTTCACAGTGGCTGAACACGGAGAAAAAGATGAAGGTCTCTTTCTAGAATCTCAAGAAGGTCCAGAGTGCAAATACAATTATTGATTTGGCCATCTTTGCACTCCTTAACATACTCTGGATTTCGCAGTACTTTCTTGGGTCAGCCCTTAATGAGATTTAACAAGACAGCCCTCTGGCACCAGTCTCGCCAGCGGCTCCCCTTTGAAGCCTTGGAGGGAAGGAACTAGTCTGCAGTGGCAGTTAGGTCCAAGGCTGAGGTCCAAGAGAGAGCTGTGGCAAATCAACTGTTGATTCCGCCATATTGAAAAATTGCATCATGCTAGGCGAGGGGGTGAAGAAGTCAGTAGACAATTCCTACAAAGTGTCTGTCAGGGATAGAAGGATGATACGGCATTTCTCAATTGGGCAAAGACAGTCACTTTCTACAACCCATCACCTCCACTTTTAAAGCCATACACATTGGGGAAGTGGAAGGACGACCCCATTTGGATGAACCCCTGTATGAAGTGAAGGTATACTCTGGATGTGTACCTTCTTGGACTCTGTTAAACTCTTGTCAAAAGGCCCACATGCGCTGTCCTCTCCACTCCTTCTGGGAGGCAGCAGAACGTGGTCTTGCTGGGTATCCAGCGGAAGTGAGTTCTCTTGGACTTCTGTTGACGGGTCCTCTGTTGGGATCCCCTGAAGGCAGATCCCTGGCTCCTGCTTGCACAGGCACCCTACAAATGGCCAAGTAGAAGATATGGCCTGATATGTGTAACCTACTTTGATGACCACGGGGGGCTGCTTAGGGAAAACAGGAGCCCAGACAGGAGAGTAGTCCTGGTTCTTTGTAGCGTTCCACTGCTGGAAGGAGGTAGCTGGGTTTTAAAGCTGGAAAAGCCCTTTCAAAATCACATTACCAGGAGGACAGGACCATGAGCTCTCCTTCATCAGAGGGAGTACAGTTAAGAACACTCTAATACCAATCTAAAATCCTGGTGGCTGGTAAGTGTTACCAGGAGCAAAATGCAAATACGCCCTCTATTTAGGGCCAACAGGGCCCGGGAAAACAGATTGGTTTCACCCAGGGCCTGCTCTAGGGCGGTGCGATTGGTGCCACTGCACCGGGCATTGACTTGGGTTGGGGGCGCCCTGTTTGCAAATATATAATGGCTTGAAAACCACCTGCTGCTGCTGCAGCGCCGAATACCAAGAATCCCCTCAGTACGTCACAGACCACGGATCTTCTTCAACAACCACATTCATTCACTCATTCACTGGTGGGGCCCATAACACCAATCATTTCATTCTACTTTTTAGATCAATGGTCCTGAAGAGAGAGAGGGGAAAATCTTTTCTCTTCTTATTCCATGCGCTGGAAAACTATTGGGAGGACGATTTTACCGATGACCTGATGAGTAACAACAAATTCACCTATTCATCCCTACCTCACCAGGGTCTTAGTACCTTTATAACCTAACAGTTCCTCCCATACTATAGGCCATGGATCAGCTAGTTGCTGGGAAAAGCGACATCTTATTTTTCTAAATAATATACATCAAAACACTTCAAATAATAACTCGACACAGTTCTTAAATGTATTGAAATGTTTATCTAAATAAAACATAAGGAAATCATAAAGCATTCAATATTTTGTTTCGCATATTTACCTAATCTGGCTAAATGGCGTCCTCTATGTCAAATTCAGATCTTTTGTCTCTTATGCCCATAAATCGATCAATCAGTTCATAAATGAATTGGGCATCTGATCAGTCTGTCAGAGTCTCTGGAAGCAGCTGTCCAGCAGTGTCACCGTCCTGTCCGTCAGCATAACGTCAGGAAAACAAGCTTTGCGATAATGACCCTCTCTAGTCTACTTCTTTTATAATAAATTCAACAACAAAATGTAACAATATATGTTTCAAACAAATCCAATTGGTTGAACCAGGATCATTCTTCCTGATTCACATACATGCACTGTTTCATTAGATGTAGTTCTCAATTTATTATTAAATTGCAACAGTTTCTAGTCCATTCAGGGCATGTTCATTCCCATACGGGTTTGTGTCCATGGTGTCATCAATTATAACAGTTCTTAGTTTAACCCCTTCGACGCTTGTGACGGAACGGTTCCTTCATGCACGTCGGTTGGGCTGTGCTTATGACGGAACCGTTCCGTCATGGCCCCGCCCGCGCTCAGATCCTTCAGCACTGCGCGGGAATCCGCGCAGCGCTGAAGGGGTTAAGGAAGTTCTTTGTTTGAGGATTGGCACTCCTCCCGGTGCGACCTTCACGAGTATAGTCTGCCTAGGGTCAGGACGAGGTTATTGTTGCTCATCTTTTAGCGCAGGCGCACTTCACTCAGTGACTTCTGTATCTCGTCTGTCCGTCAAAATAGGGATGGCAGCCATTTTGTGGCCACTCCAGAAAGGTCAACTTAAGCAAAGAGACACAAAACGTAATTAATACATGGAAATGACTATTAAAATGTTATTCCCTCACTAAACCCTTTATGTGTGTGTATTTATCTAGCAAAAGCAACACGCATTGCGGTTTATACTCACAATTTAAAGCACGATTCACAAATCACATCACAAAAGCAACATATAACATGCAAATTCTAAATATCTGACATTAGTATGCATACAAAATTAGTTTACATATTAATCAGGCCATGCAAATGCGTTTCCCACGTGTATTTTCTAATTAGTAATGTTGATTATTCTAACACAGCAAACCATTAATACTATTAATTTTAATCAGTTATTCTTTTTAATTCAAAATGATAAAATGGAGGAGGTATACGATTCTTAGGGAAAATCTCACTCCAGCACTGCCACTCCTTGCCTCCAGCAATTTTCAGACATCAATAAAATGTCAAGATAACTTTGGTGATTAATGTTCTTCCTAGAGAAGAGAGACCGAGTTTTCTCTAGGGAATTTTGGCTCCTCATAAGGTAGCTCAGAGGGTTAATATGTCTGCTGCTAAGAACGTGTGCCTTGCAGATCACTAAGTGCATGTAATGTTAATAGGTCAATGGGTTACTGCTTTTGTCCAAGATATCTTTTTTTTTTAACTTGCAGTTTTTAAGTTAAAATCCTAAAATAGAACAATTAACTATTAACTGTCATCAAAGAGGTGCATGCAAACTGAACTGCAAGGTGTATATTAGACCTACATGTTTTTTGCCCGGTCTTAGGTTAGATTAGGTCCTTAAAAGGGTTTATTGGGGTCGAAATTATGTATTATTATTAAAGAGAACCCCTAACAATTAGTGTTATGTTTTAAATTCTGAATTTGTGCGTTTACAGACCAAGGACTCTTAAACTTTACTGCCTACCAGTATGAAAGACATGTGACTCCTACATCTTGTAATCCTCTGTCTAAAGTAACATTTCCAATACACTGATTTACACGTGTGATTGTCTCTGTTAAATGTGTGTGTATGATGTGCTCTGACACCTCACACTGGTATGAGTGGCGCTATAAAACTAAATTAATCAGAGAGACTGGTTGTGGACACTTGAGGGGCACTGTTAAATCGCGGTAGTGAGGGAATCTGTGGCAGCGGTGGTCATTGGGGGGGCGTCAACAAACTTTGTCGCACAGGGCGCCATCAGTGCCCAAAGCCGGCCCTGTTTTCACCCTTCTCATGTTCGAGCTGCTAGATGAGTTCACAAGGCTGCTGGGCTAAAGAAGCATATACCGCAACCAGGGGCTGATTATTTATTCTCCCAGGCAGGGTCAACAGGGGCCAGACGAGAAGTATGCACTGAGGCAGCCTCATCAAAAACAGTAACATGGGCTGAGAAGGAGCCCCCCTGAAGATTCTGAGGTGCCTACAAATGTATATTATCTACTGGTAGTACCCAGAGAGGAACAGGGCACAATCTGAACTGTTTGTTGAGCATCGGAGACTGTCCGGGGCGCTGCAGACATCCACAGATGCCACACATCTAATTGTCTAACCACCACAGTGAGTCTCACAGAGCACTACAAAAATCATGCAGGGAGAAGTAACTGTTATTTTCAAACTCTCTTAACCCCTTCAGTGCCCGCCCCTTTCCCCGCCCAGTGCCGGCCGTTGCATTAGCGGGCGGGGTCTATGACGAGCTGGACTCGTCATGGGCACAGCGCCACCGCGGCCCATGACGAGTCCAGCTCGTCATGGGCACTGAAGGGGTTAAAGCTGGAACTCTTGTCCAGAGGCTCAGTGGTGCATGGATCCTAGTTATTATGTCACATGTTTGCTCTGCATCATTGTTTAAGCTATGCAAAAGATTCTAGCAATGCATTATTTTGAATATTGAAAACATTATTGATATGTACATTATGTGTCGCTGCATGTGTTCTTTTAGATCATTACAAATTGGTACCAAGGTTTTTGTAAGAAATTAGGGTATTAGTTGTGTAGGGTGTGAAGGCTGTACAAGTAATAGGTTCACAATTTCTCCTTGCTGGGAACCAAGCACTCCATTGTAGAACTTGACTCTCTCAGGGTAGTAAAGGAGAGCAATCCAAGGTCTACTTAGGAAGAGGTGATGTGGGCTAGTTATCACCATTCGCTGGCAGGAAATAATAACACTCAACAAATGATTGTCCAGACAGTGCTTTTTCTTTGTAAAAGGAAAGTATATTTATTACACACACACACTACTCAGTGCTACATATTAATTTACAAATATATTCATAACACATATCTGGAATTGCGCCTGGAGAGACTCACTGGTTCTTTGGTCAGTTGTGGGAAGAGTCTTTAGTCCATCAAGTGGCCTGTTCATTCAGCTCTCAATGGTGTTGCCACTGTCGCTCAATTCCATTGCCCGACTCTTTCTCTCCCTAGTGCAAGAGTTTTTAAATGGGATAGAAAGTTCTAGAAGCCAGGCACCCCAGGCTAATTATAGGGTGCCACATCACCCCTCCACCCCTGTCCTAACCCTCCTGACCGGCATGTTGGGACAATTCAAGATGGGGCAGTTGAGAGGTCTCTGTTCATATCTCGTCTGGAAGCCTCAGCTCTGCCACTAGCTAACATCACTGCTAGGGCCTCTCCCACCACCATTTCAAAGGGGAGCCCCCTCCATTGTTCAATGGGCCTAGGCTATTCCAGCATTGGTACAATGTGACAGCTATGTAACAGATGCAGATTTTCTTCCCCATCCCTTCCTCCTCAGGAGCTGAGTGAAGCACTGTTAATTACTCCTTTTATATGGGAAGGCCTTTGTTCCCCCTGCTGGGGAGAAGAGTAAATAACTTAGCCCAGCAAGGTGATAAAAGGCATGCACTCTCATCCTGAGCTGATCCAGAGAAATATGAACATTCTGGATGATCCATAAGGTGTACATATAGGATCTTTTGACCTGTGCATTCAAACTTGGTGCACATGTTTCACCCTAGTTTCATACCTTACTGGACTTTGTAGGCCTAATGGAAGCAGAACTTGAAGTCAGATTTCCACCTATTTATATAATATTGTGACACTGCAGTTAAACCAGTAAACCATACGACCTTATCTATGAGTGCCCACTAAAAAGATAAGGACTATCTCAAATCAACATCTAATCTTGCAGAGTCCCCTCAGTGCTAGGCTACCTGTGTGTAGTTACTGGGCTGTGCACAACGGTAATCTCACATGAACAGCCAAAACGTGTGTGCACACATGTTTATGTGTAACCAGCCAAGTGCCCCTTACCTTAGCTTTGTGGCAGCAGCCTTGTCGTACAAGGCCGACACTGGTGGTAAACACACATAGTCCAATCACGATGTCATTTCCATGGGAAGCAGTGGTCCGTGCAGGTAACAGTGGTGGGGCAGGGGGGGGGATTTCGAGGGACAATGCAGAGGGGAAATTAAATAAATAAATAATTCTTCCCTGGCATCGTCCCTCGAAATACCCCTCCACCCGGCCCCACCGCTGGTACCTGCACGAATTGCGGCTGCCCATGGGTCAGACACAAGTAATGAGACACACCCACAGTAAAATGTCCAAAACCCTAGTGAGCAAGAATAAAGCAATCTGGGTGAACTAAATGAGTGGAACCCATTTGCCACAGTTTTAAACACTGATTTTCATTGTGTTTCAGTATACATGTTGCCTCGATTGTTCTGGTGTTGCCTTGACAAAGTCAGAAGGGCTGACATTTGAGCAATGCACCCCTAGGTAGCATTTGCCACCTGCGGTGATCTACTGTGTTTCTAGGGGTTACAAATTAGGAGTTAGTAAATGCTGGTAAGCACAGCATTAAAGATCCGTCCAATGCAGGAGGTCCAGAGAACATTTAGGAAATGATTACCAGATCTGCGGAGCCTTTATTTGCTTGGCCCTCTCCCTGTTAGTTGTGATTCCTTTTAGATGGTCTCCATGGGCATTTCCACCTGTTATTCTGTATATCTTGGTACTTTGTGCATAATATATAGTGTTGTATGAAATTCAATACTTTTTGTTTCATAAGAAAAAGAACAGACTGGGCAACGATTTAGTAAGTTAAGTGTTGTTTGTTGGTTTGCTGAGTTCTGATTCTCTATCACAAAGCACTGCTCTTGGGTAAGGGGCTTATTACGAGTCTGGAGGTCCACTGGCCCCCTTACTCACAGGGCGCGGCTGTGGCAGTCTTCCGACCGCCCTATTATGACTATGGTGGTCGGACCACCCTGGGACCACCACAACTGCCAGGGATCAGAGATCCCTGGCAGTGGTACGGCGGTCCTGAGGCTGCAATTTGCTTGGCAGGCTGCTGCAACCCTGCTATGTATATTACGAGTTGCCTCACCGCCACACTTTTCATGTCTGTGTGACCAACCAAAACAGGGACTGGGGCTTCTGAAGGTCCAGCACACATGCCCCTACTGCTATGAGAACAAGGAGTGTACTGTTCCTGTGTGGGTATCTAGGTCAAAAGAGTGGTCAGTGGAGGGGAGTGCCTCTTTTAGGAGCAAGGGCCCTCACACACCCCAAGAGGTGTCATGCTTCATCATTGGGCAGATCCTAGTTGGGCTGGCACTGCAATGCCCAACAGGCCCCTCGAGGGGTCTCTTTGCCAGAGATCTTTTATTTTTTGCCGAAGTGAATTGCATGAGTGAGTGACAAAACGTGAGTAGAATGGGTGTGGGTGATGTGTGTTAAAAATGGCTAAGGGGATCCAAACAAGAACTAAGTTTTTATAGTAGGATCCCTTTGACAAGAATGCCAACTTAAAGCGTGAAGAGCTCTGATCAATGAAACTGTGAACTATCTATATCTTTTTCTGAAGCTTTCCTGACTAATTAAAGAGGGGTGTGATGATTAGAATTAAGCACAGAGGATGAAGGGGGAGCAATATGATACCAGAGGGGCCTAAAATATTCCAGACAGGAAGGGGGAGTCTCTTTCTTAAAAAAAGCCCCTATACCAACTGTAGTGAAAGTCCTCCAAGCGCTACTATGCCAAAAAGAATCTTAATGTCTCTACATAAAGGCCACAACTGAATACACAACGCAGATAACACTGGTCTCAGGGCCTGATTATGGGCATCACCAGATCCTAATTTGGACTAGTTAGATCTTCAGGATATTATCAATGGTCATTTAACAGGCAGTGTACTATAAACACATGTCAGCCTTAGGGTGGTCTTCCCCTATACTTTTTGACTTCACCCTCTCATTTTTGCTGATCTTGTTTTTGTTGGTTTTAGGACTCTGCACACTTTACCACTGCTAACCAGTGTTAAAGTGCTTGCGCTCTCCACTTTAAACATAGCAAAATTGGCTTACTGCTAATTGGCTTATTTAATTTACTTGTAAGTCCATAGTAAGACCTGCTCCCCACTTGCATCAGGAAAGAAGAGTAGACTCCAAGGGCTAGTTAGCTAGTTTCATGTTCAGCTCCAGGAACACAAAGTTTGCAAGAAGCTCAAATCTTTGCTGAGCCCTGCTGACCTTCCAGCTGAATTACCCTGGACCCTGCTGCTTCTGGAGCCAAGTGGTGCCCTAAAGGCCCTGGATCCTTGGCTGGTGTTAGAGTGTTCTCTTTCCTGCTCCACAATTGCAAGACTGGACTATTAGAAACTTTTTTCAGAACTTTTCTTCAAAAGATCCAGGGGGCATATTATCAACAAACGGCGTTAAAATTATCGCCGCTTTAGCGGCAGAAAACTGCCGCTAAAGCCGCGATAATGGGCTTGATAATATGCCCTTGGGGATTCCAATAGAAGCCCATGTTCTGGTGTCAACATGGGCTTCTATTATCAAGCCCATTATCGCCGCTTTAGCGCCAATTTTCTGCCGCTAAAGCGGCGATAATTTTATCGCCGTGCTTGATAATATGCCCCCAGAGGCTTCCACCAGACCGCTGCCAAACCACAGCCACTGACATCAAACTGTGGGTCGGACTCAACTTACCGAATTGCCCCAATTAATAGATCCTGACTTCCAGAAAAGGTTTGAATGTAGAAGATTTCACTAGGACCAACGTCGAGCAAAACCCCGCCAATGCCTTTCTAGACCCAGCCTTCGTACTTCAACCACTATGAGGTTTCCTGCCATCGGCGTTGACATCCTCAAGCTTTCTGCTAGCGCAAATGCTCCTACAGAAGCCTTCCATCATCCACGAGCCCGTCTTTGAATCTAGTTGGCACTCTGACCTGCTGACGACCTCATCAATGAGGGCTTTTTTCTAGAAGGTAAACTTTTCACCACGGTAAACCTGGTCTCTCTATCCTACCTGCTCTCCATAGCATGACCTATAAGTCCCCTGCTTGAGACTTTGTGCTTTTTGGTAGTAGAAACATCTAAAACTTGGAAAAATCATATCTCTGGCTTCCTATTTGTGTCTATTTGCTCATTAAAATGTTCTCTATTTATATATTATTTTTTATTCTATTTATTTTGTTGCAGCGAATTAAAAGGAAACAAGTTCCATAAAAGTTATTTAAAACTAATTTTTGACAAAAGTTCATCGATAACACTTCCAATATTGCGAAGACATTTAAAACCTACGGAGTAAAGCCACAGGTCTCATCAAAACAAAGCTGTTTCTCTAGTCTCCTGTAAATTAAGAGATACTGGAATTTGGTTTAAGGCTAATAAGATAAGAATATATTTGAATGAGACTCCATAGTATTCTAGTAGTCTAAACGTACCTCAAGGTACAATTAGCCTTCCTGTGCACCGATCCTGCTCATGCCCAATGGGAAAGCTTGCAAGTCTTGGATCTACAATAATGTCAATGTGTGGGTTAAGTGTGTGTGTCACCTCTGTGGACTAATTAATCACATTGTGCACCTCTCTTTTCTTATGCTGTCTGTAGTGTTTGAAAGTTGCATGCCTAGATGGTGAGTGTGCAGAAATTTGCAGAGCCCCTAAAAGGATATGGTAAGCATCGGCCCGAAGTAAATCGTGATAAGTATGACTATCCCAATGATGAGTGAGTTTTCTGTGAAAAATTGCCCTGATGTCTCCCCAGAACGAATTAAATATCCACATATTAAGCTTGAAAATGTACCATGAGTCCACATGGCTAAGCTCTTGGGCATTTTTAATTGCTTTCCAATAAACAAGCCTTTTTGCCCATCATAGTGAGTGTAACTATGCACACAAGCATACGGAGTATGATACTGTGATCCATCCATACATATCCATATGTATAGTGATCAATTGTAACGGCAATTGTAATGTCAATTAGGCATGAATGTCAAACTGGTATATGTGGCATATGTTAAAGGTGCATCCTTGTGCCCACTTACACACCTCAATGTATAACCACACACCTTGTCAGGGTTAAACCTTAAAGTAACTAAATTAGCCTGAGCTAATTCTTGTGGTTGCTATGTCACAAAGCAAACAGGCTTAACTTAGAGCTAATGTCTAACATATTTATGAAGTATTAAAACAGTAATAAAGTCAAATGAAACAAAAAAAAAACCCAAATCAATTTAGAAAAATAAAGTACATTTTATTAAATAAAATGACACCAAAACAACAAAGACCAAATGAGGCGAACCAGAGATATGAATTATTAATTTGTTTAATAAAAAGAGTGATGAAAAGAGTGAGGCATCAAGCATGGTTAACTAGTCGCAGTACACTGAGACCTAGGAGAGATTTGAGGCTGACTGCAGTGGTGTGCGGGATGGATACAGTAATTAGTTTCGACTAAGTCAGAGGTTTACTTTACCTTGGCATTTAGTCTCGAAATGCCTCTGCGGGCAGGGTAGCAGGCTCTTGCCGCAGAGGGCTCCACATGGCTGTTTGGCCATTGGATGAGGTCCCAATGAAGCTGCTGGCTTTTAGTGGGAAAGCTCAGCGGAAGACAAAATTCACATTTCTTGCTCAGGAAAGGTCTGTCGCCAGCAAGATACTTTTGGTGTCTTCGTCTGGTCAAGAGTTCTTCATTCACACTTAGTTACTTTTTTGAAGCTTGGATTCTTCCAGTGAGGCAAGGCTGCAGGCTGTAACTGAAGAAGGCGTCATGAGGCTGGATATTGTCTCCAGACAGTCCCACTGCAGAGGACTTGCCGTTGCAAAGAACCTCAGTGTAGAAGAAATGTGAACCTTTAGTCCAACAGCAGCACACCTTGGTCAGATCAGCTTAGCAGGGTTGTCCTAGTCCTACAGAGGTCCTTTAAGCCAAAAGATTTCTAAGTCCCCTGTTTTCAGGGGTGAAAATTCATCCATACACAACAAAGGTTTCAAGGACTTCAGGAACAGCATTTGGGGTTAGGAGTCTCTTCAGCAAAGGCAAATAACAGTGTCCAGGGCAAGTCCAGCTAGAACTGGTTAGCTGGGCAGTTGCTGGAAAGGCCTCTTGCAGTTTATGTGTCCCTGGAGTTTAAACAGGATGTCTTTCTTATGACCCTTGGAGTGCATGTCTTTGTCCAGTGTACAAGAGGGAGCAGGTTCATCCCTTCCCGGCTCCTCACAGGTCTCAGACAGCAGGTTCAATCCTCTTCTGATCTTCCTGAGGTCCAGTAGTGTTTTGAGTAAGGTACTGGGGATGCCCCATGTATGCATGGCACCTTTTTGGTTCCTCTATAACAAATGGGGTAAAGGTTACCTAGGGTTACTTTAATCACTTTCACAGCATTTCCTGTGTTCCTACTGTAAACAATACCATGGTGCTCCTCTCTGTCTAAGGCCAAGATGGTGAAGCTTTTCTCCCATTTCGGTGGTCATGGAAATGGGCAGTCCATCCTCTGTGGGCACTCAAAACCAGTTTTGAGGGCAGCTCTCCTCCCACTGGGATTAGTGCCTGCCTGATTGGGGGAACAGGTGTTCAGGTATTATCTAACATCTGCCTGTGACAGGGGAGGCCCTTTGAAGTCAATTGAGTTCCTGGCCACAGCCAAATAGTCATCTGTCAAAGGCAGAGGCCACTCCTCCATTAGTGCGGAGGAGCGTTGCCCCACTGCTTTCTCGCAGTGCAAGAAGCAGAAACTACCCTTTTATGTTTCTGCTTCACACACTGCGAGAAAGCAGAAGGGTATGCCTGGTTGGGGGCGGGTGGGTCAGGGAGGAGTGGCTTGCCCAATGTTGTGGATCCTGACTGTTTGGTCGGCCCACTAGGGTCGACCAAACCAGTCATGCGCACTCTCCCTTTTCTCCATGTAGGCTGCATGTAGCCTACATGGAGAAAATGGCCACACCATAGGCGCCCGGCTGGGCGCCATCTGCACCAATCACAATGCTGCCATTGCAGTGTTGTGATTGGCTTAGGAGAGAGGAGGGAGGCTGCCTGCTTCCTGTTCAGCAGGAGAGCAGGAAAACGGGACCCGGCCAGGTGCCGTGATGTCACGGGGCCCGGGAAGGTCAATCAATCAATCAATCCGGGAATTTTAAAATGCGCTACTCACCCATGAGGGTCTCAAGGCGCTGGGGAGGTGACGGGGCAGCTCCGGGCTATCTGAAAAGCCAGGTCTTGAGGCTCTTCATGAGAGTGTGCAAAGTAGGGGCGCATCTGATGTTGACTGGGAGCTTGTTCCTGGCCTTGGCAGCAACGTAGGAGAAAGCTCTATCACCTGCTCTAGTTCTGAAGATGTGCGGAGTTTCTGCTAGGGCGAGGTTGGCTGCGCAGAGATTTCTTTTGGGTACGTGGAAAAAGACTCTTTCGTTGAGGCATTTGGGTCCAAGGTCGTGGAATGATTTGTAGGCGTGGGTGAATAGCTTGAAGGTTAATCTATTCTCGATGGGAAGCTAGGGGAGGTCTCACTGGTGTTAGGTCATGTGCTCATATCGTGGGGTGCCGTGGACGGGCCTGGCCACGCTATTCTGGATGGTCTGGAGTTTGTGTAGCAGGGATTTGCTAATTCTAGCGTAGAGGGCGTTTCCGTAGTCGAGTCTGCTGGTTATGAGTGCGTGGGTGATGGTCTTTTTGGCTTTGGGTAGGATCCACTTGAAGGTCTTGCGAGGATGTGGAGGGAGCTGAAGGAGGTGGAGGCAACGGCATTGATCTGGCCAGCCATGGTGAGGGAGGAGTTGAGGATGATGCTGAGGTTCCGGTTGTGGTCAGTAGGAATGGGTGGGTTTCTGAGGGCGCGGGGCCACCAGGTGTTGTCCCAAGCGGTGGGAGAGTGTCTGAGAATGAGGACCTCAGTCTTCTCCGAGTTGAGCTTTAGGCAGCTGCTGCTCATCCAGGCTGCAATGTCTTTTATTCCTTCCTGGAAGCTGAGTCTGGTGTCTTTGGGGTTCTTCGTGAGGGAGAGGATGAGCTGGGTGCCATCCGCGTAGGATACTATGCTACGTACTCGCTGTCTGGTGAGGGGGGGCATGTAGATGTTGAAGAGCGTGGGGCTGAGCGAGGATCCTTGGGGTACTCCGCCATTGATTTTCGTGGGTTCGGAGAGGAAGGGTGGGAGTCTGATTCTTTGGGTTATGCCTGCGAGGAAGGAGCGGGGCCAGTAAAGGGTGGTTCCCTGTATGCCGGCTTTGTGGAGTCTGGCGGTGAGTGTGCGGTGGGAAACAGTGTTGAAGGTCGCAGAGATGTCTAGCAGGATGAGGGCCCCAGTGTGGACCTGGTCGAGGAGCATGCGGATGTCGTCGGTGGCGGCAAGGAGGTCGGTCTCGGTGCTGTGGTTGCTGCACATTCGAGACTGGGAGGAGTCGAGGATGGCGTTTTCTTTGATGAAGGTGGTTAGCTGGGCGTTGACGATTCTCTCGGGGACCTTGGCTGTGAAGGGAAGGAGAGTACGTTTATTTTTTTAATATTACTTAACACCCCTCACCCAAACGCAAACCACCACGCAAACATCACCCCCAACCGCGAGTCATGCCCGCCGCAACTGGTCAAAGGAACAAAAAATCTACCCATACCTAGTCCTTTGTCTCATCACTGCCATGCAAGCAGTTTTCACACCTCATTCAGGTCTTGAGTACTCAGAGGTTTGTAACTGGAAGGTAATGCAAATCAATCTCCAGATGCTTCAGGCAGAGAAAATGTAACAATCAAAAGTGCCTTTTCCTTAATATATATTTAAAATCCAACTTTGTTGTTGATTTGGGCTTCTAAGAGCCCCAGAACGATGGCTCTAGGTGTTTCCTAGCCAATGATAGAATTATGAAATTCATTTGTGCATCCCAGTATTTCTCATTGTAACAGGCAGCCTTGCTACCGTGAAAATAGCTTTAATAACATTAACTATTTACAGGTCCCACATTTAAATACCATGCAACAGGTCTTATGGGCTTTAAGGCCTATAAAGAGGTGACTTATTAATATTTAAAAGCAAGTTTTAGCTTGTCAAAGGGGTTTATTTTGACAGGTTGACTTACATTTTTATACAGCTATAGTTAGGATACAATGGTAGGTCTGAAGACATGTTTTTTTTTCACTGCCACTGTAGTGGATGGTACATTAGGTGTTATGGTCCACTAGTGGTATTTACCTTACTAGCCCTGGGTACACCTTATTTAAGAGTATACCAATTCAACCATGTTAAAAGTGGAAACAGATAGGGCAAACAACTGGGGGTATACCACTGTCACGGGCTTGGACCTCATAGTACTACAAATACACAAGTCACCCTTACCTACTTCACCAAACAGGAATCAGTTATTTGACTCTATGGTTACACACACACAGACCTCTCCAGTGATCACATTAAGCAATAGTTTTATAAGATAAAATAGTGCACTTATCACTGATTAGTTTAACTTGCAATTATTTTTCATTTAAGGTGCACGCTATATAATGCAGCTACCTCTACCTAATGGTGAAAGACCAACACTTTTTTTGCAGAATATTTCCTTCATTTGAGACACGAATTTGACCAGGACCCATGCCCTTACGATCAAACTTCCCATACACATACCTTTTAATGCACTTCGACCGCTGTTTCCACAACATAAACAATTATCATATGTGTGTGTACTGTTATGAATAAAAAGTGCCATATGTCTTTAGCCATATTGATGCAGCTTGCCAGGTGAAGCAAACCCTATTCGGCATACCGGTTTGAAAGAGCGTGTTTTTCCAGCCCTATCACTAAATACATCATTTTCGGTGTACCGAGTTTTAATCTCACTCTATTTACAGATCTTTTGCTCTGTGAATGTGAATTACAACGTGAATGATGTGCTTAGTTCAACGGGGGGTCGGGGTTAGAGACTTGGCTCCATGTTTTGTAGGAAATGCTCTGGTGGGTTAAGCATCTGATGCGCCTGAGGAGCCGAAGTAGGTCAGAGCCGTCATCGCTGCTCCAGACCCATCTCTGAATATTAACATCAGCAGCCGAGCCTCCGAGTCAGCATTTCAAGCAGCCACTCTGTATGCCCATAATGACTACAACTTCACAGCTGGAGCACAGTCATTAGACGGTAAATAAAGTCACATTAATCTGTCAACACTGCAGAATTTGTTAAAATATCACCAGCTTAAAAATGCCAGCAGGAGAGTTGGGGTGAAGCAGGGCGTACATATGAGGTCCACGCGCACAGGATATATGAGCAAAATCCAGTATCTTTTTATGCAGGGCCCGGTGCTCTGCTAAACCCGTAAGAAATAATGCAGGGAGCAAATGGGGAGATTTAGCAGTGGATTTACATTCGCCAAATTTGAATTCTAACAAGAAAAGGAGCTGGAAACGCCAGTGGCGCTATTTAGCACATGTATCACCATACAAAATTGAACTGGCACTGAAATGTACTGATTTGCATGATTAACACGTCTTCTGGCCTCAGCTGAACGACCCCCAATCCTCTATGACTCACTGAATCTAATCAGGAACACCAAACGCCACGCCCACAATCTCTAGTTACATCTAATGAGGAACCTATCAGTGAAGAATGCTCTACTGCAACCCAAACAAAGAGCAACTTGGGCTTGCGGAACCAGGTGCATGCATAGAGTGCCTATATTGGCAACCCTCCCCACCTTTGCAGAACATAACATGCACTTGAATAAATAATCACGCAACACAATTTTGTTGGGAAAAGTTTGCTGCAGGTTTATTCCATACAAAAGTATGCCAACGTGGTGGGCTAACAAGGGCAGGCAGTGGTGACTGACCTACGCTGCCCTGCCCTCCTGAAGAGCCAAATTGCACCGTAGCCAACCCAATCCGTGCTACCAGTTATGAGGGGATTCCCCCCTCCAATATAGTGAACCACTGGTCCACCACTTTACTCACGCCCTTTTAAGGGCCGAGCGTTGCAAGGCAAGCACCCAGTTGCTCAGACTTACAACCGCCCGAAGGACTAGCGGGGCATCAGCGATTTTTTGCCAGGGTTTCTCCGCCTGTAACACAAATGAAAATGAAATGAAAACATTAACCAGTCCTACTTAGCGGTGCTCACCAGCCGACACGCCGGGTATGCGGTAGGGTGGGAGACGTCGTGCCCCAAGCCAAAAAGGGCACCATACCCTCTGCACACCGGAAGTGATTTGGCCGGCGTGCTGGGCTGGGGGACTCCTCCCGGGGGTTCCCTCAACTAGAGGGATGGTGGTGTGCCTAATGTGGCACTAAGGTGGCCGCCCCTTTGAGGTAGCCCACTGCGTGAGTATGCGGGCAGCCTCACTCCATTCACCTTCACTAGCTGCTCATCGCCCCTCAAAGGCTGTGTAGAGAAATTCAGGGGAAATTGCAGTGGAAGCTCGTACCACCAGCTCCTTCACTTTGAATGTCTGAAGAGGGGGCAATGCAATTTTACAGGATACAGCAAAATGTGATGCTGCAGGGGGTGGGTTTGCTGAAAAATAGTTTTTATTTTAGCAGAGTATGTCGTAGATTACAAATGCAGCACTCAAAAGCTAATTTAGCTGAGTGAAGATGGCACTTTCATGTTTTGTGGCTTTTTGGCACTTCAGGCACATTGCGAATTGGAGTCCCTACAGAGCTGGCATGGTGTAAAAACTACCTCCCACCCAAAGCTGCAAGGTGGTAGTAAAGGAATAATCAAAATAGCTGCAATTTGTAGCATAAACAATTAGCGTTTCTGTAAATCTCCATTTTCAGTGTGAAGTTCTAAATTATGGGGTAAAATATGGCATAAACAAAAATTCTACCTTGTGCTTAAAATCTGGGTTATCATAAAAATAGAAACCAAGCACGACACGGAAACAACCACTGGCACTGCATAACACTTGTGTATTAAACAATTGAGTCAGGCTGTAACACCAACACCCCAAAGTAAATAATGTCAAATAAATTCAATTAATACTAAATAAATAAATAAATGATATATAGATATACACATATGTATGTAAGTTTGTATATATGGGTGTTTTAATTATACAAAATATGAGTATAATGCTGAATTGTATTATTTTTTAATTTTATACACATAAAATTAAAATAAATTAATTAGGATTTTTAACTTAGTTTAACATTTTCATTTTTTACTACAACCATACTTGATACAAATTGAGACGAAACAAAATTGTTAACACAGGTGGGTGATTTTAAGCTATTCAAAAACAGTATTTTAAAAAAGAATGAATGCATTTAAATTATTTTACAATTTAATACAAAGTTAATTCTACAAGGTAGAGTGTTGTATCTTTTTCTCCAACTAGTCAGAGGAAAATATTATTTGTTAAAATATTATTTAAAAATGATTTTACATTTTTATTATAAATTAAATGATTTTTTGTAAATACATTGTATTACATTTTTCTCAAGGAGGGGAGACTCTTAAGTTTTTATGTCAGTGCAGGTCTCCACTCCAAAATGGAGAATAGGAAAAAGGTGTAGATTTATAACTAAGTGTCATAGTAGCCCTACAGGTAAGTAGATCCACATATGCAAACTTACCTCAGTAGCATCCTGTATATATATTTAAATTATGAATAACCCCACACTCGAGAAAGGAAGGTTGCTTTTCAATTTATTAGGTCGGTACAAATTGCCATTTCACCACCACCAACACGTTTCCAACCAAACTGGTCTTGCTCATGGTATTGTGAGTCCATCATTGCTTTCTACTTTATATACCTTTCTCCCATTGTGTCCATTAGGAGGCACTATGGGATTGGTAGTTATACATGACAAAATATTGTTAAAAACAAACAAACAATTATTTTTACAATCCATTGTGTTGGTTTGCATTTAGTCCAGTGTTGTACAATATTATCTAATCATAAGTAAAATGCATAAATAAGCTTTTCATAATGAGATCGTACTTTCTTACTGACTAATGTACTTGGTCCTGCATATTTTATTCTGTATATTTGTTTAAGGGGATACCACTGTCCATATTTTGTTAGGTTTTTTACAAATTGCCACTATTTGTTAGACTCACACCATTTATTATGTATGTGTCTTTGTCGGTATCTCTTCTGCTTAATAGCAGCAGACAATCTCACACCCACTCTAACACCCATACAAACATTCTTACACACACAGACAGACACTCTCACACTCACTCACACATTCAAATACCAGTCTGCCACCATGGCTCTCAGAGACCTTCACTGGCTTCCTGTGGAATGCCAAATGCAGTTCAAGACCCTTTACATTATGCATAGGGCTATCAGATCCCAATGGGGTGGCAGCTCCACCCTTTTTCCTGCACTAAAGCTTTGGAACTCTCTGGCTTTGGAACTGCACCTAATAGAGCATAAACTTCCTTTCCGTAAAGCTCTGAAGACTTGGCTTTTCTGCAACTAATCCTCTGGTAGCTTGGTGTGTTATGGTGTCTGTTGCAATGCTTGGAGGTCTTTGGGTAGTCATGCACTATATAAAAACCTTAGAATAGAATAGAATTCAAACAGATGCCCTCATACCTATTCTGGGTGGAGCATTCTAGCAGCAAGCAAGCCCAAAGGAATAGCCAAGCTGACACACACCCAGACAGATACTCTCACACCCACTCTGACACCAATACAGTCCTCTCTCCTACTCACTCACACACACAGACACTCTGACACCCACTCACTCACACAGACAGTGATACACATCTCACAGACTGACAGAGACAGTCATAAATCCATTCACAGACCTACTCAGTTCCTCACACACCCACTCACAGACCCAGACACACACTTAAACACCTACTCACACACACATATTCACTTGCACTCCTGCTGTTAAAGTGATGAATCACTTACATATCTAATAAGATATTCTGTAGTGTTACTGGTGTGTATTGGGTGATTGCTTTTGGTTTGTGTGTGGAAATGTGGATTTTCCTGATCAGTTATGTCCCCTATCTTGGACCCCAACGGTTCTATATGCATGTTACAAGTACATGTATGTTCCCTCCAGTTCCAGTTTCTAAGACGCAAACATATGTGTGTCTACCGTCAACATGTTCTCTGTCAGATCCGCCATCACAGGGCTGGATATTCGATTCCTAAGTATGAAAGGCCACCGACTTTATATGGCTAAGTTACTTCATTTTTACAGTTCAGGCAAGTAGGCCCGATTCTGTCCTCAAGCCTTTCCCTGCTCTCTGTCTCTGACAGCTTCAGCTTGAGCTCGCATCTGTATCCATGAACTTTGTCCTACTCCCTGTGCAGCTAACGGTGCCTGCCTCGGCCAGTTTTCGCATGCCTGCCAAGAAGCTGTATTTCACCTTCGAATTATCTATTTTGCTCTTCAGCCGATGCATTCCTGTCCAGTGATTTAGGTAAACATTTCCTTTAGCTCACAAGCAAAGGACTCAGCCTTTCCGTCCTCCTGCAAGTGATTCATAGTCCTGCTGCCATGGAAAGTTTTCTATCCCTCGCATCTCATATAGACACTTAGACGCTTGTACACGCACACAGTCAGTATAGAATAGATTCTGTCCGAGAGTCTCTTCCTTGTGGATAACATAGTTCTTTAAACATAGGATGTTAGATATGATTTGGGATTAGGTTGACTTGACCCCCAGACTTCTCGTCTCCACATGTAGAGCTAAATGTCAAGTCCCCTTCACCCCCTAGTTGCACGTCAATTACACGTCATGCTGCCGCGCGCGCATCTATGCCAAGTATTATCTTATAGATCCACCTATGTCTGATAATTCTAACCAATCATGTTTCTTTTATTCCTTATTACGCCTAGTTTCGATTACGTACCTGTTTTGTCACTTTTCTTATCAAATGTTACGCCTTCTACATTCGTTTCATTGTAATGTACTTATTATAAAAATACATGTCTGTTAATAAATTATTGTACTTCACTTCCTGAACCCTCGTGGTGACGGAACCTGAAGGCCGCGACTCGAGTCGGCCATTTTGAATGGAATAAAGCCCATTAGAAAACCTCTTATACCACGGATTCTGCCTCTTGTTATTTTGAGCTATTTTACTTTATTTAAGATCCCGTATGAAATTCAGTCCGGTATTTTTATTTACCACATAATGGCGCCCGAACAGGGACACTTTCTCATCTCACGCGCCGGCGGTGCGTTGCAGGCCCGGTCTCCTGCCACAGCTGGACGGACCATAAACGCGTACCAGCAGGATTTCCTGTAAGCTCCCTCCGGTCAAGCGGGGGCGACTGAGGCTGCGATCAACCCAGACGAGGCGGTGAGAAGTGCGAAGTATCCCGACCAGAGCCTAGCTGAGAGAGCAAGATCCGAGGTATACAGAGGCCCACCAGGTTTTCCGAAATCCCGACGTCCAGAGGGTCCGCTGTCCGCAGTTATCGAGTCCTGTCCATTCTCTGAGGCCTTCCGTTTCAAGGAGCTACTCGGTGAGTACCATCGCCGGGGAGGCGTGTTGACGCGCACATAGGTTGTGCCGGTCAAGACGGATTTGGGTACACAAATCCGGTCTGCACTGTTTAGCAGTGTATATGTACTGTTTAGCAGTATATCAAGTATTCCGAAGTATTCAGTTATTGTCAAGAATTCAGCGTGGTGATTAGTTAGGCAGACTGTCATCATTGTCGATCATTGTTATAATGTTTAATGTTTAATGTTTAAAGTATTCAGAAAATGTCTTGCATATTGTGGTATGAATGACTGTTCATTGTTCACTGTTCATTTATTGTGTTTTTCGTATTAAGAAAATTCAAGAGTAAGTATCAGATCAGTTGTAAATATGCCGCTCTTCTCGAAGTTAAGACAGATTACTACCAGAAAAGGGGTGCTTGAAGAAGCAGTTCCTATTCCTCCTAGGGACACTCCAGGACATTTTATGTACCATAAACATGGCTTAGATGCCATATTGTTTCTTGATCTATGGGTAGATTATACCAAGGGATTGCCGGAAAGTCAAAGGTGGCCCGTAGCGGGAACCTGGGATGCAGAGTGCATCATGAAAGTGGAGGAAGAGTTATGGAAAAGAAAGGTCAGACAGTCACAGAAAGACGCTGTTGAGTTATGGCGTAAAGAATCTCATAGACGAACAGAAAAAGCACGTAGACAAGAAGAGAGGAGTAAAGAAAGTTCAAATAAAGTTCAAGAAAATCTATTAATTGAGGAAGGTATCCGAGTGAAATCAGAACAAGTGAATAGACAAAGAAATGCTCTTATGAATGGTATGTATCCCCTTCTAGCCGAAGGACTACCTAAGGCTGCTCCAGAGATGCCAAAAGACTTGCCACCCCCATTATTTCCAATTAAGGTACATCCAAAAGGGCATCCCAGAACCGCAGAAGATGTTTTTCTTTCCTCATATCTAGACGACGCAGCTCCGGAGTATGCTAACGCCACACCACATAGACCGTCTGGCGGAGGGGTTCAACGTCAGGATCAGGTATCTGTCCCCGTGCAACAGCAAGTCCCGATACAAGCTTCGGCAAGCACATCTGTTTCCGCATCTGTCTCCGCAGTCGATCCTATAGGGGTATCGACACCCATAGTTGCTGTGTCACGTTCAACGAATCCATTCACACCCGACGCCCCAGATGGGGCCACGGGAGGTGCTAGCAGTACCTTTACACCACCCAGAATAAATAAACTTGTTTTTCAAGAGTCAGCGCATTCACGTACACCTAAATTCGTAAGTGAACGTACGCTTAAGGAACTCCTTGTAAACTGTAGATATGACCCAGTGGTTGGTAAAGAGGACGAAATGGTCCTGGCATCATTACGTATCAGGCGAGCCGCAGAGTATTTAGCGAGGTTACCAGGGATGATTACGCATCTAGATAACATATATCATTTTGTTCAAACAGGACGAGATCCAGGATGTATTAACAGAGCTATGGAATTCCAGAAAGTAGAGATACAGGGGGAGCTGTTACGTTTCCTCATAAACTGTGTAATCAGAAATCAAGACCGTCCGGGGGTAGACCCGAATGCAATGCTTATTCTTACAAGATGGAGTCAGAATATATCAGAAGGGAGACACGATAAGCAAAATTGTATAATAGCCATGTGCCGAAAAATACGTAAAGAAATAGAGCGTATTCATGAAGAGAGATTGGGAACAGACGAGTTTGAGCAAGATGAAGTGTCCGAATCAGGGAATTCCGCAAGACAGTCAGAGACCATAGCCTATGTAGGCAGAGGAAGATCCTGTGAAAATACTAGATGTTTTTCTGATCCCATACACTCTGTATGTCCAAATAATAGCAGAACGTATCCGACGCCAGTAATAAATCTGAAGTCTCCTGAACATTCGTTTCAAGCCGCAGATAAAATACTACGAGAACGAAGAGGTTACCACCTCCTCGATTCCATGGATGAGCAAGAATTAGCCAGATCAGCCGTTCACTGGATTGACAGTCCTGAAAAATACGGTGATGAGACCGTAGCACACACGTTTTTTAATCTCAGTACAGATGAACAACGTTTAGCTGGTATATATATGATTCAGCAACTCCTCATATTATATAAGAGCCAACATGCTGACCCTGGTCCTTTACCTGATATATTAACGGAACTACTCACGAACAGATGGAGAGGTTCTAGTAACAAGCTAATTAAAGAGATATTAGTGTCACGTAAACAGTATGTCCTCTTTGTAAGTCCGGATTCTCTCTCGCTGCCCCACAGAGAAAGAACGCCGTACTATATGGATAGACAAAATCCTTTACGAGAAGTGCACCCAATAAAAGGCGAAGACAATGAGTTTCACCGTGTATTTGTTTACACACCCATATCAAAAATGGAATTATTAGAAATGAAGAAAGTAGTACCTAGTCATGACAAAGACCCAGCGGGTTTCCACCGAGAAATTAAAGACATGTTACTGATGGGAGAGTACACCTTTCCTGATATTATGACGATATTAAAGGTGCTTTTGCCTGCTGGCATTTATGAAAAACTGAAAGAAAAAGAGTGGGAAGTGGGAGACCAAAAGATAGACTGGACAGCATTAGCAGAGGAAGAAAGGGGCCGAGCTGCAGGTTCAGGGCTCGGGGATAAAGTTAAACTGTTACCAGGTTTACTAGTACAGGTACTGCCACGTTTATTAACTACAAAAAAGGAAGATTGGGGTGCAATCACAGCCTGCAAACAAAAGCAAGATGAAGACACAAGCGATTATTATGCTCGATTTGAAAAATGTTTTGGTATAAATAGTGGTATAAAAGCAAGTAGTGATTCATATCCACATTTATTTGTGACAAAATTAGTGGAAAATGCATTGCCTCCAGTAAAGAATAGAATATTGAAATTCGAGAGTACCTGGCAAAGTAACACTCCGTCGCAAATGCTACAAATGTTACAGTATCATCACAATAGAATTAGGGATGAACAAGAACACGAGCATAGACGCATGAAGGATACAAAAATGAAAATGCTAGTTTCTCAGACAGTACCAGCAGATGGTCACAAAAAGGGTGTGACACATTCTGGTGATTCTGCAGTTCCTGTAAAAGGAACCTGCAATTACTGTAAACAACTAGGCCATTATGTACATGATTGTCCAGTCCTGAAACGTAATATAGCTACAGGTATTGCAAAAGAGAGACCACGATTAGTTAGACAAGATCAGAATGAACAAGGAGCTATGCAGCATGGACAGTCCATGCCAGTTCAGCAACAGTCCATGCCAGCCTCACAGCAACCCATACAGTTTGTGCCAGCTGCACCACCGTTGCCTGCTACTGCCACACAAACAACAACACGACAAATGTATCAGACTGCACAGTATGAATACCCTGAGTATCAGCGTTACGCATGAACCAGCCTAGAGAGGGAAGTTGACTTACCGCTTATCGAGATTCCTGTAGATCAAGAAGGACCTTATGTACATAGTGAATTATTAGGTCAAAATAGAAAATTCTTACTCGATACAGGGGCAAGTCGAACAACAATAAAACGTAGTGAAGTTCCGGGGGCACCCCTCTCAGGCTCTCAAAATGTTTCCCTTGGTTTTTCGGGAAAACCTATTGTTAATGAAGTATCACAGCCTCTACCACTTACGATAGGACCTTTGACACGAACTACAGATTTATTGCTTACTAAATCATGCCCAGAAAATCTGTTAGGAATTAAGACTCTGAAAGCACTAGGAGCCATAATATGTTGTTCTCCGGAAGGAGTAAGGTTGTTTTTGCGTGATTTTAAAGGTCACTATGTGTCTAGAGACATGGATCCCCGACTACAGACTTTACCAGTACATCTATGGGCACAAGGCCCTACGGATGTTGGCTGCATGAACATTACACCCTATCGAGTTACATTGAAAGCAGGAGTGGTACTACCACGAATGCGACAATACAAGTTACCGCATGATGCTGTAGTGGCTTTGCTGAAAATCATTGATGAGCTGATTGCCCAGGGAGTAGTTGTAGAAACAGACTCCAATGTATGTAATTCACCGATAATTCCGATTCTTAAACGAACTGATCCTACTGCCCCACCAGTATACCGATTGGTTATTGATTTGCGTGAACTAAACAAGTGCATTGTACCACAATTCCCTGTGGTCCCTGATATATCATCATTGTTGACAGCAATTGATTCCGAAGCAACATTCTTTACTGTAATTGATCTCAAGAATGCCTTTTTCAGCGTCCCAATAGATCCGGAAAGCCAATACTTGTTCGGATTCAGTTTAAATGGGCGCAGTTTTAAATTCTCACGCGCTCCCCAAGGATTCACAGAAAGCCCCAGCATCTACAGCCAAGCATTGAAACGAGAACTTGACAGTATCCACATGCCAGTCAATACTGCACTGCTTCAATATGTCGATGATCTGCTGATCACCGCGAGAAGCGAGTCAGAATGTGAAAAAGCTTCTCTGACAGTTTTACATTTCCTAGCCGACAAGGGGCACAAGGTGTCCCCTTCTAAGCTGCAATTCTGTGTTCAGCGAGTTATTTATCTTGGTCACTCGCTGTCCAAGGAGGGAAGGCAGCTTACACCAGATCGCATCCAGTTAATTGCTAACATGTCAATACCCCAGACACAAAAGGAGGTGCGAGCTTTCATAGGCCTCACTTCATATTGTAGGCAGTGGATCCCTCAGTACGCATTTCTAGCAAAACCACTCATTCAGTTAACCACACAGGAGGCAGCCACATCGACTGTTCTCCCTTGGACTCAGGAACATACACAAGCTTTTGAAAGCCTAAAGGAAGCTTTATGTCAAGCACCTGTTTTAGCAACACCATGTTATAGCAAACATTTTACACTCTTTGTTACAGAACGCGAAGGTACTGCCTTGTCAGTACTCACTCAGGATCAAGCAGGATCACGCAAGCCATGTGCTTATTTTTCCAGTACATTAGATCCCGTAGCTCAGGCTTTGCCTGCATGCCTGAAATCAGTGGCAGCGACAGCTTTAGCAATCAGACAAAGCGATGCCATAGTATTAGGACACCCATTGACAGTACAAGTACCACATGCAGTAGAGGTTCTTGTGAACCGAACACAAACACAACACTTGACCATAGCAAGACTTACCGGTTATGAACTGACATTGTTTCAACCACACATAGAGATCCGACGGTGTAATACATTGAATCCTGCTACACTATTACCTGTAATTGGAACAGACCCACTAGCTCATGATTGTGTTGAAATCATTGAAATAAAGACGAAACCTAGACAAGACTTGACAGACGTTCCATTGTTAGATCCAGACCTGACGTTGTATGTAGACGGATCATGCATGAGAGCAAGTACAGGAGATTTAGTGGCCGCGTATGCAGTCACAACAGACACTGAAGTTATTGAGACAAATTGTATAGATACTTTGTCAGCCCAAGCAGCAGAACTTATTGCTCTAACGCAAGCCTGTATTCAAGCCACATATAAGAAAGTTAATATATACACTGACTCACGTTATGCATTCGGAGTTGTACACGACTTCGGCGTGCTGTGGCGAGAGAGAGGTTATTTAACCTCCCATGGTGCCCACATTCAGCACGGACCCCTCATTCATGCTTTGTTAGACGCAATACATCTACCCACTGCTATATCGATTATGAAATGTAAAGCACACACGAAGGTTACTGATACCATTTCTCAAGGCAATGATTTAGCTGACAGAACAGCTAAACAGACTGCTCAGAATCGCACATTAGACATGACAAAGCCAATAGTTCAGACACCAACACAGTGTATGACAATTAAGGATCCCACACTTGACGTAATTGACATACAGACACATGCCACAGCAGAAGAAATAAAGAAGTGGACTGAACTAGGAGGGATCCAGACAGATCAAGGATGGATGACGAAGGAGAAATCTGTATGGTTTCTCCCTGATTCCATGGTTCAAGCCATTATAGCTACAGTTCACAGTCCAGCACATTTAGGAGAAAAGGCTATGCTAGACAGCATTCAGCACATTTGGTTCAACAAACATTTACGAGCAGCAGCTAAACAAAAAGTTCGTACCTGTATGATATGTTGTCAGTTTAATCCAGGAAAGAGTGTTCCCGTAGAGCAGGGTGGATTTCAGCCTCCTGACCATCCTTTTGAAGTCCTCCAGATGGATTATATTCAGATGGAACGTTGTCGAGGATTCAAATATGTTCTCGTAGTTGTCTGCGCTCTCTCCCGTTGGACAGAGGCGTATCCCGTATCAGATTACACTGCCCCGACTACTGCCAAGCAGCTAGTTCGAGAATTCTTCCCACGGTACGGTTTACCACGTGTTGTATATTCAGATAACGGTCAGCCTTTCTCATCCGAATTAATGAAACATGTCTCACTCTTGTTGGGATATCAGTGGAAATTCCACTGTGTCCGACACCCCGAGGCAGCAGGTCTCGTAGAAAGACATAACCAGACACTGAAAATCAGACTGTCCAAAATATGTAGAGAGAAAGGTGTCGACTGGATAGTAGCATTACCAGTTGCACTCTTTTACATGAGAATGGTAGCACACTCTAGAACAGGGCTATCCCCGTATGAGGTGATCTTCGGTAGACCGCCGAATATGTGGGGGACGCCTATACCACGTAAAATAACTGATGTTGACTGTAATATGCTGACAGATTACCTGGCTTCCTTGATGTCTGCACTACAATCTTCTCGTTCACAGGTAGCTGCAGCCTTTCCCGACAACACTGAGGCGAAACCCCATGACGTTGTTCCGGGTAATCTTGTCTTTGTGAGAAATTTCGACAGGAAAAATCAACTGGAGCCCAGGTGGAAAGCACCCAAGTTGGTCCTGTTGACCACAAGAACAGCCGTGAAGATCGAGGGACGCAAAGGGTGGATTCATTCCAATCACATAAAAAAATTTCATGGACTACCTTCAGATATAGACACTGTGCCCTGCACTCCCTCACAGACTGATTCAAAACTTCCTTTTGTTGAACAGAATGACTCTCAGTGCTATAAATTAAAGCTTAGGCCCAAACAGTCGAGCAATTTGATTGTTTAAGTCCTCTCCAAGGTGAAGCGGTTGAATTGTCTCCGACATGTATCCCTTGGACCTGAGTAGAGAAAATACCCGAGAAATGTTGAAACGACAGGCGTATTGTAAATCACTGCGTAGCTACTGTATGAGGACATTATTAATTTTGTTTTTATTGAGTGTTTTAGTAATTATTACGAGTGTAATTTTGCACATATATCATCCTATCTCTAGACATGTTTATAATGTTGCTGCAGAACATTCTTTTAGTGACCTACCGCCACATGAATTATCTTATAGACTTGCGCTGCGCAATAACACATTCATTAGTATGTTACATCATTCCCATCAGACTAGTAATGCGACCAATTGTTGGGTGTGTGGCCGACTTCCTCCCTATCAGAATAACAAAGGAGTTCTGCCTTTCTTTCCACATCCATTCACACACAATGGCTCCTGTGGAGCATGGTTTAGTTTATTAAATTCCATAGACCCAGACACAGCAGTTTATCAACAACATTGGATATGGGGAAATCTGAATCTAGTTTTATTCAAAGTCTGTCACCCTAATAAGGAGGGTCACCCCAGTAGAACAGGAACTGATTTAGAGAATGAAGTGTATAAATTAGGTAATTTTACGCCTAATCTTATGATTTTGAATGTCAAATCCGAAGTTGAACTAATTCTGCCCACTATGTCAGTATTTCCAGTAAAGGGTGAATTATGTGTGAGAAAAGTTGGTTCCATACATATGGGCCATAGTAAATGTGTTACTACAGTAGAATATAGTGATCAAGGCAAATCTTCATTTAGAGCTTCTCGCCATTCTTACTTCATATGTGGTCAGACGGCATATATGCGTCTGCCTCTAGATTGGGATGGTACCTGTTACATAGCATTCCTTTTGCCACCTGTTTTCCTAGCTCCCCCTGATTATTATCGAAATGTTCATTTAGTACACAATAGAGAGCGAAGAGATCTCCCAGTTGTCGATTATACTGAGACAGCATGGGACAAGTATGTAGATTTCAATAAAGGTATCTTTCCCTATATAGGTACAATATCAAATAGTAAGCTGATACGCAGACTCACCAAGACTCTTGAAGCTGTAGTAAACGAGACTATAGCCGCCCTAGGCAATCTGACAGAGGAACAATCAGTGATGAGAATTGTTGTTCTCCAGAATCGTCTTGTCCTTGACGTCATCCTGGCCGATAGGGGCGGAGCTTGCAGGGTCATCGGATCCAGCTGCTGCATATTCATACCAGAAAATTCGCCATCTGTATATAAAGCTATAACACGCCTTCATAAGATTGTAAGCCAGATACACGAAAATCCAGGCACTTGGACGTGGTCCGGGTGGTTTTGGAGTGTGATATCAGCCTGGGGATGGAGAGTTTTATCCTTCCTAGGTATTGGCCTTCTTATGCTCTTCAGTTGTTGTTTATGCCTGCAAAGTGGACCAGCGATTTGTGGTCTGTGTGCCACATCATGCATTCCATATCACAGGTCTCGTTCAGAATGCCGGAAGGAAGAAGAAATGATGCTCCATGAGCAAATCAATGGAATGATGAAGATTGATGTCTCGTGAAGGGCAAGAAGGGGACAAGGAGGGAATGTGGAAATGTGGATTTTCCTGATCAGTTATGTCCCCTATCTTGGACCCCAACGGTTCTATATGCATGTTACAAGTACATGTATGTTCCCTCCAGTTCCAGTTTCTAAGACGCAAACATATGTGTGTCTACCGTCAACATGTTCTCTGTCAGATCCGCCATCACAGGGCTGGATATTCGATTCCTAAGTATGAAAGGCCACCGACTTTATATGGCTAAGTTACTTCATTTTTACAGTTCAGGCAAGTAGGCCCGATTCTGTCCTCAAGCCTTTCCCTGCTCTCTGTCTCTGACAGCTTCAGCTTGAGCTCGCATCTGTATCCATGAACTTTGTCCTACTCCCTGTGCAGCTAACGGTGCCTGCCTCGGCCAGTTTTCGCATGCCTGCCAAGAAGCTGTATTTCACCTTCGAATTATCTATTTTGCTCTTCAGCCGATGCATTCCTGTCCAGTGATTTAGGTAAACATTTCCTTTAGCTCACAAGCAAAGGACTCAGCCTTTCCGTCCTCCTGCAAGTGATTCATAGTCCTGCTGCCATGGAAAGTTTTCTATCCCTCGCATCTCATATAGACACTTAGACGCTTGTACACGCACACAGTCAGTATAGAATAGATTCTGTCCGAGAGTCTCTTCCTTGTGGATAACATAGTTCTTTAAACATAGGATGTTAGATATGATTTGGGATTAGGTTGACTTGACCCCCAGACTTCTCGTCTCCACATGTAGAGCTAAATGTCAAGTCCCCTTCACCCCCTAGTTGCACGTCAATTACACGTCATGCTGCCGCGCGCGCATCTATGCCAAGTATTATCTTATAGATCCACCTATGTCTGATAATTCTAACCAATCATGTTTCTTTTATTCCTTATTACGCCTAGTTTCGATTACGTACCTGTTTTGTCACTTTTCTTATCAAATGTTACGCCTTCTACATTCGTTTCATTGTAATGTACTTATTATAAAAATACATGTCTGTTAATAAATTATTGTACTTCACTTCCTGAACCCTCGTGGTGACGGAACCTGAAGGCCGCGACTCGAGTCGGCCATTTTGAATGGAATAAAGCCCATTAGAAAACCTCTTATACCACGGATTCTGCCTCTTGTTATTTTGAGCTATTTTACTTTATTTAAGATCCCGTATGAAATTCAGTCCGGTATTTTTATTTACCACATGTGAATCCTCAATGGATCCCCAGATCTATATGAGATTCAAGGAATTGGAATTGAAAATGTAAAAAAAAAAAAAGTTTTTAGTGAAAGGGTTGGCTCTGAAAAGAGTCTGTGTGTTTATGATGTGTATGTGATAACTATACATTATACAAGATACAGTCTTTGAAGTTCACCTTGTTGCCTGTCTCTGACAATTGAAAGCCATCATTTCTATATATACCCTCCATGTCAAAGTGTAAATTGTAGATGGAGCCCATGTTGTGGTTTCTGTGGAATGCAGAAATAGTTTTATTGACATGGTTCCTAGCTTTGTCTATCTGTGGACAGAATTTGTTTGACCACTTCCATTTCTGCCTTTGGCAAATATTAGAGAACACTAAAGCAGTGTGAGGGAAAAGTGCCATTAATTGAGCAAAGGTATCCTTTATCAGGATTTCCAGTCCAACCTCAGTAAGTGTGTCTAGGCCATTTCACAATCATGAGGTCTGGATGTTGGCAATCTGCAATGCTTACAACCAAGGCAGCAATTGATGGCAATGACTCTGACACTCACTGGCCAACCCACGTAATGGGCACATTAGGCAAACCCAAGTCCTTTTCAAAGCCACTCTTTCTAGCACACTCTCCAGCCCAAAACACAAAGCTATGACCCACAATACACAATCTAACCATTTTGAAGGCATGGAGGAGTAGCACACAGGAGACGGCTAGAGTTGATAGAGACAGTTTTCAAAATGAAAGGAATTTAAAATGGAGGACAGTACCTAATAAAAAAAAAATTGATCAGATGATGTAATGCAGGTAGCTAAAATTAGGTACTGACTTTGAGAAAAACGTAACTAGATCTGTGATTGGCTCTGCAAAAATTAAAACAATGTTATGCTAATTGGGATCTGCTTGTATTTCCAAACAGTCAACCACTGCTTCTATAGTTAAATTTGAAGCTAGTATGCTGCTCACAGAAAGTGTTATGAACTTTTGATAAGGCAGTGTAGGGGGAAGGGTTGTGAAGAGACTGAACTTTCAAACATAAAGGTAGAATGGTTCAAACACATTCCTTAGTATGGAGCAGTTATTTTCTAAATCAGTACTATCTTATAAAGTTAAACGTAGGTGCAAACATATAGTAGTATATTGTTAAATGGTTTAACGGACTCCCGCATAGATTCGCAAATCCTCGATGAAGTTACACGGGGCCGCGTTGAGTGTCGCCGAGGATTTACAAATTTGTGGGAAAAAAACAGGAAACATGGAAAGGGTTAAAAAACATACTGACCATTTAGAAGTGGCATAACAAAAAAGAAAGATGAAAGGAAGCCTGTGATTTACTAACTAGAGCACCATAAGTAAGAGCACATGGTCAGGGGTAGCTATTTTACCTGCTTTTCTACTGGGAAAGGAGGTGGTTTACAGATGTTTTGACTGGAGATTTCACATGAAAACAGATGTTAGCAGACATAGAAATACACCTGAGAGACAGCAAAGAGCTTTTACAGGTATGTTAATTAGGTTGTAGAACATAAAAATAAATTTAGAAAAAAAATTCAGAGTGAATGTAAGCTGAAAGAAAATGTATAGCTTCTAGACACTATACTAGAAGGGAAAATAGAAGGGTGCTTAGATGAGAACTTTAACAAAAAATAAAGTTAGCAGTGAAAGGAGAAAGAGGAGTTGGTATACTGAATAGATATTAATTTTATTATGCCAGTATAAATGAGTGTGTTAAGGAATTAGATGTGGATGCTTGCTGATAATATGTAATTTATTACTATGTAATTTTCATACACTCATACAGTCAGGCAAGCACTTAAAAACCCAGTTAAACTCATAAAAACATTTATCCACCCATCACACATACAGCCAGGAAGTGACTGCCACACTCACTTACACACCAATAAAACCATTCACACACCCATTTACTCACTTGCACATCCAAGTTTGAGTACTAGTGTGCCCTTACAGTCTGGGAGGGCATCCCCTGAATGCAATTTGCACCTCAGCAAGAGTTGTAAGAAAACTGTTTCAGCACTCTTGAGAAGGGGAACCCTGATTGTTGTTGGCCTTTAAATTAGGGCCCCTAAGGGTATTGGCTCTGAGAAAGAGAAAAAGGAGTAGTGAAAAGACTGGGCAAAGCTTCCAGAGAAGCAAGAGGATCGATGCAGGAATTAGTGTCTCCTCCCAAACCCAGTCCCCTGGGGAGCTCAAGGACAGACATCCTAAGAGGGATATGAGGCTGCAGCTGGCCCAGGGGGCTGCAGAGGAGAGAAAAGCTGAGGCTTAGTGCGCCTTGAAGGATAAAAGGGTCTTATTGGCTCATGAAGTGACTTTCAAGAAGGTGGACTTGAAGTACAAACAGCTGTGAGAGTCTAGTAAAAATGATGGAAGCAAAACTACTGTGTCCAGTGCAGAACAAAGAGTCTATACAGATCCTCCAGAATTTCACGATTTCGCGATTTGCCGAGAAATCGTCACTTTTGTAAAAATGCTGCGATTTTTACAAAGGTGCCCGCGAAATTGAAGGAATGCCTTTGGAATAGATTATTATCGTATGAAATAACACTTTTTGTGGTATTTCATACAATATTAATCTATGGTTAAGCAAATAGGCTAAGCCTGCCACCCCATGGCGAAGTGGTGAATAGCGGTTCCATTTCTTGGAGCAACAGATTCTCGTTTCTTTTCTGCAGCCAATTGCATCATCGCGCAGGACTCTTACTAAATCCAGCGCTGCATTGTTGCCTTACTGCCAACAGTACGCAGCGCTGCATTGTGTGAATGTTTGCAAAACTGGGCTCCTGTGTTCTGTTCCAGATGCTATGTGTGTGCCTTGATAAACACGTCACACAAGCCACCACTCACTGGCCTTTGTGCTGTGGCACAAGGGTTTAGCATTTTGCTTGCACAGTCTTTTTTTGTGCGAGCCTAGCCAATGGCATTTTTGGTATACAAATTTTAGAAGAAATTGTGTTGCGCAATATTCTCCTGGTGCACGCCAAATTTGTGCAGATTTGTGTCCTGGTTTGTCATAACCAGACATAGACAGTCGTTTACATTTCCACTTCCTTCAAACTGTGTGTACCTGCTGTTATTCTCTTTACTTGAGTCGCAAGAAATTCTTGAAAAAGTAATGACTACTTTATTTTTAAAACACATGTTGGAGTAACATTTGAAAACAAAGATTGAAAAAGTAGACTTGAAACTAACAACTGCAAAAATATCTCTGATGGAGAAATTTCTCTCTACAAATTCAATATGTATCTAAAACCTACCTGTCCCAAGTATGCGAACACTGGGTTTGAATGACAAATGCACTGTGCATCACAAAAGGTGGGAAGTACGTTGTTTTTATTTTTATTTATTTGGGGGTATTAAAAGAGGCTGACATTTCTTGCAAGGAGATAGTCATGTAAGGTGAATGGTTTGCAAGTCCATATTTTTAGTGTTTTTGTAATTATGTTGTCACATGAGACCCACGTTGCTCCACACATAAAATAACAAGTTTAGAGTTAGTATGGCTCCTAGATTAGATCAAAATCCTCTGTTCAGAAGTCTGCTTCTTAAGCAAGAAAAACTAATGCCAAGAGAAAAATCAGCTTTACTGTGTCTGTTTGTGGATGCTCGCCTCCCCCCCCCCCATTGGTTTATCTGTTTAAGCAAAATACATTGTAAAATTGGATTCACTTGTGCCATTGGCCACACTTAAAAAAACAATGCTGTCCTCAAAGACACCATATAAAGTACTCAGCTAATCGTTGATCTATTTTTGGAAGCATGTGAATTTCAGGATCAAACCTAGAATTTTTAAAAATGTGGTTCTAATATCATAGGGTTGATGTTGAGAGGCAATTCTTTTTATAGGAGTGGTGTTGGGGGACCTTCACTCTCTAGAAATATTTCAAATAATTTGTGAATCAAGGTGCCTTTTTAAGCTATTACATCAATGAGAGGCAGCCACTGTCTCCCTAATGCACATTCTATTCTATTAATGAACATACTGCACATTCAGTTTTTTTTTCTTGATGAACTGGTGCACGATCATCGCCTCTGCTAGACCAAAACAGTACACTTTCCTTTCTAGTTTCTGAATAAACCGTCCAAACCATTTCCTTATCCGATACTGGTTACACGGTTGCATGCTCCTTTTCATTTCTGAATAAAGCTCACACCTTTCTAAAACCTTCCCAAACATGCCCTTGCATTTTATTTCTGGCTAGCTCCTTGATTTTAAGATTATATTTTGTTGTTCTCTGTGATTGTGTCAAACGTGGTTAGTACTATATGGTTGTAGATATTGTCTCAATCTTCCTGAAACTTTGGGTTACTGTCTGTGCAAAAAAGGTGCAGTAGACTAGGACCATGAGGTTACAGTCATTTGGAAGAGGACAAAAGAGGATTACCTGGGGGACAGCACAGGTTTTTAAATCCCTTGCCAATCACCCCAGATGCGACACCACCCAGACAGAAATGGCACTTTACATAAGGATGGGGCTTATTAGGAATGGCTTGATGACCTATGGGGCTTGCGGGAATGCATGCTCCCTGCGCTCTGGATCCACTTCAGCTCATTAACAGCACCCCTCTGCTCTCGCCATACAGTCAGGAATACAGACAATGGCTTTTTACACACACCGGGAGCACAATTGTCAGTTTTTGTGTCAAAGCGGCAAAAAAACTGCCCTGGCCTACAAAAAAAGTTACATAGTGTTCCCCTTAATGGGTTGCCAGGGTGCACTGTCTCCCAAAACCTTACACAAGGGAGGTCATAGTATTGCAATTGCAATATTGTAATATAGTGCTTACTACCCCATACGAAGCGTCAAAGGGCTTTTTCGGCGAGAACAACGCTACTCTGGAACCCAAGAAGGATTAGTGTTGAATTAGTATAGTGAAATATGAAAGTAATTTGAGTGGTGGATAGGTCATTCAGTTATTTGGATTCAGTAGGATAGCGGAGGGATAGAAGAGGGAAAAAGGTTTGTATTTATATGTTACCCCTGCAGGGGTGCATGCATGGGCACTAGAACATCCCAAGGAGAAATACAGCTCCCTCCCACGAAGTTAGGACTGGAGCTGTGCTTCCGTAGCACTGCAGACACTTAAACATGCCTATTTCAAAGTGGAATACTCTGCTAAAACGGTTTCCAGGCTGAAAATGAATGATTATTTGTAATATAAAGTGTTGCAAAAATGATGCTAAATTTCAACATTTGTGCCTCTAAATTTCCATATTTGTGCCACTAAATTTGCTAATCCATGCTGTAATATCCTGGGGGTCTGTCTATATACCCAGAAACTTGGTGTGTTAAGAAATCAGTAACTTCTCCAAGAAGTGGAAATTTCTTTGTTGCAGATGAAGGACAGCATACTTTCAAAACTGTGCTTAAAGTACCTGCAAATATTTGCTGGATCCAAAGAGAAATGTGGGTGTGTGTGTTTCCATGGGTGTGTGACTGTGTGTGAGTGGATTTCTGGGTCTCTGAGTGGGTGTGTGAGTGGCTGTATAGGTTTGTAAGGGGGTGTGTGAGTGGTTTTCTTGGTCTGTGAGTGGGCGTGTGTGGCTGTATGGGTGTATAAGTGGGTGTATAAGTTGCTGTGTGGGTCTGTGAATGGTGTGTGAGTGGTTTATGGGTGTGTGTAAATGGGTGTGTTAGTGGTTATGCTGTATGGGTGTGTGAGTGGGTAGGTATGTGGGTGTGTGAGTAGGTGTGTAAGTGGCTATATGGGTTTGTATGCAGCTGTGTGAGTGGGTGTGTGAGTGCCTTTGTGGGTCTATGAGTGGTTCTCTTGGTCTGTGAGTGGATGTATGATTCTCTATATGAGTGTGTGAGAGGGTGTGTGAGTGACTACATGGTGTGTGTGTGGGTGTATGGATGTGTGAGTAGGTTTGTGAGTGGTTGTGTGGGGGTGTGAGAGAGTGTTAGTGGGCCTCCCCAACGGTAGATCAAGCAAAGAGTGGAATATATATCTATATGTGTGTGTATGTATGTATATATTATCTACTGGCGGTCGCCAGTAGATAGTTATAGTTAGGACCGTGTTTCCATAGGAAATCCGCAACATTCTATTTGGAATAACTTTGGCGCCGGTTGACGAATCCTCGCGAAATTTTCAAAATAGGTGGGGCGCTCCGCTCCGCTCCTACCCTGAAAGTCTCGGGGGGATTCGTCAAGCGGGGGCTGAGAAAAAAGGGGTGTCCCAAAACGCGTTTTCTCCATGCAATTTTCCATAGGGACCTTTAGTCCAAGGTACAGCCCGAACGGCTGAACAGAATTACTTGAAATTTGGCAGAGAGGTAGTCCTCAGGTCAGGGATGTGCCTTTTGCAGGTCTGGTGTCAATCTGTTCAGTAGTTCCTGAGAAAATCAAAAGTAAAATCATATATATATGTGGGCGGAGCCTAACCACACATCTCATCCTGAGATCTGATTGGCTGTCAGCACTTCATCCAAGAAGTGTTGGCAGCCATCTTGGGACCAATATACATGATAGCACCTCATTAAAAAGCATTGCAGTTAATAGAAGGTTTTAAGACTTTAGTTACATTATAAATCATTTGTTGATGGTACCATACTCATTTTAGGAATTGTGGTATGTTCTAAGGTGATTTCACCATGTGAAAAAGCCTTCTGCTGGGATATCATGATTGAGAGAAAAATATTTTCTCATGCTTTTCCCACAGAGGTTTGGAAGGTGATCTATAAGCTAAACTGAAAGCTTATTTTCTGTAAATTCACATTATCTTTCTCAGTCATGTGAGAATGAAGTCTGACATTCTCAGTAAAACATGTACATCCAACAAGGGCAGAGACTGTCAGTTGATTCCTTTGTGTTCTACTGCAGCTTCCCAGAGTGTTCCAAAGAACAACTAGAGCGCTAACAGTCCTACTTATGATAAACGTATGGCACACCTGAAGCCATCTTGATTGGAATAAACTGGTAACACTTAAAACATTTAATTTAAAAAGGAACACAATGAGGGGGTTCATTTTGCCATAGCAATTATGATTAATGCTGAATGAAGAAAATGAGGGCACATTTTGAGTGACTTCTCAAATCCTCTTCTATTTCATCAAAAAATTCTGACATGCAGACTGAAACATGCACTTTCAATACCAACAGCAGTTTTCCCTGGTGAGCAGTAGCTTTTCTACAGTGATCTAATGAGCAACTAGAGTGCTAACATTCAGAATTTATGGCAAATGTGTGACATATCTGAATACCTTCATGATGAAATCAAAGTAAAAAACTGAAAGCATTTCCTACTGAGGAGACTGCAGTACATGAGGAAATTAGGAAACTTCATAACAAATAAATCTCCCAAGATGGCCACCGGAGACAAAAGAGCCCAAATGTAGCCCAAAATCACCCAGATGTAGCCCAAATATATCCCAATGACAGAAGTGTGCAAAACACTTTTTATTTTGTGTTTTTGCAGTGTTATATAGTGCAGACTTGTCAGGTATTGGAGTGCTTTACATGAGCATTGGTTACATCACACAAGAACAAATTCATTTTTGGATCCTCCTTGTCCCCTCTACTTTTCAATCTTTACCTCACTCCCCTGATCAGCTCTCTTCGAGACAAAAATGTATCTGCATTTAATTATGCAGACGACATTCAATTAGTTTTCAATATCGACTCCTCGGACCAGTCAATTACCGATTTTCAAACCACCCTCTGTCACATCAGCAACTGGATGGGGGCTAACCATTTGAAACTGAATCCCGACAAGACCGAACTGGTTCTTATCGGAGGCCCTTCCAATCCTTGGAACTCTAACTTCTGGCCCATCAGTCTGGGTTCGCCTCCCCGTCCTTCCACCTCGGCAAAAAGTCTGGGAGTCATCATCAGTAACGACCTCTCAATGAAACCTCAGATTAACGCCACTGTCTCTGCCTGGTTTTTTTCAGCTGCGTAAAATCCGCAAAATTGCTCGCTTTCTTACTACGGAAGCCCTCACTCTGGCCCTCTTAGCTCTAGTGATTTCCAGAATCGACTACACCAATTCCTTATATGTAGGCATCCCTGACTATCAGCAAAAGCGCTTGCAACTCGTCCAGAATCAGGCAGCCCGCCTCATTTTCCATCAACCTAGGCACTGTCACACTCGCCCTTTGTTAAAATCCTTGCATTGGCTCCCTGTCTCAGAACGTTGCAAATTCAAGCTGGGGTGCCTCATCTTCAAATCCTTGGCTGGTCTCAGCCCTGTGTTTATCTCTTCTCTCATCCGCCCCTATGTTCCTACTCGCAATCTGCGCTCGGCCCATCTGGCCCTCCTCAAAGTTCCCAGAATTAAGCGCAAGAAATGGGGCGGTCTTAGATTCTCGTTTCTCGCCCCGTCTTTTTGGAACATTCTCCCCTTGGATATAAGATTGGCCCCATCTTATCCCCACTTTAGATCTCTTCTTAAGACTCACTTCTTCCGTTTCGCTTATAACTAACTTCTCCCCCTTCTTTTCCTCCCACCCCTTCCTTCCCAGGTAGCTGCTTACCCTAGCGCCAAGAAACCGCATGGTGAACGTTGCGCTTTACAAGTCTCTTTTACATTACATTACATTACATTTTGGTTGTAGACATGGGGAGACTAAGTGATTTGACCAGAATCACAGAATGTCGAGCTGAAGCAGAAACTCCAACCTGGTTCCCCAGTTGCAAAGTCTGCAGTTCTGGAAGTAACACCACATCCTCTCCCCTAAGTGCAACATTTAATCAAGTGGTCAACTGGATAAAAAAACATAAAGGTAACAAATAATTTAAAAGTGCTTTGTCGCTATTTTAAAACTCAGAAAATATGTCCTTATTTTAGTCTTTTAGAGCACTAACCATAATTTTGATGCCAATAAGACCCTCTGATATATGTAATTTCTAAAGGAAATGCTCTAGGTAAGATGACGTCAGACGTTCCACACTTTTGTAATAAATATAGAATGTTAGCAATCTAGTTGTTCATTAGGATACTGTTGAGAGGCAGAGGCCAGGGGCACGGACTCTGAAAATTGAGGGCAGGTAGGAGGGTGCAAAGGCAACAATTTAACCACACTGAGCAGGCAGGAAGGGCCGTGGCAGCACAACAGACTATGGAGGGCAGTGGAAAGGGGGGCAGGGGCAACAAACCAACAATACAGGACTTGCAAGAGAGGCTGTGGCAATGTAATAGACCATTGTGGGCAGAAGGAAGAGGCAATGGTAGTACAACCATACATGCCAACAGACCCGATTCAGCCAGGAAACGTCCAATGTTTTTAAGCTCAAATGGGCTTTATTTGATCTGTCTCCTGTCTACAATCTCCTCTTTTTCAATGTAACTCAAAGGGGAAAATCAATACCCCAGTTTTTTTTCAAAATCTCCTTTTTACCAAGTTCAAAATGTTCGCAAGTATGGTACATTGGATCATGGAAGGAAATGGGGTAGGGACATGGACTTGGATAACAGAGGACAGGAGGGACATGGAGAGGTGCACCAAACTGACCCTGCAGGGCAGGCATCAGGGTTTGCAGCAGCACAATACACCACACAGGGCATGTGGGACGGGAGTGCAGCACAACAATCCATAGAAAGCAAGAGGGAGGGGACAGGACCATGCACATGGACAACAGAGAACAGAGGGGCAAGAGGCAATGGTAGCTAGCTGACCATAATAGAGAGACAGGAGAGAAAGCTGCAGCATAACAGACCATAAAGGGCAGGAGGGAGCGATCAGGGGCATTACAATGGAACAGACAAGCCAGGAGGGAGGGAGTAGGGGTCTGCACATGTAAACAGAGGGCTGGGGGCAAGGGGGCAGGGCAGGAGCAGCAAGATAGCCATGGAGGTCAGGCAGGATGGGCACTAGAAGCAAGACACACCATGAAGAGCAACAGTGAGACTTTGATGGCATACACACAGACCATGGAGGGAAGGTGGGAGGGGTTCAGGGGCAGCTAACTGACCACACAGGGAAGGTGGGAGGGGCCATGGCAGCACAGAAGACCATGCATGGCAAGTGGGAGGGTTAGTGGCAGCACAATGGCTATGATGGGCAAGAAGGAGGGTGCAGGGGCATGCACAGAGGACGATGGAGGATAGAAGGGAGGTTCAGGACCTGTGCACAGACAAGAAAGTTCAGGGGAAGGGGCCTCACAACAGACCGCAAGGGGCAGGCAGGAGGAGCAGTTGCAGCACAACAGACCAGGGAGGGCAGAAGGGTGTGGCAGTACAATGGACCATGTAGAACAGGAGGAAGAGGATAGGGGCATGGCATGTGCACAGGCAGGGTGGAGGTGGCAGGGACAGGTTACAGTCATCTGACAATGCTAGGCAGGTGGGAGGGGAGTGGCAGCTCAACAGAACACTCAGAGTAGATAGGAGTGGCTGGTCCATGGAACATGGTGGGCAAAAAGGATGGAGCAGGGGCATGCACAAAGACATCGGAGGGCAGGGGGAAGGAGAATAGGGGCAGCAAGCTAAGCACAGAGTTTAAGCAGGAGGTCAATGATGGGGCATAGAATTGGGCAATGGAGGGCAGGAGGAGTGGACTGGTACATCATACTAAATTGAGGGCAGTGGCAGCACATCAGACCATGCATGGCAGGAGGGAGGAGGCTAGTCCATGGATTCACACAACAGAGGATAGGGAGGAGGGGGATGGGGCAGCAAGCTAACTGTTCAGAGAAGGCGAGTATTAGGAACTTTATTGTTTTTAAAACGTGTGTCTGTGCGAACTACTTAAAATATGAAGAAGTATGCAGCATAATCTCACTTTTATTCAGGAAGAAGAGGACGTTTGTGACTGTGACTCTGGGCTCACTAGGCAGAAACACCCCCTTACCCTCCACCCCCTATCGCAAAATGTAATGCCCGTGAAAAGGGTAGGTGAACACAGTGTTATATAGAACATAGTCCTGAGAGCACGATTGAAAATGAAAACTAGATATAGTGTATGGTATAAACTATGCACCAAAAAGTGTGATATAAGATGAACCGGGCGTGAAATATAATATGCAATACATTGTGCGCAATGACAGATTCATTGGAAAGCGCGAGATAGCACAGGCACTAGCGCGTGCTATGCGATATGCGCCTTGGAGTGTAATATGCACAGCGCAGTGTTGTGTAACCTAACTAGTCTCTAAAGTTGTAATATAAAATATGTGCTGGGGAGTGTAACGTTGCATATGCACTGTGACAAAGATATGGATCCCAGATTGTAATATGTATGGCATAGCACTGTGCGTTATAACATAGGCATCGAGGAAGGCACGTTAGATGGGGCAATATAACCCGTGCGAAGACAAGTGTGGCATGACATATTCACGGGGTGGTGTTACAGTGCACATGGGCTAGAGAGTGTCATAGCATATGCACTAGCTAGTGGAATACAACACAGAGGTGTGTGGCACTCAGCAGGCAATGGTGGGTGTAACACAGCATTGGGCTCTGCCAGGAGCGCGCTGTGACTCTCAAGTGATGTTCGTCCCCTTTCCAGAGAGTAAAATAAAAAGTATTACACATCCGGCAGTGGATGTGTGTTTTATTAACCGTGAGGGGGGTTTCTTGCATAGTTTTGGTCGAATTTTTGTCGAATCCCCTTTGAATGGCTTGGTGTGCATGTGTATTAAATGTGCCCGTCAATATCTACCCATGTTTGTATAAATAAACGACAAGGGTGTCTACCGGGATTAGGCACGGTAGGGCATCAGACATGTCAGAGCTTCACTAGTGGTGTACATACATTCCACGTGGATTCATTGTATGCATAGTCGCCTTTTAATGAATATCACGCAAATCGTCATGGTGATAGGTACGTACGGTTTGTCCAGCATGTCCTAGGTGTGTCTATAAATATATATTTTTTAAAAATAATAAAAAACAGTGGCCAGCCCTGGGGATTGGGGTCAAAAAAATATAATTAGGAGACAGGCCCTGGGGGATGGGGTCATCAGGGCCAATAAATTAGAATAAGAAGGGGAACCACACAGCCCCCCTTCTTAAAAAATTAAAATCAATAAAAGACTGGCATCGTGCCGGAGGCCAAGCCCCCTCCTTGCAGCACTCTGCAAACGCGCCCCCTGGCGAGTTGTAAGTTGGGGAATTAATTCCTCTTCAATACTGAGGGTCCCTTAGGGCCAACTAGCCCAACAGGCATCTCCAGTATGCGCCAGGGAGCTGCGCTGCAGACAGGTGTTCTGAGGCCAAGCCCCTTTTTACACCTCTCTGCAACGCAGCTCTGTGGCGCTTACTGGAGGTACCTAGTGGTCTAGTTTGACCCTAGGGACCCTTAGGATTCAAGGGGACTTAATCTCTCAACTTAGAACAGCCACAGGGCGCGTTTACACAGTGGTGAAGGGAGGGGACAGGGCCTGAGGTGACGTGTGCAAACACGCACTATGGCACGTTTTAAATTGGGGATATAATTTTCCTTCAATACTGAGGGCCCCTGGGGGCTAACTAGCCCACCAAGTGCTTCCAGTAAGCGCCACTGAGCTGCATTGCAGAGTGGTGGTCCAGGCCGTGCCACTTTTTACACCTCTCTGCAACGCAGCTCTGTGGCACTTACTGGAGGTACCTAGTGGGCTAGTTGGACCCTAGGGACCCTCAGGATTCAAATGAACTTAATCTCCCAACCAAAAACGGACACAGGGCGTGTTTACACAGTGGTGAAGGGAGGGGACAGGGCCTGAGTTAAGGTGTGCAAAAACGCCCTGTGGCCTGTTTTAAGAGGTAGTTTTAATCCCCCTGCCCTATTATATACTAGGGGCTTACAGAGGAGGTCATGCTAATCACAGGGGGACCCCAACGCATAATGTTCCCTAGTGTATGTAGGTGTTTTCACTGTATTCTAAGTGTCTTTTAACATAGCACTGGCTCTAGGACTGGTTAGTCAGACTCAGTTACCACCAGTATCCGTCTGAAAAAGTTGAGGGTACAGGATGATTTAGCAACAAGGCTTCTTTCTGCTCTTCTTTTTGTTCTTTCTGCACGTTATCCTTCTTCCTGCACTTTTCTTCGTCTTTGAGGACTTCTGTTGCTTCTTTCTGCACTTCTTTTTTTTCTTTATGTGCATTTTTTCTTCTTTCTTCACATGTCCTATCTCTGTAGGCATAGTTAGAAATTAGCATTTAAAAAACCTTTGAAATTCACAGAACAAACCATAGGTTTCAGGCACGTTATAGTTAGGAATTAGCATTTAAAAAACCTCAGAAATTCACTGAAAAAACCATAGGTTTCAGGGGTGTTATAGTTAGCTGGACTTTTCACTTGTACAAAACCATTGAAATTCCCCCGTTATAGTTAGTTCAGCTAACTATAACTCGCGCGCCCGCAATGCACTGCTGATGTCGTCACATATTACATCACTCATGACATGGTCAGTGACATCACTCATGACATCACTGATGACATCTCAAATGACATCACTGATGACATCACTGATGACACCATCCTTGTGATAGAGTGGCAGACCTCCTCTCCCCTAATATAACCTTTGATACACACATTCAAACATAGAAACAAAAATTTTCAAAACAATGGACATACCAATACCAGTTACAACAACCTATTCAGTAATTCTAAGATCCACATACACATCCGCTCATTCACCAACAGTCCTATACAGTCACTCATACATGTACTCACTCATCATATGTACTCATACACCTATACATCCGGTTACACAACGCCACTCATCCATAGAGTTACTCACACACATAGTCACTCATGCTGATAAAGAATCAAACATCCATTTACTTGCATATACAGTTATACACACACCACCACACTTACTTCTACAGAAACTTACACATACTTAGGGCCTCATGTAGGTAAATAAATTTTACCAGTTCTAAAATACCGAGCCGTACCGAATCGGTAAATAAGAATCGGTAAGTTACATGTAGGTAAAAATTCGGTAACAGTTACCGAATCGGTAACATTCGGTAATTAAGAATCGGAAATGACCGAATCGGTAAATACCGAGGTGGTATATACCGAATCGGAAAATACCGAGGTGGTATATACCGACTCGGAAAATACCGAGGTGGTATATACCGAATCGGAAAATACCGAATCGGCATGTACGGATTCGGTAAAGAAAATCACATGACTTGACGAAACAGCTAATCAAGTGCAACGACAACCCACCCAACAAGGAACAGGCCACACCCAGGCAGGTGTACAAAATTAGCCGAAGTGGCCACACCCAGGCAGGTGTACATAATCAGCCGACCCTGGAGAGGCTTGGAGTGCAGAGGAGAGGCAAGGAGCCGTTGCATGTGCGAGCGGGTAAACGAACAGCATGTCCAGCCAGAGAACACAGAAAGACGGAGGGGAAAGGAGGAGGAAGCTGAAATTTAGCCCCAAGGAACTCCAGGTGCTGGTGGAGGAGGTGGTGAAGCAGCACCACAAGCTGTTCAGAAGGCAATCCCTGCAAGTGCCTGAGGTGGAAAAGCGCAACATATGGCTGGCCATCCAGGCGCAGGTCAATGCTGTGGGAGTGACCCACAGGGACATTGAGGTACTCAAAAAGCGCTGGTATGACCTCCGGATTGTAACCAAGAGGAAGATGGGCGACATCCAGAAGGAGGCCAGCCAGACCGGAGGTGGAACCAACAGGGCACCTGCCCTCACCGAACTGGAGGAGCTGGTGGCGGCCACAATCGAGCAAGAGAGCGTCGTGGGACTTGGGGACGCCGACAGCTCTGCCAGAGCCGCAACACACCAAGGTAAGACGAAAGCACAGCAATGTAGCCCCCCCAACCCCTATCCCACATCCCCCAATTGTGAATCGAGAATCACACTGCAGTCCACACGTGTCAGTGCAGACAGGCAATGCATTCCGGGAGATGTAGTCAGGGCAACACTAACCATGACGTAAATGTTACAGGGCAACAAGGCATGTCACACACTCGAGGCACAAGGAGACAGGGGACATATTGGAATGTGAAATGATTTATTGTGACGCATGCAATGCAGCCCTTCGGGGACACTGAGCCAATGTTGTATTTCTGTCCACAGATGTGACACCATGCAGGACAGGGCATGCTGCAGGAGAGACGGCACACCGGCCACATATATCGCCGCAAGCCAGCACATGTTCAGACCAGGGAGCAGGCCCACTGGCAGCCGCACCACCTACACAGCCAGCCTCGCCGCACACAGAGCCAGCATCACCTCACCCAGAGCCAGCATCACCACCACCAGAGCCAGCATCGCCACTCATGTTCGAATCACCAGCCACATCCCCGCTTGCAGGCGTGAGAATGAGGAGGCGTCCAGCAGCCAGGCTACGAGCCTTAGACACCTCGTCAGACGACAGCATGGGACCAGAAGACCGCACCGGGCCCCAGGAAGGGAGCCATGCCACTGTGCCCCACACCTCACAGGCAGCACAGACGGAAGCAAGAGGGCGCCGCAGGTCGCGTGTCCAGAGTCCACCAGCACCCACTGACGGCCATGGTGTCTTCTTGGGGCTCGAGGGCCAAATGTTAAAGCAACAGCGCCTGCAATCAAAGGCAGTCATGTCAGTCCAGAGGCACATGCGGGTGATGACGACAACATTAGTCAACATGGACACTAACATTAGCGGCATGGCTGCGGGCATTCGGGACATGTCCCAGTCTATCCAGCAGTTGTGCAGCAAACTAGATGCTGACATCGAAGCACGGCGCCGGGAACGCCAGAGAAGGGACACCACCAGCAGGGCACTCAACCGTCTGGCAACTGCGACTTCTCTACTGTGCCGGCGCTCTGTGACGATGCAGGAGGGCCTCACACAGTGCTGCAGCGACCTGTCTCGGGGGATGGTGCAGGTGACAAGTGCACTAGGGGTGCTATTGCCTAGTCAGGCGTCGACAACTGCTGCAGGGGATGCTGCGGAGAGCATCGACACCAGCAGCAGCATCACACCCCCGTCCCAGAAGCACGCAGGAGCAGCAGGCGGCTTGGGGTTGGCTCTAGTGAGGATGCTCAGGCCGTGCAACCCACCACTGCAGCGCGTATGCGCAAACATTGATGTTGCCCTGCTTTGCCACTTCCCATTGGGTGACGTAACCCTGGACATACTACTTGTATAGATGGTATATTGCCAGATTGGCCTGTTCATGTGTTCATGGCGTGGTGCCACATTAAAACTACGTCATGACTTCTCACAACTCGCTGTGTCCCCTTACTTACTCAGAAATAGTTGGCTGTGATCTCTGCCCGTCTCTCTCTCCCATCGATTGCAGTTGGCACTCTAGCTGCGTTGCCCTCTGGCTGGCCTGACTCATCCTCGTTGTCCTCATGATATGTTAGTTCCACATCTGTCCCTTTTTTCGTGGCAAGGTTGTGCAGCATTGCACAAGTGGCAATAATCTTGCAGCAGGTGATGGGTTTGTACTGGCGTGCGCCTCCGCTCTTGTGCAGGCAGCGGAACCTGCTCTTCAGTAGTCCAAACGTGCGCTCCACCACATTGCGTGTTGTTTTGTGTGCCACGTTGTATCGAGTCTCACTCTGGGTTGCTGGGTGTAGGTAGGGAGTGAGGATGAATGACCGGCATGCATATGCACTGTCGCCTGGATGAGTGAAAGGGAACCATCAGTAACATGCCTCATGACACTATGATTTGCAGGTTTCAAGGGGCGTCACTGTTACTTACCTAGCAGGTATCCCTCTCCAAATTCTCCGGCACTCAGTCGTGTGTATATCCCACTATTCTGGAAGATGTAAGAGTCGTGGGTGCTCCCAGGAAACTTTGCAACAATATCTGTGATGATGTTCCCTGCATCACAGATCACCTGCACATTGATGGAGTGGGTGGACTTCCTGTTCCTGTAGATGTGCTCTGTATCAGCTGGTGGACAGATTGGGATGTGTGTACCATCAATACAGCCGATGACATGGGGGAACTGTGCCATGTGATAAAAGTCTGTTTTTGTTTTCTGCAGTGCAGCCTGTGTGTTGGGGAAGCTGATGTAGTGGTGCATTCTCTGCATCATGGCATCCAGAAACTTCCTGAAGAAACGTGACAGGCAACTCTGGGATACCCCACCCACCGCAGCTATCACCACCTGATAACTGCCGGATGCCAGCAGATGTAGGCTGCAGAGCACCTGCACATGTGGGGGTATGGCGTGCGCCCTTCTTATTGGCTGGTCCAGGCGTGGGTGTAGGTCCCTGATTAAGTCCATGATGGTTTCGGGGTCTAGCCTGTACCTCTCATGTATCTCTGCATCAGTCAGCTGGAATAGTGTGATGCGCTGTCTGTAGATTTGTTCCTCCCGTCGCCACACCCTCAGTCCTGCTGCCTGTAGACGTAGGCGCCTTGCAATGACGTACATAGCGGCCATGTTGTCCACGCTGTAGCATTTTGGGTTTGCATTTATCCATTGTTGATGGTTACCACCTGCTTTTCATCCGTGTTAATTACCGACTCTTATTTAACGAATTTACAGGATTTCTTAATTACCGAGTGCTCCTACATGTCATTTTAAAATTTTACCACTTCATATTTACCACTTCATGTTTACCGATTCGTTAATTTTGTATTCGGTAAATTTGAATCGGTATTTTAGAATTCGGAATATATGAATCGGTATTTACCGCCTCATATTTACCGAAAAGTGGTTTTTGGACTCCTACATCTCACTTGTCTGAATACCGGTCGGTAACGGCATATTTACCGAAAATCGGCCGTTACCGACCGGTATTTGGCTACCTACATGAGGCCCTTAGTCTTTTAAACAATCACTTATAGAAACACATACTTATTCATACAGGAACTCTTTTAATCTCTCACTCTCACACATACTCACTTATATACACAAATAGTCACATATACTAGTTTAAAACATGTGTAGTTACTCATAAAGACACTATTGAGACAGTCATTCACTCACTAACACACCCATGCACACACTCATCCACCCATACAGTCCTGCACGCATGCTGTCTTCAACACATACAAACAGTGAGTCACTCATTCATGCACCTATGCACTACATAATACCCCCCACCGAACCATACAGACGCTCAGACACTGATACTCCCAAAAGCAAATAATAACCTATATAGACACTCATGTAGCTACTCACCAACCCATGCAGCCACTTATACACTTAGGGCCTCATGTAGGTAGCCAAATACCGGTCGGTAACGGCCGATTTTCGGTAAATATGCCGTTACCGACCGGTATTCAGACAAGTGAGATGTAGGAGTCCAAAAACCACTTTTCGGTAAATATGAGGCGGTAAATACCGATTCATATATTCCGAATTCTAAAATACCGATTCAAATTTACCGAATACAAAATTAACGAATCGGTAAACATGAAGTGGTAAATATGAAGTGGTAAAATTTTAAAATGACATGTAGGAGCACTCGGTAATTAAGAAATCCTGTAAATTCGTTAAATAAGAGTCGGTAATTAACACGGATGAAAAGCAGGTGGTAACCATCAACAATGGATAAATGCAAACCCAAAATGCTACAGCGTGGACAACATGGCCGCTATGTACGTCATTGCAAGGCGCCTACGTCTACAGGCAGCAGGACTGAGGGTGTGGCGACGGGAGGAACAAATCTACAGACAGCGCATCACACTATTCCAGCTGACTGATGCAGAGATACATGAGAGGTACAGGCTAGACCCCGAAACCATCATGGACTTAATCAGGGACCTACACCCACGCCTGGACCAGCCAATAAGAAGGGCGCACGCCATACCCCCACATGTGCAGGTGCTCTGCAGCCTACATCTGCTGGCATCCGGCAGTTATCAGGTGGTGATAGCTGCGGTGGGTGGGGTATCCCAGAGTTGCCTGTCACGTTTCTTCAGGAAGTTTCTGGATGCCATGATGCAGAGAATGCACCACTACATCAGCTTCCCCAACACACAGGCTGCACTGCAGAAAACAAAAACAGACTTTTATCACATGGCACAGTTCCCCCATGTCATCGGCTGTATTGATGGTACACACATCCCAATCTGTCCACCAGCTGATACAGAGCACATCTACAGGAACAGGAAGTCCACCCACTCCATCAATGTGCAGGTGATCTGTGATGCAGGGAACATCATCACAGATATTGTTGCAAAGTTTCCTGGGAGCACCCACGACTCTTACATCTTCCAGAATAGTGGGATATACACACGACTGAGTGCCGGAGAATTTGGAGAGGGATACCTGCTAGGTAAGTAACAGTGACGCCCCTTGAAACCTGCAAATCATAGTGTCATGAGGCATGTTACTGATGGTTCCCTTTCACTCATCCAGGCGACAGTGCATATGCATGCCGGTCATTCATCCTCACTCCCTACCTACACCCAGCAACCCAGAGTGAGAGACGATACAACGTGGCACACAAAACAACACGCAATGTGGTGGAGCGCACGTTTGGACTACTGAAGAGCAGGTTCCGCTGCCTGCACAAGAGCGGAGGCGCACGCCAGTACAAACCCATCACCTGCTGCAAGATTATTGCCACTTGTGCAATGCTGCACAACCTTGCCACGAAAAAAGGGACAGATGTGGAACTAACATATCATGAGGACAACGAGGATGAGTCAGGCCAGCCAGAGGGCAACGCAGCTAGAGTGCCAACTGCAATCGATGGGAGAGAGAGACGGGCAGAGATCACAGCCAACTATTTCTGAGTAAGTAAGGGGACACAGCGAGTTGTGAGAAGTCATGACGTAGTTTTAATGTGGCACCACGCCATGAACACATGAACAGGCCAATCTGGCAATATACCATCTATACAAGTAGTATGTCCAGGGTTACGTCACCCAATGGGAAGTGGCAAAGCAGGGCAACATCAATGTTTGCGCATACGCGCTGCAGTGGTGGGTTGCACGGCCTGTGCATCCTCACTAGAGCCAACCCCAAGCCGCCTGCTGCTCCTGCGTGCTTCTGGGACGGGGGGTGTGATGCTGCTGCTGGTGTCGATGCTCTCCGCAGCATCCCCTGCAGCAGTTGTCGACGCCTGACTAGGCAATAGCACCCCTAGTGCACTTGTCACCTGCACCATCCCCCGAGACAGGTCGCTGCAGCACTGTGTGAGGCCCTCCTGCATCGTCACAGAGCGCCGGCACAGTAGAGAAGTCGCAGTTGCCAGACGGTTGAGTGCCCTGCTGGTGGTGTCCCTTCTCTGGCGTTCCCGGCGCCGTGCTTCGATGTCAGCATCTAGTTTGCTGCACAACTGCTGGATAGACTGGGACATGTCCCGAATGCCCGCAGCCATGCCGCTAATGTTAGTGTCCATGTTGACTAATGTTGTCGTCATCACCCGCATGTGCCTCTGGACTGACATGACTGCCTTTGATTGCAGGCGCTGTTGCTTTAACATTTGGCCCTCGAGCCCCAAGAAGACACCATGGCCGTCAGTGGGTGCTGGTGGACTCTGGACACGCGACCTGCGGCGCCCTCTTGCTTCCGTCTGTGCTGCCTGTGAGGTGTGGGGCACAGTGGCATGGCTCCCTTCCTGGGGCCCGGTGCGGTCTTCTGGTCCCATGCTGTCGTCTGACGAGGTGTCTAAGGCTCGTAGCCTGGCTGCTGGACGCCTCCTCATTCTCACGCCTGCAAGCGGGGATGTGGCTGGTGATTCGAACATGAGTGGCGATGCTGGCTCTGGTGGTGGTGATGCTGGCTCTGGGTGAGGTGATGCTGGCTCTGTGTGCGGCGAGGCTGGCTGTGTAGGTGGTGCGGCTGCCAGTGGGCCTGCTCCCTGGTCTGAACATGTGCTGGCTTGCGGCGATATATGTGGCCGGTGTGCCGTCTCTCCTGCAGCATGCCCTGTCCTGCATGGTGTCACATCTGTGGACAGAAATACAACATTGGCTCAGTGTCCCCGAAGGGCTGCATTGCATGCGTCACAATAAATCATTTCACATTCCAATATGTCCCCTGTCTCCTTGTGCCTCGAGTGCGTGACATGCCTTGTTGCCCTGTAACATTTACGTCATGGTTAGTGTTGCCCTGACTACATCTCCCGGAATGCATTGCCTGTCTGCACTGACACGTGTGGACTGCAGTGTGATTCTCGATTCGCAATTGGGGGATGTGGGATAGGGGTTGGGGGGGCTACATTGCTGTGCTTTCGTCTTACCTTGGTGTGTTGCGGCTCTGGCAGAGCTGTCGGCGTCCCCAAGTCCCACGACGCTCTCTTGCTCGATTGTGGCCGCCACCAGCTCCTCCAGTTCGGTGAGGGCAGGTGCCCTGTTGGTTCCACCTCCGGTCTGGCTGGCCTCCTTCTGGATGTCGCCCATCTTCCTCTTGGTTACAATCCGGAGGTCATACCAGCGCTTTTTGAGTACCTCAATGTCCCTGTGGGTCACTCCCACAGCATTGACCTGCGCCTGGATGGCCAGCCATATGTTGCGCTTTTCCACCTCAGGCACTTGCAGGGATTGCCTTCCGAACAGCTTGTGGTGCTGCTTCACCACCTCCTCCACCAGCACCTGGAGTTCCTTGGGGCTAAATTTCAGCTTCCTCCTCCTTTCCCCTCCGTCTTTCTGTGTTCTCTGGCTGGACATGCTGTTCGTTTACCCGCTCGCACATGCAACGGCTCCTTGCCTCTCCTCTGCACTCCAAGCCTCTCCAGGGTCGGCTGATTATGTACACCTGCCTGGGTGTGGCCACTTCGGCTAATTTTGTACACCTGCCTGGGTGTGGCCTGTTCCTTGTTGGGTGGGCTGTCGTTGCACTTGATTAGCTGTTTCGTCAAGTCATGTGATTTTCTTTACCGAATCCGTACATGCCGATTCGGTATTTTCCGATTCGGTATATACCACCTCGGTATTTTCCGAGTCGGTATATACCACCTCGGTATTTTCCGATTCGGTATATACCACCTCGGTATTTACCGATTCGGTCATTTCCGATTCTTAATTACCGAATGTTACCGATTCGGTAACTGTTACCGAATTTTTACCTACATGTAACTCACCGATTCTTATTTACCGATTCGGTACGGCTCGGTATTTTAGAACCGGTAAAATTTATTTACCTACATGAGGCCCAAAGTGAGAGACTGATACAGATATTTACATATTTAAACATTACTCACTAAGCCATGTATTCACTAAGATACACTTAATCAGTCAGTTATACGATCAATTTTTCAAAAAAAAAATCATCCATTTAGACACTCATATACCCATTTATTCTTCCATCGACCTTGAGATATACATATATAAAACATATGTAATTTTCAGAAAAACACACATTCACTGGATGATGTCATCAGTGATGTCATCAGTGATGTAATTTGAGATGTCATGAGTGATGTCACTGACCATGTCATGAGTGATGTAATAATTGACATCATCAGCAGTGCATTGCAGGCGCGCGAGTTATAGTTAGCTGAACTAACTATAACGGGGGAATTTCAATGGTTTTGTACGAGTGAAAAGTCCAGCTAACTATAACACCCATGAAACCTATGTTTTTTTCAGTGAATATATATATGGGCGGCAGAGCGCACAAACAAAAAATAAATTAAATTGGGTACAACTTACTGGAGTCCGTCCCCTTCTTGATCCAGGATTAAGCGGATCGTTCGAGGAAAGGTTGACTGCTATATATATATATATATATATATATATTTTTTTTTTTTTATATATATATATAGATAGATATATAGATATGGGGAGCCGTTTATTTCTTTTGGCAAAAGACTAACCCTGCACAGAGCACTTTACCAGCGTCGGGGACCAGATCAGACTGGACCACAGTGCCTAGCAGCCTTTGCGCCAGGAGGCCCCAGCGCGCATTGTGTGCGTCAGACGTCGCTCTTAAGCGGCCGCGGGCTCCCGCAGGGCGGGAGACATTTATTTCTTTTGGCAAAAGACTAACCCTGCACAGAGCACTTTACCGGCGCCAGGGACCAGATCAGACCGGACCACAGGAGGCGCCAGCGTGCATTGTGGGCATCAGGCGGCGCTCTTAAGCAGCCGTGGGCTCCTGCATCCCGGTACGCAGGCGAGCGTGCCCGGGCCGGGCCAAGGGCGGGCCCATCTGCACCCGTCTTAGACCGAATGAGACCGGGCTGGGCCAACCCCCTAAATTCTTTGTTTCTGGGACAGTCTATAATCCTGTGGTGAGATATTATTTCCTACTTGCTTCCCTCCCTGCTATTGTTTCTGTGTCGTTATCATGAGTAAACGTAAATTAGGTGCTGGGCAGGGCTTTGATGGGACACTTGACACCTTTCTATTGAGGGTTGAGTCCGCACTTATCCACGAGATAAAGCTTACGGAACGCAGACTATCCTTGTAGCCCTTGCCCTCACAGTCCAGACCTGCCCCCACCGAGCTGCTTGCTCTAAATAGTCATGAAACGCCCCCCCCCCCGAATTAGCCTAACACAACATTCAGAGTCGGAAATAGAAACAGTCTCCCCTAAATCTCCCGATTTGGAAAGTGGATCTGATAGGCTCAGTGCAATTACCAGAGGACGGAAAACTAATTTGAGCCCTGAAACCATCAATGAACCCTAGTCGAAAATAAGGAAGGGGCGCGGGCCTCAGAAACAACCTAAACCCAGCCCAAAACCAGTTGGGAGGAAGCTCAGATCCACTACTAAAGATAGGGCTCCGGATAAAGGGCCCTCCGCATCTGTTGTACATACTGCAAAGGAGAGGTTACCTGAATGCGGACATGAGGAAGACTACTGGGGCAGATTAGAGACTTTGGTGTCTGTATTATTAGATTCAATACTGCAAAAAAAAACTCTGGTGGAATCTAGACTTGCAAAACTGGAGGAACTTGTCACCAGCAAAACCACAGTTCATACGGCCTCTTGTCAATGTACAGGAGTGGACAGTATCCGCAACAGGGGGATGGATAAGAGGGTGGATGAAGCCGGGAGTAGCTCTACTAATGGGCAGGCTCAAAATCAAACCACCAATTCAACTACAGTTCAGCTAATCCCTCCACTCAGACTGGGCATCCACTCTCAAAACAGGCCCCCCCCCCCCCAGCAGACCCCATGGCTTTTCGCAAAGCAGAGCTGACCCTAATGTGCCAGCCTTCATAGGGGCTGGAGGGAGCAGTTCAAATATTTAAGAGCATAAGAAACCCAATCATGGTAACTTTATTAACCCAACACGAAATGTACACTTGCCGCCAGAGGCGACCCCTTACACGGTCGTCCTGGCAAACGTTCCATCTTTTTCACATAATGCCTTGCATTGGTCCACCTTAAGGAATAGATCATTGCACTTCTTAAGCTCTAGGACTGGCATCAATGATATTCTCTTCTCTGAATTCAAAATGGCCAGGAGAATAGGGTGGGTGGGCGACTCAGAAATAACCCTAGAGGGGGATTGTGTAGTGTTAACCTTCAGTTCACCGTTTTTAGTGCAGTCAATCCTTGATAAGGGAGGCAATCGGTTTGTCAATGCACAGGATATAAACATACTACCATTTGGTTTGTTTTTATCAACCCCCCAACCCCGCTGGCACCCACCTGTAAAGGTGAATCATTTAGGGAACAGGCTGACTAGATACTTGGTCCCTGTGAGTAACTGTTTTGACATTCTGAACCCACTTGAAGCTGTAGACTGACTGCCCTCGTGCTTTCTCGGCCATACCTCTCTTAATTCTGGCATTTATGATGAAAGGAGCAGCCATGTCAGTCTACAGAACAGTAATCCCGCCACAGCACATATAGAGAGAGACAATTGCTTGCCCTCCCCTGTCTCAAGGGAGCTGAAGGAAATAGATTTAAGCAGCACTAACTTGAACCTGGATACCCCAAACGAACACCCAGTACATCTAGCTATAGAACATGTAAGCAACAATACAGCAGGGATGCCAGGTAGAAAAGCGGCCACAGTTAATGCTGCATCCTTTAGTAATCAAGCATATTTTAACATTGTCTCATGGAACATCTCTGGTATACATGTCAAGCTGAATGACTCTACTTGGTGGGACTTTATGTTAAAATTCAATATAATCTATCTCCAAAAAAACATGGTCTAAGGAAGTGCATCACCTGAATAGGTTTAGGACTTTTCACACGTCTGCTGTAGATGGGGTGAGTGGAAGGCCCAATTGTGGGCTATGCACGTATGTATCAAGTAGTTTAAATGTTAAAAAGATAACAATGACTATAAATGAAGTGTATTATCAAATGATTGTTATTTATGCTGGCAGGAAACATTGTATAGCAATAGCTAACTTTTATATTAATATTCCTCCTGAAAAAGTTGCATCCACAGTCCAAAAACTAACTAGTGACTTAAAATGTGTTAGTAATAACAAGTCCAAAGATACTGTGTTTGTGTTGGCAGGGGACTTCAATTGTGCATTGTTCCCCAACATATGTGACAATTTATGTGGTCTCTCAAACGATGAAGAGACAAGTAATACCCACTTCCGGCACTCTGTATTGGGAGAGCTGTTTAACAAATTAATGTATGTTCTTGATTTGGGCTTTGTGAATGAACTTTGTTCACTCTCTTCCCCCATGCCATGGACCTTTAATGGTAGAGGTTTATACTCTACAATAGATTTTATTTTAATATCGAATAGCTATGCGCAAACTGTTCACTCATTCGCCGTTAATGACATTCCCCTGAGTGATCATATCCCCCTCTGCCTTTCTGCCCTGTTAATCCCAAGTGAACATACCAGCCATAATAAAGATGACCAATTGTTAGAAAACATAACCATTGGGAAAACAAATGGTTACTCTTTGCGCTGGTCGATGGTAGACCTAGACACAATAACCAAGGCCGTGGTCTCTATATGTAAATCCGCCTTTGAAACATGTCTGAGCGAATTAGCCGCCCCAGACACTATCCTATCCTCTTTTAAAATGATAAATGAGGCAGTAAGAGAGTCTTTGTTAAGGAGGAAACGCAATAAGGGCCAACAGCAGGGCTGGTTTGATTCAGGGTGTACCTCAGCATACTCTAGATTAAAAGATGCTCTACATGAGTCCCCGAGAAATCTGGACAGAGTAAGACAGGCTCGAATAGACTATAAGCAAGCTATTAGAAATAGAAAAGCTATCTTGAAGAACGAGGCCTGGGAGGATCTACCCAAAGCATCTTTACAGAAAGATGGCACGGCATTCTGGAAGGCGGTCAAAGAGCCGTTTTTGACTAATGAAGGTGGACCGTCCATTGAAACCACCATAACTGAAGAACAATGGATTAAACATTTTTCCAAACTGTATAATGGCGAGGTGAATCACGATGTGACGAGTAGTAATGGCGAAGAGGACCACACTCTGGTAACAACATTTCCCCACTTAGACCTGCAGTTCACCTTGGACGAGGTGAACCGGGCACTTTCTGCAAGCCAGGGTGGCAAGGTTCCCGGCCCAGATGGGGTACCTGTGGACTTATATAAGTTAAACATCTCCCTCTGGGACTCAATAATCGCCCAGGTAATTGCTGCCTGCTGTCGTACACCGTTTTTACCTACCTGGGTGGAATCCATTATATTTCCTATTTTTAAAAAGGGGGACCGGCAGGATCCAGGAGATTATAGACCCATATCTTTGCTGGATGCCATGACAAAAATAGTAGGACGTATTTTATTGGAACACCTCCAGGACTGGCTGAGGAAAACTCAGTTCTGTCTGACTTACAATATGGTTTCCACTCAGGCTTGGGGATGGTAAAGCAGAGTCTAAATCTTTCAATTCTGGTGGGGAAATACACTAGGGCGAAGAAGGGAAAGTTGTTTTTAGCGTTTGTGGACCTCACAGCAGCCTTCGATTGCGTGATCCATAGTAAACTCTGGGTAACATTAGAAGATATGGGGGTTGATGCACAGATCATTCATTTTTTGAAGTGCATTTATACAGATGCAAAGGCACGTGTACGTTTTGGCTTACAGGGTGAGTGTTCAGCCCCGTTTTCAATAAGAAGAGGGGTCAGAGAAGGATGTGTCCTGGCCCCTTTTCTTTTTGATCTTTATATAAACGCATTGGGCGAGGCACTCCTGCAAGGAAATCAAGACTTTCCCCAAGTAGCTGGACGCCCAATACCAGCACTTTTATACTCAGACGATGCTGTATTGATGTCCCGCACACAAGTAGGTCTTCAGAGAAATTTAGATTATTTTTCCAGTTTTATGAGAGATCTAGAATTGTTTATGTCCATGTAAGTGGCCTCACCTGTTGTGAAGGTTTAAATGATAGGTGAAATGGCACGCTATGCTAGGTTGACAAAGGCTGTGTAAACAGCCGAAACGCGTTCCTGCATCTGTGGCAAAGTGCTGTCATCAAATAAAACGGATATTTCCAAAGGATTTGAGTGCAAGCCTCTTCTGAGTATGAGGAAAGTGTTTACAGTGTTTTACGAGGCATATGTGGTACCGCTTCTTCTTTGCACCACCGAAGGTTTGGATGCATGCCAGCAAACACACAAATCTGGAGTAGTTGTTTAAACAGCTGGCAAGCCCCCAAGGACCAAACTGGATAACCAACAAATGGATGGGAGAAAAACAATTGCACAATTTCGGCGCAGGGAGCTGAATGGCTTCTCTTGGCGGGGACTTGTATTTTTAGGTCTCCCATTAGGCAGCGCATGTACTGCCTCTACGTGGCATTAAGTAACCTGTATGTGTTCAAGCGGCGGTAGTTTCTCCTGCCGCTTGCCATTTGGTGAATGTTGGCACAGCTCCTGTTAGCTGGCTTTTTACTGGCTGTTGATGTCAAACTGACTTCTGTGTAGTCCGGAAGCAGCGGGCACCAACTACAGTCTCTTTACACGCGATGTCCTTATCTGTTTCTTTAAGGACTACTTATTTATCGCCCTGGTGCCCGCCTAACTTGCAGCCACATACATGTACACGGGCAACGTGCTTAGTTTCAGCACGGTGCCCGCCTTTTAGTCTGCCTAAGTGCTTACTGTCCGTGCGCTGCAGTTAAAGGGTGAAAGCTTCCTCGGTATTCAAGTATTGGGATATGTTACCTATTGTTTGCTGTTTAAACACTGCCGCCCTCTGGAGCCAGCACGCGCCCTCCTCACTTACTAAGCTACTTAGACACACAGCAGAGGTGCTTCCGACGCACTTCCCTTTGGTAACATTCCATCTAAAATGAAGACATTATGCTCTGATAGTCAATTTCAATTTCATTGCAGGATTGCAGGACAGCAATTTATCTGGATGTATTCTTCCTCCGTGATGCTCCAGCTCGTTGGCCTCCTTGAAAAGGTTGGTGATGTCCACCTGTCATTCATGAAGGTCACAAGCTTACAAAAATGGAAATGGGACTGGAGCAAGTTAGCGCACGATACAGCCTTAAAGTTACATTCACATTTGCAAACACTGTTTTGACATTTCTACTCTGAAGACTTCTGTTCTGAGATGCACACATGTCTGAAGTTGCTCTAAGGCATGAGTAACACTATACCACAGTACTAGCTTGCTGGGCAATGCCACGCTGCATTATGGGACTTGTACTTATGTTTAGCATTGTCAGGTTTGTCTAAAAAATTCCAGCTTGAACACTGTTTTGACTAAAAGGCAATGCTGGTAAACGTTGTCACGCATCCCTGGGTATCTATGGGAAACCGCTGGAGCCTTGTGAAGGTTTTAACATAACAATGTCCGGGTCTGTCAAGGGGCCTGCAGGATATCACCCAGGATTAAACAACGATTACGTTGTTATTCCTCATTGCGAATAAAGCTGGAGCATTTCATGAACCCAAGCAGTACATAAACAAAAGTTCTGCCAACACACACGCTGGCTCGAACTATTTGATTTTTCACCAAAGGCCTTTATAATGAAGGCCGCAGATCTGCCGGTGCCAGCCTGCGAGGTCCCCAACATGGCACTGCCTGGCCCTGGCATTCAGTGAGAGCTCATTCTTTCCAGAGTATAGATGGTTCTCGCTCATTTAACTGCGCTTTCCATGGAGTTTGTTACACAAAACTCACAACAACCTTCATTGGAGATGCCATGAAAGATAATGTCAGCAGTGCAGTCCACCAGCACTGCATTCGGAGCCATGGCTAGGTGGCACGCGCTCCACCAATGCCAACACAAAGGGCGTCAGGGCACACTGGCACGCCAATAAACACAGCTCTTTGGGCTCTACAATGCCAATGCTATTCAATTCGCATTTAAACAACTGTTGGGTTTTCCCACTGTAGAGTTCAAAAACACTTTTTTTAGATCATGTTATAGCATTCTTGTGTAACCATAAACCCAGTGCTTCCATTCTGGCTGTCTCAATTTGGAAGTTTGAGTTCCCCCTAACATTCTCAGGCGAACAACTGAAGCAATTTCAGGAAGCACACAGTAGCTTTTTACACGCAGAATACCACTTAAAGCTGAATTTATTAATGTAGTAATACTGTATATCGTGGTGACAATTGTTATTTAATTCGATGTCGCTCATGTTGTGGGAATGATGAACAGCGAGACTGCCCTGTCAGGGAACAAACACTTCATCATAACGTTTACTGGCACCTTAAGGTGTCTAGAAATATTGCTGCATTTTGCACGTGTCAGTTATTTACCTCGACGGCAATTGTGTATGTGGGATAAGAGCTGAATAGGCCCTCCGACAATTCCAAGATGTAATTTGAAGGTTGCACAAAGGCATCTCTAGAAGGGCAGCCAAGCACTGATTTTTTAACCTACTAGAAACAAATGGGAAATCGTATTTCTTCGTTTTCTCGGTGCTTCGATCCAGTCACTGCATCTGTGAGGGTCTTGCTCGCTCCCCCACTAACCCTCACCAGTCAACCCCATTTGCAAGAACACCCCACCCCCCCTAGCCACAGCTGCAGTCATAACAGGATGTGACTGCTTGGAGTCTCGTGTTGCAAGATGGACAGGTACTAAATATCAGGACAGGAGCTCTTAAAAACAAGCATTTAAAATGCAATAGGTCTCGCCTTTTATTGAGTTAAAGCTATTTGCTTTGCTATACAATACCATTAGCAAAGCAAATGGCTTTAACTTAATCATAGGCGAGACCTATTGCATTTGCAATGCTTGTTTAGATAGCTCCTGCATTTGAGTTATGAATGGGCTCAGAGTGGGGCGCTGCTGGAATTTGGTGACTGAGCAGCGAACTATAAGGACCCGGATAGTGACTTGCAGTACATGCCTTAAGAAATGAATGTTTTTGCAGTACGAAATAAAACAAGGTGAGCGCTGTGAAGAAGTATGTTATTACTGCTCCTTTAAGAACATTAGAAAGTTTGGCAGCAGTCTGAGTAAAAGACGATGGAAGTTACTTGAAAGACTTGCAATTTCATGCAGACATTTAAATATGCTACCAGCTTAGGGATGCAGTTTTATGTGAAGATTCAAATAGAGCGTGATGATAAGCTGGTTACTTGGGAAATGTGCAGTACTCACGTTATGAGAAAATTACAGTGAGACCTTTTCCATGATGGATGTAATACTGGCAAGAATCTGCTTGTCGGGTTGTTACTTGTGCAACACTCACGTCTTGGACAAATTGAAAACACCAGTTTCTTATTGTAAATATTTTGAGCTGCAAAACCTTTTTATTGCACTGAATTTAATTAATTTTATTACGAGTGATGGCGTAACTACAAACATGATGAACATTTGAAAAAAAAGACTGCGAAGAAAGTAATTTGTTTATGTTCATGTAAGTGGCATCACCTGTTGCGAAGGTTTGAATGGAAGGTGTATTGGCGCGCTATGCTAGGTTGACAAAGGCTGTGTAAACAGCCGAAACGCGTTCCTGCATCCGTGGCAAAGTGCTGTCATCAAATAAAATGGATATTTCCAAAGGATTTGAGTGCAAGTTTCTTCTGAGTATGAGGAAAGAGTTTACAGTGTTTTACGAGGCGTATGTGGTACCGCCTCTTCTTTGTACCACTGATGGTTTGGATGCATGCCAGCAAACCCACAAATCTGGAATATATACATGTATATATCCTACTGGCGGTCAGCAGTAGGTACTTATAGTAAGCACCATGTTTCTATAGGAAAAGGTTTTTTTGACTTGCCTGTATCTTTTGCGCCATTTTGCAAATCTTCACAAAAACTTCCCAAAAGAGTTCTACAGTTAGCCTTGTTGCACATGGAAAATTTGGGGGTGATCCAGCAAGTGGAGGCAAAGAAAAAGAGGGGTGCAAAAAAATACAAATTTGGCAGGAAGGTACATTTTGGCTTGATGATCACGCTTTCAGTTATCCAGTGTAAATCCATTCAGTAGTTGTCAAGAAGCTTAAGAGAAAGCAAATAAGGATATCTGGGCAGAGCCTATGCACAGATCTCATGGATAGATCTGATTGGATTCCAACACTTCAAAGAGGATGTGTTGGCAGCTTTCTTAGAACTTGGCTTCAGCTGAGTCCCACAAAAACATTTAAACAAAATAAAAGTGGGCAGGGTACGAATACCCTCACCCCCTAGGTGTGGTGGTGGGAAGCCCTGTGACCCCTCCAAAAAGAACCAGTTCCCCTTCTCAACCAGTCTGCAAATGCACCTCTTGGTGCACTACTGGTTGGGGGATAAAGTCCCCATGGCTGCTGAGAGTCATTGGGGGCTAAGAACCCCTATTGTTGCCACAAATAAGTCCCTCACAGCTGGATTGCTCAGACCTCAGAGACCCGCTCCATTTCTGAACCACTCTGCAAATGCACCTCCTAGTGCACTACTTGTTGGGGGATCAAGTTCCCTTGGCTGCTGAGGGTCATTGGGGGCCAAAAACCCCTATAGTTGCCACTAGTATTTTCCCCACAGAGGGATTGCTCAGACCTCGTTGGACACCCCGCCCCCTTTCTCAACCACTCTGCAACTGTGCCTCCTGGAGCACTACTGGTTGTGTGATGAAGTCCCCTTGGCAGCTCGGGGTCGTTGGGGGCCAAGAACCCCTATTGTTGCCACAAGTAAGTCCCCCTGAGCAGGACTGTTCAGCCTCGTTGGAGGCTTGTCCCCTTTCTCAACCACTCTGCAAACGTGCCTCCTGACACACTATTCTTGGGGGATGAAGTGTAGGGGTGAGCAAGCCAGTAAATTCCGCTCCGTCGGCAGTTGGCAGACATTTTGACAAACTCCATGTTCGAAGCTGAGCACAGAGTGGCAAAACTCCACAAACTCTGCAGGCAGAGCAGAGTTTACTGCCCACCCCTATCAGAGGCTCACACACCTGCTTGCAGACCCACTCAGACGCACTCAGTGTCAAAGGATATTGGATACAGTTAGGAAATAAAATTTAAAAACCTTACAAATTCACTATAAAAATCAAAGGTTAAATGGACGTTATAGTTAGGAAATAGAATTATTAAAAACTTAGAAATTCATTGAAAAAACAGAAAGGTTACAGGGATGCTATAGTTCGTAAATAGAACAAAAAAAAAAAGTTGAACTGCACTGAAAAAAACAAAGGTTACAGGGACATTATAGTTAGGCTCAGATTTCACTTGCACCAAACCATTGAAAATCAGCAGTTATAGTCACCTGAGCTAACTATAACTTACGCCCCTGCAATGCACTGTTTTTGACCTCACATATTGCATCACTCATGACATCACTGATAACATCTCAAATGACATCACTCATGACTTTATCTACAGAACCACTCACCCGCCCACTCACACCCCATATAGCATCTCATAAGCCCACTCACATACCCACACAACCACTCAAATACCCATTCACAGACCCATACAAGTACTTACACAACCACTCAGTTATCCAAAGATCCACTCACTCATTGAGCCTGATCATCCAACCAGTTACTCACCCATGCTGCCACTCATACAGTCAACCATGCACCAATACAGCTACTGACACACCCAGTTATTTACCTATAAAGCCACTCATACACCCACTCACCCATAGAGCATCTCAACAGAGCCAGTCAAACACACCCATTCAACTGCTCATAAACACACTCACTCACACACCCACACAACCACTTACATACCCATTCACACATCCATACAACCACTCACACAACCACTCACTCACCCTTACAGCCAGTCCCACAGATGCTCACTCTTCTGTACAGTCACTCACACACTAACTCACTTAACCAAACACTCACTCAAACAGCTACTTACTCACCCATACAATCACTGACACCCCAGTCACTAACTCATTACAGCCACATACACAGCCACTAAGTCACCCAGACAGCTACTCAGACACCCACTTATAAACTCATACAGCCACTCACACTCCTGTACAGTCATTCAGGCTCCCACTCACACACAGATACACACAGTCACACAGCAACTCACATAAACTATGTGAAAAAAGGAATCACTCATTAGTAGTCCAGAGTATACTAATTTAACTTTTGTTGTACCTTAGAATATACGTTTAACACACACAAACGATAAAACAACACTCACAATCACTGGATGATCTCATGACTGATGTCATCAGAGATATCATTTGAGATTTCATCAGTGATGGCATCAGTGATGTCACTGACCATGTCATGAGTTACGTAATATGCGAGGTCTATAAGCAGTGCATTTCAGGGTGTAATTTATAACTACCTTAGGTAACTATAACTGCTGAATTTCACTGGTTTTGTACAAGTGAAATCTGACCCTAACTATAACATCCCTGTAACCTTTGTTTTTTTTCAGTGAATTTCTAAGGTTTTTTTAAAATTCTATTTCCTAACTGTAATGTCCCTGTAACCTTTGTTTCTTTTAACCCCCCGCTTGACGAATCCCTCCGAGACTTTCAGGGTAGGAGCGGAGCGTAGCGCCCCACCTATTTTGAGAAATTCGCGAGGATTCGTCGACCGGCGCCAAAGTTATTCAAAATAGAATGTTGCGGATTTCCTATGGAAAAGGGGTCCTAACTATAACTACCTACTGGCGACCGCCAGTAGGTAATATATATATATATATATATATATATATATATATATATATATATATATATATATATATATATTCATACACATATACATTTACCTGACCTGAAGTCAGAGTATCACTTTCAATTCTTATTGATTGCTACTTCATGAAATGTTTTTGCAACATACATTGAAACCTTTGGCAGGTCGACACTGTTACAAATGTGTGCAGCAGCTGAACAATCAGCCACATTGAATGCATCCTCAAAATGGGAGGTTTATTTAATTGCTTTTTGGGTGCTGCATGTACAGAATACATTTCAGAAATACCGGTTAATCAACAGCCTAGTTTTGCATAATGAAAAACTGTTGAGTGGCGGTGTTATACAATGTCTTTCTGGTCTCCATGACCTCCTCCCATCAGTGCACCCCTTCCTGCACGATGGAAATGCCTTTTACATAAGAAGTTCCATCCATATTAGGCTGATGAAAAACACAATGATTCCTAACACTAATTGTTGCGGAAACTACCAATGCCTAATGTCTAAATATTGTGCTCACCTGTGATGCAGCTAAAAAAACAGGGCCTTGTTTATGAGAAATTGGTGTAGGCCAACGCCCCAATTCTTCTTGCTGCACAGCCCAATGCCATTGTGAAAATCCAGAAATGCACTGTAGTCATAAATTATGGTGCATTCCTGCCCTTTCTCAAAAGTGCTGGTGCAATATTTGCTGCCTAGCACCAATGTAGGCACCCTAGCAGCACGGTGTAAGGGTGCCTCCATTGCACACAGGATTGTTTTTGTGCAGGAAGGGGCAATGTCCTGCACACAAAAATGGTTTTCCTCTTTCTGTGTGTGCTGCAGGTTTATTAAACTTTGTATTTTCTATTCCAGTTTCTGTGCCAACTTCTTCCTATTGGTCTGTGCAGAGAAGGGCGAACCCCTTGCACTGGTAGGCCTAGCTGAGGTCCACTTCTACACCACCACAACACCCATGGAATGCCTCTTTGACGCAGACTAAGGCAAGGCAGCGACTTTCCCTGCTTTGTCTCACTCCATATCCACAAGGTCATGCAAAGCCATTCAGATATGATTCAGAGGCTTGGGCTGCTGGAGCATCAAAAAAGTGACAGTACAGCAGCTCAAGCCTCTCATAAATAAGCCCCACAATATCCACCACTTCCATTGGCTGGATCCATTATTTCCTTTATATATTTTTCATTACTGACCCCTTTCTATACAGCCTATTTCTGGACAAAAAAGAATGTGCCTCTCTCCTGACATGCACTGACACAGATTAATATCAATCAAGAATCTGAGTTAGAGTTTGTTGGATGGGTTACTCCATCATAAACCTGACAGATATCTTGTCCACCTTTTTACAACCATATTATATTCAATGACACAATGTCTCACTAAAATAGATGTTGAACTTTTTGCCACTTTTGGTGATAACTCTTGTAGACATGCAATTAGATAGCCACACGTAAACCTGTTAGAACTAATGCATGGCAGTGCCAACCGCAATGCTGAGAGGCTCAGAGCAGTCCGCCAGAGTCTTTTGGATTCACCTCCAAAGTCATCAGAACCAAAGTAAGGAAGAAGAAAGTGCTAACTCCCCCGTTACGGATACTATGCTGGGTAGGCCTTGAGAGCATGTCAACCCGTCACACACCGCAATCGAACATGAGTGCGTACAGCACTGACCTATACGGCAGTTCCACTCTGTGAGGTGACAAACAAGAGGACACCCACGCACACCTCCTACCATCATGTCCAACACCAATCATCGAGTCTAGGTGGGCCCTGAGAGCATGTAAGGCTGTCACATACTGAAATCGAATGCAAGCGCGCACAGCACTGATCTGTACTGTAACAAACGCTGATCTGTGCTGCAGCCATAATAAAATGTGAGTATCCACAGTGCTGAGCTGTACTGCAGCTGCAAGGCCCTAAGCAGTCTGCCCCGAGTCTTTGCTCTCCCCACCAATATCTTCAGAACCCAATGGCTGATACCGATCACTAAATATTCACACTGGGTTGAAAGATAACATGTGTTGGCGACTCCCCGGCGATCCCACGCGATCATGCGGATACTGGACTGAATCTCTTCCGCACCCATTGAATGAGCAAACACCAGAACATAAGGGGAATCAGCACCTGCATACCCCTGAGGTTGTCCACCCAAATAATCATCAGTTTTAAATGCACACTGGGTGCAAGTAAGAGTATTTGCGTAAAAAAATAACATGTCTACACACAAGATGGCAGCCTCTCGTACAACTGGCTGCAATTAGAAACTTCAGTGCATCCAGAAATTAGCTATTTGAACTCTACTCTACTATCAAAGCTACTTCCATGGACACTTCTGATACTGGTGTGGATACATAGACACTGCTACCATGAAAACAAGCTAATGAAAATCAGACACCACTGATCAAAATGACGTCCTGCTGCGAATCGAATAAATGGCATGCCTGACTGACAAAATAAATGGGATATTCCTGCTGTGGGCATGAAATCCAACACACCCACCAATCCACACCCCATTGCGGACCGGCCCTCCTAACTGCGCACCAACCCATGCACATTCACTCCAACATGTGCACCTACCATCTGCCTCTGCAGTGGGCCTCTGTTGATGACCTACACCACAACCTGGGCACCAATCAATGCTCCATCGAGAATCTGTACTCCAACCTGTGCTCCAATCTATGCACCGTCAGAGATTGTAGAGATCATCTAAGTGATAGAGTCACCAGATGTGCATCGGAATACCAGCTCTAGAATTACCATCAGTGAGGGTAAGCATCTAACCCAACTCCTGTCTCATCCACTGTGGTATCCATAACTCCAGACTATACAAAGCACTCCATTCTGTAACTAATGGAAAGGATTGCGTCATATAAACGTGACTGCCCAGTGATTCTCAAACTGGCGGATCATAGAGGCAAAGGAATCAAGGACAGCAAAGATTCCAAAGGGAACAAGGCAAGCCTAAAATGTGCAAAGGCAGAGCACCTGCTACCAGAATCTCCAATCAATCTGAAAACAGGAAGCTAGCCTAGAAATTACATTGCAACATCTCGGAGCCGTCCATGATTTAGCCCAAGAAACAAAAATGAACACAGATGTCATGCACTACTATATCCAAGCATTGAGGAATAACTTTCATAGCATGGCGTGGAGACTAACCGAAGTGGAGACAAGAGCTAGTACACTTAAGGACGCCTCAACAACCGAGAAGAAAAGACTCGATGCTGCATCCATTAAGATCAAGTCTCTCACCAAAGAAATATCAAAATTAGAAGACCACAACTATTGAGGAAACCTGTGTATTTTTGGACTTCCAGAAAATGCAGAAGATGACTCAAACTCCTGTGTTGAGTTTCAGGAAACATGGATTCTCCACACACTGGGCATAAATTCAACAAAGACTTTGAAATAGAGAGGGCGCTTAGAGTACCAACGGCAAACCCTGCAATGTCCCTCCAAATGCATTCTTGAGACCGAGGGTTATGATCGTCGGACCACTCCGCTACTGACATGCCGAAGCCGTAATAGCACATATTTGGAAAGCGCAGCACATAGTCTGGAATGGTCCAAGATCAACAGCACACAGGACTACTCAAAGAGGATGGTTCCTATTAGGAAGGACTTCCTGACCCTCCTCCAGCCCTCAAAGCCCACAACATCCCATTTGGGTTTGTTGGCCCCTCCAAATTCTTAATTGTGTTCCAGGGTAATACTCTACTCTTCTTAGAGCTGACCGAGCTACAAAACCTCCTAGAAACATCAATACCTGCTCCTATAAACATTTAACTCGACATGCCCAGGACGATACTCTACATTTTTCATTGGCCTTTACTCCTGTTCTTGGTACATCAGATACAACACTCAAGACTGGCTGTAGAGTCCTCCATCCATAAAGAAGAGGACTACAGTCACATGGTTTCGGTTTGTCACAATATATACGTCGAACCACATTAACTCTGTCTTTGTTCTAATGGCTACCATATTGTCTCAACAATTAGACCTTAGTCACTTTGCCAATGATACTATTAAAACTTAATGTGGTTAGAAGTTGCTTCCTCCTCCCAATATACGGAGGTATGCCAGACTTTCCTTGACAGGATCATCTATGATTATATTTACCTCCATGGGAAGTGAATTTGAATTTGAAATAAGCTTTATTTCGATAAAAACATATCTTAAAAAGCACATACAAATGTAACATACAGAATAAGCACAAACCGGAAAAGTACAATAGCATCCATAGATCCCAGGTTATACAGCAGAGGTTTAAGAAAAATACATATAAACACAATAAATAAGACAATTTAAAAAAGATGGAGTATATACAGGAAGGGATCAGTCATCCAGCTTAGCTAGAGTCTGTGAGGGCTTTAGTTCTCAACAGCCAGGACCACCTCAAGAATTTTGCCAGAGCACAGGCATAAAGGGGTCGAGCATCTGATTTAAGGATACGCAAAGCTATGCGGTGGTCACGTGTTCCCAAAGTTTTACATAAGGGAGTGAGCCAATAGGATCTTGGGTTTCTGTATTTCGGGCATGCAAATAGAACATGCGCGATCGATTCAATTAAGGGCTCACAAAAAGGGCAATATGGAGATGTCTGAGAAGGGGGTTTCCATCGTGCAGTCAACTCACGGACCGGAAGAGTGCCAATCCTAAACTTAATATAGAGGGATCGGTCATACGGCTTTTGTATTACGTCAAAGTAGGGTTCATAACACACTACATCTTTAATCGTGAGGAATTCAGTAATTCTACTGCCGCCAGAAGGATTAGAGTCTCTTTTTGCAAACACCCATCTCCAATAAAGCTTCTTGAGTTCAGCTTTTGGGGGTGAAGTTTTCTTATCCCATGCTTCTTTAAGGCCAAGATCCATAAGTAAAGTCTTGACTTCTTTCAACCACTTAATTTTATGCCAAGAAGGGATAGATAAAATATCAGATAGACCCTCTGCGTATTTGGCTAACTCAGGGGTCCGCCAAATCCGGGCCCATAGGAGTAAGGGGCGTACTTTTGCCAAGTCTTTGATTGAGTGGCACCCTAAGTTCATTAATAACGGAACCAAAGGTGTGCTCTGTGGGAGTGCCAGTAATTCTTTGAAGAAGCTGGATTCGGACTTGCCAAGCTCATCAATATTAGTTACGCCCCATAGTTCAGCACCGTAGAGTGCCGAACTCACAGCTTTTGCTTTATATATATCCAAAGCTGGAACTATAGGCCGGGATGTGGAGGATCGATGCTCCCTGAGGAGGGCGCCGGGGACCCTCTTGTGGGTTATTAGCATTTTTTGTAGATGGGATGACCAGGACATCGTATCCGAGATGCGGATACCCAAGTAGTCAAATTCTTTCACCCGCTCAAGGGGGACAGAGTTCAGGACTGGTGGCCGCCCTAACTTCCTTGGTGGATTTAGAATTAAGTACTTGGTTTTAGAGGTATTTATAATGAGGCCTCTAGCACTACAGAAAGCCTGAAAGCTGTCAAGCAGGATTTGTAAACCCTTTGGCGATTTTGATAACAGGAGAGTATCGTCCGCGAACAGGAGAGTTGGAATACGATCGCCCGCCAGGGATGGGGCGTCGGCTGGAACTTTTTTCAGATGCTCCACCACACCATTCACATATAATGAGAATAGTGTAGGGGCAAGGACACATCCCTGGCGGACGCCCCTGTTCACTGGGATTCTCTCCGTTTTCTGACCCTGGGGCCCCCAGCGCACTTGGGCATAGTTTCCCTCGTGTAATTTCTTAAGTAAAGCCAACAGATAGGAAGGGATATTCATGTTGGCCAACACTCGCCACAAAGTGTTGCGGGGGACAAGGTCGAAAGCTGTTTTCAGGTCGATGAAGGCAAGATAGAGACTGCCCTTTCCAAGGAGTACGACCTTCCAATGGGAAGTGAGTCACAATGCATTTAATACTTCCCCTCAGCGGTAACTACCAAAAACAGGCCCCTCAGTGGCTGATGGTATTAAGGTCGGATCCCCAACTCACCTTCAACTTATACTAACAACCATCACTCACACACGGTAGAACCCCATTTAATAAGATAGCCCAAGGATCCCTTACTTCACCTTGTAACTGGCCCACTAGACCGGCCTACAGCACTCATACTGACCGGAGCCACAAAGGTGTCCCATGGGACCATCCAATGCAATGAACTATCAACCATAATTACATTTTGCATTGTGACTCGCACCCAATTGAGTGTTGAGGTCTCCGTTCTCATTTCCTAGCTCAAAATTCCTGACTGTTACAAAGTTCTGCAGGACTGAGTAGCTATCCAATCGGTTTTGGACATGCCTGGTCGTGGCCTAGAGAGTCCCAACTACACGTGCACCATCATGCATTTCTAAGGTTGGCGGGAGGGTGGGATTTAACGTTTTTGTTTACGTATTTGTTATATATGCTTGGCTCTTCCTATCTTCTTCCATTCTGCTCTATTTCTATCTTCATTGGATCTCTTCTCCCACCCTCTTCCCCTCACTCCTGCATGTATCCCCCACAGCTCACTTGGCTACCTGGGTGCCTCTTCGATACACACCAGACCATGGCCCACACCACCCCACAACAGCTTAGTATACATGCTTCCAGAATAAAGCTACTTCTCCATAGACTGGCCAATATGCTTACCCACACGATGCCTCTCACATATGTAGCCCAATGTTCACTCTCACAAATACAGCATCCCAGCGTTCAAAAAGTTTACATCACTTGACAATGACTATCCCCCTAAACCTATTCTCCCTAAACACAAAACGGCTTAACCAACCCATAAAACATAGAGTGATAGCAGACAATTGAAATAAATGTAAAGGAGACATATTTCTACTTCAGGATACCAACCTATGATCCATAGTTGGGTACTTGGGTCGCAGACATTGGCTGCTCACCTGTCCTACAAAAAAAGAACGGAGTTATAACTCTGAACTCAAAAAGTGTGGATATGTTACTTATATCACGCATGCACTCACGGTAAGGAGGGCAGGTGGCTCATCTCTAAAGTAAAAAAAAGAGCTCTAGAATTTTTTATTGTTAACATATTTGCACCCAATGACAATGCTGCTATTTTCTGGAAAGACTTAGACAAACAGCTCTCGGAACTCCCAGACAACATAGGTGTAATTCTGGGTTGAGACTTCAACCTCCCAATGGATTGGAACCTTGATAGGATCTCAGCACACAAATCTATAGACAATAATTCTCACAAACAGATAAAACTCTGCTGCAACGACAATAATCTAGTAGGCATATGGTGATTATATAACCCCACAGGAGTTGACTATACCTTCTACTCCGCATCACACCACTCTTTTTCGAGGAAGAACTATACTCTAGTGAGCAAATCCCTGCTCCAACTTACACACACTCTAACAAATTAACAGATTGTGGTCTCTGACCATGCATGTATAACTGTGAAACTGTCCCTCAATGATCCGTCCCCCCCACCAAGACAATGGTGCTTAAATGACAAACTATTAGATGACCCCAACAGGAGATCAGAAATTACAAAAGCCATTGAAAACTTCCTCAAAGAAATCCCCCCTAGTGACACATCCCCCTCTATAAGATGGGACACCCTCAAAGCCATCCTGAGAGGCACGCTGATCCACCTCATGTCCATCAAAAACAAAGAAATAGCCAACCACCTCATGACACTGGAGATGGAGATCTGCGTAGTAAACTCACAACGTAGGCACACCAAAGGGTCAGTGACTCAAAACAAACTCCAATCTGTCCAATACAAATATAACCAAATCCTTTTAAAAAATATATAATTTTAAGAGTTTTATATATGGTGAACTAGACCCGAGATATCAGGTATCAGAGCGCTTTACAAGAGCACCAGTTTTATTACAGATGGACACATTCATTTCTGTTAGGCACGGGGAGATTAAGTGATTTGCCCAGAATCACAGGATGTTGAGCGTAGTTGCCGAGATGCAAACCCGGTTCCCCAGCTTCAAGGTCGACCGCTCTAGACGTAAGGCTGCAGAGAACACATAAATGGATTGATGTAGTGACCACAGGGAATCTCAGCAATAACAACAGAGCAGGGCAAACCTTGGCCAAATATCTAAAGTATACTAAAGACAAAAATATCACAACAGCAATAAAAAACACCAATGGTGTGATCACTTTGTCAACCCAAGGTTTTCTTGACCCCATCAAATATTTTTACGCCAACCTCTACAACTCTAATTCCCCTGCTTCTTCCTCTGCAATTAATGATTATCCCGAATCCTGCCACCTCCAGAAACTTTCACAGCATGACTCCCTTGTCATTAATAAACCTGTCTCTGAAGATTACATCAGAGCTGCACCGCAGACTATTAAAACCAGGAAGGCCACAGGCCCAGACGGCTTCACAGCCAAATGTTAAGAGACCTTTAGCGACAAGATCTTGGGTTCCCTCCATGTAGTTTTCCACCAATATGCCTCCTCTGGGTGCATTACTGGTTTGGAGACTGAAGCCACAAAAGAAGGGAAGGGACCCCTAAATGTTAAGAACTACAGACCGATCTCACTCTAAACATCTATTGTAAAATCTATGCTAAGATCATAGCCCGCAGACTAGAATTGGTTATTCCAAACCTGATTGTGAACTCGCAAATGGGTTTTCTCAAAGGGAGGCTATCCGCTTACAACACCATAACATTCTGCCATGTCTTAGAGAAGGCCAAACTAACCCATTCCCCAACACCAGTCGTTGCATTAGACGCAGAGAAGGCTTTTGACAAAGTCTCCTGGCTTTTCCTGCAAATCTATCCTCCATAAATACAATCTTGGAGATGATCCTATTCACGTGATTATGACCCTTTCTACAACCCAAAAGCAAAAGTCAGAGTCAATGGCCACCTATGCCTCCCCTTCAACCTTACCCAAGGCACTCGCCAGGGCTGTCCCCTATCACCTGTACTTTTTCTACTAGCCATTAAACCCTTAATTTCTGGGTTCAAAGATAACCCTGGCATTTTGAGCATAAACTTCCGCTCTGGTAGGCAAGTGGTGGCATCTTACACGGACAATATCCTTTTGTTCACTGAAGACACCCCACATGCTATCCCAATCATCTTGCAAGAAATTGAGAGACATTAAATAGTTGCAGGATACTCCCTAAACAAAGACAAAACTGATGTTTTCCCCTTAAATGTCAAATGTACACCATAGGTAATTGGCGACCTTGGTCTACATTGGCAGCCGAAAGCTATCAAATACCTGAGCATTTGGTTCAGCTCAGATCTGGGCCTCTGACTCTGTTGAGCAGAAAACACTCACTAAAATCAAAGAACTCCCTAACACTTGATGCCTGAAGAACCTCACTTGATGGAGACGTGGGGATACTGTCAAAATGATGATCGCCCCAATGATTAATTTCACTTCAGGTATGCTCGTGGTCACCCTCTACCTTTCCTTCTTTAAATCCGTAGATAAAGTTGTATCCAACTTCCTGTGGAAAGACAAGAAACTGAAAATATCCATGAAAACATTGAAGGCGGTATAAACCTTCCGGATTACCCCCGTTATCAAATGGCATTTCTGATTTCACAGGGATCGTGATGGCTACATTCATATGAGAGTTGCTCCCCCCTTGGCTTGCCAAAGAATCTTAATTAACCTACCCTATACCTCATGATACACAATATGTCTAAACTTCCTGTAGAACATTCAAGACATATCATATCAGACACAGTTGCCTGTCTCCTACTGCTGGACAAAAGATTAGATCATCGCGCATATGGTTCCACCATAGCCTCACTATGGCATAACCATGCAATCAAACTAGAGGACAAAACAGTATACTGGGAATCATGGGCTAAGAAAGGTATTACACGATAAATGACCTTGGCTCACATATAAACCCCAGCCCATTTCTATCTTTACAGCGGAGTTTCGATCTCCAAAGCTTAGGCTACTATAGATTACTGAGATAGAAAGGCGCATTGAGCAGCGTGGAGACTTCACACCCCCCAGTCCTTCCAGGAATCCTGAGAAAACTTGGAAAAGAGGGTCACACCGCTTCACTCCTGGACACACCCAACATCTCGACACTGCGACTCTTTACCAGTAAATGGGGATATTCAATAATCACAGCAAGCGAATTTCACCGACAAAAAGTAGGGTAATATCTGGAAGTTGCCCCTTTCTGGGAAAATCTCACCAGCTCTTGCACAATCAAGGTTCTGATCAATCCCAACACTTACTGGACTCCCTCTAGATTGCATAAACTTGGGATAGAGATTCAGACTTATGCTGGAGATGTGAGGAAGGCACCGGTTGCCTCCTCTCGGAAGGCCGAGAGCTGATCAACAGGTCATTATCAGTTGCAGGGATCCCTAAGTCTTGGAAGCATGCCAAAGTCATCCCCCTGCTAAAAAAACAAACACTGGAGGTGTCTCTGCCTGAAAATTACCGCCCAATATCTCTGCTCCCATACCTTGCCAAAATCATGGAGTCTCATGTCAACCGCATCCTAACACAATACTTAGAAGCGAATCAGATCCTTGAACAGTCACAAAACGGCTTTCAGCCTAAACATAGCAGGGAATCGGAGCTACTGGCAGTCACAGAGCAGCTATGGTCTGCTATGGATAAAGGCAGAACCTCGGCACTGATCCTGCTGGAACTCAGTGCGACCTTTGACACGGTCTCCCACAGGATCATGCTATATCGGCTTGAGGCGATCGGGGTCAATGGGAAGGCCTTGGCCTAGTCTGCTTCCTTCCTGACTAATCGGTCCTACCAGGTCTCTGCTCCCCCTACACGTCCATCGTCCATCCTCTAGGCTGTGGTGTCCCTCAGGGATCTGCCCTTAGCCCCACTCTATTAAACATTTATGTCCGCCCTCTAGCCATGTTGGCCAAAGCCTGGAACATGGCTATGGTATCATATGCAGATGATACCCAAATGGTATTTACCTTCTCTAGCAATTCTAAACTAGACCAGGCGAAATTCCAGAGCGACCTTACAGCCATTTCTGAATGGATGACTAATAACTACTTACAATTGAATTCCGCAAAATTAGAAGAGCTTTTGGTGAGTCGGGATACCCACCTATGGGGCAATCAATGGTGGCCTAAAGCCCGAGGCACTCCTCCCCAGCCAAAAAGTATGGTTAAGAATCTGGGAGTGTTGATGGACAGCGCCCTCTCACTCGAACCACAGGCTAAGGCTGTGGCAGGTACCTGTTTTGGTCTCCTACGGGACCTAAAACCCATCCTGGAGCAATTCAATCCACCGTGCTGTCACACTTGGACTATTGTAATGGGCTACTACTGGGTGCTAACAAAGCTGTGGTGAAAAGGCTTCAACGGGCACAGAATGCAGCTGCCCGCATGCTCTTCGCACTACCTAAACACTGTCATGCCGCTGACCTCCTCCGACGGCTTCACTGGTTACCTATAGTACAGAGAGTTCACTACAAGTCTTTATGTACCACATATAAGATCCTGCATGGCTTTGGTCCGCAAATTCTGACCGATCTTTGCTCGGTGTATATCCCGGGTCAAGCCCTGTGCTCATCGGACCTACACCTGGCCAATGTCCCGCGGGTGCGCAGGTCCAGAGCCGGGGGGGTGCTCATTCAGGGCACTGGCCCCCGCCCTCTGGAATACCATCCCTCTTGCTGCCCGAGGCATGCAGGACCACTGGGCGTTCAGGAAGCGGATCAAGACATGGCTTTTTTCCAATCTCTAGTCTACTCCCTCTCTGTCCACCTCTACTCAGGCTCCGTGCTGGGACGCCCCGATGTGGGGACTGCCATGTGCTTTACAAATTCTGATAACATAACATAACCTACAACACATGTTTCTTACATGTAAAATGTCTCAACCGCTATGATCAAGAATACAGACACTGATACAGAAAATCTCTAGGTCAACAATAGAAATTGATTACTTAACAACAGCACTGTGCATCCACGCTAGTCCCCTTTCCTTTGAAATTACTGGAAACTGCACTACTAGTGGATCTCCTCATCTCATCTAATTGGGGATTAAGACTATACTCAGACTGGAAAACAACATCCCTAAGCTCCTTTGACAAATGGTGGAACCTCCTATGCTCGATCCGGGTTGCAGACAATATACTAAACTCCAAAATACACACCCCGCTGGACCCAGGTAACTGTGGAATACCCTAGACAAATATCTACAAACCACCCTGAATTTGCCCCATGCTCTAACCCTACTCTAATGATTATTAGAACATTGGAATATTGGGAGCTCCATTGAAAAGAATGGAGTGCTCCGGGCTTCTAATGGCTGGTAGAAGCCCGGAGCTCCAACTGTCTAATGTTTGACTTTGTTCACAGCTGTGGCTGGGAACAAAGGCGTCATGGAGCCTGAGGGTATTTCAATCCCCTCAGGCTCCCTGGAGCCTTTGTTTTATTTGTTAAAACATTCTGCCCTCTAGTGGCAGCATATTCTAATAGCCTTATAGCCATTCGTAGCTGGGCTATACCAGCTATTAAAGTCCTGCTCCCTTGATTCGCGGGGGCAGGCCTTTAATAGCCGGTATAGCCCGCTACGGCAGGCTGTAAGGCTATATTAAAGGCCCCTGTAGGTGGGCTTAGACACCTGAATGATAGTACTCCCAATGTTAAGCACAAAGTCATCCCAATGTAGCCCCCCTTTCCCTTCATCCTCCCCTCGCCTGCCTCTCTGTCTTCCTCTTCAATCTAACTTTCACTATACTCGTGTCTCTCTTCTCTCAATTTGCCATGCTGCACTCCTGTTCTACCAGGCTTCATAGTACACCATGACAGCACCTTTTACTGCACTCTGACTGAGGTTGTTGATGTATCTCATTAGGTCTCCCACCACACTTGCTTAAGACTGCTAATCAATGCTGTTTCTCCTCCCAGATGTGTTGTAACAAAAGTGTATGGTATGCTGTTGTTACTTTGTCTTTTTTTTATATGACAATAAAAAATGTTTGAACAAAAAAAGAAAAGAACTAAAACATGCATTTTCCTCCTTGGAAGCTGATGTCAAAGGGGATGTAGTAGACCAAACACCATCTGGGGAATATCCGGGCAATGTGTGGCCATTTGAACTTGAAATCTGCCTTTTTCAAATACACAAAAGGCAATCTTTGCTGAGAAAAAAAGGTTTCCTTTTGAGTTCTGAGAAATAATGTAGGGAACGATAAAGTGAATCAATCAAACTTTCCTTAATTCCAAATTTCTTATCAAGTACATTTGCCTCTTTAGAAGATATGTATTTAATTATTATATATAAGGCAGATGATGATTTTCGATTATCAAATTTGAGGACATTAAGGTTCCATCACAAATTCAGTGTCGAAGAGTACCTCGGGAAGGTGGGAGAGAGAATGTCAATCCCACAGCCATTTCCTTTGAAGTGACTGATCGTCATGTAAAGAATGGCACCAGGAAAACTAACGGGCCACTTGTTTTGACTATGAGGTGTTAGCACCTGCTCAAGCCACTAACACTTTGCAAGACGCAATAACCAGTAGTATGGTAAAATTAATCAACCTGTTTTTTTAAATTGGATGTGTGTTCATTGGTTAAGAAACTCTGTTATGACGCCTTTCAATAAAAATCGCACTGCATAGGAAATGTTTTGTTTACACATTGGGGCAGATTTATGTTAGACTTGCGCCACTTTTACGCCGCCGTTGCGTCACTTTTGTGAAGCAGCGGCGGCGTAAACCCTGCGCCACGTTGCGCCCTATTTACATTTTGACGCATCTATGGAGATGCGTCACAGTGTAAAGCCCTGCGCCACATTAAACCTGCGTCAGGTTTAATGTATGCAGGGTGGACGTTCCAGCGGAAAAAGCCTCGGAAAAGTGACGCAGTGAAATCTACACGATTTCACTCAGTCACTTTTCCAATGCTGCTGCGTCAAAACCTTGCGCCTGCTTGAAGCAGGCGTAAGGCATGACGCAGCATGTTAGGTATGGGCAGCCCCTAAACATTGCTGGAGTTGCGTCGTGCTTGCGACACGACTCCAGCAATGCGCCACCCTTATGCCATCAGATGCGTCACGCATCTGTTTATCCTTGCGCCACGATGCGCTGCATTGTAAATGCGGCACATCTGTGGTGGCGCAAGGGTAAACTTGCGTGACGCATCTTTCCTGGCGCATCCCTGCTGATTTGCAGGGATGCGCCAGGAAACATAAATCTGCCCCATTATATTTGCCGTATTGCACGTTGTCTGAGACTTTCAAACATGATGGAGAAGTCATGATTCAACAGTTGCAGCATGTATGGATCGGCATCTTGGCATGATGACTTCTTGTCATGTTTCTGCCCCCAAAAGTGAGCGGATGCAGTTCTGGTTGCTATAGTGAAAGATGCACTTATCACTGCAGATGAAGGACAGCATTCCCTCGTTCTGGGGAGGGTAGTGGCACTTCCAGATGTTCCGCTATGATTTTGTAAACTGCCCCCACCAGCATCTCAGAGTAAACCATATGACACCATTTCACTCTGCACGTTTTGTTAGTTGGTCTCAGTCTATTATCAAAAGGGTCAGGGGGGCCAACAGCCATGCCACAGAGTGGAAGGGCTATGATACCAGAAAGTGTGTTGGGATCACTGTCCTGTCTTGGGAGAACTACTATAAGGATTAAATAGGGCCACACCTGCACATCCACCAAAATGTAGTCAATCAGGCTGGTGCAAGAGGTAGGATTAAACGTATGTTTGCCTGCCCTAATAGTTGAGGTTCTGACATTACAGGCTCGTAAGCCCTGGTACAATTTTGAGGCAATTATTTGAAGTGCAAGAGATGACCATTTTTTGATTGGATTGATTACTAGCTTGCGGATGGACCATGTACAGTCTTCCTCCATAGTCAAAGCCGCTACGTTGTCCTCAAGGGGTTCAAATATACAATTAAATTCTCCTCCCACTAGTTTCCATACTTCAGCTGGGGCAGATGCCAGGTGTGCACTTAACAACTCTAGGGTTGCAGAAACTCTGTATTGCGCCCCAGGCCTAATATACACATTATAAATGTACAGGGCAAATTGCAGGAAAGTCAGAGAAATACATAAGGGGCCCGATTCACAAAAGCAATCTGAGACAAAATCCCAACTTTACGACTTTCGGTATTCACAAAGGGAATTTAGGAGTAGTAAAGTTAGGAATCCTAACTTTACTACTCCTAAATGCCCTTTGTGAATACTGAAGGCCGTAAAGTTAGGATTTTGTCTCAGTTAAACTTAAGTTTTGGTCTTAAGACTCCTGAATGCCCTTTGTGAATACCGAAAGTGGTAAAGTTGGGATTTTGTCTCAGATTAGTTTTGTGAATCGGGCCCAAGATGTCCTGGGAGGAAATTATCATTTCCTCCATCTTACAGTTAAGGGCTGTGCGTACCCATGTAGGAAGTCCCCCGATGGTCTCCCCTTACCCATAGTTAGAGCTGTCTTACTGAAGTTGACATAGCTCATCTTGCCCACCAACTTGCTGTACCAGGCCTCCTGGAATAGGCAGATGTCATATGAATCGATGAACTGGGTCCAATCAGGGCAGTTCAGCTTTGAGGCAAGCCCAGCAATGTTTCAGGAGAGCAATTTGAGAGGGCGGACAAATCTAGGTATTGCTAGTACATCTGCTGTGCTAGGCCCTTCCCTTTCACCTCTGTCCGTGCAAGGGCTAGGGCAGGGAGATACACTGTCTAGCACATCTGCAGTGCCAGGCTCTTCCCTCCCACCTCGGTCTATGCAAGGGCTAGGGCAGGGGGATGCACTGAAAGAAGGGGCCTGCTCGCAGCTAACACATTTAGTCCTGGACTGGGTCAATGGCAAACTGACTGTGGAGAGGAAGTTAGTCAGACCCCCTGTGGATATGGGTGGCTCAGTAGATAACTCTGACTTGGACAAGTCCCTCCTGCCTGTTGTTTCTTATTACCGCAGAAAGTTGCATGGCTAAAATTCCATCCCGTGAAGTCAACTTAGGTCTCCCAGTCATAGTGACGTCTAGGGACCTTCTCCTTGATGCCAAGGTATCACTCAAAGGCAGCTTAGAAGGGCCCCTCAGTGCGTCCTCAACGCCCCAATTGCTTGCATGTAATGCCTTAGATGGAACATGTCTATGGAAGCTTACTAGGGGAGTTTATCAATCAACATCAGCAAGGACATCGCAGACTTTAGCGATAAACAGGAGAAGATTAGCGCAGGACACTCTAAAATGTTTGAAGAGCTTCGTAGAATCTTCTTTGTGGAAACCAAAAAAGCTGCATGGAAACAGACTCCTCCAACATGGTTTAACCCTTCAATCAGGCGCGCCAGTATTGCTCTGATGCAAGCTATCAAGCAAAACGACAGGAAGTGGATTACAATTAGGAGGGTTGCATAGAAAAGGGCTATATGCTGCGCCAAATTGGAGTGGGAGGCCAAGAAGTGGGAAAGAGTTCTAGTTGCTGTGGGAAAGGGAGAACAGCGGTCATTTTGGAACTTGGTGTCAACAGGTTCTAGAGAGGGATTCTGCATTATGGAGACCAATATCCCTGCTGCTGATTGAGTCACACACTTTTCTAGCCCATATGTAATTGTAGAGACTAGTCCCCTTTTGGTAGCCCTTAGTGGACATTAGACATGTGCTCGATAGAGAGGAACCTCCTAGTATTACACCACATGAAGTTAGATCTGCAATCCTGAGGATTATCCTTAACTTGGAACCAGGATATGTTAAAATTCCGGGTGAACTCTTTCACAGTGAGATGGACATTTGGGGTCCCCAATTCATAGTTCTCTATAATGCCATATTGAAGGGGGCTTCCATTCCGCCTACCTGGCTGGGGAAAAAATCGTTCCCTTTTATAAAAAAAAGGCTGCCCATCATTTCCATCTTATTCTAAACCTATAAGCCTTATTGACAGTTCCCAGAAGTTGTTCAGCAGAATCCTCCTAGGAAGGTTACAAGAATGGCTAGATTCCAAGGGAGTGCTCACCCCCGTACAGGCTGGCCGTAGGACCAGCAGCACAACACTGGATCAGGTCTTCCGCTTCCAAATGCTTTTCTGGAAGACGGTGGTTATGGGAGGTTTATGTAGCATTTGTAGATCTGCGTTCTGCATCTGACATGGTTCCGAGGGTCCCTGCTCTGGAAGGTGCTTGATAATATGGATATTCCTAAATACTTACAGGCCAACAACATAAGACTCCGGACTGAAGGTGGTGGCTAGCTGGCTGACAGGCAATTGCCTTCAGCTAAACGCCACTAAAACAGAGGTGATGGTCGTCGGGAAGGGAGTGGAGCTGTGGGGTGACCACTGGTGGCCCTCAGAGTTGGGACCTACTCCGATCCCGGTATCGGAAGTGAAAAATCTGGGGGTATGGCTGGATGCGGGCCTCTCCTTTGTAGGCCATACTAAAAGAACCGCGGCCTGTTGTTTCGGTCTCCTGAGGGGCTTGAGACCTGTTCTCAAGTTCTTTGACGCCCCGACCAGGCAGCTGGTGATCCAGGCTACTATCATCTCCCGCCTGGATTACGCCAGCTCTCTCCTGGCTGGGGCAAACCAGGCTGAACTAACCCGCTTACAACGGGTTCAGAATGATGCGGCGAGGGCGATTGTTGGCTTGCCCAGATTCTGCTCAGTGACAGGTGTCCTTCGCTCCCTACACTGGCTTCTGGTCAGGAAGCGCATCCTCTTCAAGGTTTTGTGCCTTGCTTTTAAAATCTTGAGAGGTACAGGCCCGGAAATCCTGTCGAGTTGTCTGTCTTTGTATGTCCCTGCCCGTAGCCTTCGCTCTCAGGGTCTGGCCCTTGCGGTGGTTCCCAGATTCAGGCTTAGCCGCATGGGAGGCCGCTCGTTTAGGGTAATGGCTGCGTCAGCATGGAACTCCTTGCCTGTTGAAATCCGCTTGCTGGAGGACCTTCTGACCTTTCGGAGGGCTATAAAAACCTTCTTGTTTTAGCTGTTTCTTAGTTTCTGTTTTTAGCCTGTGGTTGTGTTACGTGCTACCTTGTCTCTGCACCTTCACCTCACATACAGAGCTCCCGCTCTCTGCTGCACTTCAAATGTTCAGCCATCATGTCTGCCTGTTTCAGAAGCCAGCACCTCCTGTGCAGAGTGGCCTGTCTGCCTCCTCATTGCTCAATACATATATATATAGATTAGAATGATAATCAGACCAGATATTGAATATGAAAGGATGTCTGGATGACAACCAGGCTGATCATAAACATAGAAGGATAGCCGATCGACTGTAACACCTGTTGTCACAAGCAGATGGTAACAGCAGAATATCACCCTACCAGGAGTCTTTGACTTAGCTTAATATGAATTCTTTGCATTAAGTAAAAACATTTTTTTTAACTGACTCCTTTGTGAAAGTAGGAAACATAAGAAGGCATTTGCAATAAACAGTTGTTCCAAAGCAGCAGAGCATTCAACAGACTTGACATTGCACAGCAGAAATACGATATTCTTATTTTGAATAAATTAGCATGTTCTTTAACAGCAGAGCATATGTGACTGATTTTTTTTTTTAAGGACTCCAAATGTGTACTGCAAATTCATTGCTGATGAATGTGCTGAACAAATATAACTGAACCCTTTTGGTTACCATGTTCATCAATATTGCCTTGCCAATAGGCATAAAAGCTAACTCTTAAGAAGGGACTGAGAGGATGTCAGTGGGACGTCATACATATTTTTTAGGCAAAGGGGGTCTAGTATGAGTTCATGAGGTCCAGTATGCTGGGTGTTAGGAATAGAAACAGGTGAAACATACCATGAATCAAAATACAAATTCAATCACTGTCCTGAAAATGTGCCATGGATCCAGGGTTTGAGGAGCAGGTGTGGACACCCATGTTCAAGGTAGATGAGAAGTTACCAAACCCATGCCCTTTTTTGCCATTAGAAAGACCAGTGACAAAGGGATCGGCGCACCTTCTGAAGTAAAATGAAAAAACGTCTTTGGAATATTGTGCTCCATCTTCTTGAGTTTACAGAGGTGGGGGAGCAGAGTTCCAAACTCGAATTTTTTTTTTACATGCAAGTAGTGATGTGGAACCACCACACAATCACCATGATTTTGTGGCGGTTCTACATCACTACTACATGTAAAAAAATATTACAAGAGAGGAGGCATGAACTTTCTAATGTGAGAACGCGTTAATTCAAAGAAAAATTAAAATAGATTTTTTTCGATCTAAATTAAGCAAGACAGCATTTTTAAAACATTCAGTTCCATACCTGTGACGATATTTTTTTTCCTATATATAAATTACGAGTGCATTATTGATCTCTTCTCCCCCTCCTCACCCTCTCCACGGCATGCCCTCTTCTATTTATTGAATGTGGCTCTGGGCAAGAATATTTTTGGCACCAGGGGCTTAGAAAGACTAAGGCTAGGGCTAACAATTAAATCAGTGGCCAGGGCGCAGCAACTAGATCAGGCCAGGACTTACCTAGAGAAAGACTCGGAGTCGGACTGGAAAAGGCAAGTGGCGCGGGCACTGATACAGCAGTAGCAATTCAATACTGCCTGTGCCACGCCACTTGCACGCCAACAAGCTTTTCGGCCCTGCTGCTCCACACCTGCAGTACTCACGTCGCGCAGGATGTAAGCGCTGTGCAGGGCTCCTGAAGGGAGTGGGAGCACCTTCATTCCAGTAGTGCACACGTTGCGCACGATGAAAAGCGTGGTGCCAGGCTCTTGAAGGTATGGGGAGCAGATGGGCTACGCTACGATGATACAAATAACATCATCCTCTTCAGCTCACCCCACCCCGCCCCAGCAAAGCTCTTAGGCCTATCAGAGCACCTGGTTAAGGTGAGGGTGGGCAATGGCTCTTAAAAAAGACCCAAAAGATTATAAAGACTTTGAACGGCTTAAAAATTAAAATGCCATCGCGAGCAACTCACGGGGCCTCGGTGAGCTACCGGTAGCTCGCGATCGACCGGTTGGAGGCCCCTGTTATGGACCAAGACTGCTTTTGTTCACCTTTGTGACTCTTTTACAGAGTTTATTAAATGCTTTGGATGCGTTGATTTTGTCAATTATTTTATGATGCATGTTTGATCTGAGCAAGTTTTATCACTTCTTTTGGTGTATGCTTATTTGATTTTAATGTTTTATACTTTGTTATATTGCTCTTTTATGGCTTACAGCCGAAATAAAGTTCTGAAAGTCAAAGCATTCCCTCACTATTTTACTAGGTATGGCTATGGCTTTAAGAGCAGTGGACTTTGAGGTCCTATTGGAGCAAGACAGTGACTTGGTAAATTTCAAAGGGGGATTTTCTCAAGAACGTGTGATAACTATCGCAAAATCTGCTTAACGCAACTTTGTACATCGCAGTCTATCACGGGAAAATAACACTGTGTTAACGTTGTATTATCAACCTGGCGGCACCATGCAATAGTCTCACGATAACGCGCCAAATGACCGCGTTAAAACGAACGCGACGCCGAAAAAAGCAAAAAAGTTGTGATGTGGCCAATCACGCTACAAAAATCTGTAATAACCAGCAACAGGCCTGCAATTCCCAGGCGTCATGCGGGAAAATGTGCTATAAAAACACCGAAAAACACAAACAAAATAATGCAAACTGCGTAGCACCATCGAGGAAGCCAGAGCAAGTACAGAGGACGACCAGAACTCCACAAGCCCCCAGGAGGACCTGCCTGGGACCTCGGGATCACTGAAGGGCAAGGAGAAGAAGACGAGGAAGATGAGGTTCAGTCTGCAGGAAAACAGGATCATCATCACGGAGGTGATAGAACACCACCAACAACTGTTTGTCACCTCCAACATGCCATTGGCAAATAAAAATGCAATATGGCAGGCCATCCTGGACAAGGTGAATGTAGTCGGAGTGAGAAAGAGGATAATTGGAGAGGTCAAGAGGCGCTGGAATGATGCAAAGCGCAAAACCAAGAAGAAACTCACTGACGACCATCAGGCAGCAATGCAGACTGGGGGTGGCAGTCCAGCAGAACACCAGGAGCTGGATGAGATGGAGGAAATGGTGTCCACAGTCATCAGTGGGGAGACGGTGGCAGGACTTGGGGGTCCGGACACTGCTCGACATGACCTGACACAACAGCACCAGGGTGAGTACCGAACAAGGATGGGGGGACGGGGAGATGGGCACAATAGCACACATGCACAATTAAGTAGAGCACACTGCACACCCACAATGACTCTGGAGCATGTCTCTGATCCGGGGAACAACCTTTACAACGCAACTTTTACAACGCACTACCATTACAACGCATTTTTTACAACGCATAATCCATTACAACGCATGACATTACAACGCATGACACTACAACGCATTTTTAAAAACTACCTTTACAACGCATTCCATTACAACGCATACTACCATTACAACGCATACCATTACAACGCATAATATTACACTATACTATCCAACACTTACCCTACTGATGCACCCCCTGGAGTTAGAATAGTAATTTTTACCCCTATACTATCCAACACTTACCCTACTGATGCACCCCCTGGAGTTAGAATAGTAATTTTTACCCCTATACTATCCAACACTTACCCTACTGATGCACCCCCTGGAGTTAGAATAGTAATTTTTACCCCTATACTATCCAACACTTACCCTACTGATGCACCCCCTGGAGTTAGAATAGTAATTTTTACCCCTATACTATCCAACACTTACCCTACTGATGCACCCCCTGGAGTTAGAATAGTAATTTTTACCCCTATACTATCCAACACTTACCCTACTGATGCACCCCCTGGAGTTAGAATAGTAATTTTTACCCCTATACTATCCAACACTTACCCTACTGATGCACCCCCTGGAGTTAGAATAGTAATTTTTACCCCTATACTATCCAACACTTACCCTACTGTTGCACCCCCTGGAGTTAGAATAGTAATTTTTACCCCTATACTATCCAACACTTACCCTACTGATGCACCCCCTGGAGTTAGAATAGTAATTTTTACCCCTATACTATCCAACACTTACCCTACTGTTGCACCCCCTGGAGTTAGAATAGTAATTTTTACCCCTATACTATCCAACACTTACCCTACTGTTGCACCCCCTGGAGTTAGAATAGTAATTTTTACCCCTATACTATCCAACACTTACCCTACTGTTGCACCCCCTGGAGTTAGATTAGTAATTTTTACCCCTACACTATCCAACACCTACCCTACTGTTGCACCCCCTGGAGTTAGAATAGTAATTTTTACCCCTACACTATCCAACACTTACCCTACTGTTGCACCCCCTGGAGTTAGAATAGTAATTTTTACCCCTATACTATCTAATACTTACCTTAAATGTAATTTAATATTATGCGTTGTAATGGTATGCGTTGTAAAGGTAGTATGCGTTGTAATGGTAATGCGTTGTAAAGGTATTTTTTAAAAATGCGTTGTAGTGTCATGCGTTGTAATGTCATGCGTTGTAATGGATTATGCGTTGTAAAAAATGCGTTGTAAGTGCATGCGTTGTAAAAGTGTGCGTTGTAACGTCATACATCCCTCTGATCCACTTGGCACACTGCAGCACACCTAGAAACAGCAAGTAGGCCCCCGTTGACTATGTCCCCAGAGGGGGCCCTTCCCACACACCACCAATCTCACCACTAACCCATGCACATGTGTGAAAACTAGCAAATCTGCATGTCTGTGAGCCACACTGACAATGCAAGTGACACTGCATGATGATTTGTAACCCTGGGCGTAGTTCGCGAAGTAGCACTACGCAAAACTACGCAAAGTGCACTTCGCACTAAGCGAGCTACGCGTAGCACTTCTCAAACTGTGTAGTACCCTGTTCGCACTGTGCAAGATGCCGTTTTCAATGATTGCACAGTGCGGACAAGCATCGGGCACTGTGCAATCCTTGAAAACGGCATCTTGCACAGTGCGAGCTGTAGTTTTCTGCCGCTCGAGTCAATTTTTACTCGAGCGGCAGCTTTCTCAACGTGGACTGGTAGTTTCTCATCGCGAGCGGTCGCGAGCATACGCGACCACTCGCAATGAGAAACCTGACCTCCTCGCGTTGAGAATCTCGCCGGGATGTTTATTTTCCACGCTTGTGATCAGCAACTTGATGTTGCTGATCGCAAACAAGGAAAAATTCTTGCCGGGATGTCATTTTGCTTGCTCGCGGTCGCCAACTTGATGTTGAGGGCCGCGAGCAAGCAAAAAATTACCGCTGCACTACGCAATGCTACGCATGTTTGCACTGTGCTACGTGCAATTCGCGTAGTGTGAAGTAGCGCAAACTTCGCAAACTATGCGAGCGTTGCGTGGTGCTTTGCCCAGGCTGAATGATTAGCATGGCTTCAGTCCAATTATCATGACATGCTGCACGCCACAACACAGAGATGGCTGAGTGTGAAACACATCCGGAAAGGAGCAGGTCACACCCTGACACATCCACGTGCACACACAACTCCTGACAGCAACAACACATCTGCGGATAAACCATGCCCAAGAGCCCAAATCAGCCAGGTCTGCAAAATCTCAGCACTGTAGAAGCACAGAAGTCAAATGCACACCACCTCAAAGGGATAAGGGACAGCAAGATCACAGCTGCAGGGGTGATTCACCCACAATGCAGCACACATACATAGCAATAACAGCACATCAACATTGACGACAATGTGGTACGAAGTGCAACACTTTCACTGCAGAACAGAGGACACAACTGGTTTCGCTTGTGCATAGAAACTGGTCAATCACATCTGACATAGCAGGAAACTATGAGATGAGAGTGTACGCGTACAACCTCACATCCCTGATGTAGTTCAAATGTCCACTGTCCAGCATGAAATAGTCAACTCCTCCCAAACAGTCACAATGTACATTGTCATGCAGTCTGTTTGTAAACATGTACAATGCGTCAACATACATGGAATTCACTGTCAACTAGCATCTCCCCTTTACATTGCAGAGGGACAATCAACCCCTCCAGTAGAGCAGACCAGATATCTCTTCAGCGATGATGAAGAGGACCGCCTGGATATTTGCCCCGACACCCTCCAACGGCTCGTGGACAGCCTCCACAACCCACCCCCAGGAGCAGTGCAGGCCAGCTGCATCGAGGTGACCCCACCCCCTGCACAGACCACACAGCAGGAAGCACCCACCACCATGGCTGTCTCTCAACACCTCACCCAAGAACACATGGAATTCCAAGGCCAGTTGTTAGACTGCCAGAAGGAGGTGGCTGAACATGCGGGGGTGGAGTTCGACAACATGGCAGCCAAACTGGATGACATACGTGGGTGTCTGAGTCACATCAGGGACCACTTGCACTCACTAACTGACACCCACAGTTCGCACCATAATGTCCAACAATCCATGCCCAACACCGCTGGAGTCATGCCTCTGAGAGGAGAGCAACTACCGAGAGTTGGCACAGATGATGAGGATAATGGAGAACATGGAGACTATACACATGCGAAAAGAATGGCTGCCATGGATACACACCAGCAAAAAGTTGTTGGTATCTTCCATGCCCTGCAGATCCTCATCATGGCACTGCTGCCACTAAGGCAGCCGCAGATGAATGCTGATGGTACTTCCACACACACACACATCCCCGGCCCCTGATGTGTCAGTGGCACACAGTGCTGCAGACCAAACATCAGCACCCACATATCAGACAGATGACGGAGAGGACAAGGATGCCGGTGATTCCACCTGTGTAGTAAGAAGGAGACAGTAGCAATCCTCTCCGCCATATGCCCTGTTTCAGTTTGGTGCTGCCCTCTGCATCATGCCCTGTAACAACACGTCCCACTGTCCCCCGAAACACTATGCGACACTCACCTTGGACCTCGACATGGACTGCCATGTTCTGTTTGCTCTACAATGACACAGCAATCACACTGCGGACTGTCCTCTACCTCTTCCGATGTACCTGTCAATCCCTAAATGACTCTGGCTGGCCCTATCCTGGTCTATAATGTAATGTGGTGTTTGCATGGCCATGTACTGCTCTAGCTCCGACAACCCCAACGAATGTGAATAAAATATTCAAATTGACACAGATGTGTCATGTTCATAATCGATCAAGTTTCAAAGTATGCATGAATGTAAGGACATTTATTGAACAAAAAGGTACACCCAGGGAAATTAAAGCAATGCGCATGTGTGACCGAGACACACATAGGCAGTGAGATAACTGGGAATGTGTGCACTAGCTGTGGCCTCAATGCACAGAAACAACTTTGCCCCATGCAATGTTAGGAATAGGGCTGTGTGTGTAATATCTAAGTCGTTGGCAGGCCTAAAGTAGTGTCCCCCATCACATTTGACAATAGAGCATCTCTTTGCATACCAACTCACACACAACTGGGTGGACACAGCCTGTAGTGATGTATCACATTGATACACATGGCAAGAAGTTGGACACCATACTCACATTGCTGAAGACATGTAGGAGCACAGGTCTATCAGAACTATCCCAACCGCAATATCTGGCTCACAGAGGTTGAGCTGGCAATAGGGACTCACCCCTCAGTGAAATGCATCAGTCAGTCCCTCACTGTGTACGGACAATGCTCATTGAGGCACACGGTTTGTCATTCCAATCAACACTCATCACAATTGAACACTAGTGAAGTTGCACATACTTAATTTGCATGTGCGTGTCAGTACGGGCAAGACAAGGGCCACAACATGCAGACCAATGCATCAGACACTAAAAGGCAGAATTCGGTCACGGTACAGTTCCATGTGACAGCCGTTGTGCATGTGCCCGGGATGTTCGGACAGTGCGTTGTTGCCTCTCGTATGACCGGCACTCCTCAGGCCTGTGGCTGTTATGTGGATGATATGCCACAGCTCGGAGCATTGAGTCGTATGTGTGTGCAACGTTTGGACGTATGCGTAGTTGTGTATGTAAGGGTCAAGGGCATTCTATGCAAGAGTACTTCGAGCCAGGACTTGTGTGTGTGTGGTGTGGATGTGTTGCTCTTTCATTTGCGCTGTGCGTAGTGTGGGAGTCGTCATCATCTGCTATGGTATCTCTCTCAGGTCGGAGGTGCAGATGTCCTTACGCATCATGTATTGGGACAAGGGTGCTTTCATCCCTAATGTTAGTCTGATAACTGCTTGCATTCTGGAAATGTGATGTGGCTTTCGCGCTGCAAATGAGGCTAGGCCTCAGGCTTATGGTGCACCAATGGCGAAACATACACAACAGTTGGCATGTATGATCCAGGAGCCCGAGCGGTATTGCGCTCCTTGTACAATCCCTTAGTGCGCGGCTGCCCTCCAGGAGCATGCTAAATCGCCACATTGTCGATTGCGGGCCGTGTGGCACCGACACTGCGACAGGGACACACGCATCAGTTGGTTTCCTGTCCATCCTAGAAATGAACCACGCCCAGAGCCCAGGAATAATTATTCACACCGCTACGCTGGCCTGGCATACGCCGACCCAGCCCACTCAGCTTACGTATAAAAGGGGGGGACGTCACTACGTGTCTCAGTTCTTCCCCACAGCCGGAGGTGACATAGCTGCGTCCGCCTGGCATATTATGGGACTCAATCATAGCGGGTCCATGACTTGCGTTGCACAGAGTTGGTGGCACCGGATACACCGTGGCCAGCACGGACCTGACTTTCGGTGCACTGAGTTAGGGGCACTGTAAGTGCTGAGCGGGTGTGCAGCCAGTGATGACGCGCCGTCCTGGCGGTCCGGACTGGTAAGGATTTGTGTGAGCCATGCTGGACCGCAGTGTAGGCCGGGGGCAGCACGGGCCTGCCGCCATGTGGCGTTGCAGTGCAGTTCACAGAGTTAGTGGCACCTAAAGGGCTGGGCGGGTGTGCAGCCTGCGTTGATGCCCTGTGCACTGATATGATCTCTGCCATTATGTAATCAAGACCCAGAATCAGGTGTGTGACCTTGTGGCCCACGGTGCGGGGCTGCATGATGTGGAGGCTGCCAAGGTCATGGGACCCAAGCTTGGAGCTTGCACCCACACGTGGTGGGCCCTCTTGGAAACACGCTAGTGGCGGAAGGTGAGCAGTGAGGCCTGGTTGCGCAGGGGCAGCCAATCACTGCTGGGCGGCAGGAGGGGCTGGTGTGCAGCAGACTGTGTGTTCGCAGGAGCGGGCAAGCTCTGATGGCGTGTGCAATGATATAGACTCTGCCATTCATGATTCGGTTATCTGTTTCAGATAAGAGACCTGGTAGACTGCAGTGTGTACCGGCACGTGGTTGGAGACACACCGGTGGCAGCAGGTGAGCAGTGAGGCCTGGGTCCGCAGTTTGAGCACACTCTCTCCCTCTCCCCCTTTCGCTGTCTCGCTCTTTCTCTCTCTCTCTTTCTCTCTTTCTCTCTTTTTCGTTCTCTTTCTCGCTCTTTCTCTCTCTCTTACTCTTTCCCTCTCTTTCTCTCTCTTTCTCTCCCTCTCTTCCTTTCAGTCTCTCTCTCTCCCTTTCATGCTCTCTCTCTTTCTCTCTTCTCTCTCTCTCTCTCTCCCTCTCTTCCTTTCACTCTCGCTCTCTCCCTTTCTCTCTCTCTCTGTCCTTGGATGAGCGCATGACACACCTTCTTATCTTTGATTTTTGTCTTGCAGGCTGTGACTTACAGATTGTCCAGAGAAGACCCGCCATGACTCTTCCACATAGTTGTATTTAGTTTAATTTGAATAAATTGCTGTGTTTTTGAAATTGAATTTGAATGACTGATTCGCCTTTTTCTGACCGCACATGATTGTTGATTGTTGTGATTGTGCGATATCAGGCGAATTGTTTTGTTCAGGATTTCGTGCAGTTGATGTGATATCTCTTTGTCCAGGGGGATTGCCGGGGGGTCCTGGGGGTGGTTGTGGTGGGTGTTGTGGCCCTCTTGGGGCTCCAAGCTTCATGATCAGTGGCTCCATGGAATCTGTCGTTCTTCAGGTGTGGCTCTGGGCTAGGCTTTCTTTCAAGGTGCAGGTTGTCGTCTGACTTAACACCAGGTAAGAGCAGGTGTTAAATCCCTGCTGCTAACACGCCTTATCGCATGTTTTGTGAACTTATCGCCGATCTGGCTGGTCGTTGAGAATGTTGCGAAGTGGTGTTGTCGCTGCTTTTTGCACAGGAACGCCTCCTCTGCATCTCATTAGCGTTAGTTGCTGGTGTCATCTGTGGCGATGTTTTATGTGGCTGCTATCGCCGGAAAACTGGTGATGTCGGCTGTTAGTACCAGCTTGTGAATAGTGCGATGAATTTATCGACACTTTGGCGGTAATAAAGTGCCGCTAACTCGGCGATATGTGCCCCAATGTGTACTGGTTAGTTTTCTTTCTGTCCGAACCCCAGTGAACTGTGCACTCCGGAAGGGCTCTGCATTATCACATCTGCTTTTTAATATTACTCTACACTCACAATTCAGTTAAATCATGGCCATGAGACTGTAGGTACATTCATATGGTGATTACATGGAAAAAGATTTGTGGGTATAGGGGTTATGTTCCAACAAGGGGTTGGACCAGTTGACTAAGTAATGATTTGCAATGGCCTTAACGTGAATGATTAAAAAACTAAGATGTTCCTTCAGGCTCAAGCATAATGATTAATGCAGAGCCAATCTGGCCAGCTCGTTCTATTTGTTTCTTGATTCTCTATGTCCTTTGCCAAAAAGTTGCGCGTCAATCGAGATGCAGAAATTAACTCTCCTGTCGTAGATAGACTGCTTTTTATTGCCTTTGCCAACACAAACATGCTGGGTTCACTGATTACTATCAAATTGGGCGTTGTCTATGCCTTGCTTGAAAGTTTACTATCAATTAAGTGTTCCGAATGCATGGTATTGTTCAGTATTGTTTCGTGCACGCATGGCATACTTATCTCTATTTCAATTGTTATTTCCTTATAATTTGTCAAATAATTGACTGAGTCACCCCTCTCCAAAGCCACTTTGGAATTATAACTGAGTAATTTCCAGGATTCTCTCAGTCTTGGTTGTTTCTTGTGGGCTTGAATGCAGTTCCTTCAAATTAAAATTAAAATTCAATTGAAATGGGTTTCGATGTATAATGATCTAAAATCTACTGTGTTCAGTAAACCTCCCATTTCGATCTATCAGTACCTATTGATTTGACCAGGCCATTTTAGAGATTCTGTATTCTCCTTCTGCATGGCAATTTTCTGTATGTTTTCGATATTTGCCTTAAACAACATATGGTCAAATTCACATCATAATTCTGTGTTATTATTACATTAAGCGGCCGAAAATATTACCAATCCACATTTAAATGGTTTAACCAATACCTTTCGACATCTTGCTTTATCTCAAATAATCACATTTATCTAGCACAATCTCAGTCCGAATCTGTAGCAAAAAGTTTTTTGTTTCAACATGAACAGCATTAGCGTCTCCAGAGCTCTATATCATCCTGCGTTACGATTTCGATACAGATAATTAGAAAATTATATTTTGTTTTTATCATTCTGCCGACTCCTTTTGTGCTTCTACCTAGACAATAAAAGTTATCTTGCCTTTTAAAAGCGCTTCATTGGATCCCGTATCATAATTGCATATATAGAGCTCTAAATCATCTTACTGTATTCCACTGTAGCCTTGCTACATAAACAAAAAATACTGTGTTAAGTGTTAAACATTGGATTATATTTTCCTGGCAGGTGCCTTATGTTCTTAGCCTTATATGTAACATCGGCATACACCCAATTGGCATATTTAATGTACTTGTAAATCCCTAGTAAAAGGGCACAATATGTACCCAGTGTGGGTAAATTAAAAGCTACTAGCATCACTCATTGTGCCACCCACTTCAGTAGCCCTTTAAACTAGGGTCTCCAATTGCAGCCTGTGTGCACTTTTAAGCTGCCAAATTGTCCTGGCAAAATAAACCTTCTGCCAGACCTAAACCTTCATTTATAATAGATATGTCACCCCTATGGTAGACCCTTTGCAACCCAGAGGGCGGGGAGATGTGTATTTCAGTTCAGTTCAAAAGCTTTATTTCGACAGTTAGTCATAAAAGCACAACAATACAACACATAACGCACAATAAATAAGACATGATACAATACAGTTGCAAGATAAGATAATTATTAAATTCCATATACTGTCGGATATCTAAAAATTATTAAAAAAAGATATTACTGTAACAGCTGTTTCCTTGCAGTTCTTATCCTCCAAGCCCAACCCAAAAATTTAGCTAAACAGCAGGCAAAGAAGGGACGAGCGTCAGAGTGCAATATGCGTAAAGCTTCCAAGTATGATCTTGTGCCTAGGCTCCTACATAAAGGCTTCAGCCATCTCGACCTAGGCACAGAATAAGCATGGCACTCGAACAACAGATGAGCTATGGACTCGACCCTTAAATTACAAAAGGGACAGTAAGGGACAGTTTGGTATGGAGGTTTCCAGGTAGACGTAAAAAATCCTAGGGGAAGAACACCCACCCTGAATTTAAAGTATAATGCTCTATCGCCTGAGTTGGAGATTGCATCCAAATAAGGTTCTCTGAAAGGGATCTCCTTAACTAACAAAAACTGGGCGACAGATTTACAATGATTGGGGTTACACAACCTCTCATTATCCACCCAGAGCCAATAGATCTTCTTGAGCATTTGTTTTGAGGGTGCTGTTCTATTGACCCAAGCATCTCCTAAACCCAGGTCATAGAGAAATCGCTTAACCTCCCTGAGCCAGATTACCTTATACCAGCCGGATGAGGATAAGATTTCGCTGAGGGCATCTGCATAACTACTCAATTCAGGGACATTCCATATCCTGGCCCATAATAAAAGGGGACGTAGCCTAGCTTGCTCACTGATTGAGCGTGTGCCTGCATCTAACAGGAGAGGAATTGAAGGGGTACTGTGGGGTAACTTCATAAGGTCTTTATGAAAATTATTTTCGAGGTGTGTCAAAATGTCAACTCTTTGTATACCCCATAATTCCGCACCATACAGAGCTGCACTCACCACCCTTGCCCTATAAATATCAAGAAGTGCCCCAATGTGTATTTAAAAAGTTGGACATTTACTTTAATTTTTACAAGTCCTGATAATGAACAACTCTTAAATTCCCTGGAACAGCTCTCCTTACTGCCAGTAGCACAAACATCCCACTCATACCAACCACTGTACGCCAAGTAGCTCACAAACCTGCTCTTCCTCCCCCGTATCATTCCTCCACTTAACTTGCTGTGTTTTCTGCCTCTTAACCTGTTTTCTCCTTGTTTTTCCCCACTTAACTTCCCTTATTTTCAGGTTCTCGACCAGCTTTCTCCTCGTTTTTCACAATTAACTTGCTTCCTTTTCAGACTCTAACCGGTTTTCTCCTCGTTTTTCCCTTCTTAACTTGCTTCCTTTTCAGCGTCTTAACTCCAGCCTAAACAGCGCTTTAACTGTTAGGTGGTCTGCTGTCTGTACTTTGTGGGGTCTGACTCCTCCCAGGCCTTGGATTGGCTTTTGTGTGTGTTGCAAATGGCTAATGGTGGGTGCATGTCCACTCCCATGGAGTATTGCCACAGTAGCGAGCAGCGATGTGCACACTGCTTGCATGCCTTTATCTTCTTGTTTTCTACTGCTGCCTTTTCCTTCAGTACAAGCCTAGTTTTGTTTTCAGCAGGCCATGTGCGCTTTCAGTTTCAAAATGGGGCTGCACACACACACACCACTCGTTTTCATTTCTATATGCTCCCCGTAGCTGCTGTACTGCTTCTTGACCCTCTTCTTCTCATAGTAGCGTGGGGGGTGGGAACCGAGCCGCCCCGGGGGTAACACCGCTCTCCCACCAAGCTTGGACTGGGGGATTTCGCGTCCTGAACTCAAAGGGCTGCATTTACGCCTGGATTGCCGAGGTGAGCTCTTCAGCATTTGTACAGTATTTGTACGCCCCCTAAGGAACAGACGCAGAAAAGCTGGCTTGGTTTGTTTTCTCTCCACCGAGCTGCACAAAGCTGTCATCGTCCTAAGGGGTCATTAGAGCGCCGCTCACCAGCGGTGTTTGTGATCAGACGTGGACTTGTTCCTTAAGCATTCAAAAAGCAAACCCTTGGCCCAGGATGTTTTTGAATCGCGTCTTGTTCTGGAAAGCAGACAGGCTTTGAAGGTGCCATTACAGATTGTGCCAGCAGTCTTTTCCCCACCGGTTCATATTTTTGGCTTCGCAGTAGCACCTCGTCACAATTGCTTATGTTCGAGATGCAGTCCTTGCTTTCTTACAACCAAGGTGTGGCTTTTAGATTTCTCCAGCCCTCTTTGCTCATGTTGTGGAATGGAATTTTCTCCTTTCACTTGAAAATGTCCACATTTGCCTTAAGGGTTTTTATTTTATGCACTGTCTACTGCAAGCGTTCTTCAGTCAATTGCAAAGTTACTAATTGTAATGATGGGCAAGATAACGGTCTATTTGTTACTATTAGAAAAAACAAATAAAATATGCAGCATATAAATACTTAAGCAGGGCGGATGTGCTTACATACATGCTTCAACATATTGGAAGTTTCAGTTAATTAAACTTATCAGGAAGCTTTACACAGTAGGGGAAATACGATAGCTGTAGATGTCCGGAGAGACGCAAGCAAATTTCATATTGTATTCCAGTGAAGCTCTGCATAGTATGTTCTGTTGTGATGAGAATGCATTTTGTAAGTTAGACAATTTTCTATAGTGTAGAGAAAGAGGTGTTCATTTTTCTATCAGATAGGGGTGAATTTATAAGTTACATGTTGTTTTGCTTAGGCGGGTGAAGTATGCAGCTGTAGCAGTCATAGGCGGAGGCTCTGGAAGCAGATTTAACAGTGGAAGAGATTTCCGGGGCCCTCCATGCTTTGCCGTCAGGGAAAGTGGTGGGACCGAATGGTCTGCCGGTTGAACTCTTTAAAAACATGACTGAGACGGTGACCCGGCCAAGGCTGGAAATGTTCCAGACATCTGGGGACTCAGGGCGACTACCGGACGATCAACACATAGCCACTATTGTAGTCATTCATAAATTGGGTAAACCCCCTGAAGAATGTAAGTCGTATAGGCCCCTTTCCCTACTTAATGTAGAGGCAAAAGTCCTAGCCAAAGTGCTGGCGATGAGACTAATACCAGCCCTATCCTTACTTATTCAAATAGATCAATCAGGGTTCATGCCAGGTAGAAGCACTCACCACAACTTGAGGAGGTTATATGGAGTCTTTTATAAGACCGCCAAACCACACATGGAACAAACGGCATTCATGGCACTGGATGCCTCTATGGCATACGACAGTATTGAGTGGCCATACTTATTCGCTGTCCTGACTAGAATGGGCTTTGGGCAAAGTTCTATACCTGGGTAGAGCTCCTACACAAGGATCAATTTGCAAGGGTGAGGGTGAACGGAGCACTATCGGCACCCTTTCCGCTTGGGCGAGGTACCAGGCATGGGTGACCGTTATCTCCTCTGGTCTTTGCCCTTGCACTCGAGCCGCTTGTGGCTTGGATCAGGGCCGACCCAATGATATGGGGAATCCCCCTACATGATGGTGGGGAAGAGCGTATCTCTCTATACGTGGATGAGATCATATTATACGTATCAAGCCCGTACTATTCAATAGCTCGTATTTTCCACATCTCTGAGTTGTTTGGCAGCAATTCTGGCTACAGAATCATTAGAACAAATCAGTAGTTTTCCATCTATCGGGTTCCCCACCAAGATTAACGGCACAGTGCATAGCTCCGATTGAATCGGTGGGCTTCAAGTACCTAGGCATCTTTGTGACTAGGGATAAGCCACTGTTTCTACAATGTAATCTCACTCCCCAAGTGGATTGACTCAGGTTGAATGTGACACACTGGCAGACTCTCCCCCTGACCTTAATGGAAAGAGCTGCACTATGCAAGATGATGTCCCTCCCAAGACTCCTATACGTATTGCAAAATACTCCATACCCTGTCTCCCCGAACTTCTTCAGCCAAATAGATCAAGAACTTCGCACATTGCTATGGAACTGAAGTGCCCCGCAAATCGCCTTAAAGAAACTGCAGAGAGGAGTCAATAATGGGGAACTCGCGGTTCTGAACATCAAACTATATTATTGGGCCTCACAGATGTTGGTGATCAATGGGGGGGTGTACTCTGACTGGGATGAGCATGCCTACAGGGTCGATAGAGAAGCAATGCCAAGTAACAATTATGAAGCCATACTGTATAACCGAAAGAAGAAAAAGACCCTTCCCTTTCACGCGGCCACTGTGGTACAGTGTTGGCCAGTGGCTGAGACCCATCTGGGAAGCCGAGACACATTGACAGCCATGACCCCCTTTGGCATAGTGACAGACTAACAGAAAGAAGTCTTGAACTTGTCTGGTTTCTCAAAGTGGGAAAAAATTAGCATTGGGCATTTGGGGGATGTGTGGAACAGTGAAGCCTTCATTTCCTTTGAGTCCCTATAGCAAGATTCTGCAATATTACAGACTGGGCCAGGCACTCAGAGTGCATATCCAGGAGGGAAGCATTATTCCTGACTTCTCCCACCTGGAAGACGGTGCACTAGTGGACCCTATTCCAAAACAGGGAATCTTAATGATTTCTTAAAAGCTGCTAAATAACTCACCAGACTCACTGGGTTCCTGAGGGTGAAATGGACAGATGACATAGGTGACATCACAGACGAGGAGTGGGTGAATGCCCTTCAAGGTCCCAGAGAAATAGCGGTATGAGCCCAATTCAGATAAATACAACTCAAGATTCTTCATAGAACATATTATTCCCGCAGTTTAGTACACAAAATGGGAAAGGCGACAGACCCTCTGGGCCCGATTCACAGAACTAACTTAAGACAAAATCCTAAACTTACTACCATTTTGGTATTCACAGAAGGCACTTACTCATTTTGGTATTCACAGAAGACACTTAGTCACTTCGGTATTCACAGAAGTTAGGAGTCCTAACTTTAGGACTCCTTAATGTCTTCTGTGAATACCGAAAGTCTTAAAATTAGGATTTTTCTCAGTTTAGGAGTCCTAAGGTTAGGACTCCTAACTTTACAACTACTAAACTGAGAAAAAACCTAATTTTAAGGCTTTCGGTATTCACAGAAGGCATTTAGGAGTCCTAAAGTTAGGAGTCCTAACTATACTACTACTAAACTGAGAAAAATCCAAATTTTAAGACTTTCGGTATTCACAGAAGGCATTTAGGAGTCCTAAAGTTAGGAGTCCTAAACTTAGGACTACTAAATTGAGAAAAATCCTAATTTTAAGACTTTCGGTATTCACAGAAGGCATTTAGGAGTCCTAAAGTTAGGAGTCCTAACTATACTACTACTAAACTGAGAAAAATCCTAACTTTAAGACTTTCGGTATTCACAGAAGGCATTTAGGAGTCCTAAAGTTAGGACTCCTAACTTCTGTGAATACCGAAATGAGTAAGTGCCTTCTGTGAATACCAAAATGAGTAAGTGCCTTCTGTGAATACCAAAATGGTAATACGTTTAGGATTTTGTCTTAAGTTAGTTCTGTGAATCGGGCCCTCTGTGTCTGAGGGACTGTGGGCAGGAAAGCTTCCTTTTCCATATCCTGTGGGAATGTCCACAGATCCATAGATATTGGGAGGTAGTAACTGCCATCATGTCACAGGTGCTCTCAGTGGAGGTTCCGCTTGAGGCAAATGGGTTGTTGATGATACAAGGGGAGGAAGACTGGCCCAGACATGCTTGAATATGGTTCACATTAGTGGCAGGGGTATCCAAAAGAAATATTGCCCGGAGATGGGGATCAAGGAGCACACCATCGGTGGCTGACTGGAAGAGAGACCTTGATTGGTGTCAAAGGGTGGAGGAAGTGATAAATCGCAGTAGGTGATGCATCAAAAAATGGGGAAAAATATGGAACTCATGGGAGACGTACAGGACACTGAACTTAGAATGAAGACAACCGCATGGTATTGACTATTATATTTGTTATGCCAAAGTGTAAATGATAAATGCATAGGCCACTTACTGCTTAGTTCTGTAATTGTAAATGAGTCACCTGATTATACTGTAACATCGAAAATGTGATCAAACGTTGATAGCACTATGTGATTGTAAGGAGGAGAGGCAAGAAGCCCACCAGAAGTAGAGCGATTCCCGCTGTGGACCGGAAAGGGTGAGCAGTCTAGTCTCGAAAGACGAAGGAAGCCCCCTGACGTCATACGGAGGAGACGGCCAAAAGCATGGGGACATGGAGACGGAGGAGAGGAGCGGCGGATCGGAGATGGCAGGAGGAGACCGAACGAGCAAGCAGGACGAGGCAAAAGAGGAAGACGCGGGCAGGGACTGAAGAAGGGCAGAGACCCAGGAGAGAGCATTGTACAATGCGGGAAAGCCCAGCGGCTCACCGAAGAGAGAGGACGCACCGGGTCTCCACGCCACGGTCCTGGACACGGACCGTGGTACAAGGCGAGTACCTTTGGGAGGATCGTTTTGGTGGGGGTGGTGGGGAAGCACGAGGAAGTAGGTCACGCATGTGTGTGTTTTTTTTCCTTTATAACTACCACGCCAGCTTTTTCCCTCACGCCCCTCCCTCACAGTCCGCTATAAACTGGTGACGGTAGCACATGCTGATAAGCCCTAGTCTGCCAGTAACCCCTGGTTTATTTTTTTTTTCTCTTCCTTTGTGTTTTCTTTGCTTTTTGCTGCACCACTAAATCAACAGGAGTGGTACAAGGAGGAGCCAGGAGCTACCACATTCAAGGCCTGAAGAGAAGACCAAGGGAAAGGAGCAGCCTGTTATCAGACGCTATCACTGCTGCGAAGAACGCTTTCCTTATTTATTTTTTGTTGTTGTTTGCCCACAGAACAAAAACAGTTAATGCCTGAGAACCACCCCAGAAAAGAAATAAACCTTGTTTTCGTTGCAAGTGCACCTGATCTGTTCCGTGGTTTCCTTTGTCACACCCCACCCCACTACAAAGTGGTGTCAGAAGTGGGATAAGGTGACTACTGTGTCGAATCATGACACAACCCGTGCCTATTGAGGGCATAATAGCCCAACTGGCTGAAGGACAGTGTCACCTGCAATTAGTGCTAGAACAACAAACGCAGACCGCACAGAGGGATCGGGAAGCCCTTCAGGAAGCCTTAAAAGAGCAGGCAAGTCTGCTCACAAACAACCAGCACGTCCAGGACACTGCAATCCTGCGTCTCACCGATGCTATCGTAAACACAAGGGTGAGACCTAATGTACCGGGGTCCGTCCTCTAAAAATATCAGGACGGGGAGGACACGGACTATTTTTTTATCAATTTCGAGAGGGTGGCAACCACCGCAGCATGGCCCCAAGAGAGGTGGGGGCAATACATATCCCCCCTCTTATCCGCTTACCAGGCGGCCAACCCAGCCGGCACCACAGCATACGAAGATGTGAAGGCCATCCTGGAACGCCTAGGTTGCGACCAGGAATATTACAGAACCAGGTTCAGAAAAGAAAAATTGACTCCAGGGGACAATCCCCGTGCCCTCTACTATAGGATACGAGACATGGGCACAGATGGCTGACACCCCATACGTCCAGCACAGAGGAACTCACTGACAAAATATATCTGGAACAGTTTCTGGATGCACTACCTCCCAACACTAGATCCTGGGTCAAACAACACCCCAATCTGACCCCTGGCACCGCCGTTGACCTGGCATGCGCCTTTCACAGGTCCCCTGATTTAAAGGCCCATGCATTACGACCTCCTTTGAACCCTTCACGTACCACAGCTCAACCAGAACTCAGAGCCCCAATAGGCCCACGGATGCCCCCTAAGCCCACCTTCACTACCCCTAAGCCCACCTTTCCAACCTCTTCTTTCAGTGGACAAGGCCCCCAGTGTTATCATTGTGTTGAATGGGGACACATTGCCCGACAATGCCCTCATCGAACCCCTGCCAGTGAGCCCATGGAGATAGGGGGTCCGATTCACAGAACTAACTTAAGACAAAATCCTAAACTTACTACTTTGGTATTCACAGAAGTTAGGATTTTGTCTTGAGACAAACTTAAGACAAACTTAAGACAGACTTAAGACAGACTTAAGACAGACTTAAGACAAACTTAAGACAGACTTAAGACAGACTTAAGACAAACTTAAGACAAACTTAAGACAGACTTAAGACAGACTTAAGTTAGGATTTTGTCTTAAGTTTGTCTTAAGTCTGTCTTAAGTCTGTCTTAAGTTTGTCTTAAGTTTGTCTTAAGTCTGTCTTAAGTCTGTCTTAAGTTTGTCTTAAGTGTGTCTTAAGTTTGTCTTAAGACAAACTTAAGACAAAATCCTAACTTCTGTGAATACCAAAAGTCGTAAGTTTAGGATTTTATCTTAAGTTAGTTCTGTGAATCGGCCCCACTATATTCTCGAGGACAGATATATCTGACAGGGAAAGGGCACCAACAATATAGGAAAGACATCATCCTAAACGGGATAAAAAGCGACAGGCTCTCCTGGATACCGGATGCCACGTTACAGTGGTAGACGATTCCATGGTCCCCCACCGACAGATGAGGGAACAGGAACATGTGAATGTCACATGCGTACACGGGGACACAAAGACATACCCAGTGGCTGAAGTCCTGTTGGACGTGGACAACGATCCCCACTTACGGAAAGTAGGGTTCATCCCCTCCCTCCCTGAGGCAGTCATTATCGGAATGGATCATCCCAAATTCAGGCAGTACCTAGAGGAGAATATGGAGGCCCCTAGCACATGGTTACAGTATGCACCCTTCAGTGGCAGTGATATAGAGACCCCACAGAGCAGGGAAAGGAAAAGCAGACAAAAAAGGCGAAGAGAGAAAAGGAACTTTGCACACTTACACCACTCTTATACTGCGTACCCCCTTTCTCTCACAGACGCAGCAAAGACAACACCACTGTAGAATCCTTACAGCTCAGCGGGAGGACAACACGCTTTCACACGCCTGGGAGCAAGTCCAGGACCAAGAGCCGGAGCAGGTAGGACCCTACTTTATAGTAAAAAGGGGGCTGTTATATAGAGTTGTGAAAGGGGACACACACACCATCACACAACTGATAGTTCCCCTTTCCTTTCGTGAGTAAATCCTAGACCTGGCACACAACCAAGTCGGAGGGGGCCATTATGGCAAAGAAAACACCTTAAAATATCTACTAGAGAAGATCTATTGGCCAGGGGTTTATAGAGACGTGGCCAGACATTGTGCTGCTTGTGTAAGATGTCAATAAGTAAACCATGGAGGTGCGACGAAGGCCCCTCTCTATCCCTTACCTATCATCAATATACCCTTTAAGCGGGTTGGTATGGACTTAGTGGGACCCCTAGCCCCCTCAGCCAGGGGACACAGATATGTCCGCGTCATAGTGGACTATGCAAGTCGGTACCCCGAGGCGTTCCCTTTACGGAGTATGACCACTCCCACCATAGCTCATAGCCCAGGCCATGATCTCCTTGTTTTCCAGGGTGGGTTTACCATCAGAAATCCTAACAGACCAGGGAACCCCATTTGTATCTCGTCTTATGGCACAGATATGCAAGGTCTTGGGGGTCGATAGAATTCGTACATCCGTATACCATCCCCAAACAGACGGCCTTGTGGAGCGGTATAACAAGACCATCAAGACCATGCTCCGCAAGGTCATTTCTGAATCTGGGAGGGATTGGGACCACAAATTGCCCCTGGTTCTATACGCCATAAGATCACATGAACAAAGATCCACTGGCTTTTCACCTTTTGAGGTCCTTTTTGGGAGGAAACCACAGTCTTTACTCGACATGGCTGTGGAACAGTGGAAGGAGGAATATGAGGAAGGAAAACCCTTGTTAAAATACGCAGCTGACCTCAGAGACACGTTGACATGGGTATGGGGGTTGGTACACGAACACATGGAGAGCGCTCAACGAAGACAAAAGACGTACCACGATAGAAACAGTAAAATGAAAATGAGGGAGTCCTGGGGATAAGGTGTTACTGTTGTTACCTTCCACGAGAACAAGTTACTGACCCAGTGGCAAGGACCCTTTGTCATGTAAATGTAAATGTAGTTGAGCTTATATAGCGCACAGCTACCCGCAGTGGGTTTCCCGGCGCTTGCTTAGGGAACCCGTCCTGGTATTCCCCTGTGAGATAGCAGGGTATCCACAAGGTAAAAGTCAGGCATCCCGCCACGAGGGGCCGTTGTGGAGATTAAGCAAGCTATTGCCCAGAGTCGCAGAGTGTGAACCCGTGAGTCGAGGAGGCACCGGGGCGAGAATTATCGAGTCCGTGGAATTTTTAGCCCAAGACCCGCCGAGGCGGGGAATTGAACCCTGGTGCAGGACCGATCTCAGCTTCCGGGTCTGCCGCCTCTAACCCCTGAGCCACACTTCTCCACATCGAAAAGCGGATCACCCCTGTCACTTATAGCATTCTTCTACCCCAGCGGGTTGGGGGCAAACAGATCTACCATGTAAACCACTTTAAAAAATGGGAGGAACCCCGTAGGACAGACACTCCAGGGACACCCATACACCTTGTAAGCACCAACAAACCCATAGACATCCCGTACCTTACCCACACAGGAAACCGGAATAGAGACAGTACCCACAGGGGACATCTTGTCACCAAAACAAACTATTCAGCTAAGGGACCTGTTAGACTCCTTTCCAGGGCTCTTTTCTACCATCCCTGGCTTAACCTCACTGGTACAACATGACATAGTATCCCTGGACAAGAAAGTAGTAAAGCAAAAGCCTTACCGAATCCCAGCAGCCAGGAGGGAGGCAGTAGAGAAGGAAGAAACAGCCATGCTACAGTCCCATATTATAGAACCATCACAAAGCAACTGGTGTTCCCCGGTAGTTATTGTGCCCAACCCCGATGGCAGCATACGTTTCTGCATAGATTTCAGGCAAGTGAACGCAATAACCAAGTTTGATACATACCCCATGCCCCGTATAGATAAACTGATTAAACGCTTAGGAAAGGCCCGCTATATGTCGACCCTTGACTTAACCAAGGGCTATTGGCAGATTCCCTTGTCACCCCAAGCCAGAGAAAAGACCGCCTTTTCAACCCCCTCTGGTCTATATCACTTTAGGGTGCTCCCCTTTGGGCTACACGGGGCCCCTGCCACATTCCAACGCTTAATGGACAGAATTCTTAAACCCCACAACGAGTATGCCGCTGAATAACTTGACGACATAGTCGTATTCAGCCCTACCTAGGAGGACCATTTACGGCATCTGGACTCTGTGTTCACTGCCATTCAAACAGCCGGCCTCACTATAAATCCAAAGAAATCCCACAAACACCATTCAGTATCTAGGATACACCATACAGGAAGGCCTTATCAAACCCCAAATAGACAAAGTTGAGGCGATTAAGGCAATACCCATCCCGAAAACCAAACAAGAGGTTTCATAGGATACTACCGGAGGTTCCTTCCACACTTTTCCTCTCTAGCCGGCTCCCTTACGGACCTCCTAACAAAAAAACAACCGTCTGTCATATCTATTTGGACTCCTGAACAAGAAAGAAGCTTTTATACCCTAAAAAGGGCTATCTGTACAGCTCCGGTATTGCACTGTCCCGATTTTCACAAAACATTTGTTCTACAGACCGATGCTTCCGGAGTGCTGTGTTGTACCAACCAGATGTGAACAATGACCTCAAGCCACTCCTCTTCATCAGCCGAAAGCTCTGTGCACGTGAAACACATTATTCCACCATCGAGAAAGAGTGTTTCTTGTCCTCACAGACCATGCCCCTCTTACCTGGTTGGCACACAACAAAGACACCAACCCTCGAATCCTTCGCTGGTTCTTTGCTTTACAACCTTTCTCGTTCCAGACCATACACATGCCGGGGGCGAAGCAAATAAGTGCTGACTATCTGTCACGGCACCCTTTCACTGAATGGCCCCACCGTCCATTCCTGAGGGGGGAGAAATGTAAGGAGGAGAGGCAGGAAGCCCACCAGAAGTACGGCTATTCCTGCTGCGGACCAGAAAGGGTGAGCGGTCTAGTCTCGGAAGACGAAGGAGACCCCCCTGATGTCATACGGAGGAGACGGCCAAAAGCGTGGGGAGACGGAGATGGAGGAGAGGAGCGGTGGATCGGAGACGGCAAGAGGAGACCGGACAAGCAAGTAGGACGAGGCAAAGGAGGAAGACGCGGGCGGCGACGGAAGGAGGGCGGAGACCCAGGAGAGAGCATTGTACAACGCGGGCAAGCCCGGTGGCTCACCGAAGAGAGAGGACGCCCCGGGTCCCTACGCCACGGTCCTGGACACGGACCGTCGTACAAGGCGAGTACCTTTGGGAGGATCATTTTGGTGGGGGTGGTGGGGAGGCACGAGAAAGTAGGTCACGCGCGTGTGTGTTTTTTTTCCTTTATAACTACCACTCCGGCTTTTCCCCTCACGCCCCTCCCTCACAGTCTGCTATAAAAAAGGATATCAAACCAAAATGTGGTCTTTAGACTGCAAATGACCATATATCATGATACCCGCTAGTGCTGGGTACAAAGCCTCACCTCAACCTGGTAAGCCGCTCAGGAGGCGAGCACCGCTCTATCCGTCGGTACTGCTAGCAGGAAGAGCCTGCTGCCGGATCACATTTTGGTTTGATATCCTTTTTGAATTAATCATTCACCACATTTCAGCAGCAGCATTTATTGTTGTAAGGTCCTGACGAAAGCCTGAATTCAATATGGTTTATATAGGCTGAAACATGTTGACCAGTAACCCTCACACCATAGCGGTTTATATCCATACCGCCGGTGTACTGCACTTTTAACCCTGACAGCAGGCATATTCCTATTAAAATTGTTGTTCTATGCCTTCTAGCCAGTTTTAGAACTCACCTGATTTTTCACCTTTTTCACATTATTGTTTATTTTGCGCTGCGACTTCACTCACACTTTTGGCTCATCATAAAAGGGTTTAGGATACCCTATATATTCCTATAAAACATCCCAGAGCTCCGCCCTTACAGAGAGGGGGTTGTAGCCCCCAAAGGAACTAGGAGTTTCCTTTGGGAGGAGAATCCCTATGATGTTCACTCCCCTACCCACGTTCATGGTCATATTTTAGATCAAATATGGTCAGCCAGCCGCACTATTCTTTCCCCTACCATTCTCCCATGCACATGGTCCGATCATTCTCTGACCTCCTTCTCCATTGAGCTCGGCGTACCAGAGAAACTCCTCCTACACAAGAATATTTCTGCTCGTAATTGGAACCGGGTGGATTTTAATTCTCTCCGTGCTTCCCTCGCCTCCTCTTCTCCTGATCTCTCTAATCTCCCCCTTGATCTTCAAGTTGACACCGTGAATCATTGGCTGTCCTCCTCTTGTGACCTGGTTGCCCCTCTCAGGAAAGTCAAGGCCTGTCGCCCCCATGATGCCCAAAAGTGGTTTACGGACAAGCTGAAAACTCTTAAATTGGACCGTAGGCGTTCCGAACGCCTCTGGAGGCGCAACTACTGTCCTCTCTTGCGAGCTAAATACAAGTCTCTCTTAGCTAACTACAAGAAGGCTATTCTTTCAGCCAAAACCATCTACTTTTCGGATAAAATCACTTCATCTGCCAATAAACCCAAAGAGATTTTCTCTATAGTTCACAATTTAGTTGCTTCTGACAGGGCCAACCCTAATCTTATCCCGTCCTAAGCTCTCTGTTCATCCCTGAATGACTTTTTTATAGAGAAGATTGCGAAGATCAAATCCAACATCCCTTCAGCTTCTTCGCCATCTCTTCCCCCTGTCTTTTCTTCGCCCTCTTCCTTTCTTGACCAGTTCTCCCCTATTTCTTTGGATTCCTTTCTTGCTCTACTCCAGAAAGTGAAGTCAGGCTCTCCAGCTGACTGCGTTCCAGCCCGCATTCTGAGAGAGCTCTTCATTCACTGTCCTGACCCTCCCCTCTCCCTCCTTAATGCCTCTATTTCTTCAGGCCTAGTCCCGAAATTTTTCAAATCGGCTATAGTTTTCCCCATTTTAAAGAAACCTGGATTAGACCCCTCCTTTCCGTCTAACTTTCGACCCATTTCGCTTCTTCAATACCTAGGGAAGATCTTGGAGAGTCACATCACTTCTTGTCTCTCCACTTTCATTGAGGACAACCATCGTTTGGCCTCCCACCAAGCGGGATTCCGCCCGGCCCACTCTACTGAGTCAGTGGTCCTGTCCGTCCTAGATGAGCTAAAGAGTAAAGCCGATTCCAACCTTCCCCAAGCCTTGGTGCTCCTTGACTTGTCCGCTGCGTTTGACACGGTCGATCACTCCATCCTCCTTGGCCGTGTCAGCGCAGCGGGCGTTCGGGGCACTGCCCTCTCTTGGCTCGCCTCCTTTCTTAAAGAACGGACTCAGGCGGTCCATCTCTCTGGCTTTTCTGCCCCCACCCACTTGGTTTCATGCGGGGTCCCCCAGGGTTCCTCCCTATCCCCTCTTCTTTTTAATCTTTACATTTATCCCCTTATTCTTTCTCTTCTTGACATGGGGGTCTCCGTATATAATTATGCGGATGACCTCCAGTTGGTCTTTGATCTTTCCTCTCCCTTGGACTCCCTGCTTAAATTCCACTCTACCCTAGTTTTCATCTCCGAGTGGATGAACACCAACCAACTTAAACTTAATCTGGACAAGACGGAGTTAGTCCTGACTGGCTCCACCATTTCCCCTTGGTCTGCTGCCTTTTGGCCTCCCACCTTCGGCCCCTCGCCAGTATCGGCGGTCTCTGCAAAGACCCTGGGCATTAAAGTCAGTCGGGACCTCTCCATGCATGCCCAGATTAGCTCAGTTGTTTCCTCTTGTTTTCTTTCCCTCCGGATTATTCGGAAAGTGTCCCGTTTTTTTCCCCCGATGCTCTCAAACTTATTATTTTGGCAATGATTCTCTCCCGTCTCGATTACGGGAATAGCCTCTATGTGGGCATTCCGGCCTACGAATTACGCCGTCTTCAGTCTATTCAGAATCAGGCCGCCCAACTTATTTATCACCTTCCCAAGTCCCACCACATCACCCCTGTCCTGAAGTCCCTTCACTGGCTCCCCATTTGCCAGAGATCCCTTTTCAAGCTGGGATGTCTGGCTTTCAGGGCCCGTGCCCGCATGCTCCGGCTTTCATTAACTCTCTCATTAACTCCTACACTCCCAGCCGTGCCCTCCGTTCCTCCAATCAGGCTCTTCTCACTGTCCCTCGCTTCCGCAGATCTAAGACCGGCGGGACTAGATTCTCTGTATTAGCCCCCCGCTTTTGGAACAGTCTTCCACTGTCCATTAGATCTACTCCAGACTACTTACACTTCCGCAAGGCCCTTAAGACCTTCCTGTTTTCCCAAGCGTACTCCTACTGATTCTCTTATCGGCAGACTTCTATGCTCCTCAGTCCTCTACTCTAGCGCCAGGAAGCCGCTTGGTCACAGTGCGCTCTACCAAGTACTTTTTAACTAACTTAACTATGAAGCATGTCACCTCTGGTGAGTGAGGGATTACGTCCTAACAAGGGATCTGCCCGTGGATGATTTCATGAACTCATATATATGTTTATTCACATACATTCTTTATATAAGGAGTATTGTTTGATTTACGTATACTATTGATACTTGTTTAGACCCTAGGATTCTTTTGTATTGTACGGTATCTCTTAGGGGAAATAATCCTTTAGAGGTCTTTAAAACTTTTTCCCTTAGACCCCCTTACCTCGAACTATATTGTTTTTCTCTATACTCTAATACACACTGCTATCAGCTGCTGTGCACACCCAAATATTTATGGGTGTTGCCATTGAGAGGTGTGTGAAAGTATATCTCCACGATGAAATAGGGACACTAGTTATCCAAGACACAGTTCTAAACAGAGATGGTACTCCATTTTATACTCTACCATAGACATTCATCAGTATGAAGAGAGGTATGTGCAGGGAGAATAGTTTCTACCCACAGCCTACTTTGTATATCTTATTCTAGGGAGATGTCTCACCTCACAAAGTAGTATGTTTTCATAACATAGTCTCTATAGATCCTATGAAAGACATACGTTTGAGCGTAAAGGTAAATTCAACTCCATTCTTTGCTTGTACTTCTGTCATACTGAGGAGAGGTGTGACCACAAAGGTAAGCCACTTTTCACACCCTAATTTGCACAAGCATTTTGCAAGACACACATCACAGGAGAGAGGCTAGGCCCCCCACACACTATATTATTCTGTCTCAAACAAAAAAAAAAAATTAAATGGCTCACATATGATGGGAGAAAACACCCAGCATGACGGGGACATTTATTTTTTAGTTCATCAAAAAACAACATCTTGCTTTGAGAGGCTGTTTTTGAAAAAAATGTATACTTTTCTGTGTGGACTCATTGAACATGGCACCCACAGAGCAAGGTGTGTTCAATAAGCCCGTGTCATGACTTCTAACAATATGGCAGTGCAAATAAGTTTGTTTTCTGCACACTTAGGCAGCAAAAATCAATGTTTGTATTTAGTCTGCAGGAATAAAATATGAACATTTATTTAGCTGCTGAAAACAAGCATTCACTGTTGCAAAAAGAAAAGAAACAAAAAGCGAGTTCTTAGTATATGTAACATGGTGTTAAATTGCACCTCAGTGCACATTAGCACTATCTGACCAGCATATGCAATCCATCCCAGACGGTTTAATCATGCTGCAGGAACACATTTTAGCCTTACACAATTATAAAAAGATACTTGTTCCTATTTGCTCTCGTGCTTGTAGAACCACTGTTGTAGTACCCCATAATCTAAGGCCCATATTACATGTAGCCTCTTCACACGAAACTGAGGGTAAAATATTTCTGCCAAAACTGGTATTACAAAGCATATGGTAATTCTACATGTTGTATTACAAAATGCACAATTACCTAGGTAGTACCAGGCCAAATTCTCCATGTCAAAACTGGATGAATGTATCACTGCCAAAGACCTCGAATTACACAATACCTTTTGGAAGTCACTGCAGTAACACTGATTTCCGCTTTTTATACACCATTCGGTAGGGGATGGATATGAGATTACCTGTAATAGCTGCTCCCAGAATTCCTGATAAACCCAGTATCATTAATATTGGGGGTTTAATTGCCATACAACAGTTACTGTGGTACATTGTAATGTGGGCCGAATTAAAAGAAGAAACCCTGGACAGGAGTAGCACATTACTCATGGACCATGGAAATTCACAGCTCAGCCCGGAGCTCCTTCCGTTGCCTGCACAGTCTTCTCCAAAGTTGAAGCAGCAGCAGTATCCACCACAAGGATTGCTTGTTTCTCCTTACTTGACTCCAAAGTGATGATTTGTTTCTGAAAAACAACCCTGAGTCACTGATCGTTTCCTCCCAGCACGTAGGGTTCAGATATATTGTTTCCTATTATGGACTGCCAGGCTTCTCCTGGTGGCCCTGAACAGGAAAATCAGTTTCAGAAAGTGTTCCTAAAGAGGAGAGGTCTTCTGACATACATTGGCCAACAGCCCTTTAGCAGATTGGCTGTCCATCAAAGATTTTTATGGCAGGGCCAGCTCAGGCTCCGGCTTCAGAAGCTGGAACTTCACCAGCATCTCATTGAGGCTTGCGAACTTCAAGTGTGGTGGAGAAGAAGTACTCTCTATTTAGAACGGTGACTCCCTCCACCGGCCCTAAATCAAGCTGTAATGGGCTGCTTTATAAATCATTTGTAACTGAGTTTCTGGAGGACACTGTATATACAAAATATAATCCAGAAGCTCTATTTCCTCAAGCAAGGATGTGATTGGTGAGGCAATTCAGCTGCTGGTTCTCCATATCTGAAGTTTCTTACAGAAAACGGAGGTTTTTCAGTTGCCATCGAACTTTAAATCTCGCCCTACGTCCTTTAGGAGCTATTCAGCATGAATCCTTTAGTAGCCCCCAGTCAAGATATTATTTGGGCTAAAACTCATCCATGTGGTTCTTACAATGAGTTTTTAAGTTTTGCTGAAACACGTTGTTATAAATGGGATCTCTGGTTTGCTAAGGCTTGTGCCAAAGCCAGGCAGAAACCACCACTCTAGTCAGGGCAAGGGAGTTACACGCCAAAGATAACCCCTGCTCACCCTCTTGGTAGCTTGGCACGAGCAGTCAGGCTTATCCCGGAGGCCATGTGTAAAGCATTTGTGCACGCACACAGCAACAACACCCCAGGCACACTACAAAAGGAACTCCACACAAGGTTATATATAAGAATAGCCTTTGCATTATCATAACACATTAGATTAGTAAACACATATTATACATGGTGCCACCTGGCACTAGTTCATATTTACAAGGGATTATTTACACCTGACAGGGCCTACTGGACCACTGTCAGAACCATCACAAAGTGAATTTAGCAAATGTAGAACTTATCATAAACATAGCACACAACCAGTAACTAGTGGTAACCACTGTACTCAGCATCAGCCTGTAACATAAACCACATTATGCACAGTATCACATCAGGCGCGAATTACAATCTGCGCCAACCTCACCAGCATGAACACATTATGCAATCCTCTCACAAGTCTAAACACATTAGACCCTAATCTCCTAAACATAGCTAGCGCTTAGGAAATAAAACACAGTAGAGAATATCTCAAACCTAACCTCAGTAGGTACAACATCATAATCATAAAAGACCACATTTAGAGATATAACACAGGGTGCGTGATCATATTACATACATTACATTTCCTAGCACCACATCACATTAGCACATAGTCTCCTCAAAAGACCATAGTAAGCATAAATCACAATAGGGCCTGGAGCCCTACAAACCTCCCAGTCCCCCTGGCCAACTGGCCTTCTCAATAAGGGGGCTCAAATGCCCAGTGTCCCAAAAGTCAGGGCACGCTGTCAAAGCAGAGGAAGTCAAGGGTGTGCAATCTGTGCAGGCCTAAACGTAGCAGCTGGCACTAAGTGCTGCGCAGCTGTGAAAGGATGGGGCAAAAGGAGTGCATCTCACTCCTAACTGTAAAAGGATATGCCCCCAAAGTACTGTAACCTAAACGGTGCAGCTGGCACTAATTGCTGCGCAACTGGGAGGACCAAATGTTGGCCCTGGGCACCCACTGTGCCCTCTAAACAAATATGCCCAAGTTGGAGCCACACGGGGCTCTAAAACAATCATGGCCACAACTAAAGTTGCAGCTGCCCTCTAGCAAGCGGGGCAGCTGGGAAGAGTGGCCACACAACAGGGAAACAGCCTGGGCCCCTCTGGGCCCTTTCAAAATAATTATTGGAGCCACGCACAGGCACTAAAACAAAAAGAAGCTTGCCCACGTGGGAGCGACCCGCAACGGCGGATCCGCTCTGGAAACAGACACGGTGCCCTCACTGGCACCACATGGGCTTTCTAAAGCAAATTAGCCCCCTCGTTGGAGCGAACCCCTGTCAGGCGGGGGCCGCTCAGGAAATGATGCCGCCATATCCCCTGCCCAGCCCTCACTGACCAGGCTCGTGCACAGGGGGACTTCTCTTCGGTCGGCTCCGGTCTCTGCTTCCCGCTGTGTAGACTGCATACGGGGAGCCCACGAGACTCCGGTCCGGTCTCCTCTCCACCTGCGGTGGGGGCAGGCACTGGCAATGTGCCTCGAGCCCCCTCCGCCTTCAATCTTCACTTGCTGGCACCCGCGGGGCTCTCCCTCAGCCATGGGAGCCCCTCAACGGCAGGCGCCATCTTCTTCACCCGGGCGTCTTCTCAGGCTGCGGGGCGTGCGCAGGACTTCCTCCGAACAACCAGAAGTCCCACCCGCCGCCAGGCACAATGTTGCCTGACTTCCGCTTTCGCCGCCGGGCCGCGGCGGTGAATTCTCTTCGGTGCGATAAGCGGGGTGGGCACCCGCCATGGAAATAAGGTATGCAGCGGGAAGGGCACCCGCGAGCATCAAAAGAATGCGGGGTGGGCACCCACCATCTAAATAAAGACATAAGCGGGGTGGGCATCCGCAAAGCTCACAAGGAAGGGGGAATCCCTACGAGGGGTATTCCCTGAGCAAGGGCTGCAGCTCAACGCTGCTCAGCCCCCAGGCTCTCCCACTCCTAGGGAAAAGTAAATAAAAAGCGCGCCCAGTAGGCTGAAAGGCTGCATCAAGTCTTGGCAAAGTCAAATGAAAAGCAAAAAGGTCCAAGGAGTCCTGGAGGCATCAAGGGGGCAATACAGGGCCCAGGGGCCAGCACACAGGGCCCTCCAGCAGGGAGGCAGCCCCTATGGCGGTCCCTCCTGGGCCCCACCAGCAGCAAGCCCCCCCATCCATCGGGAACACTGAACAGAACCGAACTGAACATTTTCATGGGGTCACAGTCCCTATATTTATACCACATAATCCTTTGTGTCAAGGTGCAGGGCATGGGGGAACCAGATGCAACTGGTTCAGGAGAGCTTTGGAGCACTTTGTTTTGCTCAGCTCCTCTCTCCTTTGTCAGGTGGGGGCTAGGTGCTCAGATGCACCACAGGGGGCGGAGCCAGCATTGTCGAGGGAAGGCACAATCCTATTCAGGTCCCAGGTGCAACTCCTCCCTCCCATCTACAAGCAGATCTCTCCAGTCACCACCGGGCAGAATCACCCTGGCTCCTGGAATTCCCCAGCCCTCTCAGCTCCTGTTAATCACAAGCCAGACATGCAATTCACATCAGGCAGGCAGACACACAGCACACAGAAATGCCAACTTCTAAAAGTGGCACTTCTCCACTAGTCACCATAAATCTGCGCACACCATTGCGCAGCATTTATTCTAACGATTTCACACATACTAAACTCGACCCTGCACTCCTCTCACACCAGGAATTACCATGGACACACATATCCCCCATGCATTCCTATGGGAGGGCAGGCCAATCTCACCACATGCACTCAGAGAGCGCACGCACTTTACACTGGGCCTCAGTGCTAAAGTGCGCAAAGGTCAAAAATCACTACCACTATGTCAGAGCTTAAGGCAAAATGTTTAGGGGGGAACCTGCCAGAAGGGCCAAGTCCAACACATGTTTAGATATTTACTCATTTACCTCATGGTAAAGTGGTTAGTGTATTTCTGGTTTCCACTTAATTGCCAAATGAATTTCTACATGTTTGGAAATTTAAACTGCCAGGTAATACTCATTTTATTTCCTACTGCAGATGATGTCCTATTTTCCATCAAATAAGTTGTCTAAAACATATAAGCTTTCAGGAAGGGATCAAGAGTTAAAATATTTAGCAATTATGATGGCAACAGTCAATTTTATAGATTTACTACAGCACTAGCATGATGCAATGCGAAGTGAAGAAATGCATAATAGTTTCTGTTCCACACAAATGGTGATTTGTGTGGTAAAAGTGAATGTTTGATAGCACAATTTTGTTTTGAATTTGAGCCACTTTATGTCAACTGTGCATTACACAAGGCAGCCTTGTTTGAGTATCAGTGCAGGGGAGGATACTATCATGTAGGAAAGTGCCCTTTTTGTATGGTCACCCCCACACTTTGTTCTCCATTGCTGATGGTTTTGACTCTGAAAGTGAACTGGAGCCTGCTAGTGAGACGCCAGTGCCAGTGCTCTCTCCCTAAAATATGATGAATGTGAATTGGTATCCCCAATTGACAAGTACTTGAACCCCCTTTATAAGTCCCTGGTAAATGGAACCAGTGGTACCCAGGGTATGGGAGATAACAGGGTCACTAAGGCCTGCAACGCTGATTGTGCCACCCTGAGTGCCCCAAGTAAAGAGATGGCAGCAAGTCTGCAGGAGCAGTGCAAGCTGCTCAAAATCGACGTTGCCCTCACCATGAATGACAAGGTCACAGCACTATTTTTAATATATGGCAGTCACCTCTAAGGAAGGCCTCCTGTACCCAGGAGGCAGGGTGCATTATATTAAAGGTGTGGACATAAAGGTGCTAGCTTATATATTGCCATGGTAGCCTCCTTGCATAAGGGTCTGCTATAAGTGTTCAGGGGCCATAGGATAACAGGTTGCAGTTCCATTATACTCCCACTGAAAGGTGTAATGTTTGGTGTCAAACAATGTTTCTTATATAACCCAACTTTTTTCTAAAGTCAGATTTAATGTGATATGCACCCAGGTGGCTACCTTAGAGGTAGTCCATCTGATTGCCCCAGCCTTTCCTGTACCCTGGCTGACAGCCTGCAGCTGCTGGCACCAAGACAGGATTCTGACCCTCAGCCAAGAGGTGTGAACCATCTCAGGAGGCAGAAACAAAGGACTGCCTGGGTGGGAGGAGCCACTTCCCTTCCTGGATGGATGGATAGTGAAGTGGTGCATCAATCTGGTTAGCTTCAAAGCCTTCACCACCTCTGATATGCAACCAGACTTGATCCAGAGGAGGGAAAATCAAACCCCTGCCTCAGGCACATTTGCAACCCAGGCAGGTGGGAAAATTAGGTATTCAGGAGGCGTACTCCCGCAGAAGGCTATCCACACGCCTAAGGTGTGCTACCTGGTCTGTACAGTTGAAGAAGGGTCTGCCATTTTTTATAGTGGCAGATTAGAGGCTTCTGCCTCAGGGGTGGATTAGCCTCTGGGGCTAGTAGCCCATTGGCTACCAGTACCCAAACCCCTAAATCTAGGATTTAAGGGGCTCCCCTGTCACTAGAACATCAGTGCTGCTTGAATTGTGACCAAGGACACAGAAGAGACCTGTTAATGTGACTTCAGGACTTGCACAAGCAAAGGCACAATAATCTGCACCTATGGCAACCACCCTGCAACTGCACGGCCACGTCCTGGTACAGAGATTGGCTCCAAAGGAAAGAGGATCCTCTCTGCAAGTCAAAGGCAACTCCAGAACTCCCTTGGACTAGACGTAATAGTCCTCTGCAGCCCACAGGTAAATCACACTCCCAGAACCAAAGAATAAATAGCCATCGGGCCCGCCCAATAGTAAATAGTCTAGTGAATTGTGGTAAAAGTAGTCCTGACCTCCAGCAAGTTTCAGGTGGCTACTGTCTTTCCCTGGACACCAGGACATCAAAGTAACGGAAAGCTGTGTTTGCTACTACCAAGCTTGTTGGTAGCCAGCCCGGCTACCACTAACTTTACTTGATGGTGTACCTCAAAGGAAATCTGCAACAGCTTCAACCCAATGCCCCAGCAGCCCCAGTGACAAGCTTTTGCACCTCTTTCCTCACCAGCACTGCAGCAAAACCAGCACCCATGGCTCCTGTGTTCAGCACCAGGACAGCCAGCACCACTCTGCACCCAGGCACTACGAGTCAGGTAAAATTCAACTGACTGTCAGAGTCTGGTTCTGGGACCCACATCACCTTACTGCCTAGTGGTTTCCACAGGATTCGACCCGCAAGTGACCGAGTGTCACTATTATGTTTTCCCATTGACAGCAACGTTATGGTTTTGAAAGAGTTAAATGCACTGATTTATTTTTCCTTTTAAAATCCAGAGGTCCAGTTATACTCATCCGATTGTCTTCATGGTGGTGTCTAAATTTATGTAAAAATCTGCTTTATTTTTATAAATTGGTTGTGGATTTTTTTCGAGTCGTATTAATTACTTATCGTCCATGGTGGTATTCTGAAATACTTACCACATGCTCCTCTAGTAGAGCCTGACTGCTCTGTACCACACTACCAAAATGAGCTGGGGATTTATTTGTGGAGATCTAAAGGACCTATTTGGGGTAACGTGAAGGTATTGCATAGTGAAGCCTAACCAGCCTCACTACATAATACCCCACTTTCCTACACATCAGCAGGCCAATCTTAGTAGATATGGATACGAGTTGGCAGTGGGTTTCGCCCTTGTGCAACACAGCACAGCAAATTTTGATGCTGTGCTGTATTGCATGAAAAACGTGTAAATCTGGGCCTAATTGTTCGTGACCAAGCAAAATTCCTCAGGTTATTGTTAAATCTGTATGGTCATACATTTAAAGGAAAGAAAACTGTTGTTGAATCACTCAGATACCCGATACTTAGAATCCAGCAGGTGTTACAGAAGACCTTGGTGGTTCTAGATAATCCCTGAAAAGGTAAAGATGGGCGTAGCAGACATAAATTAGAATAGGCAGGGCAAGTATTTAGAGTTTCAAAATGTGCTTTCCAAACACAGCACTAAGATTTACAATCAACAGTGTTTTTAACTTTGACTTTGAATGAAATGTATATCAGATATTAGGCTTTTGGTCAATTGGCTCTTTAAAGAGGCTCTGGCTAGAGCTATCTGGCCATGCAACTGTCAAAGTTTATAATTTTATTGTGTGTCATGCACACCTCACAGAGGAAAGGGAATGTAAACATGGGCTGACAGTAATTTTATCATGATGTAAAAAATAACAGGCTGATGCTTATCTGCTTTTATGGTTTTAAAGTTCTGGGAGAGGCAGAGAACTAATGTCTTCCATAAATCATGATTAAAAGACATAAGCCAACATTGGTGTGCAAAAACCTTTCTTCACTGTATAAGATCTTGTTGATGATTCTATAAACAATTTTAATAAACTGGAGATTTATGAAAAAGCAAAACATGTTCTTAATAAGTGAAACTTCCCGAAGCTATTTGTAAATCTATCTATGTTAGAGTTGGTTTGATTTTGCTTTAAAGACTAAAGGGCTGATTATGACGGCAGGTGGACCGCCACCGATAGGCCGTCGGTGGCGGTCCATCCACTGACAGCCCCTCGGTCCGACTGCCGGATTACAATACCGGTAGTCAGACCCACAGCGGTAGGGGAGAAGACCGCCACCTCCGGCAGGGTCAGTGATCCCAATGGGGCAGTGGTCAGATTCGTAGTCCCGAAAGGTGGCAGTGCCGAGACAGGCACTGCCATCGTGATTATGATATCCCTTTCCGACAGCCTTTTAATGCATGGCACATGGTCCATGGACGTGCAGGAAGTGTTCCTTTTCACAGCAGCTTGTGCTGCAGCCCTTTACCTGGGCCGTAGCACAAGCTGCCATGAAAAGGAGCCCTTTGCGACTGACACCATGGCGGTCACATCGTAATGCGGTGATCAGACCGCCAGCTGCTTGTCAGGTGATCTACTGACCCACTTTCATAATCAGCACCTAATTTAATTAAAATCTACATTGAAATGTGTGATGGAAATTTAAATAATACTGGTGAAAATTATTTCATTTCTGAATTTCATATTATGCAAAATTTGGGAAACTTCTCAAAATTTCACAATCATATTAGCCAATTTTTCATAAAGTTCACCAGAGGGTCGTTTGTGCAGAAAATGTCTTGATAAGAGACATTTTCTGTGTGAACCATTCTCCTGCTGGTAGTTCGCAACACTTTTTTACATGAAGTGAGCAGTGGTGCAAATAAAGTCTTGCAAGATATCCCCAGATCCCATTTTGCTTTAAAAGAGTAACTGTGTAAAGTTTTTATGGAATTTGATTTTTGCTTTAAAAGCTTAACTTTCAATCAATCAATCAGGGGAATTATACGTGCAATACTCACCCACAAGGGTCTCAAGGTGCTGAGGGGGGCTGGGAGGGGGGTCATCAATTTCCGTATCAGTCGAAGAACCAGGTCTTCAGCGGATTCCTGAAGGTGTTCAGGGAGGGGGCGCACCTGATGTCGATGGGAAGCTCGTTCCAGGTCTTGGCCACGATATAGGAGAAGAATCTTCCCCCTGCTCTGGCTCTGCGGATGCGTGGGGTTTCAACAAGGAGGAGGTTGATGGAGCGGAGGTTGCGCTTGGCCACGTGGAGGTTGGTCCTGTGGTTGAGGTATTGGGGTCCGGTGTTGTGTAGGCATTTGTAGGCATAGGTGAGTATCTTGAAAGTGACTCTTTTCTTAACGGGGAGCCAGTGGAGCTTGCGTAGGTGTTGGCTGATGTGTTCGCGTCGAGGAACCCCAAGAGCGAGTCTGGCGGCGATGTTCTGTATTGTCTAGAGCTTGCGGAGTAGGGACATGTTGATGCCGGCGTAGAGGGCGTTTCCGTAGTCCAGTCTGCTGGTGACGAGTGCATGGGTGACTGTCTTCTTTGCCTCGGGGGGGATCCATTTGAAGGTCTTACAGAGGATGAGGAGGGTATTGAAGCAGCTGGAGGTGACGGCGTTGACCTGTCGATTCATGGAGAGGGAGGAGTCGAGTACGATGCCAATGTTCTTGGCGTGGTCTGTGGGGGTCGGGGTGCCAAGGGCAGTGGGCCACTAGATGTTGTACCATGTTGAGGGGGTGGTTTAGAGGAAGAGGACTTCTGTCTTCTCTGAGTGGAGTTTTAAGCAGCTGTTGTTCATCCAGGCTGCAACGTCCTGCATTCCTTCCTGAAAGTTGAGTCTGGTGGTGATGGGGTCCTCGGTGAGGGAGAGGATGAGCTGGGCGTAGTCGGTGTAGGAGACTATGCTGAGGCCATGCCGTCGGACGATGGCGATGAGGGGGACCATGTAGACGTTGAAGTGGGTAGGGCTGAGTGATGAAACCTGTGGGACTCTGCAGTTGATTTTGGTGGGCTGGGAGAGGAAGGGTGGCAGTCTGATTCTTTGGCTTCTGCTGGTGAGGAACAATCTGATTTAGTTGAGGGCAGCACCTTATATGCCGGCATCGTGGAGTCTCTCTATGAGTGTGTGGTGGGAGACGGTGTAGAAAGGCTGCTGACAGGTCGAGTAGAATCAGGGCCGCGGTGTGGCCTTGGTCGAGGAGGGAACGGATGTCGTCAGTGGCAGTGAGTAGGGTGGTCTCGGTGCTGTGGTTGCTTCGGAATCCGAATTGGGAGGGGTCGAGGATGGCGTTGTCTTTGATAAATCTTGACAGTTCTGCGTTGACGGTCGTCTCGGCGACTTTGGCTGCAAAAGGGAGGAGCGAGATGGGATGGTAGTTCTTGAGGTCCGTTGGGTCTGCTGAGGGCTTCATGAGCAAGGGCCTGACTTCTGAGCATTTGCAGTTGTCGGGGAAGGAGCGGTCTTGAGTGTGGTGTTGATGGAACGTTGTAATATGGGTGCGATGGTGGTGGCGGCTCTGTGGTATATGTGGGGTGAGCAGGGGTTGTGGGGGCCCCAGAGTGGATGCCATTCATGGTTGTGGCGGTCACCTCGGTTGTGATCGGTGTCCAGGCAGAGATGGTGGTCTGGCTGGTATTGTCGCCAGGTGGGCTGACTGCGGGCTCAGGAGTGTGGTCGTCGAAATTGGCATAGAGGTTGTTTATCTTCAGGTGGAAGTAGGAGCCCACTTTGTCGCAGAGGTCCTGTGAGGGGTTGATGTTGGTGGCTTCGCTGCAGGGCTTGCTCATTTCCTGGATGACGCTGGAAAGTTCCTTGGAGTTGTCAGCGTCGGCAAGGATTCTGTTGTGGATGAAGGTCCTTTTGGTCGTTCTGATGTGTTGGTGGTATTTCATCATAGCGTCCTTGTAGGTGGTGCGGTTGTGGGGTGTCTTTCTATTTCTCCAGTTCTTTTCCCGGTGTCTGCGGGTGCGTCTTGCTTATTTGAGATCTGTGGTGAACCAGGCGGCTTTTCTGGGACGTTGCTTGTCGGGGTTGCGCAGCGGCGTGAGTTTGTCTGCGCAGTTGGCGATCCAAGTGTGGAATTCCGTGGCCGCCAGGTTATCCTCGGTTGCAGCAGAGGGGGTGTTGTCATTGAGGGTGGAGTTGAGTTGTTCTTCAGTGACTCTGCTCCAGTTTCTACACAGGAGGCATGGAGCCGGTTCAGATGGCTTGGGTTTGTTGACTATGAAGTGTACACAATGGGGGTCAATCCATGTGGGCTGCGTGGTGAGGCTGAAGTGGACGCTGCTATCTCCAGCAAAGATGGGGTCGAGAGTGTGTCCCGCCTCTTGGTTCAATGAAACCAACTCCTTAGCCAGGGTGTCTGCATTATTAAGAGCCCAAAGTCCCTACCATATGAAAAGTGCCATAGTGCATTCCTTCAATGGGCCTACTAGTACCTTTCCTAAGACTCAGAAGGGCACATAAAGTGCCATGGTCCACATAACTGTAAACAATGTCTTGACTCTACTGGCTGGTCAAAATAGGCCCAACAGGCTGCCTAAAAATGCTTGTGTGAAATTTTAATGTAATTAATGCCCACACAATAGAGTATGGTTTGAGGTGCCCTAAGGGCATGTAAGATGCCTGGGTACATTAGCTTTAAGCATCTTCTTGGCTAGGCTTATAGATCTTTTTCTGCTGAATCACACAGACGGTGCCACTGTACATATTGAGTGAACATAATCTGACGCACTGTGAGGATCCCTGCAAAAACCCTGCCCCGGTACCCCTTTACTCACCACCCGCTCCATAGTCTCCATGCGTCTTGCGGCTCGATCATGATAATAAGAGCCGATAACTACAGCAACCAACACTAAAAACGGACTCTCCCTCGCTCCCACAGGGCGGAGATACTGAGTTCCGACAAGTTGGCCAACCACGTGACCAGGAAGTGGTTTCTCTGGGCCAATCGGAAAGAAGAGAGGGAGGAGAAAAGGAGTCAGGAACAACAGCGAGGGACGACCGGAACCGGGAATAGGACGCCAATGTCCAGAAGGGTGCTGAGAGGAGGAACACTAATGAAGAAACCAACTGGTAGAAAAGGAGGACACCGCGCTCGTGGCAAAAGGAGACAACCATCGAGAGACAGAGAGCGACGACAGCCCCATCAGGGACGCGGAAGACGAGGAACCTCCCAACAGCTGGTCCGAGGAGTGGTGGTCCCCGGAGGAGACGAGCAGTCCGCCGCAACTCTGGAGAGTTGCGGCCTCACTCGATACGTGACACGGGCGAAAGGAAAAGGGAGGGGGAGGATGATGCCAAAGGGAGAATGAATGCAACAATGGTCCGCTTCTAGGACACAATTTTATTTGTTTTAAAACCCTTTCTTTTCTTTTTTCCACTGTTCATTTAGCGCACATATTTGTCCTCACCATTCTAAGCCCCTCTGGTTTCTTTCCTCACATCGTATCAAAAGGCTTCCAATATCAAGTGAAGAAGCCAGGTAAAAAGAAAAAGGATGAAAGGAAATGTGAAAGAGAGTCTGCCTATCCCACCCACAGGCATATTGTATCTGCCTTTGTATTTTTTTGTTTTTGTTTTTTAACCCACTATTCCTCACATTCTACCACTGGGGTGTGGTGAAAGGCTAGCTCGAGCCATAATGGCCATACTTACCACTACTTTCCTTTTCTTTGTTGTTTCACTCCACCGCAAGCTACCCGGGACCCCACCTTGACGACGTAGACCGTCTAGAAGAAGAAGAGAGAGCGAGAGAGAGAGAGACACACACAGTGAAGCAACTGTAGATCTTATGAACTCATACAACAGACAGTGCGTTCTAATGTGGAAACAACCCATATCCCAATATTTTGTTTGGCTTAACCTGTAACCCACCATAATAAAAGATCCACTATTAACCCTATATGGCCTCCTCGCTTCTGTTTCCGCCCGATCCTCTCTCACACACAAAACTGTAAACAATTTCTTGCCTGGACTAGCTAGTCAGATGGGCCCACCATTTCCATAGACCCTATTGGAAGCCCCTCTTGACGGACAGCCCTGTCTCCACTCTAGTATACTCCTTGGCAAGGCACCATCTTTACTAGGCTGACCAGTCTTTACAGCAAGCGCACACAGAAAGTGCTATAGTGAATATTAAGTTGAACACAAAAAGTGCCACAATGCATATTAAGTTGAACGGGAAGTGACACCCAATATGGTGGAATAGGGGTTTAGTGGGGTCTGTGTCTTCTTAGCAGCCCACCATTTCCATTGGCACTATTGGGAGCCCCTCTTGACTAACAATCGTATACCCAGTCTACACAGGGGTGTTCTTTTTGACAAGGACCTTGAAAATGTACAGAAATTGTACCAGTCGGATGTTTAATGTTATATTCACTCAATCCAATGATTCTATTATCACTGATCTGAAAGTCCTGATCCTCAACGCCTTGAACTCCTTCCTTACCATGATCCTCCTCTGTTGATTTAAGTGGGGCAGATACATAAGACATGCAGCAGTGACTCCTTTGTCTAATGGCACAGGCAACACTTCATGTCTCCCCACTTTGCTCTTTTTCCTGACATTTTGGTGTAAACTCCAGAATGGGGACCTCTCCTAATACCAGCGACAGGAATTTGTGTTTTTGCTAACGTAGAAAATGCAAAGTTCAGGGCTAAGGCTTTGTCGTTGATAACTTCACTTTGTGGGGCAAATGAGGCTTTTGAGTCTACCTTGATGCCTAGGCAGATATATGTTAGTGTCTCATCTATCGAGGCTCCGTTGAGATACCATTTGCGTTGAATTGAGATACGGCGTTTTAACTACATAACTTTCATTTTCTTAAGGTTGATTTCCAACTCGTTCTCAAATGCAAATGTAGGCAGATGATTTATTACCCTCTGCATGCCTACCCTGATGTTACTAAGCAGAAGCAGATCATCTACATAAAAGATGTTTGACAGCGGGGAGCAGCCAAGGCTCGTGCCATGTGATACCAGCACATCTTGCACTGGGGAAGGATCTCAAATATATAGGTTAAATAAAAGGGAAGCAATGGCGCATCCCTGCTTAAGGCCAATCGATGTTCTCACTTCTCTTAACAGGTGGGTGCCATCCCTGAACTTGATCTTAACCCAGGTGTTCGTGTAAAGTAATTTTATTGCCTTTAATAGGTTATACGGGATTCTCAACTGCTAAATCTTTGCCCATAGTTTTTCACGTGGGACGCGATCAAACACTGTCTTGAAATCCACAAAGCACATATACAAATGGGTGCCAGTAGCTTTTGCTCTACTGAGGATTAATCCTACAGCCATAAGGTTGGTTAGCGTTCCTTGCTTCTTTGAGAACCCTGCATGGTTTAGCGGGTACCTACCTGTTTCTGACGCCCTTACCTCTAGATCTCGAAGGAGTAATGTTGAGAAATACTAAAGGTCTACGTCTAGTAGAGTGATAATGCTAATAAACTATAATTGCCTGGTGATGAGCCAGCTCCTTCTTTATTTATTGGGTGAATAATTGAGCCTTTCCAGCTCCCTGGAATAGTCCCTTCTGCCTAAATGGTATTAAACATGCCAGCCAAGAAGTTGGCCCACTGTGAGGTATTTTTATTTAAAATGGCTTGGGGGATTCTATTTGACCCAGGGCACAGTCGGATCGGGATTTCTCTCTGATGTTAATTATTGCAGCAGCTGAGCACTCCAATGGTTCAATGCCCCTGGAGTTCCCCAGAGACCATTCTGGACCAACTGAACTGTGCATACTTCCTGTTTGATGTGAGTTTAGGTCCCTAACCCAACCATATTTGCATTGTAAGCTGCCCATGGGCCTTTGTCGATGTCATTGATCATCTTCCAAAATTTCTTTGAGACTTTTAGCTTTGAAGCATGCAGGAGTTTGGCCCACAAGGATTCTTGTTTATTTCTTTTCAAAGCCCACACATCTCTTTTTCATGACCTTCTCTCCTTTAGCAGGCATTGTAGCAGCTCTGAATCCTCAGTGGAGCACCATGGTTGCCTGATCATTCTGCCAATTTTGGCTTTCATCAGGTGGATAGATCTTGGCATCACAGGTTTTTTTCAAGGTCTTATGCTCGCCCCCTTATGTGCACCTTTGACTAGGTATTTAGATGTCAGAAAGTCCATGAAAATTTCCCAAGCTTTTATCGGATTGGATTCCCCATGGCGGAGGACTTAAGTATTTTCACAGCATCTTCACAAGCTCTTTCACTGTACTTGGACTCCCTTTCAAGTGTTTTCGGTTTTCAGAGATAACGTCTTCCAGTAGGACCCTTGCTGGCTTACGATTGTGCTTACTAATCTCAATGGATATTACCTGCAGATGGTGGTCACTCTCCTGGCGATGGATAATTCTAGAATCCATCTTTCTATTGTATAATGGATAGTTTACCATTGTGCAATCTAGGTAGGAGACAGATTTGTTGGATGACCTGGTCTAAGTTGGTGGTGTGTCACCTGAAAGGCAGCCATTCAGGACAATGAGGCTGGCTAGCTCACGTGCTCTTACAAGTTTTTCCCCAATCTTATCTAATCGCATATGGCATGGCTAACTCAGTTGCCTCAATCTGCTTCTCGTTTGGATGATGAAACAAGTTTAAAATAAAGTTTCCAGCGAGTAACAAAAATGACTGCTGACTTTTCTGTTATAACTGCAACATATTTGCAATTAGTTTGTCCGCTGTTGCAGTTTTACTCTGTGGGCTGATATGTGTTTACAAGCACCAGCGACTCTCCTGAGTGCTAAGCACCACGGTCCAGGTGCAGGGCCAAAATCCAGGGTTAAATTGTGGTTAATTCTGTTATTTCTACTGCCAACTTGTAATTAACATAAACTGACATGCCACCTTTTGCTCTTCCATATGAGCTGCTTTTCTGCACTGGTTAAATGTATTAGAAAAAGCCTATCAGTGGGACACTGACTTGAGCCCAGGTCTCCTGAATCATTATTATATCAAATTTGCTCAGGAATTCCACTACAGAGGCATCATGGATTTTTGACAGCAATCCTCTCATATTCCATGAGCAGATGGTGAAGCCCCTTCATTCCTTGGTGCTAGATTGAGACATTATTCAGTCTTTAGATGTTGTCTTAGGTAGGGCAGATGGCACCCAGCTCCAGCCATTCTGAGTTTCTTGCATCACTATGATCCTCCGTTGCTCTCCGGAGGCCCCCTCTCTATTTGCTTGGAAGGAAACACCGGGGTACTGTTCAAGGCTTGCGGATTGTACAAAGGGAAGATGAGCTCCCACAACGGTGTGCTGCTGTTATATCAGTGGTGGGGTGTACAGATCTCCCTGAAATACTATCACTTCTATTCCCCAGGTCTTCAGCTGCTTCTTATTTTCTAGGACCCCTACTGGGAGATCCGGAGCGAAGAATGTAATGAGCTTGGGATCTGAAATCTGCCTTCCTATAGCTGTCAGGAATAGAGAATATCATCTGATACTACATGAGTCAGGCCAGGTAGTGCCCTAATCAGTTTTAGGACATATACATGATTTAGAACATCATGCATACCCCTTGATTTGAATTCTGGGAACCATAAAACCCGGCACCCCTGGTTTATGTGCTCAACTAGTGCTTGACTCAAGTTGTTTGATCCTGGCATATCGCTAGACTTGCCCAAATGAATAGAAGGGCTGGGGCAGCTTTCAATAGGAGCCTTTTCTGATGTTTGGATGGGGATTGCTGACTCCATTGGCCTCCTGGTCGTCCCTCCGCATTTGCAGGGGGCCACTGCTTTGCACAACGGTGACCTGCTTTGATGATTGATGATTTCTTCATTGATTGCTGTTTGCTCCATATCTCCCTTAGACTTTATTGGTGGGTTGTCATCCTTGTTACCCTCCTTGCCTTGCGGGGGTGCCTCAGTTGCGGGTGCTGTTGGAGCCTTGATTACTGAAGCATGCTCACCCAGCCCGGGGCCGTCTGCTGATAGGATGGAGCTTTCCCAGTTAGTCTCTTCCTCCCGGGACTGCCATATGGAAATTGGTATTAGAGTGCCAGAGGTCCTAGGGTAGGCTTTGTTTCTGCCCTTCCTCACACGCTTCTGCTCCCTCTTCATCAGTTGAATAGGTACCCGCACCTGAGTCCCGAAGCGAGCTAGGTGCATCAACTGCACTCCCTTGTGGGGTAGGAGCCTGCATTTGACCTACCCCACTGTCCAATGTCTACTTAGGCACTGAGTTTCTACTTTGTTCCCCATTGCAGTGAGGGTCCTGTTCACCTTGGCCATAGTGTTGATGCAATCATCTGATGTAATAAATGTGTAAAGGCTTGAATGTGCACCCTTTGGTGCTAGTTTAGCTTTTACTTCTCACAGTATTCCTCCAAGGACCACCAGATGTTGCCAACTTATTGACCACCTCCTTGCAAGAACATATGGTGAAGTAATTATCCATATTTGTTGGTACCCGGGAGAACAGGTGTCTAGCTTTTCAAGCTTGTCATGAATGCCTGACACAAAGACTGCCATGGTATTGAGTAAGTCTACCTAAATGTCCATTTTGTTGGCATGATGATTAAGGGCCATGACTGTCGCTTGAATGGAACTCAGAATAGCTGCCTACAGCTTGATGTTATCAGCCGTGCTTTTTTGGGTGCCACCATTATGCACTTCTGTCCCTGCCATGCCCCTTGAGTGCCAAGTCAGGGGTGTTGGACAGCTACCATCTTATGTCTGCATAGGGCAGATGTTAGTGGTGCTGCTAGCATCCAGAATGACCAGTCCCACAATATTACCAGCCGTGAAAGGGGCAATAGGTATACTGGGGGCTTTCCGAGCTGTCTAAGCTAAGGTTGCAACCATGTGCAGGAGATATCTAGTTGGAATGCTGGTTCACTGAGCTCTCCACTCCCTTGGAGATGTAACTGCCTGGACATTTATGACTGGCTCTTCTGACATGGACCAAAGTGTAAATTGTTGATTTTCTAAGTTCAACACATCAGGCGAAATGTAAATCTGGGCGAGATTCTCCCCTTTGGCTATCATGTTAACATCATATGTGATGCTGATTGCCCCGTAACTATGTGATCTGAGATTGGTGGCAAAAAAGGTATCTGCTTCAGCAGGCTGGCTATCGCTTGCACTCACTGTGACCCTTCCATCTTCAATGGTTAAAGACTGCAAGAATTCTGATATTCTTGTTGCCTTAAAGCGTAGTGTTAGCCCTTTAGGACATTCGGACTTCTAACCAAATTCAATTGGTTACTTGCCCGGTGGGCTCACCTCTGCAACTCTACCACGCTCTATGACAAGGTCAGGGTTGGCATGCTAATCCAGTGGAGGGTTCTTGGCTGTTGCACCCTTGGCTCTCCTTTTTGATGCTGCCTCGCCCCTTTTCCAACCCACCTTTCTCTTGTTGGGCCACAGGGCCTGGCATCTCATCTTACTGGACCTAATTTCATACAATTTGCAATGGCGTGGAGGGCTAGATGTAAGTGCCTACTTGAGAGGGTGGTTTGTAGGTTTGTCTTGAACTCTTATCTTGCAGATGATTTGGGTTGAACTTAAGTTGTGACACCCGAGCCCTACTCCTGCATGCAGTGGTTCAAAATGTGGCAGTAGTCTTCAGTGCACAGCCTCACTCCCTGTGTGTCACTGCTTTCTTTATACATTGCAGCAGGGGTGGGCATGAGCACGCTTCTGACTACACAGTGATGGTGCCGCCTAACCCCCCTGAAATGCCACTCACTTCCTCGTGTTTAGCAACGGGGGCACGAGCATGCAAACAAATGTGTGGCCCACGGGAGGTTCTCTGCCTAGAAGGGGGGGGAGGGGTTCACCTGGTTGCAACCCGCACCCGGACCTGGCTGGGCTGCTTCATTAACAACGGGCTCACCCAAACTTGAAGTGGAGATGGATTCAGAAGCCCTCGCAAGCCACCGCCAGTTGCTTTTCATATGATGGGGTGTCAGTTGCCAGTTGGAGGTTGCTAGCTGCCATTTACGGGTTTCAGTGTCGATTGCAAGGGGCTGTAACGGCTGGAGTGACGATGCGGGTGGAATGGGGTGTGCGGTGGGTGCAGTGAGTGCAGCAGGTGCAACTGTCGCTCCTGGAGGGAAGGAGCTCACCTGTGTTCATCTGTGCACCACCACAGGCTACAAGTGCCAGGTTGCCAAACAGCCAAATGTCCAACTCGTGATTTACTTGAGGTAGCAGAGCAAAGCAGCAGCCTCACAGCAAACAGGCAGCCACAACCGCAGAAGCTCTTCCTCTTCGAATGCGCAGCAAAACCAGATCCTAAGAGCACTCATAGACACATACTTTGGATCATGGTCAACAGCTCAGCTCCAGAGATCTTGGCAACACTGTTGATGCTGGGTTCGAATTTTGTGGTGCTTGGATCCGTCCTTTATCCATAAGTGGTCGAAAAACAGGTACCAATAAGAGGGTTAATATTAAAAGTTATTTTTGAAAATGCTTGCAAACAAGGTTACTGAGGTCTACCCAGTTCACATGAAATGCAAAGGTTTGAATGTAGTTACTGTGTATGTGCTGACCATGCGATCTGACTGATTAACTTGACTTTATTTCGAATAAATACAACGTTGTACCAAAAACAGTTTCTTCACAATATGGAACAAAATCAAAGGAGAAGACAGAGTAGCAAGACCTACAGGGAATACTAATAAAACCTATTAAGACTTCTTAAAAAGAAAGTGTGATTGAGTCTTTCAAGTTGAAAGGGCAGCTCGTTCCAAAACCTGGGACCTAGTAGTCTGAAAGATCTCCCTCCAATGCATTCCCATTTTATCCTAGATTTCATCAGCAGTTTATCCTTAGATCTAAGAGAACCAGCAGGAACACTGGTGCAGAAATGATAATGATGTAGAAAGGTTGATGCCCCAAACATAAAAAATTAGAGAGGATCCTTTGCTTTGTGGCCAATCAGTGCAGCTCTGTATGCACTTGGGATTCATAATCATATTCCTTCAGATATTACATAAACCAAACAGCCGCTTTTTTTAGTCTCTACTGTTTTTCTAAGCCATAGCTTGACATTCATGAAATAGAGGCTGTTGCAGTGATTTTGCCTTGAGAAAACACGCGAAGGTATAACAGAGGAATGAGGCTTTTGCTGGCTACATGGTAGTGCCAGTATTAAAAGCTCTGCATTTAAAAGCAAGCTCTACATATCGCATTGTCCTGAGACATCATAGTAAGATGTTGATGAAGAGGGGCATCCAAGGATTAGACCTTGGGGACAGCAGAGAGCTCCTTTCACATGCTCCAGGGACTTTCATCTTTCATAAGAGAGAGCTGGGCAATAGCCATATACTGTGCTAGTCTACTGATAAACATTCTATAAAAACACAAACTTGCATGGGTGCTCTCTCCAATTACATTTTAAATTGGTAGGAATACGTTATTAACATACACTAGGTCCACCTCTGCCGAGTTTTAAGGAAACTATGGACAGCAAACGAGTAAGAAATTCTGGAGCATATTATCAAGACAGGCGATAAAATTATCGCCGCTTTAGCGGCAGAAAACTGCCGCTAAAACGGCCCATGTTAGATGTCCTTCACATCTACCCTGGGCTTCAATTGGAATTCCATAGAGCATATTATCAAGCCCATTATCGCCATTTTAGCCACAGTTTTATGACGCTAAAGCGGCGATAATTTTATCGCCTGTCTTGATAATATGCCCCTCTGTTTGTGGGTCAAGAGTTACACCTAATATGCGTTGCAGCAAAAACGATCATGTATTGTCAAGTTCTGGTGTATTACAATATCAAATAGCTAAATCTATCTCAGCACGTTAAAAATACGGAAGACATGGTCTGACTCAATAATCAATTTGACCGCGAAGTCCCCATATTGTGTTCATGTCTTTTTATAAGCGCTCAGAAATAACAATGAGAATTTTTTTACTGCGTCTATAATTGTGTCACTCTTGAGCAGGAGGAGGGAGGTGAGCCAGTGAGGAAATAAGCCCAGAGGGACAGGGAACATCTGCTTTGATGATGTGTACATTTGTATTATGTTACATGAGAAACATTTCCTGAGAACTGTGTGAAGAGGGAAATTCCCCTTAATAAGCATGAATGGTAAAGCATATTTGTTCAGAAGTATTTACTTAATCAAATGACTTTCAAGAACATAAAAATATGACTACTAGTCCAATGTTAAAAAGTGGTTTAATAATTTGGGAAGGTGCACCTTATCAACTTAATAAGCACACACTGGTGAAGTCTCAATCAACACAAGAATCAAAGAAACGCTGCGCAACCCCTTGTTACTTGTGGTGCAAGCAGCTGGTAGTTCCCCAGAGAAGTGAAGTTTATTTTCAAGAAGTTATCACAATTATTAAGCAAATAAAGTAAATTAAAATTTCCCAAACCAGTTTTAGAAAACAGAGAAAATGTGAATGAGCATTTTAAGTAATTGTGGTATTAGTTGAAGTGGGTGAGTACCCACCCAAGTAATAACAATAACCCTTGTCAAGGTGAACCTGCAACATCGCTAAATTAAACTGTGCTCAACCTCTGGAAGCTATGGCACAGAGCAGACCGGCTTAACCTGGAGGCAATGTGTAAAGAATGTATGCAGTACCAAAACAGTAATAAAGTCAAAATACAATACAAGAAAAAATCCCAAATCAATCCAAAAAACAATGTATATTTTAATAAATTAAATTGCACTAAAATGACAAAAATCTACTATGAGAAGCCTGAGTTGTTTAAATTTTGAGGTTCAAATTAGCACCAAAAAGCAAAAAGCACCAACCGTGTTCATCTGGTTGCGCTTGACTGGTACCTATGCGCAAGTTAAGGCCGACAAGGATGAAGCTAACGGGTTCAAGCTGTGCAGGAGTTTTGCCTTTGAACTCTGTTTCTGAAATGGAAGTCAAAAATCCTCAGTGGGGCAGGTCAGCAGGCTGTAGCTGAAGAAGATCGATTAAGTCTTGGTGAAGCCATTGACTTTTGACAGGATAGCTCAGAGCAGGAGAACATTGAATTTCACACCCAAAGAACATACTTTTGGTGCTTTTGCCAGAGAAGATTTCTACCATCAGACTTAGTGACTTTTCAACCTCATATTCTTCCAGTGGGGCAGGGCTGCAGGGTGCAGCTGAAGAGGGCTCCACGAGGCTGAATACCTTCTCTGCGAGGTCCTGCTGAATCAGATTTGCTGTTGTGGAAAAGCTGTGAGTGGGAGTGACCTGAATCCTTGGCCCAGTGGCAGCACATTTCGTTGGAGGGGCATGGCAGGTTGGTCCCGGTCCGCTTGAGGTTTAAGGAGCCAAAAAAATTGAAGTCCTAGGTTTCAAGAAAAGTTAGGAGGAGTACACTTTGACACCAGCCAAGGGCCCAGGACCTTCAGGACAGCATTTGAGGGGGCAGTCAAGGCTTACAACAGTGTGGTGGTACTGCCTGAATTCATCTATGTTTTTGTGAATCTCCCGCTCCCCCTTTAAATCTGATATCTCTCGCATGGGCAGGCAGGCAGCCTTGTGTAGCCTGGGAGACCCTCACGCTCCCATTTAAGCAGGGTCGCTTGGGACCGCCGGACATGGAATTGTATCACAGCTGCTTGCAGGCCCAATTTGGGTTCCATTGGATATATCCAACTCTATTCATGGCACACACCGTTCCCGAAAGTGACCAAGAGTACCCAGTTCCTCTACACATGGCAGTGTTTCGTCTGCAGAATCGCCCGCGGTCTGGGATTGCTACAGTAGACTGCACGGTCTGGGCGTGGCAGCAACTCCACCGCCGACCACATCTGGACACTCTGTTTGCACCCAGCATTGCCTTTCACGAATGAGGCGGGGGTCTGTCAGTGACTGTGTAAGCTCCAGTTACATTCGCTGGGACATGCTTTCCCGGACGGCGTCTTGATCGACTTAGACACCGCACTAGAGGATGATCACACTGACCTCCTTGATAGAATGACTTACTTCCAATTGCAGGCGGCAATTCAAGCGCAATATCCCTCAATCCTTATCGCTCCCCCAACTTTCCACATTCTCAAAGCATTTTTAACAAATCCCTCACCCCGCAAACTTATATCACATATCTATTCTGGCATGCAGCGCCAATCTCGAATCAGCATACCTCCGCCCAATGCGAATGGGAGGAAAGCCTGGGAAGAGGAGTTGGCCTAACGGCTAGGGTGGTCGATCTCGAATATGGGAAACTGGGTTCGAGTATCGGCAATGACGCTGAACATCCTGTGATTCTGGGCAAATCACTTAATCTCCCCGTGCCTAACAAAGATGAATGTGTGTCCTCATGTAACATAACTGGTGCAATGTAAAGCGCTCTGATACCTGATTTGGGTCAAGTTTGCTCTATATAAAACTCTGCAAAAAAAAAACCGTTTGAGGAGGGAGTATGGGCTTACTGCTGCATGCAGTCAAGAGATTATGGGGCATATGTATGAAAGGAAAAATTAGTCGCAAGCGCTGCGAATCGCAAAAAACAGCGTTTGCAACTCATTTTTCGCAATTTCATATGTATGACACACTTCCACACAGAAAACTAAGAAATCGCTAAATTAGCGATTTCTTAGGCTGCGAAACATTGAAACTGCGATTTTCCTTGCAAATACTTAATTTGCGATTTCTTAGCTTAGCGAAAATCGCAAACAAGAAATCGCAAACTAAGAAATCGCAAGCGCATGTATGAAAAAATCGCAAATTGCGATTTCACAAAATTCGCAATTTAAGAAATCGCTATTAACACCAATTGCTTGCAGGTGGTAAACTGGTGCAAGGTACATAAACCACCCCACAATGAAACAGACCCACCCACAATGGCGACAATGTTCGTGATAGCCAGGAGGCTGCGTATTCGGGCCCTTGCTCAGAGGAGAATGAGACAGGAACGTATATTCAGGCTGCGCATCACTCTGTTCCAGCACACTGAAGAGGACATCTATGACAAGTACAGATTGCACCCACAGACCATAATGGACCTGATTGAGGAGCTGAAACCCTACTTGGAGCACCCTACACGCAGCACACAAACAATTCCCACACATGTGCAGGTCCTGTGCTCCCTGCACCTCCTGGCGTCAGGGAGTTTTCAACGGGTAATAGCGGAGGTTGGTGGGGTGTCACAGAGTGCACTGTCGCGTTTCTTCCATGCCTTCCTAGATGCAATGCTGCAGAGGCTCTCACATCACATTTACTTCCCCACAACCCAACAGGCATTACAGCAAACAAAACAGGACTTCTACCAGATTGCACGTTTCCCCCACGTCATTGGCTGCATTGACGGGACCCATGTGGCCATCACACCCCCAGCAGCAACTAAATATATCTACAGGAATCGGAAATGCTACCATTCCCTCAATATACAGATTGTGTGCAACGCTAAGTATCTCATCACAGACATCGTACCCAAATACCCCGGCAGTACACATGACTCTTTCATCTTCAGACACAGTGGAATACACAGACGTCTGGGGAGGGGTACCTGCTAGGTAAATACATGGCACACATCAATACATCCACTACATCACTTGAGGGGGGGGACATTGACTTACCTATTGTGTTTGTCCATGCAGGTGACAGTGTCTATGCAGTGCGCGACTTCATCCTGACCCCATATCTGGATCCTGCAAATGCAAGTGAGAGGAGCTACAACAGGGCACACAGATCTACACGCTGCGTCATTGAGCGAACCTTTGGAATCCTGAAGAGCCGCTTCAGGTGCCTGCATAAAAGTGGAGGCGCACTGCAATACAGCCCTGAGACCTGCTGTAAAATCGTGGCAAGCTGTGCAATGCTACATAACATGGCAATGAGGAAAGGCACCACAATTGATGTGACCAATACAGACACATCGGATGACGAGCGCCCTGCTCCCCCTGCCAGACCTGCAGCAGGAGTTGGGGCAGCTGCTGGACGCCAGAGACGGACAGAGATCACACAAAACTACTTCTAGGTGAGTAATGATGAAATGAGACAACAAAGCTTGATGATGTGTGAAGTGTTTAATCACACTTCACATTAAAGAAATAGTAGCTGTCCCCAGCACCTGTTGTGCACACAGTGCAGGTAAGGCACAAGTAATTGTGCAAACAGCATTTTCGGGTTAATGCACCCATGTTGCAGTGAGTGTCCCCGCAGATGTTCACCTCCTTCGGTGACGTCCAGGCTGAGTGCCCCCCATGGTGTTCCCTTGGCCTGCACCCTGTCTGGCACTGCGGCGTCTTTCCCCTGGCAAGGTGGGAGTGAGGCTGCTCCGACTTGAGGTGTCCTCACTCTCGGCAGAGGCCATGAGTGCTCTGCCACCAGCATTGGCTGTCTGCAGCTGCTCCACAGCAGTGGTTACCTGCGCAAGCCCTCGGGCAATATCCTGGCAGCAGTGTGCCATGTCGACCTGCATTGTTACGCTTCTGCGTGTGAGGGTGCTGGTGGTGGTGCAGAGGCGGTTCATGGCCTTTGTGTAATTGTGTAGGTGTGCATTGGCACGTCGGCCAGCCCTGTCATTGGCAGCTTCGGTGTGCCTCAAAGTGGCACAGAGCTCATGGGTTGCCCCTGCCATGGCCACAAAGCCCTCCCCCATGTTCTTCTGGTCCTTGTGTATGCGGCATAGCTGCCGATTAATTGACCGCAGTGCTTTGCTTTGCAGGCGCTGTTCCTGCAGCATGCTCTGTTCCAGGCCTGAGAACACGGACCCTTCTGCTTCAGTCGCAGTGCTGCTCCTGGGCCTTGATCTGGATGTCTCCTGTGGTCTAATCCTTGGTGTTTGTGTGTCATGACTGGGCATATGTGACACACCCTGACTCCCCTCTCTCCTGTCGGTGTCATGCCCTGTGGCAGGTAATTCGTCCTCAAATGGAGGCAGTGGGGGCACATGTGCGCACTTCCTGCGCTGGATTGGCTGCTGCTCTGTGTCATCGCTGGAGTCCGCAGGGTGTGCAGGCTCCTCTCCCTCTGCGCTGTCTTCTTGTGCCATGCCATGTGCTGTGGATGTAAAGGGGACTACATGAGTTTGTGTTATTGTCTGCATGTGGCAATCAATAAAGTTCCTACTTTTTTGTGGCTAACCTCTGACACTGTATCATTCACTTATCCCTAACCCACATGTTGCATTTAATTTCCTTAGTGTCATGGACACACAGTCAGACACAGTACTACGAGTCCCATGATGCATTGCTGGGTGTGCTGTAAGACCTGGCCTGGATTTAAATTTTGGGAGTTTACTATGCGCATTTGGGGAAGTGTACATGGGATGGGGAGGAGTGCAGATTGATTTTGCATGCATCTTACCTTGACTGCTGGATGCAGGGTCGGAGCTGTCTATGTCAGCCACACCACCAACGCTCCCAGGCAGGAGAGTAGACTCCACGAGTTCCTCATGGGGGGTTGGCTGCTCTGCAGTGGATGGTCCTCCTCCAGTCTGATTGGCGTCCTTCAGTCTGGCTGCCACCCTCTCCTTGGACCTCTGGCGCATGTCGTACCACCGCTTGCGCAGCTCTTTGATGGTATGTGTGGTGACTCCCACTGCATTCACCTTACTCTGTATTTCTAGCCAGATTTTCCTCTTCCTGGCCTCTGGGACACGCAGTGCCTTCTTGCCGAAGAGGAGCTCATGGCTGCAGACCATCTCCTCAATGAGGACCTCCTGCTCCTTTTCAGAGAACTTATGTTTTCTCTTCCTTTTCTCTGCATCCTTGCCCTGCTGTTGTTTGGTGGAATCCATTGCTGGTTGCACTCTCCTGGGATGCCTCCTCACACTCCCCAAGCAGCCTCTGGGTGTGGCTCAGGTGAGCAGGTGCAGGAAATCACTCCAGTTTCCTGTTTGTGATGTCATCAGGCTGCACCTGGCTTGCAGATTCCCGTTTTTGCGATTTCTTAATTAGCGAATTTCGCTACTAAGAAATCGCAAAACGGCTGTCTGCGAATTATTTGCGATTTTTAAGAAATCGCAAATGATTAGCGATTCATTTTTTACATCCCGTTTAGCGAATCTGAATTTGCGAATCGCAAAATATCGCAAATTAGGATTCGCTAAACGGGAGTTTGATACATATGCCCCTATGTCACCCAATTATAGATTGAGGCTTATTCATTTCAAATACCTCCACAGGCTCTATGGGATCCCTGTATGGTTGCGCAAAGCGGGGTTGAGCACGGATGCAAGATGCATATGATGAGGAATGCCTGAGGCCTCCTTCATGCACTTGGCCTGGGAATGCATGGACGTTGTGAAATATTGCAACTGCGTTTTTGATGCACTGGATGAATTGTTGGAGTGCAGGCTGGAGCGCTCTCTGCTTACTGCTTTATTTTTATTTATTTTACGGAGTTTTATATAGGGCGAACTTGACCCAAATCTGTTGGGTATCAGAGCGCTTTACATAGCACCAGTTGCTTTACATGAGGACACATTCATTTTTGTTAGGCACAGGGAGATTAAGTGATTTGCCCAGAATCACAGGATGTTCAGCTTCATTGCCGAGACTCGAACCCAGTTCCCCAGATTCAAGGTCGACCACCCTAGCCATTATGCCAACTCCTCTCCCTTTGCTATGATATGTTAAGAACCTCCCAGCAGACATCAGGAGGCTAGCTGCCATGATGCTCTTGTTAGCCAACAGCCAGGTGGCCATCTTCTGGGGCCGTAAGCATAGACCGCGTAGGGACGAATGGCTTAGAGATGCTGCTTTCTGCCATAACCAATTGTCAGAGTTTTAGGAAATCATGCCGGCACAGGCATGCCCTCTCATCATCTGGGAACCACTGCAAAGTTTTTTACAAACTCATTCGGTTGACCGTATACATGCCCAGCGATGGAGGTATAAGCGGCCACAATGATGCACGTGTTGCCAGAGGGGGACTGCCCCGCATACTGGAGTACCCCTCTCCCCAATTTGACCAGAGAGGTACTCCTCCCTCCCCCTTCCTCTCTCCCCCCTTTCTACTCCCTCCCCATGCTGATCTCCGCTTGAGATACCGTTCACTATTCTGTTTTCTTTTCTATTCTCTTTCTGTTGACCAGCGGCTGCTGCCTTCCTGACTGATGCACAGACTGGCAAGAATATATGCTACTACAGATCTTTGTACGTATTGCTGGAATTCCACTCTTTGCAATTTGATAACTGTACATCTGAATGTATACATACACAGACTTGCCTTTCTATGTATCTCTAGTATCCCCACTCCCGGAGCAGTATGCTGCAGTTTGCATTTGCTAAAAATCTATATATAAAGTTTAAAAAACAAAAAGGCTCACTACAGTGGAGGCCAGCAGCAGCGCCAGTAGCAGAGTCAAGACAGATCAAGATGGAACTGGTCAGCTGGGAAGTTGAAAGAAGGGCCTCTTGTAGACTATGCCCCTGTAGCTTGAATAGGTCATCAGCCTTATAACGTTTGGAGTTTGATTATTTGCCCTGGGTACAAGAGGAAGAGCAGGGAAAGTCTTCTGAGCTCTTCTCAGGTCACAGACAACAGGCCTAATCATTTTCTTTTATCCACAGATCTAGAAAGTGTTCTGAGGATGGTACTGCAGGTGCCACAATTATGCATGTGGGTGGGGTGATTATTGGCCCCTCCCTAGCCAATAGGGTAATGGTTCCCAGTAGCAACCATACCCCCTTTTACAGCACTTCCTATGAGCCCTTCTGAAATCAATGCCACAGTACCCCTCAGTAAGAAATTGGGTTGTTGGTTGACTGAGGTGTGAGTTCTGGTCAAGCAGCAACCGCAATCCTTGTCAGGCACACACAACCCCCAATTAACCTGCGATCACCCCTTGGTAGCATTGCACAGAGCAGTCAGGATTAACTTAGAAGCAATGTGTAAAGTATTTGTGCAACACTTCAAACAGTAAAACAGTGAAACCACCACACAAAAAGGATCCCACAACAGGTTGCGAAAATAGAGTTGAGTTAAATAAATAAAATAAAACCAAAATGACAAAAATGTAATCAGTAGAACTGGAAGTATCGCATTATTATTTTTTGAGAGGAAATAGAGCCAAAGGGCATCTGGTCGTACCGGACCGGGATCAAGCCATGATGTATAGCTGGCCAGCTGCAGGGACCCAGTTAGGCCAGTTGAACAGAGTACCTTAAATTCTGGGTTGCAGAGCATTTAGTGGATCCGAGTCAAAGATGAGCCACGCAGCCAAGGTGATGCATCAATACTAAAATGCAGCAAGGCTGCGGTGCGAGGGCTTGTGTCATCATCGAGGATCCCATCGATGAGGCTTGCAGAGCGAAGTGCTGTGTCAAGGATTCCGCACACAATTGGGGTGATGTGATGGTCTCGAAGAGCTGCGAGGCTGCGATGCGAAGTGCGTCATCGAGGTTGCATTAGTGAGATGATTTAGGGCCGGTGCTAGGATGCAGTGGCCATTCTGAAGGCGATGTGGGCTGCCGCAGTGATGCAAGTCTTTACGATGGGCCCAATTCACGCAGCAGCGGAGATGTGTCAGGATCTGTTCTGGGTTGCACTGCACATCAGAGGAGATGAGTCGGTTTCACAGGATCCACAATGACTGGAAAAGCACCTTAAATCCACTTTCAAGGGTCCCGGACTGGGGTGGCACCACTTGGCAGGGTAGAATCACAGATAGCAGAGTCCAGGTGCAGATGTAAGGTTGTTGGAAGCCTGTTGTGTCCCAGAGTCTTCAGAAAATGAGGCCAGCAAACTAGCCCTTGGAGTCACTCTTGGTTCTGGGTTCAAGAGCTGCCGGTCCAGTCCTTCTTACCCAGGCAGGAGGGCAGCAGGTCACGACAGCAAAGCAGGTATCCAGCAAAGTAGCAGTCCTTCCGCAGCACAACTGTCCTTCTTCCTGGCAGAGTATCCACGGTTACAGTAGTGCACTGAAATGCTAGTATTTGAGGTCCATCTTTTATACCCTGGTCTGGAATGTGGGCAAAGCTTCTGGACAGTGGCTTTGTAGTGCATGGAATTTCCTGCTTCCCCCGCTCTGGCTCCAAACTGGCTGATGTGACAATGCATGGTCATTAGGCCTTTGTGCAGGGACAGGGACAGGACACAGCCTTTGGCATCATCTCCTCATCCCCCAGGTAAACTAGGGTCACCTTTGTCTGCTCCCCAAAACTAACTGGGACTACCTGCTTCCTGAGAACTACACTTGCCAACCCAGGTGTCTGACCACCAGTGGGGGTGTGCCCTCTTGGGACACTTGGAGTCGCACCTTGGAGTGCACATACTTGAATTGGGGTACAAACCTCCCTGTCTGCTTGTCAAAGAACTCCTTATTTGTAGGCTAAAATTGAGACTGGTTACCACTGTTGCCTTGCGATTTATTTTGGGGGGCTTTTGAGGACTTGTTTTTAAGTTTTTTCCTCCCTGCTTCTTTTGGGGGGACCCCTAACCACCCTTGTGAGAGTCCCCCAAGACACCTTCTTGGACACTTTGGTGCTGGCCCAGAGGTCTGTCTCCTCAGAAAGCTTCCAGGGGTCAGTCATCTTGCTGTCAAATAGGTGCTGGCGCAACTCTGAAAAACAAATACTGAGCATTTACTCTTTCAAAATCAGTTTGTACAACCAAAATTAATCGTTAAATTTGTTTCCCTGCGGAGCGCTAGGTGGCGCCGGACCGTCATGGACGCCTTTCACTGAGGCTCCCGGCATCGGTCCCCGCAAATCCTGCTGACTCCTCTCCTGCACTGCCCTGGCCGGCTCGCTCGGAGTGCGGGGGTCCGTGAAGCTGCCCTGCTGCTCCACACCGAATCCTGGGGAGCTGCGGGCACTGGGAGCCTCCCTAGCCGTCGTGGAACCGGACCGACGGCGGGACGTGGCGGCCGTGGAGCCGCGGCTCGGGCGAGCTGAGAACTTTAGCCCGCGGCGCCCACGAGGGGCGCAGGCCTGATCCTGCTGGAGCGGAAGACGCGGTGGCCGCGGGGTTGCCGCGGGTGCTGCTGGCGCTGCCCGGATGCTGTCAGGAGCCCTGGGAATACTGGAACGGACCCCCCCAAGCGGCACGGAGCGACAAATCAGGCGGTGAGTGCAGCTGGCTGCGACCGCTTCAACGGGGCTACTGTGGGGCTGGCTGTGCAGGGGAGTCCCCCCCCATCGGGCCGTGTATCGGCGGCCGGGGGGCCCGGGCCCCCAGCCCCCCCCCTTTTCTCCCTCCCGGCTCCATCGGCCCCAGACTGACCGCGGACTCCGGGTGCGGGGGGGCCCTCCCTGATTCGGGCCGCATACCGGCGGCCGGGGGGTGTGTCTGCTGTCCCCCCCTCTCCCCTCCATCACTTGGGCTCCCGACTGAGGACCCCGTCGAGTGGCACCGTGCGGGGAGACTGGCCTGGCGAACTGTCCCCTTGGAGAAGTGGGCCGCGACGGAGGTTGCGGCCTCGCGACTACCGGCTGGGGGGCCCCCCGAGTGGCGGACCAGTGGCCTGGACCTTGACAATACATTGCTGGACCTCGCTTTGCTGAGGGGAGCCTGCGGGCGCCCCTGCGACCAGGGGTTGGACGAGCGGTCCCACTGAGATGCCCGGCGGGGCTTGACCGTTGAGGCTGGTGCCACCCAACCGCTTCCAGCCGCGGGACCTCCCGGACGGCCCTCCGCTGGCCCGACTGCCCGTTGCAGTCCCACAGGTGTATCGCCAGCCCGTTGCCCTCCTCCGCTGACGGCCGCTCCAGAAATGGGTAAGGACAGGGCCGCCAAGCCGGCGTCCGGGGCCACCCAAACCAAGATAGACAAATTTACGACCTCCGACAAGGGGCCCGGCCCCACGGGCGAACAGGTCCCGGCCCCCGCTGCAGACCTGGCTGCCATCCTGCAGGCCATCAACTCGTCCCGCGCCTCACTCGAGGGCATGGTGGGAGAGGTCAAAGTGGACGTCGCTCTTCTCCGGCAGGATTTGAGGAATGCCACCGCCCGCATTTCGGAAGCCGAGTCCCGGATCTCCACGGCTGAGGACGACATCCGCCATCTACAAGATCAGGTTCGGGAGCTGACCACCCACTCTAAGGAGTTGCACCGCCGGGTCGAGGATGCAGAAAACCGCGCTCGGCGCAGCAACCTGCGCTTAGTGGGATTCCCGGAGGGGGTTGAATCGGGCCGGGCGGACGACTTCATGGAACGTTGGTTCCGATCCTGGATGCCGGCGGACACCCTGTCGGCTTCGTTCGTGGTGGAGAGAGCGCACCGCTCCCTGGCCCCCAGGCCCCCAGGGGCACCACCCCGGCCGTTCATCCTCAAGCTCTTAAACTTCCGTGACCGCGATGCCATTCTCCGCGAAGCCCGGCGCACTGGTGCCCTCCACTATCAGAACCACAAAATCATGGTATTCCCGGACTACACCCGCGAAGTCCAAGAGCTGCGTCGCTCCTACACTGAAGTGAAACAAAAGCTACGCTCCCTGGGACTCCAATACCAGCTACAGTTCCCGGCCCGCCTCCGGGTCGTCTTCCAGCAAAAGACTCTCTTCTTCGATACACCGCGGGCGGCCTGGACCTGGTTGACGGAGGAGCATCCCCTGCAGCGCTCTGGGCACGGATCGCCTCTGGGTGCACGGGGGAGGCGGGGAAGACCCCGGACATCGAGGACCCGTCGGCGGCATCGCACATTACCCCGGGAGCGCACAACGGGGGAGGCGACCACAACGCGCTCTGGGGGCCGGCCACGCCAGGGATCGCGACCCTCCTCTGCCTCTTCGGCTGCACACGCCAGTCCCGTGGCGGATGGGCGGCGGGCCGCGTCACCTCTACTCACGGGCCCTGCAACCCACCCGGTCGAGTTGGTGGACACTTCGGACCTCTCTCGCAGCCCTACCATTTGACTTTCTCTGCCTTTTTTTTTTTTTTGGGGGGGGGATGGGAGGTGCCTGGGCGGGGGTGGAATGCTCCGCTGTCAGTGTAGCTCTGGGCCAGGGCAGGTAAATCAGGCTTGACTTTTGTTGTAGTAGGGGTCCCCTAGCGCTCAAGCCCAAGCGTTTTAGTTTGGTGGTTCTTCCATTTGGTTCGGGCGACAGATGCTTCCGTTTTCGAAGTATAGGGTGGGGGGTGGGGGGTTGGGGTTGGTTTGGGGTTGTTTCTTCCTCGTTGGGGGGATTCTGTTGGTGGGGGATGACTCCCTCTTATCTGTTGTGCTAAGGTATCATGTACTGTTTGTCCTGCTCTCTCACCCGATGCTCCGCTGTCCTTCCTCTCTAGGAGCCTGCTCAGACGCGCCTCCACTGGCCCCCTCTTCTGCCCTCGACTATGGCTGACCCACCTGTCCCTAGGGCCGCCATGCGCATACTTTCCTGGAACGTCAATGGTCTTCTGGACCGTTTTAAACGCATGGCGGTCCTCAAATATGCACAACGTGCAGAGATCGATGTGCTCCTCCTCCAGGAGACTCACCTGTTGGGTAACAACTGCCCCTTCCTTGGCCGTTACGGTTATGACAGGGTATGGCATTCAGGTTTTGCTCGGGGATCCCGGGGGGTGGCCGTATTGCTTCGCAAGTCCTTCCCCTTTGTCCTGACCCGGGTGCTTTTAGACCCCCAGGGTATGGTAGTGGTGGTAGGTGGCACTCTGGAGGGGCGACCCCTTACCCTGATGTCCCTCTACGCGGCGCCGTCCCTCCTGTCGTCGGCCCTCTCCCACGCAGCGACTATCCTCCCGACATTCCCTGCGGGTGCCCTCATTCTCGGCGGGGACTTCAACGCTGTCTACTCGCCCCACCTGGACTCGACGGGTCCGGTCTCCTTGACCCGCGTCGCCCGTGCAAAACAGCTCTCATCTTGGGCGGAATCACAGGGCCTCTGCGATGTCTGGAGGATCTGGCACCCGCAGACGCGCCAATACACCCACACGTCGGCGGCCCATCACTCCCATGCCCGGATCGACCTCATCTTTGTGCCCTCCACCGAGTCCGCGGGGGTGCGGGACGTACGCATTCTCCCGAGGGGCCTCTCGGACCACTCGCCAGTGCTCCTCGCTCTCGGTCCCCCCCCCCTCTCCGCCCGTCCGATATGGCGTATGAACGCCTGGTTCCTCCACGACAAGGCTTTTCGGAAGGCGGTCGGAGGCGAGATAGCCGACTACTACTCTCATAATGAGGGCTCGGTCATCTCCCCCGCCGTCCTATGGGAGGCCGGCAAGGCGACTGTTCGGGGCGCCGCTAAAGGGCATCTGCAACGCCAACGGCGGGCTCAATCCCAGAGGCTCGCGGAATGTGAGGCCCAAGCCTTAGAACTGGAGCGTAGTCTGGGGGACTTAGATGATGCCGCACGGTCTCGTCGCTTGGCCTTCCTGCGGGAAGAGATTCGCCTACACTCCCTGGAGGCGGCGAAGATCCTGTGGCGCTCCTCGGTGGCCCGGATGTACGGCTGGGGAGACAAAAATGGCACTCTTCTCCACCGCCTGGCGACCTATCCCCGGGCGGGCAGGATCATTCCAGCCATCGCGGACCCTGCGGGTGGCATCCGCACGGTCTCGGTGGCGATAGCCCAGGCATTCGCTGACTATTATTCCCAGCTGTACCGTCTCCGTCCGTCCACGCTCTCCCTGGAGGAGTTGCTGGGGACGGGCGGGGCGACGCTTGCGCGGTTGCCGCCCGAGGTCTCTGAGACCCTTGACTCACCGATCGAGCTGCAGGAGATTGAAGGGGCGATCGGCCGTCTGGCACCTGGGAAGACCCCGGGGCCCGACGGGTTTCCCCAGGAGTACTACGCTCACTATCGGGAGACTCTGGCCCCGAGGCTTCGGGACCTCTTTGCGGCCGTGGTGGAGACGGGTTCGTTCCGGCCCGAAACGGATACAGCAACCATAGTTGCCCTCCCCAAGACACAGCCTCCCTCGCGGTCCTGCTCCGACTACCGGCCGATATCCCTTATTAACACCGAACTCAAAATCTATGCCACGGTCCTGGCACAGCGGTTACGCCCATCGCTCGCCTCCCTGGTCCACCCGGATCAATGGGGCTTTATGCCGGAGCGGGGGACCAGACACTGCCTGCGGCGCCTCCACCTCGCGATGGCGCACCGCGGCCGCCTTTCCCCCTATCTGGCCCTCCTCTTGGTCGATTTTGAAAAGGCCTTCGATTCCGTGGGATGGGCGTACTTAGGTGATGTCCTGGAGCGTATGGGCTTCGGTCCCCGGTTCCGGGCCATGGTAATGGTCCTCTACGCGCACCCGCGGGCCCGTGTGTTGGTCAATGGGGCACTATCTCGCCCGTTTCCCATAGGTCGGGGGACGCGCCAGGGTTGTCCGCTCTCGCCCCTCCTTTTCGCTCTGGCGATGGAACCCCTGGCGGTGCTGATTCGCGCGGACCCCGTTCTTCGCGGATGGGAATGGCCAGATGTGGCCCCCGACAAGATCGCCCTGTACGCGGACGATGTCCTCCTTTATCTCTCGGACCCAGCGACCTCAGGACCCCGGGTCCGCCGGATCCTCCATCGGTTTGGTCAAGCGTCGGGTCTTCATCTGAACCCCAAAAAATCCGTTCTAGTCCCGCTACACCCGTCGCGGGAATGTTTCGACTGGCAGTCGGACATTCCCCTCCGGAGACTCTCCTTTAAGTACCTGGGGATCTGGGTCACCCTCCTTCCGGAACTCTGCTGGGCCCTCAATGTGGCTCCAGTAGTTAACAAAACCAGGTCAGATATGCTCCGGTGGCAGTCCCTCCCATTGAATCCGCTGGGGAGAGTCGCTCTATACAAGATGATGATCCTCCCCAAGTTTCTCTACATGCTACAAAATACTCCATGCCCCTTCCCGCGCCCGTGGTTCCGAGACCTGGATAAAATGGTGACCAAATTCCTCTGGGGCGGCGGTAGGCCTCGGCTGGCCTTGGACCGCTGCAGGGTCCCCTCCTATGACGGCGGCCTGAGCATGACCAACCTTTATCTTTATTATCTGGCCACCCAATTACTGGTGATCCATGACTGGTTCTCGGGAGGCTGGGGCGACCCGGCTTATCGACTCGAGGTGCACTGCCTCGGGTTCTCCTCCATCCAAAACATGCTCTATGGCACAACGGTCCCCCTATCACTCCCCGACGTCGTGCGGGCTCCCTTTCTCGCGTGGCGCGCGGCCCTGCGGCACACTAGATGGTCTGGGACATCCACGCAACTCACTCCGCTTTGGCACGGGACGTGGCTGCGGGAGGTGGTGGGACTAGCGGGCTTTCGGCAGTGGGATCTTCTTGGTATCTCCTGTCTGGGCGATCTATGGCGCGGGAGCCGCATGTGTTCCTTCCAGGAGCTTCAGACCCGCTTCTCGCTGCAGCCCTCCCAATTCTACCGCTACCTTCAATTGCGCCACGCGGTCCGGGCTCACGTCCCTCTAGACTCCAGACTGCCTTCCCATAGCCCACCTGAGGCTCAGGTGATGTTAGGGTATCTGGGGAAGGGGGGTATATCCCGCATTTATAAATCCCTGATTAACAATACCCCAGTGGACTGGAGCGGGCTCAAACAGCGATGGGAGGCCTGGGTGGGACCCCTGGATGAGGCGGACTGGAGGGACGCCCTTATGGGCCCTCGGTCGCTTACCACCTCCGCTAGGCTGCGGCTCATCCAAATCTACTACCTCCACACCGCCTATCTGACTCCGGACCGCCTGTATCGGGCGGGCCTCCGTATGGACGCCTCCTGCTCTCGTTGTGGGGTGGCTCCGGCGGATTTTTTCCACATGGTGTGGTCTTGTTCCCGTCTAGAAGACTACTGGGCAGCGATCGAAGCCGAGCTAGCGGAGGTCCTGGGATGGGAGGTTCCCCACGAGCCTAGAATGGCCCTGCTGGGCATCATGGACGGGATGGACGGGTCCCGTAACGAGAAGTACTTCCTCACCACTGCTCTTATGGTGGCTAAGAGAGATATAGCGGCAGTATGGTCACAACCGGACCCGCCCAGAGTGGCTACCTGGAGTAGAGGGGTGGATTGGTGTGCGGCCCAAGAGCGGTCGTTGTATGCTGCACGGGGCTGCCCCAACAAATTCCGCAAGATATGGGGGAAATGGTTGGGGGGCCTGGTTTGAAGGGTGGGGGCGCAGAGGGTGGGGACGGAGGATGGGGAAGGGTGGGAGGGTCTTTGCAACTGTTTATTGATGCTTCCCCGATTGACGTTACTGATGCCTTGTTCAATGCACTGCTGTATATCATTCTTGATACTGTTCTCTATGCCGCAAAACACAATAAAAATTTGTTTATCAAAAAAAAAAATTTGTTTCCCTGCACCCAACCATTCAGTGCCTTATGGAGTAGTCAAAATCCACCCAGGACTGGTTGGGGAGCTTCTGACTGTCCCTGGACCTTTGACGGTACTTTTAAGGGGGCAGTCCAAACTTGACAATCAAGATGGCTTTCATGGAAGTGTACCTGGCTTGGTCCCCAATCTCTAAAGTAAGGAGAGTGTTGTACCCCACTGAAGGCATTTGTTTCCACAAACAACCCTCCCAGTGCGTTTCTGGGATCCTGTGAGACATGCTTAAAGAGCAACTTAAGTGTATGGCAGAATCAATGTTGCAGGCCCACTAGTAGAATTTAATTTGTATTGTCACTTTACTAGAGAGTTATAAGTAAATTAAATGTGGCAATTGGCTGTAAGCCAATGTTACCATATTTAGAGAAGAGAGCATAATTTCTTTAGTACTGGTTAGCAGTGGTAAAGTGTTCAGAGTCCTGGGGCCAAACAAAAACAAGGACAGAAAAAATGTAGGAGAAAATCAAAAAGTTGGGGGCAAGACGTCCCTATGGTTGGCAGGTCTAACACCCACTATAATTAAAAGCAAGATGATAGATCCTTTCTTCCCCTGTGCAGAGCTTCTGTGCCCACCCAGAGGTGTGGCTAGTGAAATGTACAACCCCTCTTCTGTGGTCACTCTAAACTAGTTTGGGTCAGGCATGTCTTCTACCACTTTGATTGGTGCCTGCCTGACTGTTGGAACAAAGAAGGACCCCTCCCAGGTGTCAGCTAACTGTTGCCTGTGGCAGGGTAGGCCTCTTGTGAGTTAATCAAGGTCCTGGGCACAGCACAGTTGGTCATCCTGCCATAGAAACAAAACACTTCCCCACACCTAAGGCCTTTGTCTCAACTCTGAGGCTGAGTACGTATTTCATCAAAGAGGATATTCATCTGTCAGGTTGCATTTGGAGCTCGTGCAATTTGGCCTACAGAGGCTTCAAGAAGGAAAAAGGTAACCTTTGAAAAACACCTTTCCCTAGGGAACTGGCCTTGTAGTAAACATTACAAAAAGTTCAAGAATGAAATTTGTAGGTTTTCCCTAGCCGGAGATAACATTATTGTAGGACTTGGCCCTTTTTGGCTAAAGTTCTCTAAACTTTTTGCTTTCCCCCTAGACCTTTTTTCTGACATGGTGTTACCAACTTAGATGCTTTGGGCACTTTGCCACTGCTGATCAGTGTCAAAGTGCAAGTGCTCCTTGTGTAAAGTGTAATGGTAATTGGTTGTCCATGATTGGTATGTTTGCCTTACTAGTAAAGTCCCTAGTAAAGTGCACTAAGTGTGCCAGGGCTGGTAATGCAAATGCTACTGGTGGGCCTGCAGTACTAATTGTGCCACCCACACAAGTAGCCTTACAGAGGGAACTCAGGCCTGCCATTGCAGTGCCTGCACGCAGTTTGTTAAACTGCCATGTTGTTCTGACAAGTGCACCCACTTGTCAGACCATACCCTTCCCTTTCTATGCACATCAGACACCCCTATGGTAGGTCCAAGGTACCCCCTGGGCAGGGTGCAGTGCATGTGAAAGGTAGGACATGCACTAAGGTGTGTGCCATGTCCTGACAGTAAAATAATATCCATTTCGTTTTTCACTGTTGAAAGGCCATCGGGCCCATAGGACAGAATGAGGAGGCTGTGTAATATGTTTTCCAGCCTAACTTCCCAAAGGCTTAAGATGGAGAGGTGAAGTTTAGTATGCCTGAACTCACAATGTAATAACACATCTTTCTCTGAAGGTGGTTTTTGCATAGTGTGTTTAGAAGCCACTCTTTCAGAAGTGGCTGGGTTTTTGTGCTCCAAACTTTTCTGTGTGTCTCTGCCTGGTAGTGGATTGACTGGCTGGATTTGAAAGTGATAGAATCTGAGGAATGCATTGACCCGGGGGAGGAGGTTTGCAGTTTTAACAAAGGAAAGGCTAAAGGGACTTTGCTGTGCGCTGTGTCCCCCTGCTTGAAAGGACTTTGCTGTGCTGTGTCCTGAAGTAACTTATCCCCAAGGGCCCATGGTAAGCTGGCTCCCTGTTGCAGAAACTCAGGAACACAAACGTTTCCAGGAGAGTCTCAGCGACGCTGTGTGTGTGTGCTTTTTGCAGCCTGAGACCCTCGTAAGGAGTGCCCTGTGATCAAGGGCACCTGGAGTCCAAGCGAGTTTCAGCGACGCTTTGTGCGTGTGCTTTTTGCTGCCTGAGTTCTTTGTGAGGATCGTCCTGTTATAGTGTGCACCGAAATCCAAGTGAGTCTCAGCGACACTTTCTGCGTGTGCTTGGTGCAGCCTGAGACCTTCGTGAGGAGTGCTTGGTGATCGTGCACCCGAAGCTCAAGTGAGTTTCAGCGACGCTGTGTGCGGGTGCCCTGTGACAGCCTGAGATCTTCGTAGCAGTAGCGGCCCGGACCGGCAACCCCGGAGGAGCTGAGCCTGAGCCCGCCGTTGCCAATTCACAAAGATTGCATCAGTGGCCCAAGTCACTGGAAGAGGAGAGGAGAGTGAGGTCGCACCCTCCAGGTAAAGTGTGTCGACGCCTGGGGCGGGGTGCAGGCTCGGAGGGAGACACTCTCGGCCTCTCTTTCATTCCGGCAGCGCGAGCCTCTGCTTTGGCTCGTATCGCGGCCCGTACTGGCCAAGGGAGTGGCAGTACTGGGGCCGGAGTGTGGAGCTGCACTTTTTGCTACACCATACCTGTGTTGGGGGCAACTGTTAACAGAGGCTGACTGCGAGTCAGCACGAGTGGCAGAGAGACTGCCTAAGGCACAGTGATCGGTGCTGGAGTGTACTACGCATTACCTTATTTCTTCATAACGGAGCACCTGATTGTCGTATTACACATTGCATCAGTTCTGCATAACAAACTACCTGATAAGTGTATGACGCATTGCATTGTTTCTGCATAACAAACTACCTGATTAGTGTATTACGCATGGCATTATTTCTGCATAACGAACTACCGGATTGTCGTATGACGCATTGCATTGTTTCTGCATAACGAACTACCTGATTAGCGTATTACGCATTGCATTATTCCTGCATAACGAACTACCTGATTAGTGTATTACGCTTTGCATTATTTTTGCATAACGAAGTACCTGGTGTTGCGTTACGCATTGCATTATTTTTACATTGCAAGTACCTGATCGTTGTATTACGCATTGCATTATTTTTACATTGTAAAGTGCCTGGTTGTTGCGTTAAGCATTACATTACTTTTCCATTGCAAAGTGCCTGATTCTAGCATTACGAACTGCATAACATTGTATTACGATGACAGTGGAATGTTTAGAAGTGCTCATTAATATCGCCAGAACTTACAATGGCTGGCTGGCCTAACAACCGGCCAGGAAGAATATTACAAATACGCATATGTTGGATTTATATCCTGTGGTCTTATCGTATATCTATTTATATAAATGTATACTCGTTTTTATGAAACTCGTGTGGAGTCCATTTGCGGTGTCATCATTGGGTTGCTGTGAGCATGGTTGCAAATACTTTACACATTTGCCTTAAAGATAAGCCTGGCTGCTCGTGCCAAGCTACCTAGGGGGTGAGCGGGGGCTATCTCAGAAGGTGGAACCGAGCGTCCCTATTTAGCCCAAGGTACCTACCTCAGCCTACCACGGATCCCGGGTCTAACAATTATTAAATGTAATATTTTATCCTAATGCTTTCCTATGGAACAGCCAACCCTACTACAATGAAAATGGCTTTTCATGCCTTTTAACCGCAAGGACATGGTTAACATTGAACATTCACATCTCTTACTTTAAAATACCATGCATCCAGTCTTAGTAAGGCCTACATAGGGGTGACCTAATGCTATATAAAAGGAGGCTGTAGGCCGGCAAAATATGGTCATTTTTTTGTCAGGTTGAATTTGCAGTTTTAAAACTGCACAGCCAGGCTACAAAGGAGGAGCTTCAGTCATATTTACACGTTCACTGTAATGGGTGGCACAAAAGGTGCTTTAGTCCACTTGTGACATTTAATATGCACGGTTGGGTACACTTTGTACTATAAACTAGGGACTTTTCCCTTCATCATGAAAAGGGGGAGTGCAGGCACTTCACCATTGGTTAGCAGGTGTAAAGTGCACAGAGTTCTATAGCAGGCAAAAACAGTCAAGTCAAAAATAATCCGGGAAAATACCATGCAAAAGTTGCCCATTTCCAACAAGCACAAACACAGCCAATCCATTAATATTGGATATGGGGAACCAGGGATATGAATTGTTAACTTATCAAGGCAAAAAAGCACTTAGAGAGTAAAGCACTCATCAAAAGTAGCAGTTCGCAGTTGACCAGTGTAGGAAATTAGTTTACCAGTTGAGGGGATGTGAAACCCTACTCAAGAAGAAGAAACCACAATTCCTGTCAGGGTGAAGTCACAAGCAAACCTTGAATTAACCTGTGTTTAATCCTCTGGTATCTTGGCACATAGAAGTCAATTTTAACTTAGAGGCTTAACTTAGAGGCAATGTGTTAAGTACTTATGCAGCACTTCCAACAGTAAAAAGTAAAAAGACAATACAAGAAAAATCCCACACCAATCTAAAAAATAGATTAAAATGTAATAAATAATTTCAGGTCAAAATGACAAAAATCCAACAGTAGAACCAGAGACATGCAACTGTGGTTATCTGGTCACACTGGACCGGGACAAAGTCACAAGTTCAGGCTGACCGCAATGGAGCATGTGCCAGATACAGGGACCAACTTGAGCCCACTGAACAAAGTACCTTGAATCCGGGCTGTGGAGCATTGCAAGATTGGTGGTTCCGATGGATTGCGATGTGAGTGGGGATTTTGGGGAGCTGCGTGATGTGATGTGAGGTCCTGCATCGAGGATGAATTGCGCAGCAGCAGTTTTGAGGAATTGTGGGGCTGCAATGCGAGGTCCTTCATTAAGAAGGCATCACACTGTGGCATTTCCAAAGATCTGTTAAGTTCTGCATCGGGGAGGAGTCGTGCAGTGGCTGTTCCAATGTAGAGCTGCAAGGAAATGCATTGAGCTTCCTTATTCGATCACAGCTGGGCCGGCAAAGCACCTTCAGGCTCACACCGAAGGGTGCAGAACTGGGGTTGCACGACTTACAGCAGGCAGTGTCCAGGTGCTGGGTTCAAGGTGAATGGAAAGAATGTATGACGTTACAACGTATACATTTACAACACATGCCTTTACAACGCAGTTTTTACATCGCAACATCCATTACAAAGCATGATTTTACATCGCATGCCATCACAATGCATTTCTAGAAACTACAGTTACATCGCATTCCATTACAACGCATACCATCACAACGCATACCATTACAATTCATATTACTTTTAGGGCAACAGTAGGGTAAGTGTTGGATAGTGTAGGGGTAAAAATTACTATTCCCACTCCAGTGAGTGAAACAGTAGGGTAAGTGTTTGATAGTGTAGGGGTACAAATTACTATTCCCACTCCAGTGAGTGCAACAGTAGGGTAAGTGTTGGATAGTGTAGGGTTAAAATTACTATTCCCACTCCAGTGAGTGGAACAGTAGGGTAAGTGTTGGATAGTGTAGGGGTACAAATTACTATTCCCCATTACTTACCTTATATTGCGTTGTAATGGCATGCGTTGTAGTGACATGCGATGTCATGGCTGCGTTGTAGTGGCATGCGATGTAAAGGATGTTGCGTTGTAATGACTGCATTGTAAAGGTAGTGCATTGTAAAGGTTGCTTCCCGAATGGAGACTTTTCTGTCCCTCTGGCTCTGATCAGGAGATCATCCAACAAGTCCTTGGAGTCACTCTAGTGGTCCTGCATTCAAGATACAATGCAGGCCAAGTCCTCACTCAGGCAGCAGAGTAGCAGGGTAGCAGTCCTTTTTCCAACAGACCAGTATAGCCATCTTTCCGAGTCTACCACAGATCCAGAAGTGTACTGAAGAGTTGGGTTGGAGTGTCCAGTATTTATGCCTGGTTTCGGCTTTGACGTAAGAGAAGGTTCTGAAGAGTTCCATCCCCAGGGGTGGTTGGAATTCCCTGCCTCACTGCCCTGGCCCCAGCTTGTCAGGGGCACACAAGACTAGTGCCAAACCCTTTGTGAGTGGGCTGAAGCAGAGGCTTTGTGATGTGCAAGTGTGGTAGGTCATAGCTCTGTTTCCCTATTAAGTCAGTGATGGCCCATCCTGCCAAAATCTGTCCTCCTATGTCTCACTGTCTGGAAGTAATACACAAAGACCAACTGCCAACTGCAGCTAATCATGTCACACAGGATACAGGCTCCAGGCACCAATTGATTGGGACAAGAAAATGCCAACTTTATAAAAGCAGAAAAACTAAAATGTACCTTGTTGGAAACAATTTCACAAATACAAAAGTTTATAATTTTACGTGATCAATAAATTTAATTAACATGATCACGTGATTCTTTCCACAGGGTATCTTCCTCATTTTGTCTTTACATATTTTGCATATCAAATCATATACATAGGAAAACATAACCATCAGTCAATGTCAGATTTGCTTTAACAGCCCACAACTGATTTCAATATTGTCTCAAAAGGTGCAAATTATAAATGTTCAAAAACAAGCAATTTGTGGCAAATATAAAATGTACCAGTTCACAACTTTCGGAACATTTGCAGTCTCATATTTCTTTCAATTGACCATACTCCTAAAATGAAGCATCAGCAGGAGTTGTAACAACGTGTTACTTAAACCAAAAGAAGATATCTATTCTTGAACAGGTTGCTATACAAAAAGGAAACTCATACAACTGCATAATATGTGGTGTAGACATACTTCAAGCTCCATAGTTTTGGTGTCTCGTCAGGACCAAGAACTGGGTACAACTGTGAAAAAAAATACTACGTTACACTTTCATCAGTTATGTGGGGTTAATTGATATAACTACAGCTCCTTAGTCACACCGGGTTTTACCTTTTTAAATGCCTGTTCCACGTGTGTCTGGTTTTTCAGTAAGACTGTGGAGCCAAAAACGAAAGAAAAAATAAACTAGTGGTTACAGTCCCGCTTCAGTCAGATTTAATCTTGTTGACATTTATTCCTTTGTGGAAATGGGACTTCCATGATTTATTGGTCCTTTGTCTTCTTATGGGCACCATTTTCCTATTCTTCACTGAGTTGTGCAGGGAGCGCCATGGCCTTTGATTTCTTCTGGTTGTTGTGTCAGCAGGCTTTCATTTGGCAGTCCAATATTTCCAGGAAAAAGCACGTCATTCGAAGATTTTTCCTGAAGTTATACTTTGCAACTTGTAACAAATCGAATGCTTACTTGCTCTATTCTGTCGGCATTTTCAAGCAAGCCGAGGCTGAGGTGTGTGTAGTTAAAGCGATAGTCTCATGTTTCAGCTTTTGTTGGTTGACAGTTCCTTCTCCATATCAATGTTGCTGTCTTACTGTGGTTTTTTTTTTTAAAAAGGGGAAAAAATGACACTTTAATCGCACGTTTTAAAGGCCAACATTACATAATCATTGCTAGTGATCCAATTTGTATGCTTCATCTGGTTTGTCTTTAAAGCCTTTTTATGAGTAAATTGCTATTTTTGTTACAGCGTTCGTGTCGCACACCGCCTTAAATTCCAGCGATATCACATTTTAGTCACAAAAACAATGCATTTGTAACTTGCTATGCTTGACTATTGTCACATTTCCTCAAAGAAAGAAATGTCAAAAAATGTAAATCCGGCTGAAGCTGGACTGTAACCCAATAGTTTTTCTTTCGTTTTTGGCTCCACAGTTTTATTAAATACCCGGAGTTACCAAGAGGGTGTAGATATATCAAATATCCCCACATAACTGAGGAAAGTGTAATGTGGTATTTTATTTATTTATTTATTTCACAGTGGTACCCAGTTGTTGGTTCTGAGGAGACCTCAAAACTGTTGGGAATGAAACGCATCAACACCACGCATTAGGGAGTTGTATGATCTTCCTTTTTATGCAGGCAACCAGTTAAACAAGCATTGACATAGCCAATAGGTCTCACCTTTGGGACCTTATTAGTGTTTAGTCAGAACTATTGGCTATGTTATAGAGCATTGTGGCTGCTGTGCATCATGTTGAAAAGTTATAATAAAAAAGTGTTATAAGAATTTTTGTTACATTAATACAAACCAAGAAGGCACTGCTTGCAACTTTTTCCTGCCCCATACTTGTTTGTTATAATTTTTTTGTTATGGGGGTTGGGACATAAAGGGGGGAGTGGAGGTTGGAAAACAGTACCTGAAATACAACACGAGCAGCGGAAGGATACTAGCGGAGAATCAACAGATGCCAGATTCCAAGGGCCGACTGGCATAGTGCTGAGGTGCAAGTGTGGAGCTGATGCTCAGGTAATGCAGAGTAATAGTGAGGTGGTGCTAAGTGATGCTGTGGTACTGAGTCATGCCGAGGTGGTGATGCTACATTGATGTTCAGGTGGTGCTAAGCTGGTGCCCAGGTGATGCTGAGTTGGTGCTGTGCTGAGGTGATGCGCAGATGCTGAGGTGGTGCTCCTCTGATGCTGGAGTGGTGCTGTATCGGTGCTGAATTGCTGCTGAGGTGGGGCTGTGCAGGTGGTGGTGCACTGATGAGGAGGTGGTGCTGTGCTAATGCAGAGATGGTGCTGTGTAGATGCTTAGGTGGTGCTGTGTGTATGCTGAGGTGGTATTGTGCTAATGCTGAAGTGGTGCTGTGCTGATGCAATATGGTGATGCACTGATGCTGAGGTGGTGCTGTGATGGTGCTCAGGTGGTGTTGAGTGATACCGAGTTGGTGCTGAGGTGATACTGCACTGGTGCTGTTCTAATGCTGAAGTGGTGTTGCGTTGGTGCTGCGCTCGTACTGTGGTGCACTGATGAGGAGATGGTGCTGTGGTGGTGTTGAGTGATGCTGAGGAGATGCTGCAATGGTGCTGAATGATGCTGTGGTGGCACTTGGTGATGCTGGTGCTCAGTGATGATGTGCTGGTGCTGAGTTGTGCTGAGGTGTTAATGCTGCACTTTGCTCAGGTGTTGCTAAACTGGTGCTCAGGTGGTGCTGAGTGCTGAGTTTGTGCTCCGTTGGTGCTGAGGTGAGATTACTATATGGTGTGGATTGAAGGTACGTTGTGGGTTGTGGAGTTGTGTTATGTAGTTGAAATATGTTGTTTGGTGTGCAAATATGTGGTGTGTATTGGAAATGTGTGAAGTTGAATTGTGTGGCCTGGAACTGTGTGGTGTTGAGTGAAATTATGCTTAGTGACATTATGTTGTTACAAGAGACAGGGGTCCCTGAAAAGTTAGAAAGTATGTATGCAATGAATATAGCCTCAATCAGTGCTATCTTTATGCCAATATTCAGCTGGACAGAGGCACTTTTAATATATACATTAATTTGACAATGGTACATAAAATGCAAGTCAAATAGCAGTGGGATACAAACCTGTATCTGAGGACCTACATATCAGACAAACAGTAAAGTACAAAAGGCTCAGGCAGTTCGTGGTTGTTTCATTCAGTAAATACTTAAATGGCGAAACAACTAATATACAAGAGGTCACCTTCACACAAAATTATGTGCAAGAAATACTGTGTGTAAGGTTGACAACTGTGTCGATGGCGTTTCGATCCTTATCAAGAGGATATCGAATCATCATCAGGACTAACAAGTACAGTGCCTGTAAACAATTGCCTAAAAGTACACTATATAGAGTGCAACATGGATACAGAAAGGAAAATAAGGAGGCGGGGGGGGGGGGGGGGGGGAGAAGAAAGCCGTATTTATGGAGTTAGTTGAAGAATTTGAAAATATAAAGAACAATACAGTGTGACTGATTGAATTTAAAACACAGATAGGCGTCAATTACGCATGTACTAAAAAGGAACGACGGAACGTGAAAGTTCCGGGGTGATATGAATTGCGAGATGCGGATGAATACTAAGCGCGATGGCCATGCATTAATAAATAGATCAATAGCTGTCCGAATGGACTACGTGCAAGCTAAAGGCAGGGTGAAACGGTGGGGGTAAATGTGAAATAGCGAGATGCAGACACAGAGTGAGCGCGAAAGTCGTGCATTGATGATCCGTGACTGTCCAGGAAGATCAGGCGTTCAAACTATAGGTAGGGTGAAGGGTAAAAGTGTACACGTGGTAGGCGGGGTGACATGAGTAAACAGAATTGTTACCTCTGACGGCGCGATGTTCGTAGGCTAGGCAGAGAACCTCACAAAATTGGATGGGGGGCATTTAACCTGGGGATGAAAGGAGTGCTGGATTAAAGAAAAGGGGGCGGCAAGAGCAAGAGGGAGGGAGAGAAACTTGCTAAGGCTTACCAAATCGGGTGCAAGGCAACCCGAGATGAGAGTGTTGGCCGGAGGGATGTTGTGCCGGAACCTGCAGGGAAAAGAGCGGGAGTGAGAGGGTGAAGAGGAAAGAGGGTGGATGAGTTGAGCGTGTAAGGCGGTGAGTCTTACCTGTAATAAGGGGATGTGGGTAATTCATTAATAATCCAAAATCACGGTGGGGGGGACAAGCCTGCAAAAAACGAATAAATCAGGTCCTGGGAAGAGAGGTGCAATGCGCGGAGGCTAGGGAAAGTGCCCAGCAATCGGGGATGGCGCTTACCTCAGGAGATGGATAGAGTGGTGTCCGACAGCGAAGCTGATATAGCTAAAGTTTGTGATGTATTTGGGGATATCCGTGAAAATCCCTGGTATGTTTCTGACTTGTAGACCTGTGGGAATAATATCTGCCTTTAGGTATTCTGTCAGCATACGGATCATAAGCTGGAGTCTAACTGACTTCTTTTTAACCTTCTCTAGTTGTTCTGGGAGCTCCCGGTCTTGACCAAGGTTTCCTGTCCAAACCTGAAAACCAGTTCCTCAGTGCTAAAGCACCACGCACGCCTGTCATCTACACACTTCCGAAGATCCACAAAGATCAAGCCAACCCACCTGGACGCCCTATCGTTTCAGGTTGTGGCTCTATTCTTGAGCCACTTGGCCTCTATTGTCGAATTAATGTATATATTAAAAGTGCCTCTGTCCGGCTGGATATTGGCATAAATATAGCACTGATTGAGGCTATATTCATTGCATACATACTTTCTAACTTTTCAGGGACCCCTGTATCTTGTAACAAATTAGTTCCCAAGGTCCCTGACCGATCTTCTTTGTGTGCCCTTGTCCTTTATATATAGTGACATTATGTGTCATGGTGTGGAGTGCATTTATGTTGATTGGTGGTATGTGGCATAGAGCGTGTTTTTGTGTGGGTGTATTTATGTTGCATTGAGTAGAGTGTAATTATGTGGAGTGTAATTATGTGGCACTGAGTGGTATTATGTGGAGTGTTATTTTGTTGTGTGGTGTAGAATTACGTGGCATTTAATTGTGTTTTGTGTGTAATTATATGGGATAGTTTGGAGTGGTATTATATGGTGTGGATTTATGTAGTATGTTGCAAAGTTGAATTTATTTTGTGCAATGCCAATAGGTCTCATATTTGCATAAGTTAGAACTATTCACGTTGTAAATGACAATGTTTTTTAACCCATGTGTTATGTATAGAGTGGAGTGGACATATATGGTGTGGAGAAGAATTATTTGGTTTGGTTTGGAATTGTTAGTTATGGAATTGTGTGGTGCGGAAATGTGTAGTGTGGAGTGAATGTGTGTTGTGGAATTATGTGGCATAGTATGCAGTGGAATTATGTGTATAATTGTGTTGTTTTGAGTGTAGTGGAATTATATGGAGTGGGATTGTGTGTTGGAGAGACTGGAAGGGCTGGGGCAGTGTTAGTGGAATGGCAAACCCTGCTTGCCACACTGGATGTCAGCCAAATGCATTACACAATTTTGGTAAAACTGATGTCTTGATGTCTTGATGTTAGGGGTAAATTTTGCAACATTGAATGGAACGCTGAACTTTCATTGTGAATTTACCACAAAAATGGTTGAAAATATTTTGTCAAGAAACAAGACTTGAAGACTGCATTGGTGACTGGGTATCAGTGTCTAAATATGAAGACGTTTGATAAGCTCCTAACCATTTATATGTACAATCTAAAGTAGCTGTGCCTATTGTTCAAGTGTATAAAATGTGAAATATGCATATTTATTTAAACTTCGGGATTATGGAAGCTTAACAATTCAGTGGGATGTGGGAGAACTGCTTATATTTTTAGGTCTTGCGCCTACCGTTGCAGTGCGTAGCACTGCTCGCGCAGCGAGAGACCTCTTGCAGGGGGTTTCAAAACTGACCTAGGAATCACACACGCACAAGCGTGTGCTTATCCTTTTGGCCCACGCTATTGGCCTTTGCGTGCGTCTTTTTAACAAAGACAGCACGCAATTGGCCAAAGGCGGGCGCATTGCTCCGCCCATGGCCTATTGGTGCCGGTTACCCGCACCGCCGCCATGTGGTTTCAATTATCATGCCCAGACACGGGCACGATAAGTGAAACCACATGTCTCCCTGTGGCTTGCGTGCGCGCACAACTCACGTGCTTGTTCCTGGGTCGGTAACTGCTCGTTAAATGTTGCAGATAGGGTATGCACTTCCAGCAGGTTGCTGCATTACTACATATAGTACCAATGAAAAACTTGCCTAAGTTGCGTGCCCTCTGAGCTGGCACTGATTCAAACCCACTGACAGAAGGTCCACTGAAAACGTTATTTAGAATGCTCCCGGTGCCACCGTGAACTTGTATTTTGTTTTCGATGGCCCCAGAACCACAATACCTGTTGCTGCTCCCGAGTAAAGTTGTTAGAAAGAGCAGTTTAGTAATGTAGGAGTTTTTGAGACGCATACCAGGGAGGCTCTCGCGGCAGATGAGAGGATGGAGGCTCCAGCTGCCCACGGTAATGGAAATCATTACCGCACAGACATTTGTGATCAGTTGAGAAACAGAGCTGCTCCACAAGGCGGAGGCCGGTTCAAAATAAAAAAAATAAAAGCTCGCTGCCCAGGTTTGCATCGGAGCACATCTAAACGCACGCTGATCGTAGGTGCGCCTTTTACTATCCATGTTACCGATTCACGAATTATTTTAATTATTAAATGCACCGACATGGCGCCGTAATTTTGCATCGGAATCTGTACGTACAGGCCAGTGCAAGGGCAGCATCTGGCTTCTGATTTATCGGTGACCCGCAAGAGTGCTGCCTAAAGCACCGTTCAAAGTTTTTAGGTTGTAGATGTTCACAAATATAGTTGTACATTTTATCGTGCTCCCCCACTTCTGTCATCTCATGTTTCTCCCCTTGAGTCTTCTTTCTGGCAGTCATCATCTCTTCCTATTTCTCTTTGCCGCATAAAACTCCCCATTAACTTTAACTTTAATTCTTATTCTCCCGTTCACACCGCCTCGGCTCTCCTCCTCTCTGTCTCTCTCATGTCTCACCCTCCAGCCTCGCACAGATGCGTAGAATAACCCAGGAGGCTGTGATGAGTTCTGATCTGAGCCAACATGTAAACAACATTGTTTTACTCTCTTGAATTAATGTTCTCTTAAATTCCTGCACATTTCCTTTTTGCCAGGAATGGCTAAACCTTCTGTTTGTGGGCATCTTTTATCGCCTTACTTAATTATTCTGTGAATCGAGAAGTTGCATACATTTCGAGTAACATTTGAGCAAACAAATGTTTTAAAACATTCAGCAACCTCCCTAAATGAAGACAAAAATCCTCTCAAACGTGCGTGCTCAAATAAATAGTTGTAGCTACACAGCGGTTCCATGTTGTCGTGTGCCCTCTTGTGCCTCTCCTGGCCGTGTTGCATTCCAGGACTTGCAGTTCCGCTTTTTGCATTGCAAGTATGGTTTAAATAAATTCTAATATGGAAAGCGTTGGGTAAAACTCTAAAGTGGCTGATGATGACAAAATGAGCAGGGCACCTTGGTAAATGTTAATTATTTATATGTTTTTAAGTTTGTTTGGGACGCCTTGTATCAGTGTTATGCTACCTCAGAGCACTAAATCATAAGCTAAACAGATTTGTAGAAAACAAGCATTGGGGAAGCTAATCGAAATGAAGTGCTATTGGGTTTGCCAAAGATTGTTCTTGTACTGGGGAGCAAGCACAGACAAAAGCATCCGAAATATGAATGCATTAGGAAACAAGCATTTGCAATGCAATAGCTCTCGCATTTACGCGAGTTTAAGCTATTGGCATTGTAAATGATAATGCCTTTTATTTACATTTAAAAAAAAAAAAAACATTAAAAAAAATCATTTTCATTTACAATGCCAATAGCTAAAACTTATGTAAATGCGAGACCTATTGCATTGCAAATGCTTGTTTAGTTAGTCTTGGTTTATGTCATGATTAATGTACCATTTTCTTCTTTTACTGACTTATACTGGGGTCACTTTTCCTTTGGAGATTTGTTATCCTGTAGCTAAATAAATATCTTAATGAACAATGCAGGTGTATTGCTTGGTAATCCTGAAATGATTACCACGCCTCACAGTTTTAAAAATGTGGTGTATATCACTTTAGTGACTCCATGTCATTGCGGTTGCTTGTAACTGCAACCCTGCTGTGTCCACCGTCGTTATAAGGTTGTGGTTCCACTTGTTATTGTTTGGTAAATCCCTCTTTTAAGCCTGAGAGCCGATCCTTCAAGGCTACAGCAATGTGGGGGTGCACTGGCATGGGGGTAGTGGGTGCAAAGAGGTGGTACAGCAGGTCGAGCTCCCCTCTGCCCCTCCACCTGGCCTCTCCAAATTACGCCTCAATCAAATGGTTCTGCTTTACCTCCAACCAGCTGAGGCAACCCCCAGAGTAAGATAGTTCATGCTCTCTTTGAGAATGGAAAAGAAAGATACTCATCGTTGCTGGCTCCTGGGCAAGTTAAAATCTTTGTGTGGAAAAACAAATGTTTTTGTAGGCTTGCCAAAAAGAAGCAACATGGTCTACCCGGAACAGAAAACTTTACACAGGATGTTCGTTTGTAAGTTTTTTATTTCGTGTCCCTTTAACTTAAAACACCTAGGCATGATTACTTTAGCCATAATAGTGCAATTCACCTGAACGTATGTAAAGTTCATATGTCTATATTTTTATTAATTACAGAAATGCTATTTGCAACATTTTACTGTGGGTTGGCTCCGGGCATTAAACCCATCTGTCATGGCTATAAATCAGCTCCAAGTTATAAAAGAGTGCTGATTAAATGTGCGGGGCACAGCGAGGGGGGAGGCTTCGAGTCAAACATTGAAGTTCTTGCTACTTAAGAGCTGGCAATGAGGGCTACTCAAGCTAGTGATCTGGTGGTGTCTAATGCCGCAGTGGTAGTGACAATTTAATTTCCGCATTCAGCTACAGCATTGAAGGAGAAACACAACCCAGCGATCGTTCAAAATAAAAGTCAGACAAACTTATACGCACACACACATTACTATTAATGTATGCACTCTCACTGTACACTGAAAAGGCTGCGATGGGCTCCTGTCTTATGAAAGGTAGATAGGTCCAGGTTACGGATCACGGATACACGCTCCTGATGAATAATTAAAAAGTTATACCCGGAATGTAGCTGAAGCAAAGGGGAGAGTACGTGGGCTGATTTGATATAATGGACAATATGAGGAAGACCCTACTTTAAAAGTAAAACTTTATAAGGCAAACCTATTTGCTTTACTGTCTGTGTAATGCCTTAAGAGGCTGTGGAATGGGAGCTTTGCACTGTGCCCCCTTGCCTGGCATGCAGCCGGCGTTGAGCGCCTCATGGCTGAGCTCTCATGCTCTGGGGCGCTGCCCCCGCTTTGGGCTCGGCTGCCTGCCGCTCCCTTTCCCAGCACGCTTGTGACTCCCCAATGCACAAAATAAAGTAAGTAGTTCAAGAGGCTGGACCACCTACCGTCCACTTTCTCCCCCCAAGGGTGGGCATGGACTGGTGGGGGAAGAAGGGAGATGAAAGGGTGGTGGTGTAGATAAAGCAGGAGCGGATCGTTTGCTCTGCTGGAGGAGAGCCTCCCCAATTAGCAAACAGAAAAAGACGTGCAAAAACGAAGCAAAGTCCACACAGGAGCAATTACACATATAAGGGGGCCAGTAGCCAGGGACAGGAACCACCCTCTGAAAGGAGGGGCAAGTGTGAAAGTTAGCCACAGAAAGCTAGGGATTTGAAACAAACACACAAAGGAACCAATGGGAAGTGAGAGGCTGGATCAATGCCAATAAACTAGATACACCATGCCTCGCAGAGCAGCACATGCGCTCTGACTCTAGTCTCGACCTAAAAATAGGTGCCTTATTTTGGTTTAATTAACAAGTTGTTACAGCCCCTGTTGATGCTTCATTTTAGGAGTATGGACAATTGAGATATATGACACTCCTAATATTCTGAAATTTGTGAACTCATACTGTTTATATTTGTCACAAATTGTTTGCTTTTGAAAATGTGTTATTTAGACTTTTTGACACAATATTGTGATAAGATGTGGGTTCTTTACGTATATCTGACATAGTCTTGTGGTTATGTTTTCCAATGTATATGAATTGATATTTATTTATTTATTTTGGTCACTTATATCACGCACGAATCATCCCCAAGGGGATCTCTCGGCGCTGGAGAAAGAGATCAGCGGTCAAAAGAATGAGAGTCTTAGAAAAGCCATGTTTTGAGCATTTTTTTTAAATAGAGCCAGGTTCGAACATTGACGGATTGATTCAGGAAGTCTGTTCCACAACTTGGGGGCCAGGTAAGAAAAGGAACGACCCCCCATCTTTACCTTCCTAATTTTATGATCACACAGTATTTTAAGATTACTGGATCTAAGCTGCCTTGTGGGCTAATACCATTTAAGTTTATCCATAAGATAAACCGGCCCCAGTCCATGCAGGGACCTGAAAACCAGACACAGCATTTTAAACGTGGCCCCTTTCCTTACTGGCAGCCAATGTAGTTGGCGTTGAAGCGGCAGAGAGGGAGTTCGTGCAGGCTTATCAAGAGCAAGGCGAGTGGCGGTGGTTTGCACTACCTGCAATTTGGAGAGAAGATCCTCCCTGATTCCAACCAGTAAGGAGTTGCCATAATCCAGGCGACTCATTACCAGTGCCTGAATGAGGGTCTTTCTAGCACTCAGCGGGATCCATGGGAAGATCTTCCTCAACATCCGCATGGTCCCAAAACACGAGGAAGCCAGTGGTTTCACTTGAGTCTCCATTGAGAGCTGGTTATGTAAACTGATCCCTAAATTCTTCGCCCAATTTCTAGGGATGGGGGCTGCACCCAGTTCTGGTGGCCACCAGTCTGGAGTCCGTAGATCCGCAGCTTTGCCGAACAGGAGAATCTCGGTCTTAGAGGAATTTAGTTGCAAAAAATGACTCCTCATCCAGTCAGCGATGTTCATCATACAGGTGGCAAACGTAACTTTCGTTCCGGCGGGGTCATTTCCGATGTTTATGATCAGCTGCGTGTCATCGCCATATGAAATGGCCTCAAAGCCACAATTCCTGATGATTGAAGCTAGAGGGGCCACATATAGATTGAATAATGTGGGGCTCAAAATAAAGCCCTGTGCCACCCCCTTGTCCACCAGTACTGAAGATGACACACAAGACCCCAATTGGACAGATTGGGATCTGTCAGACAAGTAGCTCTGAAGCCACTTAAAGGCTAAGCCACCGACACCCACCTCCCACAATCTGCTTAACAGTATACTGTGGGAGATGGTGTCGAAAGCCGCCGACAAATCCAGCAACACCAGCATGACCGGAGAATCCCCATCGAGCAGCAGCCTGATAGAGTCCGTGACTTCGAGCAGAGCAGCCTCCATACTATGTGATGTGCGAAACCCTGACTGAGTAGAATCTAATAGCTTATTTACTTCTAAATAGTTAGAAAGATGACAATTAATAACCGATTCCATAATTTTAGACCAACATGGAAGAAGAGAAATAGGTCTATAATTTTGAACCTCTGTAGGGTCGGCTGATACCTTTTTGAGCAGCGGCTTAACGCGAGATACCTTCCATTTACTCGGGAAGGTAGCTGTCGCTAACGACATATTACAGATGACTGCCAAAGATTCTGCAAGAAAAGGAGACAATTCCTTCATGACCCTAGGTGGCAAAGGGTCCAGGAATGATCCTGACTTGGTTTTGGCCAACAGAGCCCCCACCTGAGCAACTGTGATGATAGGAAAGTCATCTAGGCTAGATGCACAAAAAGCTGGTCTGAAGGCCTGACTATCATTTAAGTTATTGTTTCCCTCAAAAGTACGATATATTGTATCAATTTTATCGGTAAAGTGGGCCGCTAACGCATTACAAAACTCCTGCGTAGCTGGCGGGAGCGAATCGTTTGTCCGCGGGCAGGTGAATTCCCTCAGAATGCTGAAAAGTTCCTGTGAGGAGTCCTTAGCCTCCATAATCCGGGTACCTAGGTGAGCTCTCCTAGCCTTATTACAGTTATTTAGATAGGTTCTATGGGCTTCACGATAACTGTCTCTATCGGCTACTGCTTTAGATTTTCTCCATCTTCTTTCTAAAGATCTAATGCTGGTCTTCTCCTTTTTTAAAGCCGCAGTGTACCATAGCACAGGGGCTGTTCTAGGCGAAATTCTTACCATTTTCACTGGTGTAATCACATCAAGAGCAAAATGTGTACAGAAAAATGTTGAAGATACACCATGGAAAGAGAATGTGGTTGTGTTTATTAAATTTCTTGATCATGTAATAATAATATTTTGTGTTTGTGAAATTGTTTCAGACAAGGAACATTGTTGTTTATTGATTTGCATGTTGTCTATCTTTGAAGAAGAGCCAACACCTTGGTATATATTTTCTAAAAGTGACATTTTCACATTTTTAATTTAAAAGCTTACTTTACCATTAAAGAGGATTTTAAATTACAATTCTTTTGACACCAAACTTGATATTTGTACCTACTCCCAATTGAAAGTTATTACTTAATGAGAGTAATAAGTTAACCCAATGTTATTCTATGGGAAAGGCAGGCCTTGCAACAGTGAAAAAGGAGCTTAGGAGTTTTTCACTACCAGGACTTGTAACATTTAAATGTACTTGTCGAACCTTTTAAATACACTGGACTGGTCCCTATGGGCTAATTAGGGAAAATCTTAGGGTAGATTTATATGTATTAAAAAGGAAGATTCATGCCTGGCAAAAGGTTTAATTTGCCAGGTCCAAATGGCATTTTAAAACTGCACACTTTGGTGCAATGGCAGGTCTGGGACATGTTTAAAGGGCTGCTTAAGTGGATGGCACACTACGTGCTGCAGCCCCACTAGAAGCATTTAAGGTACAGGTCCTGGGCCCAAGTAGTACCACTTTGCAACAGACTTGCGAGTAAAAGGAATGTGCCCCTTGGGTATAAACTAATTTCACCATGTTTAAATGAGAATGCAGAAGTACTTTAGCACTGGTTAGCAGTGCTAAAGTGTGTTGAGTCCTAAGAGTCAACAATAATGGGTTCACAAAACAGGATGGTGAAGTGAAAAAGTTTGGGGATGGCCCTGCAGAGACTGCCAAGTAAAACAACCTAGGCAAGATTTCAGACTGACTGAAAAGGTCAGCTATACAAGGTAGGTCATTCTGTTCAAACCTTTAGTCTCCTGACTTAGGCTTTCTTATGGAAGTCAAAGCCCTGCAGTAGAGCAAGGTTAAAGCTTAAGCTGGCAAGTTCACAATCACAAAGTCCATGTTGAGCTCAGCAGATGTGCTTCAAGCAAGACAAAGCTACATGTCATAGTCACTGAGGTAATTTTTTTTGTTGCTGCGATGGTATTGCCATTTATCCCTAGTCCAAGGATTTCAATTTGGATTCAATTACTTTTCAATTCTCAAAATCATTAATCTGGGCAAGACTCAATGCTGTAGGCAGGCAGATCTCCTTAAGACAGATATTTGTGCATGGGGACCTGATAAACCAGTTTTCAGTGCAACAAAAATCTCTGAGCAGCACAATCCTAGTTTTCTTGCCTGCTTTTGGTGTGTGTGACATTCCTCAGCATCTTGTCCTGGTTCTCCAAAGGTGAAAAAAACGACCAAGTACCACATTTCTCCAAATGCTGGGAAATGTATTTCTGGTTGCTCTTGCAGCTCCTATTGCCTTGGGTCAAGCTTCTAGAAGCCAGCCCTTTCTCCAATCTGGGCTCCTGCATGGTGCGGTCTTCCGTGGTCATCTGGGCCCTCATGGAGTCAACAATTTTCCTTCTTTTTGTGTCCCTGGAACAGGTAAACATAAAGTCAGCCATCTGACCCTGGCAGATCAGCTCCTGGTACTGGGTAACAGCTAGACTTTTCTATCTTAAAGCAGGACTATATTTTTCAGGTTTAGTCTTCCCAGGTCCAGGAACGTTCCGAAGGCGTGGTGGTGAGGTACCAGTCTTACTCTGTCAAGACTGCCCTTTGTTCTGTAGAACTGGTTTTAAGTAATTTTTTCAGGCAGCGCAAAGTACATTTTTATAAAGGAAGTGACAAAGGAGGAAGATAAATATAAAGTAGCAGTAGTGAGGGAGTGGGCTTGCCAGGCTGTGTCACCACTTCGTTTTAATGGACTTCTTGAGCAGCCATCCTTAGAACATCCTCAGAACAGCCTCTCCCCAAAATGCAATGCAGGGACCTCTGGCCAGGTTCACCTTCCAGGAGGCTGCTATTGCAGGACTCCACATGTTTTCTCTCCATACAGCCTTGGAAGCAAGGACACAGAGAAAGAGAAAGTGGGAGTGGGAGTTGCCCTCCATGGGCAGCATTCATTCTACATCTTCCAACAGACATTCTTATGTAAATAGATTGCCGAGCACGCCAAAGATTGCGAGTTTCTTGTCTAGCACTGCTCTTGTTGTGTCATTGGTGTCTGCAAACATTAGATTCTTACAAATGAAAGATTTACTGACTTTGAACATAGTGTCCCTTTTTTGGGGCGGTGTTGCTGCACCTCCGCTTTGAAGACTAGTCATCATGGTCAGTTACTGATTACGATCACCTCTTCTTTGTGAACCTTTTTTAACCCTTTGAGCTGGATTTTTTGTGCTACTGTGCTTTTCGTTGCATGGTTTTGCTGAGATGTGTGATCACCTAGAGAACCGGATCAATATTTGGTGTGCACAGCCAGGGGCCCTGGTTTAAATGCTTTATTGTTTGTACCATTCTTTCACTGTACAATGTTTGGTGTTTTGTATTCTGTGATGTGGCTTACAATTTATACTGTAAGTATATTGATGTATTTGTGAGCTGTTATTGAACTGTAAATGCAACACTTGCTTGGCAATAGCACCTTTGTTGCCACTGTGATGACTGTGCTGTACTCTAGGCTCGCCCTGTTCCGGAGCCTGGGCCTATGCCTTGTTGGCTCATCCAGGCATAACTGGTAGAAGGGAGTCAAGCAGGCTTGGCAAAGTTAGCTTTTGGTAGCAGACTTAAGTCTTTAGGGAACACTAGCATTTGCCCTATTAGACTGCTTCCTGCTCTGCAGGGGGCACCGGTGATGATGCTAACTTTAAAATATATAACTCGAACATGTTTATTGAGACTTTGTTGTTAAACTTCCCTTCTGGCTGTTTCCGTCTTCTAGCATGAATGGCGGTATGTAACTTGACACCCTATCTTAAAAGGCTGTTAATCTTTCAGCTATAACTCAGTTTCATTGCTGCCCTGTCCTTGGTTCTGAAACTTTCAGACTAATGTGGCTAGAGTTCTTAAGACGTGCGGACTTAAAAATGGTAGAATTAATTGTTGAAAAGGACTGGGTTTAATTTCCTGTCCTTTTTGCAATCATATTATTCGTTCGCAATGAAGACTCCTTGATACGCTGCTTCTGTATTTCTTGTTATTTTTCTATCTAGAAGAATTCAAAGATGTTTTGTTCAGTTTTAAATGCGATTTAATTTAATAAACACAGACAACCAAACAGTCGAGACTGGAGTAAACATGGCAGTCATCTTTCGGCTAGGACCATTGAGCTGTAAATATGAGACAAGGAACATGGTAATATCACTATAGCACACTGCCGCCCCCCCCCCCCTCCACTCAGGAATACTAGCGCTCTTTTACCAAAGCCCTCGAGGAGGCAGTGCGCAGGCTTCGATGGTAGAAGCAGCTCCTGCTCTGGCGCTGTCCTTCCTGTTCGTCTCCACAGCTGCTGTACCCTTAATTCCTGCCACTTATCTGAGATTCAACCGTGAAGAGCTGTTGTTGGCTTCATTAGGGGAGCTGTAGGTCTCGGAAGGAGCTGTTTGTTTGGCGTGTTGATTGGATATCCTTTCCTGTTTGTTGGAAAGTGGATTATTAGTAGAGACAAATATATGTCTGCTAGTGGCAATAAGGCCACTAACCCAGTCTAGTTCTCAGAATAGGTCTCAGAAAATTATTCCCTTTCTCAACCCTTGGTAGCTTGGCTGCGAGCAGGCAGGCTTAACTTCAGCGACAGGTATTTAAAGAATTCAAAAACACCAATTCAGTCATTAATTAAGGCAAAACACACAATACAAATCCAAAACTAATTTATAATACTAGGAAATGTTTTTATCTTTAAAATGACACCAGAACAAAAGAAATCCATTGTAGGGAACAGGAGATATGGATTTTAAAAATGTAGCATTATATAGCACAATTAAACCTATAGCACCTATTGGAACATCTGTTCGTGCAAGACCTGGACAAAATCAAAGTTTCAGGCTGACCGCGATGGAGCCCGGTGTGGCTCCCCCTCGTGGTCAGCCTCAGTCAAAGTTTTTACCTTCGGACTTAGAAACTTTCCTGGAGCTTTTTCTCCCTAGGTCCCTTGATGCTCTTCACCAAGCCAGGGACGTTAAGAATTGACCGGCTTGGCCTTGGATGAGCTCCCGGTCAAACTCTGGAAGTTAGTCCCCCAGACCTTTTCAGTGGAAAAAACGTGGAGGGTAGGTCGGCTTGTGGTTGAGGATCGCTGGCATGGCTGGCCAGGTCTTGTCGGTCTTCTTATAGAGCTTTTTTACAAAGTTGCTCCAAACTTCTACAAACTTCTGGAACTACTTCCTGAAGTTCCTCTGAGGGTCCAAACATGTCAAAAACTTACTCCAAGGCTCTGGAAGCTCCAAGATGGTCCTTGAAAGTTTGGGAATTCGGTTCCCACAATCCACTTGGACAAAACCCTTAAAACGCCACTGGACACACTCCAGGTTGGGGATTTTTGGTGGTGATCGTCCAGGTGAGCTCTGTTAACCTGTAGATTGCAGGTAATCCACTCTTTATTCCTCTTGAAGCAAGGTACATCCAAAGGGCTGTAGTCCCAGATAATGCAGCAGGTGCAGTCAGTCAGAAGGCAGGGCCTGATGGTGCAAACCAAGTTTCCAGCTTGGCAAGCCATCTTCTTCTCTTAGTTTCAAGCAGCAGATCTGAGATGCTCTGCACCTCTCACATATTTATTACGTGGTCTCTGGGGTCAAGCAGGAAAGCATTCCTGTCCAATGAGGTGCAGGGCAACGCCCAAGAGCATGACCACTTCCTTCAAAGTGTGGCATAATCTTCTCCCAGAAAGCACCATTTCTCAATAATTCAATAGGGCTGAAGTCTCCGCAGAATAGCAAGAGCTAGATAAGCCAACCTCCAGGATGGCTCATCTCCATAGTCTACCTCCCTCTGGCCTCTGCACCTTCCTTCCTTAAGCCTGCCATCTGACTGGGTTCAGACGGGATGGGTGTAGATGGACCTGTATTCTTCTGCCTGTCCCCCTTGTTCCTTTGCAGCTCATAATGTATAACCCCGCCTCCGTGCTCTGGCATTTCTGTGCAGCAGAACCACCCTGTTCTCCCAGATGGCTCCTTGCCCAAGGTGCCACCTATCACTTCATCAAAGCAGCCTGGCTAATCAACTTAACTCTGAACAACCAGGGCAGACCACTTGAAGGCTGAGTTTTGGCTTCCAGACAAGAAAGTCTTATAACTTCTTGTCTGTACATTTTTCGGTAAATTCAACAATAGCATGTCCTTGAATTTATCAATACCATTCTCCTAGGTCCTTGAATTATATTTTTTTTTTGCAATCCCTAGTGTTAGTTATTTATTAATAATTAATTGCCATGTTAACCTATGTGGCTTGGGATCTACAATGGGGAAACTGAACTGTCGAATTTCTCTCAACACAGTCACTTATAAAACATATTTTATAGAGGCCCTGCCGATATCTACAGGACCCTACTCCCCTGGAACACTTGGGGAGGCTTTAGGGGTGCTCAGTATGTAAAAACATGGTAGATCCTCATTCCACAGTGCTCCTACCACAAAAGTCAATTTTTGGAAGCACTTTACTACAATGACGGAAGTGAAATGTGCAAATTTGTCTATCCCCAGGGCATATCAAACTTCTTTTATAAGGGTCGTCCTTATAAGTACCTGCCTCCCCCCCCCTACACCCTTGTGACACCCTTGTGACACCTGGGGAGACCATGGGGGTACCTAATAGGTCAGAAATGTTGTAGTTTACCCAGTTGTAAGTACCCCAAACACCAAAGTAAAGCTTGGGCAGAGTTTACATTTTAAAAGCAGTCCTGCAACCATGCCTACTTTTAAACTGACCTTAGAATCACAGCAGTGCACATATGCAAGTGCAGAAAGGGCTGCTGGCCTCTAAACTGCCATGCCCTATGATATACTAGGGGCTTAAAGGTCATTTTAATACCCCAGCCCTAATATGTACTAGGGCCTTATAGGGGAGGTCATGCCAATCCTAGACATACACTAATCCATAGTGTACCCTGATGTATTTAGGTGTTTTCACAGTATTCAAAGTTAGTTTTAAGCATTGCACTGACCCTGGGCCTGGTTAGGCAGAGCCGCGGGACAGTCAGAGTCAGTTACCACCAGTACCAGTCAGTAACAAGTGGGGGTGCCCATGGCACAGGATGACTTTGCAACACTATTTGTACTGTCCTTCCAATATCTGTCCACTTCGAACCTTGCGTCTGTACGAATGAACCGAGAGGAGTTGCATGTCTGGAGTGGCATGTCGGGAGAAGAGGGGGGGATCATTGCAGTCTTGTGCCATTACACGAGGCAAGCATAATGTTGTCATACTTTGGGGCTCTCCCTTCCCCCTCTTTCCTAGCACCCTGGCAGCAAATACCTCACAAGCTTTTTCTTAGCAGAACTGCCTTTTTGCCTCTCTCGCATACCTGAACCTTCCTACTCTGTGTCTTGTGCTGCTTTATGGCAGGAATCATTGCGTGTGAAACGTAGAGAGATAAAATATGCAAAGCAAAAGGTTTGACTTCATTGAAGAAACAACTTAACTATTGAGCTCCAAAAATGCATTTTGAGAGGTTTTTGCACTAGGTCCTTTTCTTGTCAGACTCTCCTATGACCACGCTCGCTCACCTTCAGTGATGAACTTGACAGTACGTAGATGTAGCAGGTTCTTCTTTATGTGACTAGGGCACATGTGATCTTTAATAAACAACTTCATCGATCATGTACTCGTTGGCCTAAGCTGGAGGTTCCAACAATCCACAAAAACAGTGAGTGTCTAAAATCACATTTGCACTCAACGCCACTCGATTTCTAACAGTTTCGTCTGTTCATAATAGTCCATTACGGTAATGAGTGGTTCTGGAGCCTGCATGGTTTGGTGCAGTCATGCCAGGCGAGTAGAAGGAACAACAGGCTGAGCAAGGGATTCAGAGGGAGAAAGAATGGAGGGAGTTGGGGTTTGGATGGTGTAGGGGAATTCAGCACACGAGGGGATGAAAGAAAAAGAAGGGGAATAATTCAACACTTGGCTATAAAAAGTCTATAAATGCATATTCAGGAAACCACTGATCGTTTTCCTCTTCTCTCTCCTCCTCTCCAACACTGTTGTTGAAGCAGAGAAGATCTTTCAGCGATGATAATTTTTAAGGATCTCCACAATGTGTTCTGAAGTAAGGGGAGTGTCTTGTGACTGTTTCACTATGCCATAATCATAGATCCTTGCATATCAGTTTTCACATATGGCTGAGGGCTATAGTTCAAGTCATGTTTTTGGTGGCCTCTTGACTTAATAAGTACATTGATGCCTTTTGATAGTCGAGAAGCATGAGCTTTTCGTTGACTGCATACATCTTCATCTTATCATTGGCAGCTGCACTACAAGCTCGTACCTTTTGAGACACTGTAAGACAGGAATTCCCCACAAAATGTGGAATGGTTGTGTGGATCCTAATCCCAAACATGCGTTCAACAGGCGATATGCCTGTCTTGCTGTGAGAAGAGCCCCTTTAGTCACGAAGAGTCTGACATAATCTTTCTGAGATGGAGTAATGAGGTTTAGGCAGCCTGAAGTGACTTTTTTAGGCTGGCCATTACATTTTCAGCTATTCAATTGGCTTGAGGCCACGAAGGTGGGATTTATGAGTGTTTTAAACTCAGTGTTCTAGCAAAATCTTTGAAATCCCTGACAAAGAAAAGTAGACCATTGTCTGATTTTACAACTGCTATTCTACCAAAGGTGGAGAAAACCTTGTTGAGGACAGGTATAGTTATTTCGGATGCTATGCTAAGTACATTTATGCCTACCAACAGATGTTTTCCGGTGGGAATGGGTCCAAAGAAATCAACCGCCACTTCGTCTATACCTGTGAGAGAAGTTGAAATACTTAAAGAAGCTCAGTAGGACTGTCCTAGAAAACATGACAGTTTTTCGGTTTTCTGTTAAATGGTTTTCCCAGGAAAGGGAACCACACCTTCTGACTTAATTGTCTCTTTGGAGCCACTACACCTTGGTGTTCTTCATGTGTAGAGAGGTGTGGCTCACTGGTTAGAGGCGGCAGACCCGTAAGCAGAGAATTGGCCAGGGACCAGGGTTCAATTCCCGACGCGGCAGGGTCGTGGACCAGCGTCAAAACGGATTCGATAATTCTCGTTTCGGTACCTACTCTAACCAGGAACACACTCGGCAACTCTGGGCATTAAGCTTGCCTCATCTCTACAACGGCCCCCCACAGACGCTGGGGATGCCTGGTTTCACCTTGGAGATACCCAGAAAGGGACCATCTCACAGGGATAGCCAGGACGGGTTCCCCAGCGGTCTATAGCGCCGGGACACCTCCTCGTGAGGTAGCTGTTCGCGCTCTACAAATATCAGTATTATTATTATTATTATCACTTCATCATGCAGTTTGCAACCAATAATCTGGCAAGTTCCTCTCAGCAGTAACCCACTGAGATGACAAGCCAGTTAGCTGTGGACATGTCTGAAGGCCTCTAAATCTTTCATCGTATTTAGCAGCTAAAACTTGTGAGCTTGTCTAGCTCTCCATTTCCGTGATTCTATGATGGTTGTCACTGCGCATAGAGTAGGGTGTGTCAGTGACGTTTGAACTATGTCACTTTTTAGTGCACATGGACTGTCTGTTTGACAGAGTATCTGATATGTCCCCATTCAGTAGACTGGGCTGTGTCTGCTGACATCATGGAAAACCTCAACTTGAAATCAGCTGGATTGTTTCCCTTGTCGGGTCTGTCCATCATTTTGAATCTGTGATGCTACAGACAGAGGCCCGATTTCTCAACTCTGGGGGGCATTTTGGCTTTCCCATCTATGAAAAATCCCATGGTCAATGGTGCTGCAAATAGATGATAGGTCCAGCACCAGCAACAGAGTAACTGAACCCATGTCCACCATGAACAACAGCAGTTCTCTCATTTCGAGGAGAGGGGAATCAGTCTCCTTGCTAGATCGTATCCCCAAATGTGTTTTGCCCAGAAGGCCATTGAGTTAAGGTTCGACGGTAGCGTATGAGTCACTACGTTATCAGTGAGCAGGTCAAGAAACTGAGGGGCATATGGACAAGATTCTATCGCCACCACAACGTCACTTTTAGTGACGTTGTGGTGTGCTATAGGGGCTTAGCCTTATTTACAAGGCAGCCTTAAGCCACTTAACGCGGCTTAACGCTGCCTTGTAAATAAGGCCCCTTTCACTCTATGGTTAGCATGAAAGGGTTGGGCAGTGGGTGTTGCGGTGGGCGTTCCACCACAACGCCCATTATTTTCGACACTGCCCCCTATGTACAAGGGTGGCATACAGAGGAGGAAGCGCCCAAATTAAGACCAGAGAAAACCTGGTCTTAATTTGGCGAAATGAGGAAAAATGCATTATTTCTCCTCGTTTCTGCTTTTTCCATGTGTGCTGCCTTGTGCAGCACAATTGGGAAAAGCAAAATGGCATGGATTGTTTATGTACAGGAAGGTCCCCCTTCCTGTACATAAACAATCTTTTAAAAATGCAATTTTGTGACTTTTATGTGTGCTGCATTAAGCAGCACACATGAAAGTGACAAAATGGCATTTCAGGATTGTTTTTGTGCAGGAAGGGACACCTTCCTGCACATAAACAATCTTCCCCTGCACGCAGAATCCCTTGCACTATGGTTCAAGGGTTCCTGGGTTGGCCCTACACTGCTAAGTATAGCACCATCACAGGGGGAAACGCAAGGCTGCACCATATAGTTGTAAATATGGTGCAGCCCTGCATTTCAGAAGTGGCGGAAAGAGCGGTTAAGCCAGGAAGGCTAACGACTCTCTCCGCCACTTCCTTGTACATATACCCCTCAGTATCCGATAAAGGGCAATTGCTAGCTGTTTTCTCAGACCTTTTAAAAGCAAAAGCATTACTGATGCAGGGGCCCATGATACTAGCGTGCTGCCAGATTGTTTGATATTGCCATAACCATGTCAAAGTTGTACATTCCATTTACAAAATTTCCTCATATTGCCAACCTGAACGCATGTCATGGTATAGGCCTAGGACAAGTGAACATCATGCAAATTAAATGCAAGGAATTCATAAATAACAATTGGAAGAGTCGTAGAACATGAGTTTTCAATTGCTTTCCCACAGGCTCGCCATTTTCTAGAAGTAGCAACAACATAGATGATAGATTTACTTTTGGTGGATACTGCGGGCCTGCCAAAAATGAGGTTCTTGGACTTAAAGGAAGTAAAGAATTTAAGTGCTGAAGAATGGAGAGAGAATCTTCTCACCACTTTCCTAGAGAGTGTTATTGATATAAGAAACACATTGGTTGGTTTTATGGAAGATGGCTCGGGTTATAACTTGCGGGTGAAGAAAGACATATCTGCCCTCATTAAACAAAATGTCACTTTTATTTAAATCCATTCTCTCAGCCATCATTTACAGTTAGCTGTGAGGGATGTAGGGAGCTGGCTCTGTGTATACTATACCAAAGTGAGGTATAGTTTGCACAGAGTCCAGTGGAACCCCAAAGATAGGCAGAGGTAAAGTTAGATAGCACCTCACTCTCTATTTGCGGTAGTGTGGTCGAGCAGTAAGGCAGTATCAGAGGACAGTGTTAAGCATTTGTTGTACACACTCAGTCAGCAAATTAATTCACACACTCAAAGACTGAACTTAAGGCCAATTGTTTTTGTATGAAAATATTCTTTTAGTTATTTTATTTTCTAGAACCAAGCAAGCATGGCACTAGGACAAAATCCTAAACTTACTACCACTTTGGTATTCACAGAAGGCACTTACTCATTTTGGTATTCACAGAAGGCACTTACTCATTGATGAGTAAGTGCCTTCTGTGAATACCAAAATAAGCAAGTGCCTTCTGTGAATACCAAAATGAGTAAAGGGTAGTAAGTTTAGGATTTTGTCTTAAGTTAGTTCTGTAAATCGGGCCCCTAACTTATGGTAAAGTCGGAATGTAAATGGCAGTTCTGAAAATGCCACTTTTAGAAAGTTGCCATTTTTTTGCCATATCTCTGGTCAAATGACTGGGTGTAGTTGGCAGTTGGGCTTTGTGTATTCCTCCTAGACAGCCACACACAATGGGAGCTTAGGTGTGACTGGATGGGCTATTACTGGTGGGATGGGAGGGAGGAGCCGGGCCAAGCATCACTTACACCTGAATAGGCTGTGTCATGTCTCCGCATAAATGGCCTAATGACACTGCATTGTCACTTCAGCCAGCTTGGAGCCAGGGAAGAGGAGGCAGGGAATTCCATGTACTTCAAAGCCACTGTCTAGCAGCTTCTCCCACCTTCCAGAACCCAGGCACCAGGGTATAAAAGAAGGACTCAATTCACACAAGATAGGAGACAAGAGAGTGAGCCATCTCTAGCTCTCCTAACACAGACTGTAAACATCATAAAAAGAGTAGGAAAGAGAACAGCTGTATAAGAAAGACAGCTAAAGACTGGATACTATCCAAATGAATTCATACACTAGGTGTGCATCATAGGGAGGCAACACAAAGGAGTGAGTACTTGTGAATACCAGAAACTTAAGAGTAAACCAAGTTGGTTTCTTAAGACTGCACTCACCCACTATGTACTGTCATGCTTCATCATAGGGCCGCTACCAACACCCTGGTGCAGACCAACACACAGGTTGGAGCGCTGGATTTTTTTTTAAAAAGAGAAGAAAGAAGGGGAAAATTATCCAAATGAGGGATCCCTAATGCAGATAGAACTTTAAATAAAAGTGTCTAAGTGGGTACCTATTTACTTATTCAATAATGGTCCCACTTGGCAGGATTAAAGTAAATGTTGGATGTCTAAGAGGTGTTACATCTCCATTACCCCATCTGCTTCAACCGACATGTTTCAGCCAATTTCAACTGCCCATATGGGTCACTGGCCTTCCTCAGGGTGCTGATCCCTCGTGGTTATTCAAAATCTTACCAGTTACACTTTAACCAATATTGAAATGGTAGGCCTTACTTCATTCTTGTAAGTAACCACACTCGCCTTTCATATCTATAAAACGACAAGATAACATAGTAAAATACCTCTTCATGACATTTGCAAAGGTTATTCCTCCCTTACAAGTTCTGTTATCTTGTGTTACCACTTTTATGCAAACCAACGAGAGGTAAAAATTGTCAGCAATCCAAAGTTCACCCTTAAAACAAACACACCCGCACCATGTGGAATGTGGGACTCTCACATTAAAACCCAAGCCTCCTTTTCAAACAAAAATTGAGATCATTGATGGTCACTCTTACCCGAGGTTCCACCCCATTCCGCCAACGCAGTAGTGCTTGAAACAATCAGAAAAGCACCTATAATGATATGTCACCCTATTGCCAACACCATCTGAATGCACACATATCCGCACTTGTGGGTTTATGGGCACACAAAACTAGCACGGCATGGGCTCATATAACCTACTAGTCACACAACTTTGTGCACTTTACCGTACAGACCAGCAAGAGGATTTCTGTCTAGATAGATAGCATTCTAATTAGAGAATATTATAAAGGGATCTCCGATATATTCCTGACAATCTGCACATATATCCTTCCTTTATTCTCTCTCTATACATACGTGTTCTGCTTCACATATAGCAACTGAACCACTTCTGTCCATTCCCTTGACAATAGGCATATGCAGCCATGCGTATCTAACATCCTTTGATAAGTCCGACAGAAAAGTACTGCATTCTACAATTACGCCTTGTTACTACGTATCTGTTTGTTGCAGAATAATAACGAGGGTACTCCAACATACTCATGAGAATCAGCTGGAACATACTCTCTCTTTATACACATGCTGGGCAACCTTCTTCGCATACAAGATATGAACCACTTCATGTCATCTCCCTAGCCTGATGCAATAACATACATGGTTATTCAACACCACCCAATATGGCCGACAGAATAGCACTTCATCGCATTACTACATGCTCTGACACCACGTGACTATACGCCCGCTTACACGGAAGTCACTGCATTTATTCTACCGACTCATGGAGCTGCGGCTACCGGCGTAACCTGATCTGGCGACATGTATACGGGCGCCTCCACGAAGAAGATACGGTGAGTTCCTTCCACTGCCAGAACTCTGCAGCTTGGTGAGTTGAACTGTGCTGTGTTACAAAAAACTGTATAGTGGGTGTTAAATGTATGTCCTGCTTTCTCCCACACACAGCTTCCTTCCTCGGCAGCCTGATGATACGCCAACGTGGCCCTTCGACTATTCAGGGAGGATATGATCACCTACGCTGTCTGGCGCATGATATGTTTAAAATTGTACGATTAATCTGCATCCACATCACTATGGTGTGGCAGCTAAAACCGCAACCCCCTCCTTAAAATAGGTGTTACCCGGTGGATGCGCTTTTAACCCGCGATCCTTTCTTCCCGCTATACGTCCAATGTCACCATCCACCCGATGCTAATCAGGCACCGTATGCACTTGCACCGGGACAATCTCACCACACTGGTAGTCAGAGAAGTAACGCATTCACCTTTAGCACGGAATACGCACCCACCGCGACGCCCCTTTATTAGACTTCATCAAGTACCACTGTTGACACACACTAGCAACCACCGCGGCACCCCTCATTTATATTCTGTCATGTACCACTGCTAATACGGCAGTATCTAGTGTCCTGACCACGTCACCTAAAGTGACTAGACCTATACCATTCACTGATTAAGCTATTCCTCCCCCCACACATTACTGGGTTATGTTCCGATACCCATTATCCATACCATGCCTGTATACCTGCCCATTACTGTGTGTCTATGCCACCAGGGCATTCGCTCTTTATGGGCCAAGTTCCAACCAATCCTCCTTCCTGTAGTTGGTTACAATAGGACCTCACCGACTATCACATTAGTTTTACTGACACGCTAATTGCGCGCATTATGCTATGAATGACAGGGCCACGTAGTTAGTGGACCCGGTCAGTCTATGGAACCCTCGTGCCACATCTATTATGTTAACTAAGCTATTTGAACTTCACATCCAGCTATTTTTGATTCCTCTTTCTTTTTCCCATTTTGTGTGCAATAGGTTCTTAGTACACCACAACCTTTTGTTCACTGTTTGAGAGCAGGTGGGAACACACTAGTCCCTCCCTTTATTTAGTCTGAAGGACAGCCTCCAAACCATATCACCTTTTTAATTTACCTCAAGGACCCTTTATTAAACGTATCTAGGAAACGAGAGGTAATTTTAACTTCACCTTCACCCACTCGCTTGGCCCACACACCCACATGCACAAGTACTGCACCTCCTTAAAAGATCTCCAACAAAGAGCCCTCTTGTAGGGCCAGTGAGGGACTGCAGCGCCATCCCCACGAGGAACACCGCCCAATGATGATGCTTTACACTCGCAAGAGTGTGTGAGGGCAAAAAGATATTAGGAGGTCTACCCCCACTTCAAGCACACTCAACCGTCTTTTGGAGACACTCACAAGTTACTCATAACCATAGTTCGGTTGCAGAGTACTTATCCTCTTTTCCTTTAGAAACTGTCACCACTTTGTTATAACTCATTATATTTTCTCCCAACTCTTGGCCAAAGTGGGAACACCGCCCTGTAGTCAAACACTGTAAGTGAAGATGCTTTTTTCAAAGTGGGCTGCTATATTCATCTAGTCCTTTCATGAAGTACTCTACTCAATGGATATATCAATTTGAACGGTCTTCTATAGTATATGAAATACCCAGAAAGTGTTACGCTCCTTATGCGTTCAAAGGGACTGTTCGACCCTGTGTACTATAGTCACATAACGCTAAAGAACGCCATATAGGACCCTATTTCTCTATTAGTATTCCTACAGGGGATATGACAAAACGTCTATAGACGGAGTGTGCCATTCTTATTCGGTCGGACGGACAGACAGAAATGCCTTGTCCAACCCCTCTCTATTGTTAAAAGTTCAGAGCTCTGGTCTATATAATCCATGCGATCGTGTCCCAATCCTCCCATCAACTTACTTCATCAAGGGTCGGTGTCTCCAACCCATCCACTTACAGAGAAGTGGTTCCTGTACTACAGGATGAGGGTGCTGTGTCATGATTCGAATAGGATTTTTCCCATGTGTGCATTTTATAGAGATCTGAGCAACACAAATTGGGGCTATTACTGCTAGTAATATTGCAAAGTGTGAGTTATGCATGGAATTCCATGATATTCATGTTGCATTGCTCAATGTGTGTGTTGAATATAAACAGCATTTCTCAACGTCAAGTGTGAAGCCTCTCTTTTTGTGTTGTGCAGAGTATTTATTGTGTTTGCGTGCTGTGCTCTTGCTTTACACATTGCTTCCGAAGGACGCCTGGCTGCTCAGTGCCAAGCTACCCAAGGGTGAGCACAGGTTGTACAGTGTGTGTAATCGCATGCACTTGACTGGAGCGGTGCGTTCTGCCTGGCGGGGGTATCCCGTCAGCCAACCAGACAGTTTCATAAGTGTCTCCAAGCGACTGATCATTGTGAACTATTTTCTGGAATGTTCAAGCTCCCCAGAAGTGTCATACTTTTGTCTGTTTATGTGGAACTTCTACCCAGCCCTAGCAGCAAACAAAAGTACATTTAAATATTATTTTGGTTCAAGTTGTGATCCTTGCTTGCCTATGGTCCTCCTTGCAGATGCTACACAATGCACGTCCTTGGGCTGTGGCCCTGCATGGCATGTATTGGTACGTTTGCTGTGCTTCCTGCTGCAATTCCATTTGCAACTCGACTAGCGTTCCAAGATTCTGCACAGCTTCACATGTCACCACTACTCACATTCGTGCTAATGCATCTCTTAGTCTCTACTACTTCACTTACATGTATTTGGTGAGGGTGCAACTCAAAGTGCTCCCCTCACATTTGGAAATGCTAAACCTCTCGGCCTCTGGTACGTCACTCACCTTAGGTGATATTGCATATGTTATTTTCTGGTACTCCTCTGCCATTTTGGAATGCAAAACCTTAGATGTTGTGGCACTATGTCATATTTGGTCATTTTACTCTACTGTGCTACTCGCTCACATTTGATGATGCTGCATATCTCAGCCTCTGCCACACCACTCACATTTGGTGGTACTACATATGTCAACCTCGGCCATTCCACTCACAGTTGTTGGTGTAACATATGTTAGACTCAGACACTCCACTCACACCTGATAGTACATGTGTCAGCCACTGCCGGAGTGGTACTCACACTAGGTGGTGCTGCATACCCTAACTTCTGCTACGCCATTCACACTTGATGGTGCTACATAAGTCAGCCTCTGCCATTCCACTCACATCACACTTGTTGGTACTATATTTTTTAGCCTTTGCCACACCACTCACATTTGGTGATGCTGCACATCTCAGCTTCTGCCATTGCACTCACATTTACTGGTGCTACATATATCAGTCTCTACCACTCCACTCACATTTGGTGGTGCTGCATTTCAGCCTCTGTCACTCCACTCACATTTGGTGGTGCTGCATTTCAGCCTCTGTCACTCCACTCACATTTGGTGGTGCTGCATTTCAGCCTCTGTCACTCCACTCACATCTGGTGGTGCTGCCATTTCAGCCTCTGTCACTCCACTCACATCTGGTGATGCTGCACATCTCAGCTTCTGCCATTCCACTCACATTTACTGATGCTACATATATCAGTCTCTACCACTCCACTCACATTTGGTGGTGCTGCATTCCAGCCTCTGCCACTCCACTCACATTTGGTGATGCTGCATTCAGCTTCTGCCACACCACTTACATTTGGTGGTGCTGCATTTCAGCCTCTGTCACTCCACTCACATTTACTGGTGCTACTTATATCAGTCTCTACCACTCCACTCACATTTGGTGGTGCTGCATTTCAGCCTCTGCCACTCCACTCACATCTGGTGGTGCTGGTTATCTATTATCTGGTACTCGCTTCGATCTCGTGAGACTGCCTGTCTAGTCAGTGCGCTCCAATCCGTATGCAGCGATGCTGCCTCTTTAATAGCCGCGCTCCCGCATCTCCCTAGCAGCGCTGCTGTGAGTGGCTGACTCTTCTACTCCCCTCGACGTGTGCTGTTTTGCTCGTCACTGGCCGAGCTGCCTCTTTTGCCGCCCATAGTGCATCACATCATCTTCTCTCCTCCATGTCAGGTCGCACCAGTAGGCAGTGAGTCGCCTCCGGGACGATGGGGCGCTTTGAGGAGAGCAAGGTAAGGCACAGGTAGACATCAGCGCTGCCACAGCATCCCTGTCATGAGCGGGTAAGGCAAGGGCAGTGGCGTCGGGAGGCGCTCCTTCAGCGGATGTGGCAGGACACGGTCCATTGGCTTCCCCTACTGGGGAACATTCCACTGAATGGCATGACTACACCTGGCCAGCAGTAAATCAGCAGTACAGCGCTGGGGTGATGTTGGATGAGGATTGTGCGTGACAGAGAGAGGGAGAGAGGGAGAAAGGGGGAGAGGAGAAATGCCCGTGCTACCACATAGACAGATACAGTCAGTGCCAGGCTGTGGCGTACGTAGGGTACCTCCAGGGCGTGGAGTAGCTCGTGCGCCACCTGCGCATTAACGATGTGCCAAGGAGCACACGTATCAGTGCTCTGCGAACCGTAACCCCACACTCGGCATCTGTGTCCAGCTGACACGGGTGCCAGAGGGGAGGGTCTAGGGGCAAGATGAGCACTCCCTGTATGATCCCAGCGGGATGGGCACGGGGATGACGGGAGTGTGGGGAGTTGATTTCAGCGGCCTCAGCTCCTGTGCCACCCTCTTTCGGGCCGGGGAGGTTGCCAAGGCGGTGGCGCAGGCAGCTAGTCAGGAGCCCTGTGCACTGCTCTCTGGAGCCCTTCCCGTGCTGTTCACAGCTTGGCCGGGCGGCGGCTGAGCTGAGCGCTGCGGGGATGGGGCCCAGCCTGCGCTGACACTTTTCCCATTCTATCATGCAGGCCACCGTGGAGCAGCCAAGGGCTCCGGACAAGGAGGCGTCCGCCCGCAGCCGCATCCCGAGACTGGTGCTGCGCCCCTATCTGCCTCGGCAGAAGGCCTCCCCCTCCTCCGAGTCCCCCTACTCCGAGGAGGAGAGCAAGGACTTCCAGTCTGGCCATGGGAGCTCGGGCAGGACCATCAGCAGCAACAGCAACAGCTTCTGCTCAGGTACGGAGAGCTTTAATTATAGCGCCGCGGGCTGTTTTGTAACGCGCGACAAACAGGCACTGCCCTCTCCAGCCGCACACTGCATTTCACCATACAAGAAAACGGCTTGTTGTCAGCAACATGAAGTCACACAACCCCCACAGTGCCACATCGCAGCCGAAAACAGATACGAAGGGTAGTACCTCCCCCCGCCCCCCACGGGCACTACCTCCCCCTGCACCCACCGCCCCTCCTCGCACCATCACCACCACTCTATGTAATGGCACGTGAGAACCCGGCGGCCGCCCAAGGACGTACAGTCCTCTCTTACACAACACGTCACAGTGTAGTATCATATTTTAAAACAGTTTATGGTCTCGCCAGAGTCAGACCATCATTGAGTTAATACCACAACAAATGTATTACACACAGATGTGGGCAAGTCCGCAAATTCGGAGCGAGAGCCGAGCCAGGGACCTGGCTTGGCTCTAACAGAGCCATCACCAGAGTCGCTAGTTTACGACAGTAAATGAATCAGCAACGTCATGTAAACATATGATAAAGATTCGCCCAGATCAAAGATAGATTATTTCTTGAAACCTTGTATATCACTTCAACACTTTAGACTTCATTCACATCCGTTAAGCGCAATGCTTTGTACACAGAACCGTCCCCCACTCCAATGTCTTGGCAACACTTCCACGAGTGACCCAAGAGATGTCAGTTTGTCAAGTGCTCTTTATAAATCATCACAATTGTTGTTGTTCTACGGGGCAGCATTATCGCCATTGAACCATACCAGGGGGGCTGAGATGTGACAATCAGATTAAGACACAGTGATCTGAGTGGGATCACACAAATGGGTCACGAATGGACTCCGGATTTTAGCTCAGGCTTCCGAATGATACATTTTGCAACGGGGCGTCGGGATAAATATCTCATTCAGTCCCTCTCCCATGTACCACTAAACCTGCATGATTTAAATTGAATTATGTCATGACCCCCTTAGTGCAGTGCGCAAATATAACAAGTATTGCTATTTTGGCTATTGTATAAATAAAAAGTGTTTCTTTATTGATTGGTCACTATATGCGTTGGGCTGGATGGATGGATGGATGAGGAGTGGATGTAATAACGAGCTGGCAGTTTAGTTGGATGAGTGAGTGCATAAATGGACGAATAAATCTGCGACAATGATACGTAATGGATGAATGATTCAATACATATGTGTTTGCATTAATTAGTGAAAGCATGAATGGATGAATGGGTGAGTGAGCACACAGATATATGCAGATGACATACAACAATACCGAATGTATATCTTTACAGTGTGTGGAATTACACCGTGGACCTCTGCCACACACTTTTTAATCGATATCTCCCTAAAATAACCCTTACCTTCTTTTACCTCTACCCACCCCTGAACCCTAAAACCATCCTTAACTACCTTTACATCAAACCACCCCTAAACCCTAAAATTACCTTTACCGTTCTTTATCTCTACCAAACTCATAACCCTAAAATTACCCTTACCCTTACCTCCCTTTACCTCTACCTACCCAAAACCCTAAAATTACCTTTGCCTCCTTTACCCGCTACCCACCACTAAACACACAAATTACCATTTCAATACCTTCACCTCTTTTTTAAAAGACAACAAAACACAATGTTATTTTTTTTTTTAACTTACCTAGGTGGTAAAGTAGTGCATAGAAAAGGTTAAAAAAACGTACCTGTATGGAAAAGACTGCATGGTGAAGGTCCTGTGTGGTAAAAGCAGTGTTGTAAAAAACGTTTTCCATCAGCACATCAGTCCTATAGGGTGAGGTATCAGACTGCAGTGGTGATCATTCTGTGTCCATGCCAAGAGTTAACAATATGGCAGTGCACTATGCACCATCATTCAAAAATGCCCATGAATCATAAATAATGGCCCGATTAAGCTAGCACATACATTGTACCAGGGATGGGTACCATTGTGTCAACAACATTTACATTATGTCAATAATTACAAACATTATTCCAGATCGCACATTAACTGAGTGGGAACTACAATGCCAACAATTTATCTGGAAATACCTGTTTGATTAATCTTAATGTATGTCTGGATTTGCTGGATTATTATGTAATCCTTAGTGAATGTTGAGATTTCCACCATCATTTGTTAATCTTAAATTTAAATTTATATTTTCAACCAAATATTATAAGTATTGGCGGAAATTTGAAGAATTAGAAGTCTTGCCTGGATGGCTGCATTTTTATCATCACTCAATAATCAGATGTAGCACATTATTCAGTATTCATTATTACACATTGAGATTCGCACCATCACAAACGAATCCTGAGTATGAATATCAGTTGTTACAACAATGCATGACATTTCCAACACATGCTTATACCACAGATTTTTGTAACATTGTATTGTATCATGCATTATAACAACTGATATATTATGTGTGTATATGTGTGTCTGTGTGTGTGTGTGTGTATAGGAAACAGAATTATAAAAAAAACCTTAGAACTCACTCAAAAGACCAAAGGTTACAGGGACGTTATAGTTAGTAAATAGAGATTTTTTTAAACTTAGAAATTCACTGCAAAAAACAAAGGTTACAGGGACGTTATAGTCAGGCTCAGATTTCACTGGTACGAAACCAGTGAAATTCAGCAGCTATAGTTGCCTGAGCTAACTATAACTTATGCCCCAGCAATGCACTGCATATGAGCTCACACATGACATAATTCATGACATTGTGAGTGACATCACTGATGCCATCATCCAGTGCATGTATTTCATCAACATTTCTGATAATTAATGATACATACTAAACTACTGAATACATTAAATTACTACTCTTTCTGTACTAATGCTAAGTGAGAATATTTCTAACATATGTGAGTGGTTGTGTGACTGCATCCATGTGTGAGGGGCTGTATGGGTATGTGAGTGGGTGTGTGAGTGACTGTATGGGTAAATAAGTAGGTGTGTGAGTAGCTGTATGAGTGAGTAGCTGTATGAGTGAGTGAGTGGCTGTATTGTGAGTGAGTAGGTATGTGAGTAGCTATATGTATGAATGAGTGGGTATGTGAGTGGCTGTATGGGTAAATGAGTGGCTGTATGGGTGAATGAGTGGGTGTGTGATTCGCTGTATGGGTGGATGAGTGGCTGTGTGAGTGGCTGTATGGGTGGCTGTGTGAGTGGGTGTGTGAGTGGGTGTGTGAGTGGCTGTATGTGTGACTGAGTGGCTGTATGGGGGACTGAGTGGCTGCACCAGTGGTTTTATGGTTGACTGAATGGCTGTGTCAGTGGCTGCATGGGTGAATGACTAGGTGTGTAAGTGGCTGTATTGGTGAGTGAGTGGCTGTTTGAGTGAGGAGCTTCATTAACTGAGTGGGTGTGTGAGTGGCTGTATTAGAGAGCGAGTATCTGTGTGAGTGGTTGTATGGGTGAGTAAGTATTAATGTGAGTGCTTACATGGATGTGTGAATGGGGTATGTAAGTGTTTTTATGTGTGGGACTGGGTGTGTGAGTGGTTGTATGGGTGAGTGAGTGGCTCTGTTGAGAGGCCATATGGGTGAGTGAGTGGGGATGTGAGTGGCTGTATAGTTGAATAAGTGGGCGTGGGAGTAGCTGTGTGGGTGAGAGTTGCTGTGTGAGTGACTATATGGGTGACTGAGTGGCTGTGTGAGTAGGTGTATGGGTAAGTGAGTGGCTGTGTGAGCGTCTATATGGGTGTGTGAATGGCTCTATGGATGAGTGAATGGGTATGTGAGTGGTTGTATGGCTGTGTGAGTGAATGTATGAGTGGTTGTGTGGATGTGTGAGTGGTATTGTGGATGATGTCATCTGTGATGTCCTTTGAGATGTCATCAGTGATGTCACTGACCATGTCATGAGTGATGCAATATGTGAGGGCATAAGCGGTGCACTGTGGGGGTGTAAGTTATAGTTATCTCAGGTAACAATAACTGATGAATTTCACTGGTTTTCTATGAGCGAAATCCGAGCCTAACTATAATACCCAGGTAACCTTTGTATTTTTCAATGAATTTCTACTTTTTATAATGTTATTTCCTAACTATAATGTCCCTGTAAACTTTGTTTCTTTCAGTGAGTTTCAAAGGTTTTGTAAATTTTATTTCTTAACTGTAACTTGCAACCTTTGGGAGAGGGTGTATGAGTGGCTGTGTAGGTCGGTGAGTGGGTGTGTGAGTGGTTTTGTGGGTGTGTGAGTGGGTTTGTGGGTGTGTGAGTGGCTGTATGGGTTGGTGAGTAGATGTGTGAGTGGATGTATGGGTGTGTGAGTGAATGTGTGAATGACTGTATGGTTCTGCTGCTGGGTGTGTGAGTGGTTTTGTCGGTGTGTGAGTGGCCGTATGAGTCAGTGACTGGGTGTCTGAGTGGCAGTATGGGTCTAGGAATGGGTGAGTAAGTGTCTGTCTAGGTGTATGAGTGAGTGTGAGAATGGTTTTCAGGGTGTGTGAGTGAGGTTATGAGAGTGGGTGTGTGATTTGTTGTGTGGGTCTGTGAGTGTATGTGTGGTGGACTGAATGGATGTGATGGATGTGTGAGTGGGTGTCTGAGTGTCAGTGTGGGTGTATCAGTAGCTGTGTGAGTGACTGGACCAGAATGGAAGCTCATCTGCCCCTTTATTCAACAAGAGTCCACAGTTTTAAACAAAATGTCTACCCTAATGGAGTACTTGGCATTGGCTAATTAGTAAGTACTACCTCGTTGGGTAAATGTCTAGTGCATAATCTACACTACAGCTGCCTAATGGGCCATGAGGAAATGTTTCCAGTGAACTTGCGCGCATGTAATTTCAGAACTGAGATTGTTCCTCGAGGTCTTGATCCGACAATCTGTGATAGCATGAATCTTTGCTAGAAAGGATGACGAGACTACAAAGAGGGGAATCTTCGCCAAACAAGGTTACTCTTAACTTTATGGTGTAAGTGCTTCTTTGTTTGATGGAGGTGTCGTCGTATTCCTTTGCATCAAGAATACATCACCAAAATTAGTAGGAAACGCCCTCGGGGGCCTTTTGGTAAGCAGTCCATCAACGTGTGAAAAGGCAGGAAGACCTTTGCATACTACTAAGGAAACCAGGGCCTGGTCAAATGGGCTGTGCTTGCAGATGACTTTTGGCACTTGCATACTCTTCAAAGAGAGAACCATGGACTCTGCTCTCACCAGGTGGTGAAAAGAAAGAAACAACTGGTCACAGTCACTACAGATCAGATTGAGCTCCAATAGATTAATGATGCATTCACCTCTGTTAAGGATTTCAAGGGGAGGGGGCTGTTCAGCCACCCTCCCTGTGCCAATTTTGGCCCCAGCGACACCATCTCCTAGTTCCCGGCCTCTTGATGGCGAGTGCCCTGGAGCCCACCCAGGGCACCCAGTGTGCAGAGTTGGGGACAGCGGGGGAGCCTCAGTGCCCTCGTGGTCCCTGCTGGCTCCCCACCTCAAGTGGCAGCCGTCATTGCTCTTGCACACACTAAGCAGCCAAAAACGCCGCTCCCTGTGTGTGGGAGCAATTCTTTCATCTGATTTCCTGCTCCCACCTTTTGGGAGCGGACTTATAGTTTGCTCTTGCTTGGGGGTTGCTGTCATAGCTCCCCCTAAACAACAGCAAATTACTATGTCCCGAAGGTGGGCACCTTGGGTGGCGGTCCCTAGGACCCTTAAAGGCTCCTTTCAATTTGGAAGGCGAAGCCCCACCTTTATTTTGGATTTCTAGCCAAGGGGAAGTTGTGGTCCCTGGAGGCCTACAGGGCCAAGGAGGGGGGTCCACATGACCCCCTCCATTTTAAAAATCAAGCTCCAGGAAGATGGTGGTCCCCAAGGTACTTAGGAGCCCTACATATTTTAACTGCCTATGTCTACGGGACCTGGCCCATCCGGGGGCTGAAATACAAACAAGTGCTGGAGACCTCATTTGTGTTGTAAAAAACAAAATCACTGAGATTTGTGAATCTTCATGATTTTTCTGCAAACATTTAAGAAAAAATGCTTTTTTGCACTGGCGGGGTCCGTGAGGGACCCCAGCACCAGCACCAGGCCTGGGGTCAGGGTATTCATACCCTTACCCTGCCCCCATTTCTTTTGTTTACCTTTTTGTTTGGGACTCAGCTGAGACTAAGTCCCAAAATGGATGCCAACACTTCCTGGGTGAAGTGTTGACAGCCAAATAAGTCTCAGCACGAGATCAGTAGGATTTGCGAAGCATCCTTGTCCCTAGATATACAAAATTATTTTTAATTTAATATCTCTAAAACTATTAAGCAGATTTACACCAAATCACAAAAACCATGCTCACTGAACCAAGATCTAGCTTTCTGCTAAATTTGGTGTAATTCCATTTAACGCTTCGGGCTGTAGTTGTGCCTAATATTTCTATGGGAATTAACATGGGAATCACACGTTTTTTTGAAACCACATTTTCTCAGCCCCTGCTTGATGGATCACCCCAAAACGTTTCATGCACAACTATAATTAGGAGGTTACTGGGAAAATGTCATGAAGATTCATCAAATGCCACCACAGTTATAAGCAATGACAAAAACACTTTTCCTATGTAAACCAGGTTCTAACTAGAACCAAGTACTAGCAACCACCAGTAGGTAATATATATGTATATATATATATATATATATTCACTGAAAAAACCATAGGTTTCACACATGTTATAGTTAGCGGAAATTTTACTGATAAAAAACCAATGAAATTCCCCCGTTATAGTTAGTGCAGGCAACTATAACTCACGCGACCGCAATCCTCTGCTGATGCTAATACTGTATTTAGACACTTATTTGCCCATGTCTTCTTCCATACAATTTTAGCTATACATATATTACAAATATTTTTTTTTCATAAAGACACATATGTCATCAGCAGAAGATTGCGGTCGCGTGAGTTATAGTTGCCTGCACTAACTATAACGGGGGAATTTCATTGGTTTTTTATCAGTAAAATTTCCGCTAACTATAACATGTGTGAAACCTATGGTTTTTTCAGTGAATTTGCAAGGTTTTTTAAATGCTAATTCCTAACTATAACGTGTGTGAAACCTATGGTTTTTTCAGTGAATTTGTACGTTTTTTTAAATGCTAAGTTACTTTACGCCATTCGTGGCGTGCGCGCCCACTTAACGCAGTTCGTTCCGTGCGCGCACGGTGCGCTTCGCGCACCGTGCGCGCACAGTGAGCACGCGGTGCACCGCGCGCCCACTTTACGCAGTTAGTGCCGTGCACGCACGGTGGGCACGCGGTGCGCTACGCGCACCGCGTGCCCACGTTACGCTAGATGGGCCATGTACGCACGATGCGCTTCGCGCACCGTGCGCACATGGAGGACATATGATGCACTTCGTTTTGAAAGGTAATATTTTAATTTTTCGTATATGTTATAAGCCATGCACAAATGGTGACCTTCGGGCACCATTTGCACACGGGGTGGAGAGAGTGTGGATAATTTTTTTTTTTATTATTTTTTTTAAAAATATTTTAGTTTAACTCATCTTTAATAAGCCATGCACAATTGGTGCCCTTCGGGCACCAATTGCACACAGGGTGGGGAGAGTGTGGATAATTTTTTTTTTTTAATAATTTTTTACCGTACGCGTACGGTAAGCGTAATCGGCGAAATTAGCGAAAAAATAAAAATTCCGTTTTTGGCCTTGGGGGATCTTTGGGGACTCCCTCAACATTGCTATGTGTGTGGGAGCTGTCTAAACAGCCCCTTTACATGTTTTTGTGCTTTATATTTTAAACATCACTCTCAGTGCGAGAGAGAAAATGGCGTCCGCCGCTTCCTGGTTTCGGCCGATTCGAATGTTTACTAAGATCTAAGAGCCAATCAGAATCGCGCTCGCGCACGCCACCGTACGCGTACGGTAAGCGTACCGTAAGCGCACCGTAAGCTGGCTCAGATATATATATTGATTTAAAGGCTATTTTCTCAGAATCTACTGAACAGATTTACACCAAACCTACAAAAGGCACTTCCTTGACCTGAGGACTACCTCTCTGCCAAATTTCTAGTAATTCTGTTCAGCCGTTCGCCTGTAGCCCTGTCTAAAGGTCCTATGGAAAAATGCATGGGAAAAATGCGTTTTGGGACCCCCCTTTTATCTCAGCCCCCGCTTGACGAATCCCCCCGAGACTTTCAGGGTAGGAGCGGAGCGTAGCGCCCCACCTATTTTGAAAAATTCGCAAGGATTCGTCGACCGGCGCCAAAGTTATTCAAAATAGAATGTTGCGGATTTCCTATGGAAACGTGGTCCTAACTATAACTACCTACTGGCGACCGCCAGTAGGTAATATACCACCGTAATGTTTGACACTGTTACTACAACAAACGGAGCCAACTTCAATTGTGAGTCTTTCAAAAAGTCTTCTTTATTTCACGTAAGCCACAACGCTTTTCAGCCAACACGGGTTGGTCACACACAGTTTATCTGCCAATCACTGGTCAAACTGCCAACAAAGAAGGACTACCAGTTCACACAAAATTACTTGGTAATAACTTCCAACTCGAGTTATAATCACTCAACATTTAAGACCTGTACACAGCATCACAATAATTTTGAGGCATACAGAATGTGATTATATCATTTTGGGGTATGATGTGCCAAAATAAACATACATTTCAAAATGTTTTACTACACATAGTGGATCAGACTTCAAGTGTCTGTGCTAGACAAGACAAGTGTCACACAAAATCAAAGTGAGATGCACAATTCATTTACCGAAATCTCATATAACAACCTAAATTGCAGGCTAGTGCCTAATTGATCAACAACTCATATTTCATCTCTAACAACTCAAGTTTCGGCTAGTGCCTTATGATGCCATTTGTAGTACTTAACCCTGTGGAAGTTGTCCATGTCTGCAAGGAGTCAATTTGAACCTCATAATTACAACTATTGTCTCACCATTTAAATTAAAGTTAAAGACATGAATGGAATTCTTCATCATAATTGAGCCCATTAGGTGTTCTACTGTCAAGACTAAGGATGTATCTGGTTTCAATCTCACATAATGCTCTTACACCATGACCACCCCTCGTTTGATGGGACTGCATCTATCACCAAGTATTTAACTTGTGTGGGGTCATTCTGATGTATGGTTTTGCAATGTTGAGCTGCAGGGTATGATCTATCAGCATTGGTGATTGCCCTCATATGCTGTAGGATTCTTTTGTGAACTTGCAATGTGGTGCTACCCACATACTGCAGATCACAAATGCAGGTCAGCACATAGATTGTGAATTCTGTCTTACAATTATAGCCCCCCCTGATCTTCTCCTCCCTGCCACCAAAGGGGGTAGAATAAGCTGTGGTATTTTGACTTATAATGCAAGCTCTGCACCAGCTACACTTCTTGAAGCCAGGTGCAGGCCTTAACCATCCTGGGTCATGTTCCATTTCTGGGCTTGTTTTAACAATAGCATCTCTCAAGGACGGAGCTCTACGATAGGTAAGGGGGGGGGATGTCTGGGCAATATTTTCCCAATAACTGGATCTGTTTTAAGAATATGCCAATTTATATTGACATGATCCCTGAATTCTTTGTTTTGGGTGTTATATGTAGTGAGGAATCGCATTTGAGATTCTATCTTTTCCTTTCTAGATTCCTTTTTGAAAAATAAGATCACCTCACGTTTTTTCCTATTTGCTACACACCTTGCTTCCTCCACCATTGTTTCCCCATAGCCCCTTTCACAAAATCTCTGGCTCATCTAATTCTGGCATTTGATTAATTCATTAGGTGTGCTACAATATCTATTTGCTCTTTGTATTTCACCATACGGGATGATCTGTTTAGTATGGGCCGGATGGAAGCTTGATAATATATATATATATATATATATATATAATTATTCTTATTTTATTTTTCACTGAAAAAAACAAAGGTTACAGGGACATTATAATTAGGTTCAGATTTTATCCACACAAAACTCTAGAAATTCAGCAGTCATAGTTTGAGTGGTCTCAAGTAACAATAACTCATGCCCAAAGGTAACTATAGCTCGCACCCCCTCCATGCACAGTTTTCTTGTCAATAATTTCACAGCAAACTTTGCAGTGATATTATCAACGATGTCATAGAAGATGTTAGGAGTGATGTAATAAGTGAAGTAATTAGCACTGCATGGCGAGGGTGTGAGTTCTAGTTGTCTTAAAGGCACGAGTTATAGTTACTTCGGATAACTAACTAGAACTGCTGAATTTCTAGGGTTTTGTGTGTGTGTAAAATATGAACATAACTATAAGGTCCCTGTAAACGTAGGTTTTTTTTGTGAATGTCTACGTTTTTTAAAATTCTAATTCCTAACTATAATGTCCTTGTAACGTTTGTTTTTTTTCAGTGGATTTCTACCGTTTTTAAATGGTATTTTCTAACTATAACAATTCTGTAACTATTGCTTTTTTCAGTGCATTTCTACTTTTTCTAAACATAAAGTAAAATGTAATTACCATATGTTAAATAAACCACTGCTGCACACAGCCTTCAGCCATGCATGGCAGGGGGTGGCCACAGCGCTTGATCTGTGCTTCCAGGCCCTGTGGTCAACCCGCCATATGCAGCCAACTACAGGCCACAGACAGGATTTGATCTTGTGGAACGGGGGCTTAATCGCAGGCCAGGCCCTGTATCAAACCCCCAAAGGCAGCCAACTCAGAAGGGGGGCATGCAGCACACCTTCCTGTGCCCCGCCACATTTATTTAGGGAATGGGGTATATGGCCCCCCGCCCTGACCATATTTAGCCCCAGGACCCATTCCCCAAGGCTATCTTCTTAATTTATGGGGGGAGGAGGGCACACACTCCCCTTCCCTGGGCCAATTTCTGGCCGCGGGGACCCCATCTCCGGGGCCTGCGCAATTAATAATGGGTAAGGGCCCCCCCCCTCTGACCAATTACTGGCAACAGGGACCCCATCTCCTGGGGCCTGACCATATAGTAAAGGGGAAGGGGGAATGCAGCTCCCCTCCCTGCACCAATTTTGGTCCAGGGGACCCCATCTCCTGGGGCCAGGCTAATTAGTCAAGGGGAGTTGGGCCACGTGGCCCCTCTCCCCATGCCAATTGTGGCTCTGGGGATCCTATCCCCCAGGGCCTGGCCAAAAAAGAGTGGGTGCCCTGGAGCCCACCCAGGGCACCCACTTCAGCATTGTTGGCGGCTGAACAGGGAGCCCCAATACATCCACCGCCCATCCTGCTCCTATGGGACACCACCACCAGGCCCAGGGGGTCAAGGAATTTCTACCCTTTTTTAAGTTTATTTGGCTGCCACCATTTCCTGGTTGAAGTAGTGGCAGCCAATCAGATCTCATTTTGAGATCTGTCAGATCTGCTGACCTTCTGTGGCCCTAGATATCTCTAAATCTTCTTTCTGTAATAGCTCTAAAACTACTAAACGGATTTACACCAGATTACAAAAAGAGATCTTTCTGGACCAAGATCTAGCATTCTGCCAAATTCCGGCCAGTGGTTCGCACTCTAGTTGTGTGGAATATACCTATTGGAAATTGCATAGGGTAAACATGTTTTGGAACCCCCCCTTGTTATCGGCCCCTACTTCACAGATCAACCCGAAACTTTTCAAGACAGCAGCTGAAGTGAGTGGCAAACTGATTGTTTACATTTCATGAAGATTAATCAAACGGTACCAATGTTATTAGAAAAAAAAAACGCTTCATTCATAGAAACTAGGCCCTAACTATAACTACCTACTGGGGACCAATAGGTAATATATACATGGGATATGGGAAAGTAACTAGTGAAAGGAATTACTGCAATATATATATGCATGTCGCCATACTTCGACTCGGGTGCTGCAGTTTGTGTGAGCAGACTAACAAACAATCCACAAACAAAGCAAAACGTGATGCACTCTAGGGAATATATTTTAAAGGATCATTTATTTTGACACACGCAACAAAGCCCCCATTGTGTCATGACCCAGGAATACCTCATCATTTCAATCAGCCCACCTGGGGATATTTGGTAATAAAAGGCGAGAGTCCACCTTTTTTTACTTATCAGACAAGGTATAGAATTGTGATTACTTGGTGAGGACTCAGCCTCTCTAAATAATAATCAACTTTCTCACAGCCTGAATTTTACATAATTTCAGTCTGTGTGGAATCTGCTCTGCTCAGTTCTAAGTGGCCAGTCTTTGTGCACCCAGACTTCCCGGGTGCTGGAGCATTAAACCCGATTTTATGGGCTGTGCAATCTGGCCAGTGTAGTTTTTTCAATATAGCGCGAACTAGACCCGAAGGTATAAGAGCGCTTTACATGAGCACCAGTCATGTTACAGATGGACACATTGAATTTTTTTTTTGGTAGGCACGGGGAGATTAAGTGATGTTAAGCTTCCCTGCCGAGACTCAAACCCGGTTCCCTAGCTCCGAGGTCGACCGCCCTAGCCGTTAGGCCAAATTCTCTCCCCTAAAATTGGATATGGAAAAGTCTGCATTGCAACCGTGACCCCTTCTCCAGCAACATGGATAAGGGTTGTGTAGGCTGGGAAACATGCCCTGGCTGTAATCCTGGGCTACAATGCTTATAAAATAGGCTCTGGTTGTCTTGCACCTGGGAAAACTGGGCAATATGTAATTCTGTGGAACTAAATTCCACACAATAATTCCACTTTCTATTCCACACTACACACAATCGGTACCATATAAGCAGAGTGAGCTGCTGAATCATGACTAGGACAGTGCATATCAGGAGGGCCACCTTAAGTAACTGATATTAATTTCCTGCCACAAATCAAGAATTTATGAATCATATTTGTATGGAAAATAATCAAGATGTGTATTTCTCAGATTGGCATTGAGATAAAAACGCTAGTGAGTGATAGCTGATTGACATCGCATGCAGGGATGTGATTACATAGAAATATAAAAGGAACATAATAAAGATAGAGAAAAGAGAAATGGAGCGACAGAAGACACAAGCAGCTGATTTGCTTACGTAGTTGAACTTGAAATTGTCATACACGCAGAGAAAAGATGGAGCTGGTATCACTATGCCTGACTGCGAGGGAAAAGCTCCTGACAGAGAGGAAGAAATACAAACATGGACGCCAGGGGATTATTGCTTGTAAGTAACTTCGGCTAGAGGAAACAGAGAAACTTCTATAGATAGTGGGTCAAGTAAGATTAATCTTATAAAAACATATTTTGTACAGACCTTAACCTTTTCCTCGACTGGAAGTCTGTTTTTAAAAACTGGAGAGCCGAAATAATGACATTGGTAAACAAACACCCATAAATAGGTGAGCGTATTATTCAGAAAATTACGATAGCTAAAAAGATTTTGAATGGAATTAAATTGCCATCTTTGCTATGATTTCTCAGATATTTTTGAGGAGAAAATTAGAAAACTGCAATCTGGTTTTAATTTAAATAACAAAGAACACCAGGAGTGGCAACTTCCATCACTTCAAGTGTCAAAAACAAAACTACCTTGTCTAGTTTTAAAAGTCCATTTAGCGCAATATGAAAAAGTAATTAGCGCATAAAACCGAACCCTCCGCGGATCCCTGACCTCCTAGGGTGTGCTTCTTTAAGGCCATAAAGATCCTTAGTCCAGTGATAAATGTGCTGTTTCATAATTCTCCAACTACAGCAACAGAGCCATCACTGTGGAAACAGGCTAAAAGGAACCCACTACAACAACACCCTCTGCCAATCCAGAGGCGCGAGCCAATTTCTGTCTCATTTCCCTTCTACCAGCTTGCTCCCAGATGTTTGCTGAAACTGGTGCATACTCAGTTGTCGGAATATTTGAAAAACACAGGACTTTTACAGCCTTGCCTGTCAGGATTTCGTCCGAAATTCAGTACAGAAACTGCCCTGCTAGAAGTTTCAGAGTACTTAAATGTCTCTTAAGATAGTGGTGCGAACACTGCCCTCATGCATTTAGATTTATCAGCAGCTTTCGACGCCATCTGTTACTCCCTTCTGCTTCAAAGGTTGGAAGAGGTGGGAGTTTGTGGCCTGGTTTTGGAACTGGTGAAATTCTTTCTATGGGATAGATATCAACCAGTTGTGATGTGCCAGTGCTCCACAGACAACAAGGAGCTCCGGTATAGTGTTCCACAGGGTTCTTCCTTGAGTCCGATTCTTTTCAATGTGTATATGGACCCTTTAGCTCTGCTGAATGAATCTCTTAGGTTCAAAGCAGTATCCTATGCAGATGATTCTCAGCTCCTCCTATCTTTGGATAGCGTTTCACCTGGCATGCCAGAAGCAACTTTAAAAACTGCTTAAGTCCGGTCATTAAATGGATGAACAGAGCTACTTGAAATGTAACAGAGAAAGGACAATTTTTAGTCCTCTGGACTGTGAATAGTTTTAGCACAGATGAACGGTGGGCGGTTGGTTTACCAGCCCCTCCTCCTGACCTCTGTGATTAAAAACTTGGGGGTATAATTTGACAGTAAATTGTCTTTCCGCCAGCAAATTCTCACCACTACTGGTAAATGGTTTGCTTTATTATTGACTTTGAAAAAAATTAGCTTACCTTTAAGCACTAAAAACAATGATACATGCCTTAATCACTTCACGTATTGATTAATCCACAAACCTCCATCTCGGACTTCATAAAACTCTCAACACCAAGCTGCAGGTAGTGAAGAACACAGCTACGTGGGTGATTTTCAAGTTGACAAGGTATTCAATGATATTAACTCATCTTAGACAGCTACATTTGCTGCCTGCGTGAAAACTTAATACATTTAAATATTTGACCCTGGTACACTGCATATAACATAAGATCGACCCAAAATACCTGAGAGATAGATTTAAACTCCATATAATCCAGTAAGAAACTTCATATCCAATACAGCAAGACTGCTTTATTTCGCACTTTCAGATTGAGGAGAATGGGAGGCAAAGACTTTTTGCATTTGGCAGCCAAATTATGGAACAACCTTCCCTTATTCTTGTGGGAGTTGGATGATGAATCTCAATTCAGGAAAATGTGTGAAAAATTGTTGTTTTCTTTCCAATAGTTTTGGTACAGAATGAAGTATGGAACCCTGCACTGTTGGCTTAGTGCCAGGATGCCCGTTAGGGCAGCTGTTTGAGCTGTACAACTCATCTAATTCATTCATTAATAGTTTTAAAAATAGTTCAGGGCTTAATTTGTAAAATAATAAGAGTTGCTACTCAAATTTTACTGAGAAACCTGCAGCTGGTGCTGCAGAAGGTTGAGACGCTGAATACCAAACCTGTGTTGTCTTGATTCCATGTTTGCCTCTTCCATCCACCTGCAGATAGTCCCTGCCACTTTACCTCACTCCTACAGGATATTTTTCTTCCCTGCTTTCACCCTTTGCAAAGTGCTTTCAGTCTCGCGTTTCCACCTTCTTTCCACTTTAATATTTTCTCTCTCTTACTCTGGGTCAATGACCCACTGCTGGTCCCAAAAACATGACTGCCAGTGGGCCTTATCTGCAACCTGTGGCTCCAATTAAGCACTGATTAGCTTTATATACTGCATTATGTGTACAGGCCTATATCAATCAATCAGGGTTGGTAAAACACAACTACTCACCCATGAGGGTCTCAAGGTGCTGGGGTGAGGGGGACGGCTCCGTTGAGTGATGGGGGTCATCTGAAGAGCCAGGTCTTGAGGTCCTTCCTGAACTGGGGCAGTTTGGGAGCTTGCCGAAGGTGGAGGGGGATGTTGTTCCAGGCCTTGGCTGCGAGGTAATAGAAGGACTTTCCACTCGTTCTGGTCTTGTGGATGCGTGGGACGGTGGCCAGAGCGAGGTGGGCTGATCACAGGTGTCTTTTGGGTGCGTGGAAGGAGAGGCAGTGGTTCAGGTACATTGGTCCGATGTTGTGGAGGGCCTTGTATGCGTGGGTGAGGAGTCTGAAGGTTATTCTTCTTTCGACTGGGAGCCAGTGGAGATTGCAGAGGTGTTGGGTGATATCAAGGATTAGTCTGGCTGTGGCGTTCTGGATAGTCTGGAGTTTGCAAAGGAGTTTCTTGTTGATTGCAGTGTAGAGGGTGTTTCAGTAGTCCAGTCTGCTTCTGATTAGAGTGTGAGTGACAGTTTTTTCTGGATTTGCATGGGATCCATCTGAACATCTTTCGAAGCATGCAGAGGGTGTTGAAGCAGGTCGAGGATGCGGCGTTGATCTGGCAGTTCATTGTGAGCGATGAGTCTAATATGATGCTGAGGTTTTGTGTGTGGTCTGTCGGGGTGGGGGCATTTCCAAGGGCGGGGACAACCAGGAGTCGTCCCATTCAGAGTGGGAGTAGCCAAGGATGAGAACTTCTGTTTTCTCAGAGTTGAGTTTCAGGTACCTGTTAATCATCCAGGTGGTGATGGCCTTCATCCCGCCTTGTAAATTGTGTTTGGTGATGTTGGGTTCATTGGTGAGGCAGAGGATTAACTGGGTGTTGTCGGCATAGGAGACAAATTTGAGCCTGTGGTTACTGATGATGGTAGTGAGGGGGGCCGTGTAGATGTTGAAGAGGGTGGGGCTGAGGGAGGAGCACTGGGACACTTCACAGTTGGTCTCTGTCAGCTCCGAGAGGTAGGGAGGGAGTCTGAACCGCTGAGTTCTGGCGGCGAGGAAGGAGCATATCCAGTTGAGGACCTTGCCGCGTATTCCAGCGTCGTGGAGTCGGGTGGCTAGGGTGTGGTGGGAGATGGTGTCAAAAGCAGCCAAGAGGTCCAGAAGGATAAGGGCTGCCATTCCGCCCTGGTCGAGGCGGGACCGGATGTCGTCTGTGGCAGCGAGAAGGGCGGTCTCGGTGCTGTGGTTACTGCAGAATCCAGATTGGGAGATGTCCAGGACATTGTTGGCTTCGATGCAATTTGTTAGCTGGGTGTTGACGGTCTTTTTGATGACCTTGGCTGCGAATGGAAGCAGGGAGATGGGCCTGATGTTTTTGAGGTCCATCGGGTTTTTCCAGGAGGGGGTTGCCTTTGGCATGTTTCCAGTCAACGGGGACGGGGAATATAGATAGTGGAATTTGCATATATTAACATGAGGGAAAGTATAATCTCTTAAAAGAACTCAAAAGAAGAGCAGAAGAACTCAGAAATCTATGATTAAAAGATAGCATGTTTTCATATGTAGTGATGGAGCTATATAAGGAATGTCGTCCCACTCATTATCATTGGTTTTGTAATTGAAAGTTGATCTTTCTAAAATACATATGCTTGCGCCACAAACAAAATGATTTACTAATACATGGTTAATATTTGGAAACATGTATGAATTGGGGTAATACTGATTTTCTAGAAGGAGATTCTTGGTTGTTGCAAATTTGCCCTTCTTGTACGGTGACTCCAGATTTTTGCCTTTTGTTGTTAAACCTGTTTTTGATGGCCATAAAACTCTGCACCTTTACTCTTGCTAACCAGTGGTAAATGGCTTGTGCTCTCACCTTTAAACATTGCAAAATTGGCAATTACCCACTGTCACATTTAAGTTACCTGTAAGTACCCAGTATATTGTGCTACATGTATCCAGGGCCGGTCAATTAAACACTACTAATAGGCTGCAGCAGCCATTGTGCCAGCCCCTAAATGGCACTGGAAAGCATGTCTCCAGGCCTTCCAGTGCAGCCTGGGTGTGCAGCTCTAAACCACCATTGCGACCGGCCAAAACAAACATTTTGCCAGGCCTACACCTTCCTCTTTAATACTTATAAATCATCCACAAGGTAGACCCTAAATGCTCATACAGCAGGGTGCTTTGTATTTAGCAGGGCAGGTATATTTAATGTTTTACATGCCCTGGTACTGGAAAACCTCCAAAGTTTTTACTATGGTAAGGCTGTCTCTCCAATAGATTAACACGTGTTCACAATATTACATGTAATAAGTGCCAACTCCGGTTTGGAAGTAGATAGAAAATGGTTCAAGGACTCATTTTAATAGTAGTTAAAAACCCAACTTAATGATCAGGTGATATTTCGTATTACTGTTTTGGAAATTACACTTGTCAAAAGTTGTCATTCTCCTACCTGAGCCAGATAGGCTTTTCTGCCAGTGTCCAGCTGCCACCTACTCCCTGATTGCTCCCTTGTGCTGAGATGTGTATTGCTTCCAGATGGTGGACAAAGGAGTTTGGAGGGGGACCCCTCCCTTGACTGGATTGCCTGCAGCTGTGCCTTTCCCCTTCCTGAATTTTAGATGATGCCTATCCTGTCTCTGGCAAATGAAGCTCACACCTAGGCCTACCTCTCCTTTGTCTCTCTAGACAGGGTGCCTAAAACCCAGTGGGAGGGAAGTAATTAACTAGAACTTGTTTTGGTGGGCAGACAACTGGATTTTACCCACTCACAGGCTGGCACTTAGCATAAATGGGACATGCCATGTACCCAACTTAGGATATGTTTTGAGAACAATGGAACCCCAAAATACTGTGACCTGAGGTAGTAATATGGTTTAGGAAGACAGTGGTCTTGGTGAGGCCTGAAGAGGTCCTCGGGTTGCAAAGGCTACTAATTATTAGACTATTGAATATATATATATATTGAATATTGTTTTCAATGCGATGTTAAGTTTTATTGTCACTAAGCACTCTCACTTCACGCACTGTCACGTATTTATGTGTGAGCACAAGAACATTTAAAAAAATTTATTATATTCCTTTTTATGATGTTAATAAAATGTGATGTCATTCAAAGAAACATTGTGTCCACACATACATTGCTTACTGAGTCCAATCCGGATCCAGTATTTACTAACTTCATTTGAGTAATACTTAGTCTAGTAATTAGTAGCCTTTGCTACCCGAGGACCTCTTCAGGACTCACCAAGACCACTGTTTTCCTAAACCATGTACCCACCTTAGAGCACTCCTGGACCTATGGAGAACCAGAATAAGGACTGCTATGCTGTCTGAAGAACCTCAAGGAAGAGTGGTGCTGCTTTCCTTGAGCCCATGACCACGGAAGTGACTCCAAGGGTCAGTTGGCTGGCCTCCTGTTTGAACTACTGGGACACAACAAGCTCCCAGAGGCCCCTCTGCCTGCAGCTGCCTAGCTGACCAATTACTACTGGACCTGTCCTGGACCCTGCTGCAGGTCTTTGTTGGAGTGAGTCTTAACCCCCCCAAGTGGTGCCTGGCAGGTTGTGGGCCCTTGGCTAATGTTGTGGTGTACTCCTCCTGTCTAAACTGAAAAATCTGGGACTTGAAAATGTTCTGCCTGGAGAACTGACTGAGATCGGGATTTCTGGTAAAGTCACTCCCGTCGACATTAAATCACCAGTTAACCTCAGCTTGCTGGTTTGCCCCGCTGAAGAAGATCTGACTTCCAGAAATGTTTTAGGTCCAGACATAGAGTGCTTCATGGAGACCAATGCCAAGCAGCAACCGGTCAACATTGAGGGCTTCCTGGACACAAAATTTGGACTGTGCCTGATCGGAGCTTTTCTGCTTTCGCAGACGACCGCACGAGGACCCCGCACTTACTGTCGTTAAGGCACACTTTGGATTCAGCTTGCCCCGCCAATGACTCATCGATTACCGCTTTTTCTCTATAAACATTTTTAAGCCTTAAGTTAAACATTCCACCGGGACAAACCTGGTGCTTGTCTTATTGTGCTGATCCATCACAGTCAGCCCTGACCTTTGACTCTGCCCTGGTCTAGCACGACCAGATAACGACAGTTGTAGTGCTGCAGATCGGCGCATATAAATTCTCCCTGCTTCCACGGACAGAGTAAATCCACAGTCACACGCGCAATCACACATCATACGCTAGGGCCCATCACACTAAATTCACACTATTACTCTATCCACACTGAGTATAGGAGAGAAAACCTAAACCAATCTGCATCTACAATGAGGTCAATGCGACCTTAATGATATTGCCTTGAGTCATGATTTTGAACATAAGAAATACATCTGAAACTCAATGAATGACAAAGAATAAACACCCAACACTGAAATTCAAACAATTGCTTGTTTATCCAAAATTAATTCAAATGAAAAGTCAATCATTAGCAAAATCGTTATTCTCATAGTTACCTATTCTAGCTAAATAGGTCTGGACAGGTCTCTCGGTAAAGTCTCTCGAGCCGCCGTCCTCAGCATAGGAAACGTCCAAACGCGATGAAAGAATGATCCAGCGAACGAACGTGGACCCTCTGTAGTCTAACATACTTATAGTGTAAGTTGCAAATAAAAGTTACAAACAAATGTTAGAAATCCGTTGAGCCACTGAGCAGAGCGAGCAGGAAAGGAAGTCTCTTGGTTACATTTAGAAAACCTCTGCTCAGGAAAAATCACAAAAATAAAAAGACGGAAGAAGGAAACTCGAGTTTGCAAATGTTTCTTTCGTAAATGCTCTTCCTTGATATCTTAGCAGAGCCACCGCAGTTTAGTCATTGTTCATTGTGGCTTTATCCTTGTCCAAGGACAGTTGGATTCGTTCCCGGAGCTGCTGTCCTCACAGAAAACTTTCTAACCAGGCAAAGGCTGTGGTCAAGTGACTCTCGACCATGTCCAGCAAGGCCTCTCATCAAAAATTCGATCACTCGAGCGCAGGCTGTAAATGGCAGCCATCTTTATTTAGGCCAAAACGGACCATCTATTAAAAAGAGACAAAAACAACGTTACCACATCATAATGATTGTACAGTGTTAAACCCCTCTAATACCCTTATGTGTATGTACTTATCTAGCCTTCTGCAATGCTACAAAGCATTAGTACACGTTATTTTAAACACACAAACACAAAACAAATAGCATTTGTGATTAAAATCGCACATTATTATTAAGCAACATATAGGCATCCCACGTGTAGTTTCCCTCATTAGTAATGTTGGTTAATCCGGACAAAACAAACTATTAATTAGTCGTTACAAATTAGTCATTTTAAACCATAACATATAGACGAAACTGGAGCTTAAAACTCAATAAATTTTCAACAGAAAACTCTGCTCCAGCAATCCCCCCTTTGGTGATATCTTATCACCACAAAAACCACCCAAAAAGGAAAATTTTAGTCCCAATTTTTAGGAGAAATTGAAAATGTCTTTATGACACAACATTAAACACCAGATTCTCTCACATCATCCCTCCTTGACTCCAAGTACACACTCTCCCTCAATTCTTCTAATTCTATTTCTTGTGGATCTCTCCTTGACCTCTTTTGTTTCTTTTCAGCATTGCTTCTAATTATTCTCTTTTTCCCTCCCCTGTTTTTACAACACAAACACCCCAATCTTAATATCAATAAAGCAACAATTATGCATGTCAAAGGAAACAATATTTGACCAATAATGGTATTACCTATCTTAGCAATAAAACTCTTAACAGCAACTATCTTATTAGCTATTTTAGTCCAGACACTTTCAGTTTCAAGTGGTACTAATTCTTCATGTAAATCAGTAATATTTTTGATATAGACCTTTAGGTCTTTGCTTTCGTCAGGAATGTAAGTGCAACAATGTTGAACTTTCAGCATTCCACAAACTCCACCCTCTTTGGCCAATAAAATATCAAGGGCAAGTCGATTTTGCATAGACATGGCACGTTCGGCAATCATCTCCGTATTTACCAAAAGAAACCCTCCAGCGGTACTTGTCGATAGGCGATCCACCACTGTTGACAGTTTCCGAATCCCATACGCATTCAAAGAAATTCCCACTGCTGGAATTAAAGCACCAAAAATGTCACCCACTATCTCTGACCAAGTTTCCCTCTTAAAACGTGTTAGTAAATTAATGTGTTCTACATCTTCTATCCTATTTATATGAAAAATCTTTGGAAAGACCAGGCCCACATAACACGTGCCATACCAATGGTCAGGCAACTTGTAATAAGCCTTGTTCCCACAAACATAATACACTCCTGGGAAAACTGGATCTTCACCACCTTTAAAACCCCATCCTGTTGCAATGAAGTATGTATCATGACACTCACTAGTCCCAACAAAATATGTATCATATTGGGATTTCTTCCTGGTAATGCATAGTTTACCCTTCTGTGGTGCATCTAAAGCCAAAGTCGGACTGGCCCCATTCTTCAACTCCTTTCCCATCTCAATGTCCCAAATTGTCTCACTCACTTTATACTTCCCTGCCTTCTCATGCATGTTCATTCTCCTTTCCTCTACCATGTTTAGGAAAGCCTTCTCCTCTTCTTTCAGACTGCAAGTTAAATTGTTTCTAAAAATGTAATCTAAGGTTAATTCTTCTTTCTCAATAAAAATCTCACCAAAAATGTTAGCTTCTTTAGCCGGATTCAGCTTTTTATCCATAGGCAATTGCCCAAAAATGTTATCTTTGTTAGACATCTCATAATCTATTTTCCCTAACAAATAAAAAACACTACTTAGCACACTACATGAAATTCCATACGTAGCTGGTAAATGGTGATAAGTAACACCCTCTGAAACGGATGCAGGTAATTGCATACAGACGTAGCAATCCCTAACTTCCATTGTCTTTACGTATTCGTACAACAACTTTGAAAAAACATTGCTAGAAAAATAATTAATTGACCTATCTTTATGTACGTAAGTGTTACTAATTCTAGTTGGAACTACTTTTTGTGAACTCTTCTCTACATTGGTCACATTCTCAGTATGTATTCCAAAAGTATCTATTGTAACTCTAAAAGTAACTAATAAAGCTAAAACACCCCATAATAGCATTAATAATCCAGTACAGCAGCAGCACATTCTACACCATCTTTTCAAAAAGGCACATCTACTTTGATTATTCTCTGTGTTAGCCATTTTACTACTTTGGCGGTGTCTTTTGACTTAGCCTCTTCTACTCCACTACTGAGTTTTAGAACTCTAGATTATTTCACACAGCTAATTTCAGATTTTCTCTTTTCACTTTTCTCCAAGTGACTCCTTTGGTTCACTCAATTTGGATTTTCATCACTTTTCACTTCTTCTTCAGCAACATCAAATTGTATCAAATCATCAACAACATCCTGTGCATCCGACTCTTCTCCAATGTCAGTCAGAATAACTTTCAGGATTCCAACAGTTTTCTCCTCAACCACTTCTCGTACGGTCCCCTCTGGATTTCCTTGACTTTCTGCCTCTTCCCCTTCAGACAGTGCCACATACGTCCATTCCGGTGACCTATACTTCTGGTTAGGTTTTCTGATTCTCTTGATCTCTTCTGGTTCTTTTGAGACCTTTTGTTTTTCACCTCTTGTTTGATTCTGACTCGACACCTCGTTCACCTGTTCAGCTTTCGATGAATTTGCTCGTGTCAGTCTGTATCGTAATCTCTTTATTCTGTTGGGCCAAAGATCTCCTCTTACAACCCTTTTTGGTCTCACCTCCTTGTTATTTATTTCTCTTATCCAAGTTCTCTTTCTCAGAACTCGACCCTCTGATTTTTCATTGTCACTCTCATCTGATTCTGTCTCATTTGCCTCTTGTTCTTCAACAGTTTTCTTTCGCTCCACAGTCTTTTCTACCACCGATTGAGACTTCCCTAATTCTGTCCCTCCTCGGGTCTCCAACACGCAATCTTCTTGCTGTCTACTTGTCCCTTCACCTAGCTTATCAGGAATGTTCCCTACACCTCCTCGGGGGTCTTCCGCAATCTGTCCCTCTCTAACTTCTTCTGACCCTACTTCTTCAGGTGTAATCTCAAGTGGATTTTCAACCTCTTCATCTGATTCAGGTGTAGTCTCTGTGGAATTGCTCCTTTCTCTTCTACTGTTTGTTGGAACTTCAGGCACTCTTACAGAATCCGGTCTCTCCTCTGAGACTCTCAATGTTTCTCTTGAAGCCTCTCTTGGAAAAAGAAAAGAATCACTCAACTCTCTTTCACCTTCACCCCTTTCAGGATTTTTCCCCATTCTCACTGGTTCAGTTTCTGCATCATCACTGGAATCTGATTCCTCAAAATACTCCTTACCAGTCCCATCTTTTGGATTTGGAACTCTCAGAGTATGACTCGCATGCACCCAATTTTTCACACCGGCACACTTTACTGCAGTTGTCGTAGTCAGAATGACTTGTCTTGGCCTTCCCCACCTTGGAACCAAGCAATTTCTTCTCCTGTGCACCTTAATCCTCACCCAGTCCCCTGGACTCAGATCATGGGCTTGCTTCCTCTCAAGTGTAGTAGCGTCTTCTCCAACCTGGTGAAACACAGAATGAACTGTGTCAGCCAGGCCTTTACAGTAATCCAAAATCATGTAATCAGTTATTGTCATCAACTTGTTGACAGGCACAAATGCATGTCTCATCGCACGTCCCATTAAGATTTCGTGCGGACTCAAACCTGTGGTTCTATCTGGAGTAGACCTAATAGTCATCAGCACTAGAGGCAAGACATCAGGCCATTTCATTCCAGTGGCTAAACACATCTTACCAATTCGTTTTTTAATTGTGCCATTCATCTGCTCCACGACTCCAGAAGCCTCTGGTCTGTATGCACAATGTAGCTTCTGCTGTATGCTCAATGCTTCACAAATCAAACCCATGATCTCATTATAGAAGTGTCCACCTCTATCAGACTCAATGGTCACTGGGAACCCGTACATAGGAATCAACTCTCTTAACAGTAACTTTGCAACTGTTATTCCATCATTTCTCCTAGTCGGATAGGCCTCCACCCATCTTGAGAACAAACAGACTACCACTAGAACATACCTCAATTTGTTCACTTGGGGCATTTCAATGAAATCTATTTGCATTCTGGTAAAAGGACCTCCTTCTCTGCCTATTGTTCCTAGGCTCACCACTGTCTTTTTCCCAGTATTGAACTGCTGACAAATTAAACATCTCTGACAGATGCTCTCCGCAATCAACCTGAACTTTGCATTGTACCAGGTCTGCTTAAAAGACCTAATCATTGCGTCCCTCCCCAGATGTCCTTGGCCATGATACATTCTTGCCATTGTCGACAGCATTGAGTTAGGCATGACTGGTCTACCATCTCTGTAGATCCAAACATGATCTGTTTCTCTTGGGGCACAACCTGCCTTGATCCAATCCCTCATTTCCTCATCTCCTGCCTCATCCTGCAACTGTTTCACTTCATCCCACGTTTCCAGGACATTAGTAAACATCACAGAACAAAAAGACATTTCCCTCTTTCGTGCCCTATTAATCGAATGATTGTTTTTAGCACAATATTGTGCTATGTCATTGGCAAATCTATTACCAAGAGTAACAAAATCATCTCCTTGTCCATGAGCAGCACATTTCACAACTGCTAGCTCTTTAGGCAGCTTTATCGCCTCAAGCAATTTCCCAATCACCTCAGCATTCTTTATTGGAGTCCCACTCGACGTCAAGAAACCTCTCTGTAGCCAAAGCTGGCCAAAGTCATGAACGACTCCAAATCCGTACTGACTATCAGTCATCACAGTCACTCTCAGATTCTTCCCGATCTTGCAAGCATTTGTCAATGCCACCAATTCAGCCACTTGAGCAGATCTCACTCCTTTCAAAGGCGAAGCTTCCATAACTTCTGAAACCTTGCACACTGCATATGCTGCACTCAGCACACCATTATCAGTTCTCAAACATGATCCATCCACAAACAGCACATGATCACTCTCAGGCAACGGCAAATCTCTTATGTCTGGTCTCGGTTTCGTGCAGTAGTCAAGCACATCCAAACAATCATGATCAACATCATCTCCAACATTCACATTGTCAGCATCTGGTAACAACGTTGCTGGATTCACATTCACACATCTCTCAAGAGTCACATGTGATGCTCCCAGAATGATTTTCTCATATTTAGTCAGCCGACTATGTGACATGTACTGAGTCCTGCTTCTTGTCAAAAGAATTGCCTCATCATGAGGTACGAACACTCTTACAGGATATCCCATTATTATGCCCTCACTCTGTTCCAAGCTTCTGCATGTAGCAGCTACTCCTTTCAGGCAACCTGGCAAACCCACAGCTACGGGGTCAAGTGTCGATGAGAAGTACGCAATCGGCCTTCTCAGTTGTCCGTGCTTCTGAATTAACACTGAAAGTGCACATCCATTTCTCTCACTGCAGTACAACTCAAACTCTTTCTCATAGTCTGGCATTCCCAAAGCAGGGGCTTCACACATTCTGCTCTTCTAACTCTTCAAATGCTGCCATTTGTTCTCCATCCAGTTCCAATGGGTCTCTCACCTCACTTTTGGTCAACTTAATCAGTGGCTTTGCTATCAGGGAGAAATTACTTATCCACTGACGACAATAACCCACCATCCCCAGAAACATCCTCACTTCTCTCTGGGTCATCGGGGCTCTCATTCCTCTGATAATTTTGATTCTGTCATCGGTCACCTTTCTCAGACCCTTTTCAATATTGTGTCCAAGATAATGCACCTCTTTCTTGCAAAATTGCAATTTGGCTGGAGATACCTTTAACCCTCCATCTGCCAGATGATTCAGTAAAGCTATGGTATCTACTTCACAAGCTTCACGTGTCTTTGATGCCACAAGTAAGTCATCGATATACTGCACTAGTACTGAGCTTTCAGGCATGATCAAACTCTCCAATGACTTTTTCAACAACTGATTGAATATCGAAGGACTCTCTGTATACCCCTGTGGGATACGACACCATGCTAAAATACGCTGGCCAAACCGGAATGCAAAAATCGGCTGGCTGTCATGATGCAATGGAATTGAAAAGAATTTTTACAACATGCGGTTTACCTCTGACACCATTGATCACAACTTGTTTTATCAGCTAGTCTATTTAATGACTGCGATTTGAAAACGATTTTTTCACTTACTTCTTAGTTTTCGACTGAACGAACACTACTTCATATTGCAATGCACATATTATATACAAAAAACAGTGACAAGTATTTACATTTATACAGTGACTTCATGACATATCAAAATAACACTGCAATAAATTTGAAAACAAGCAAAAATCCAATTTTTAGTATGACATTGATCGTTTGTCCGATATGAATTGTCTTTGTGAACTTGAGCTGATTGGCTCCTATAGTTCAAACTATTGTTGCGGTCCTGGGCAGAGTCAAATTATGGCTGAGTGGATTTAAATGAGCAGACAGATTTTGTTAGTTTTATGTATATGCTCGTGTGGGAGTTATGGTGTCTAGATTAATCTCTCCCAAAATATTCTCGATCTTTGCTTATTCGCCAACGCGTTTCGACCTTTATCATTGGGGACCTATGTTATATTTATAAGGTCGTCTTCAGGGCTGATGTGTGGTTGAAATCGGACGTCTATTCGCTCATTTACGTGAATGGTGGCTTTTCTTCTTTGTCTTGCCGTTCTATATGTAGAATGCCGGCTCGCGGGGTGTAACTTGTCTTTTCAAGTCTGGCTGGATTCTCTCTTTTTTGTTGTTAAATATCTGATCGTCTTGCTGGAGGATGCGTCGTTTCTTTCGCGTCTTCGGCTGTTCTCACGTTTCCGGCATTCTCAAAGTGCTGGAATTGAAAAGAAAGCGTGACACAAATCAATCACTGTGTACCACTCAGCATCATGAGGAATCTGATACAAAATCACTGAAGGATTTGGCACTATAGGACAACATGCCACCACAATTTTATTAACTTTTCTCAAATCTTGCACAATCCTGAACTTTCCATTAGGTTTCTTCAGCCCCATTATCGATGAATTACACGGGCTACTCAGTAACTCTCTCAAAACACCCTGTTGAATCATCTTGTCAATTATAGGGGTTATTCCCTCAATTATCCCTGGAGTCAGTCTGTACTGTGGGATATTAGGGTAAGTGATTCCCTCTTTCACTGAAATTTTCACTGGATCTACATTATTCATCAATCCCACATCTTCTCCAGTAAAATCCCAAACCGCTGTTTTCACTGTGTGTCTCAACTCCTGAGGCAAATCATCTGGATTAAACACAGCATATGTACCAACAATCTCACTCTCTCTATTATCTAGAGTCATCCGGTACAAAACATCCTCATCTGCTGTCTCAAAAGCTATTCCATCCGGAGTACAAAAAATTGTACAATTCATCTTGCACAATAGGTCCCTACCTAACAAGTTCACTGGACTGGTGTCACAGACTACGAATCTGTGCATGTCTGAAAATTTCCCTATTCTTACCCTTACTGGTTCGGTAAGACGAGTCTTAATCTGTGTATTGGCTACACCAACTACTTGGATTGCCTCGTCCGAGAGAGGAAGATTTTTAATATCTGCTGACCTGACAGTTGATCTCGTCGCTCCTGTGTCTACCAAAAAAGTAACACTCTCCCCATTTATTTTCCCATCTACAAATGGTCCTGCCTGGTCTATTTCTAGAGTTGCACCAAGTATGCACTCTTCCTCCTCTCTTTGGCACCGTCAATAGTCTCCTTCAGACTCACTCCCCTCATTCTTTAACCAGTACTGCTGTACCAGGTTAGAACGCCTCGGTTTGTTTACCTGCTCATCATTGTAGAATCCTGAGTCCTGGTTATACTTTTGGGACCCTCTATTCTGCGGCAAGGGCGGTTTTGGCTCTTGACTCTGCTGTCTGACAACCTTCTGTTGTTGCTGCTGTTGATTACACCCCTCGTTCTGCACCTGTTGATTTAAGGTTTTATTCTCATTACTCACTAATGGTGGATTGGTACACTCGGATCTCCAATGCCCCAATTGTCCACAGTTGTGACAAGGGAATTTCTTCTTAGCCTCCTCTAAATTCCCCTTTCCTTTTTCCGCATATCTGGGTCTAATTTCTGGATTATTTGCCTGTTCCATCAACTGTGCTTCTTGTCTCTCAGCAACTTTCACCTGTGCCCACATTGCTTTCTCTTTCAGCTTTCTCTGTTTTGCCTCAATCTCATCACTGAAGTACTTTGCATGTCTCAAGATTTCATCAATCTTTTTACTCTGCCAATCAACTGTATGCTCACGTATTCTTTCACTGATTTCAGGTCTCAGGCCATATACAAATCTGTAAACAAAATGACTCAAATCCTTGTCACCCAGGTGTTCATCTCCACTGAACTGTTTAAAAGCCAGTATCAGCCTTTCGTAAAAAGCATGAACTGATTCCTTTGCTTCCTGATGTGTTCGATCTATCTTAACCCAGTCTGTCTCTTTCGGGGGTACTTTATTTTTCAGGAACACAATTACTTGCTCATACTTCTTCATAACCTCTGGATCTGGTGCTCCTGTTTTCAGATCTCTTGGATACTCCTTAGCAGGCTAATCTACAACTATTTTACACTCAGCCCACAAGTCTGCTGGAACAATTATATCAAACAGACTATTCAGGTCAATCCACAGCACTTTTGACAACTTCACAAACCTGTCTACCTGCCTATACCACTCGACGGGCTTTTCTCTCAGTCGAGGAAAATCATTTGTAAATGATAAAATATCCTGTCTAGTCCATGGGACATGTACATATCCTCCTCCAGGAATCTCTCTCATAGGATAAGCATCCACTGTTTTCTCCTTTTCTCTTACAGGAAAAGCTGAGTAAGACCTGTCCACTGAATCTTCCCTTTTCTTGTACCACCTATCCTTCCACTTTTCTACATCACCCCATTTTCGCAATAAGGCAATCATTTCCTTAATCTGTCCTGTTCTGCCAGCACCATTTAGATTTTCAATATCTTTGTCTGTAAAATCCACCCTGTAAGGCTTCTGCAAAGCTTTCACCTTATCCATGTCAACTCCCTGTTCATTCGCTATCACTTTTAACCTGTCATGGGCACTCTTAGCCCTCCAGGTGATGCTCTTACACATAAATAACAACTCTCCATCATGATGGGTTTTGAGTATATCTGTAGGAATTGTCCCTGCAATAAGCTCCTCCAATTCTATGCGCAACCTGGCTACATCAATTGCCTGTGAATCTTTATCCCTCTTTTGAAGAACTTTCAACCAATCATTCAGATCTTCAGCTGTTATTTCAGTAGACTTTTTCACTGCACCCACTTGTTCTGTCATCCTCTGTGGTTCCAAAATTGTTCCTCCCAAACAACCAGTATTCAATCCTGAATTAGGCTGCACATCTGATCCTCCACTACATGTGTCATGTCTTGACTGCCTTGAATCATTTCCTCCTGTTCTCACTCTTGATTCTTCCAAAGTACAAGTACCAACCAAACCATTCCCAACATAAGGAACTGTCAAATTATTTTCACCCATTCTTTGTTTATCAAAAATAGGCACAACCGGACCAATAGTTACAGGCACTGTAACCGCTTCAAGATTTTTCGTCAACTCGCAGATTTTCTCAGTCAGTTCAGACGTTGTTCTGGATAATTCTCTTGTTTTCTCTTCACTGACTCGATTCTCTCTCTCTCTCGCTCTCTCTCTCTCTCCCTTTCCATGAAAGAGCTACCACTTTTCAGATCAGGTGTCACAACCTCAGTTTTAATAATTCGCAAAGTATCTCTTACAGGAGTAGAAACTGGCGTACTCTCCTCCGGTTCTGGTCTATACGGAGGTGGTCTCTTGTAAATCATGTCATCCAAGACCTCATCCTCATAATCATTAGCCCCATACCTTCTCACTTCTGTATCAGGCACCTTTCCTCCCTTCCGCTTCTTCAACAGTCCTCATAGGATATAATCCCTCTGACATACTAGCATCTCGCCATCTCCTCATTCGATCATGATGAGTCTCACGATCATATTTCCTCCCAAAAAAGGACCTATAATTGCCTCCACTCCTCTGCTTTTCTCGCTCATGCACCTCATCTTCCCATTCCACCAACGCCTCAAACTGTGTCGGCCTTGGTCTAGGCTCTAGACACATCATCTTTTCCCGTAAATTTCTCAACACGGCCAGATTAAATGAACCATGTCCCGGGAATGCTAAAACACCATCATCCTTAGTATACTTAGCCCAGTTATCCAACCATATACAGGTATGATACCCATATTTCGCAACCATGAAGGATGCAGGAGTTCTCGTCGGAGGTAGCAATTCACCCTCTCTAGTTATTACATTTTTATCTTTGTCGAACCACCTTTTTATTTTACCGAACAAAGATTTTTTCTTCTTTTCCTCCGGTCGGTAATACATTTTAACGTTTACCAATATTCTCTAGTCCCTTCCGCAGCTGTACGATCTTTTGTCCAATAACAGCGCGACTCACACCAACGCACCAATCCTGGAGCGTCTACGTCACTCTATACTCCTTCCAATCCCTGCGCGACGCACACCAACGCACCAATCCTAGCGCGAGCACTGTTCTGAGCCACTACCCAATCACAGCGCGGTCTGAATGACGTCAGCAGTCGCTGCAGTCGCTTCTGCTCCTGTCTCCTGTCACTCGTCTACCCCTCCTTTACAAAGCCTTCTCAGTAGACTTCGTTTCATATTCTACAAAATCTATTAGTTACAACATACAAACATCTCCATTGTCTGCTTCGCTAACCACAGAATAGTAAAGGAAAGTCTTTTTCACAAGAATCCCGCTTCTCTCTAGAACAGCGCTTGCCTCTGCTCTACCACGGAATAATTACTTTCGTTGACACAGTAGCACATCCCTCTACTCTGCCCTTCTAACATGCATCCATTAACTGTTTCCTCTAGGACTGCTCCAAAGAGTCTTACAATCAATTAAATGCTCATACATTCACGCTCTTTCACACCAGAAAATATAGCACATGTGATAGAGATCAGGGTTCAAGTTATATTGCTTTATCTAAAATTAGTCAAAGAAAATCAAGCAGCATAAATCATTTTTCTCATAGTTACCTATTCTAGCTAAATGTCAGAACGGGTCAGGACAAGTCTCTCGGTAAAGTCTCTCAAGACGAAGTCCCTTCAGCATCAATCCTCAGCAACGCAGATTCGGTACGCGGCAAAGGCAAATGGCAAGTGGCAAGACCCTCTCTAGGCTAACGATTCTTATACTGAATCGAACAAAAGAAAGATACAAAGAAAAGTTGTAATGTCCGCTGGACCGCTGAGCAGAGCGAGAAGGAAAGGATGTAATATTGCTACATTCGAAAATCTCCGCTCAGGAAAAATCACAAAATAAAGACTACGGAACAGGAACCAAGAATCGCAAATGTATCTTGTTAGTTCTACTTCTCCTCGGCAATGAGACCAATGCTCAGAGTCTTTCTCTAAGGCTCCTTTGTTTTCCCAAGGCTGCCAAGGACGTTCCATTTCACTCGAAGATTACCCCGGCTGCTGATGTCCTCACGGAAAATTTCACAAGGCAAGCAAGGACTGTGGTCAGCTGACTTCAGGACCATATTCAGCAGGGCTCTCTTCCATCACAGTTTTCTATTCTCAAATCGAGGCCAGGCTTACAAAATCGGCCATCTTTAACTAGGCCGCCATAGGCCACAATAGACCATCTTAATTAACCCCTTCGACGCTCATGACGGAACGGTTCCGTCATGAGCGTCGGTTGAGCTGTGCTCATGACGGAACCGTTCCGTCATGAGCCCGCCCGCGCAAGCAGCAGTCAGCACCGCGGGGGAATCCGCCCCGCATGGAAGGGGTTAAAAGAAACAAAAACAACGTTACCACAGCATAGTGATTAAACAGTGTTAACCCCACTAATACCCTTATGTGTATGCATCTATCTAGCACTTGCAACATAGGAAAGCATTAATTCGGAAAGCGTTTTGTGCTCAAAAAATAAACAGCACATAGCAACGTTTAAACATGAAAACACGCACGTTATTGTTAAACAGCACATTTATGCGCACCCACGTGTAACTTTCTCTTATTAGGACAAACGGATTGATTAATATAAACACACTCGCACAAGACAAATAATTAATTATTAGTAATTAGAAAATTAATATGACAAATAGACATGCCAGAGCTTCAAAAACCCGCGAATTTTCAAACAGAAAACTCTGCTCCAGCAATCCCCCCTTTGGTGATTTTATCACCAAATAAACCCCCCAAAAAAAAATAGTAAAAATTTAGTCCCCTTTTAGGAGAAATCGGAAATGTCTTTTTCCCCTTACACAACATTACACGCCAGTCACTCTTTCATCATCCCTTTTTGTCTCTAAGTAAACACTCTCCCTCAATTCTTCTACTTCAATTTCTTGAGGTTCTCTTTTCAACCTCTTGTTTTTCTTCTCTTTATTCAATTTCTTCCTCCCTCCCCTGTTTTTACAACACACACACACTAATCTTATTATCAATAAAGCAACAATTATACAAGTTAAAGGAAACAATATTCTACCTATAATAGTACTACCTATCTTTGCAATAAAATCCTTAACAGCTATCATTTTATTAGCTATTTTAGTCCATAAATTCTCAGCTTCAAGTGGTACTAATTCTTCATGCAAATCAGTAATATTTTTGATATAGACCTTCAGGTCTCTGCTTTCGTCTGGAATGTAAGTGCAACAATGTTGAACTTTCAGCATTCCACAGACTCCACCCTCCTTGGCCAATAGAATATCAAGGGCAAGTCGATTTTGCATAGACATGGCATGTACGGCACTTAATTCCGTATTCACCAAAAGAAACCCTCCAGCGGTATTTGTCGATAAGCGATCAACCACTGTGGACAGTTTCCGAATTCCATAAGCATTCAAAGAAATTCCCACTGCTGGAATCAAAACCCCAAAAATGTCACCCACTATTTCAGACCAAGTTTCTCTCCTAAAACGCATTAGTAAATTAATATGTTCTACATCTGTTATTTTATCTATATGAAAAATCTTTGGAAAAACCAGGCCCACATAACACGTGCCATACCAATGGTCAGGCAACTTGTAATAAGCCTTGTTCCCACAAACATAATATATTCCTGGAAAAATTGTATCTTCTCCACCTCTGAAACCCCAACCTGTTGCAATGAAGTATGTATCATGGCACTCACTAGTCCCAACAAAATATGTATCATATTGGGATTTCCTTCTTGTAATACAAAGTTTACCCTTCTGTGGTGCATCTAAAGCTAAAGTTGGACTAGCCCCATTCTTCAACTCTTTTCCCATCTCAATGTCCCAGATTGTCTCACTCACTTTATATTTTCCTGCTTTCTCCTGCATGTTCAATCTCCTTTCCTCTACCATATCCAGGAAAGCTTTCTCCTCTCCTTTCAGACTGCAAGTTAAATTATTCTTAAAAATGTAATCTAATGTTAATCCTTTTTCTTCAATAAAAATTTCACCAAAAGTGTTAGCTTCTTTAGCTGGATTCAGCTCTTTGTTCATTGGCAAGTGCCCAAAAATACTATCTCTGTTAGACATCTTATAATCTACTTTCCCTAACAAATAAAAAACACTACTTAAAATACTACAAGAAATACCATATGTAGCTGGTAAATGATGATAAGTAACACCCTCTGAAACGGATGCAGGTAATTGCATACAGACGTAGCAATCCCTTACTTCCATTGTTTTCACATATTCATATAACAATTTTGAAAAAACATTACTAGAAAAGTTATTAATTGACCTATCTTTGTGTATGTAAGTATTACTAATTCTAATCTGAACTACTTTTTGCGAATTTTTCTCTACATTTGGCACATTCTCTGTATTCATTTCAAACTCTACTTTAAAAGTAACTAATAAAACTAAAACACCCCATAGAAGCATTAATAATCCAGTACAGCAGCAGCACATTCTACACCACCTTTTAAAGAAAGCACATCTATTTCGATTATCCTCTATGTTAGCCATTTTACTACTTTAGTTTAGCCTCTACTACTCCACTACTGAAATTAGAACTCTTAAATTCTTCAGCAATTCTTCAGGTTTCAGTTCTTCAAATGATCCTTTCGTTCACTTAATCCAAGTGAATCCTTCCTTTATTCAGTTTGGATACTTGTCATTCTTTACTTCAATTTCTTCAACATCAAATTGTATTAGATCTCCAACATCAAAATCCTCAGTACTCGACTCTCCTCCAATGTCAGTCAAGAGTACTTTCAGAATTTCACCAGTATCTTCCTCAACCACTTCTCTCAAGATCTCTTCCGGATTATCTCGAGTCACTGTTTCTTCTTTTCCTCCTTCAGACAGTGCCACATAAAACCATTCCGGTGATCTGTACTTTTGGTTGGGTCTTCTTACTCTTTTTATTTCTACTGGTTCTTTTGACTCCTTTGATTCTTCTCCTTCAGCTTTTGAACTTTGACTCGAAACTTCATTCACTTGTTCAGCTTTTGATGTACTTGCTCTTATTATTTTGTATCTCAGCCTCTTAACTCTGTTGTTAGGCCAACGATCTCCTTTTATCACCTTTTTCGGCTTTATTTCTTTATTACTTCTTTCTCCAATCCAAGTTCTCTTTCTCAGAACTCGACCCTCTGTTTGTTCATTCTCATCATCCAATTCTGTTTCAAGTGCCTCTTGTTTCCGTTTTCTAGCAGCTTTCTTCTTTTCCACAGATTCTTTCACCACTGTTTGAGATTTCCCTACTTTTGTCCCTCCTCGAGTCTCCGACACGCAATCTTCTTGCTGGTACTTGTCCCTTCACCTAGCTCATCAAGAATGTTCCCTACACCTCCTCGGGGGTCTTCCGCAATCTGTCCCTCTCTATTTTCTTCTGACCCTACTTCTTCAAGTATAATCTCAAGTGGTTCTTCAATCTCCTCTTCTTCTGATTCAGGAGTAGTCTCTGTGAAATTTCTCTTTTCTTTTCTTTTTCCTTCACTGCTTTTTGAAACTTCAGGCTCTCTTACAGAATCTGATCTCTTCTCTGATACTCGCAGTGGTTCATTTGAAGCTTTTCCTACTTCGTTCCCCACTGATTCTGTATCTTCATCATCACTGGAATCTGACTCTTCAAAATACTCTTTACCAGTCCCTTCTTTTGGGTTTGGAACTCTCAGAGTATGACTTGCATGTACCCAGTGTCTCACTCCAGCACACTTTACTGCAGTCGTCGTAGTCAGAATAACTTGTCTTGGCCTTCCCCACCTTGGAACCAAGCAATTTCTTCTTCTGTGAACTTTAATCCTCACCCAGTCTCCTGGACTCAGATCATGGGCTTGCTTCTTCTCAAGTGTGGTAGCTTCTTCTCCAACCTGGTGAAACACAGAATGAACTGCGTCAGCCAGGCCTTTACAGTAATCCAAAATCATGTCATCAGTTATTGTCACCAACTTATTGACAGGCACGAATGCATGGCGCATTGCACGTCCCATTATTATCTCGTGCGGACTCAAACCAGTAGTTCTATCTGGAGTAGATCTAATAGTCATCAGCACTAGAGGTAAAACATCTGGCCATTTCATGCCAGTGGCTAAGCACATCTTTCCAATCCTGTTTTTTATTGTGCCATTAATCTGCTCCATCACACCAGAAGCCTCTGGTCGGTATGCACAATGTAGCTTCTGCTGTATTTTCAATGCTTCACAAATCAAACCCATGAGTTCATTTTGAAAGTGTCCACCTATATCAGACTCAACTGTTACTGGAAACCCGTACCTAGGAATCAACTCCCTTAACAGTAACTTTGCCACTGTTATTCCATCATTTCTTCTAGTCGGGTAAGCTTCCACCCACCTTGAAAACAAACAGACTACCACTAGAACATACCTCAGTCTGTTTACTTGGGGCATTTCAATGAAATCAATCTGCATTCTTGTAAAAGGACCTCCTTCTCTGCCTATTGTTCCCAGACTCACCACTGTCTTTTTCCCAGTGTTAAATTGCTGACAAACCAAACACCTTTGACAGATGCTTTCTGCAATTGTCCTGAACTTTGCATTGTACCAGGTCTGTTTAAATGACCTTACCATCGCATCCCTCCCCAAAAGTCCCTGGCCATGATACATTCTTGCCATTGACGACAAAATGGAGTTAGGCATTACTGGTCTGCCATCTCTGTAGACCCAAACATGGTCTGTTTCTCTTGGAGCACATCCTGCCTTAATCCAATCTTTTTTCTCTTCCTCTCCTGCCTCATCTTGCAACTGTTTCACTTCATCCCAGGTTTCTAAGACATTAGTAAACATCACAGAGAGAAAAGACATTTCCCCCTCTCGGTCCCGATTAATGGACTGATTTGTCTTAGCACAGTATTGCGCAACATCATTGGCGTAACGGTTTCCAACCGTGATAAAATCTTCTCCCTGTCCATGGGCAGCACATTTTACAACTGCTAACTCTTTAGGCAGCTGTATCGCCTCAAGCAATTTACCAATCATTTCAGCATTCTTTATTGGAGTTCCACTCGATGTCAAGAAACCTCTTTGTAGCCAAAGCTGGCCAAAGTCATGCACAACTCCAAATCCATACTGACTATCAGTCAACACAGTCGTCCTCAAGTCTTTCCCAATTTCACAAGCTTTTGTCAATGCTATCAATTCAGCAACTTGTGCAGACTTCACTCCTTTCAATGGTGATGCTTCCATAACCTCTGAAACTTTACATACCGCATATGCTGCACATAACACACCATCATCATTTCTCAGGCATGAACCATCCACGAACAACACATGATCACTCTCATGTAAGGGAAGATCCCTTATGTCTGGTCTCGGTTTTGTACAGTACTCAAGCACATCCAAACAATCATGATCATCTTCCATTTTCACACCCACGTTTTCAATATCCGGCAAAAGTGTCGCTGGATTCACATTCACACATCTCTCAAGAGTCACATTTGATGCTCCCAGAATCACTTTTTCATATTTAGTCAACCGACTATGTGACATGTATTGAGTTCTGCTTCTTGTCAAAAGAATTGCCACATTGTGAGGTACGAATACCCTTACAGGATATCCCATTATGATTCCCTCACTTTGTTCTAGACTCCTGCATGTTGCAGCCACAGATTTCAGACAACCTGGTAAACCCACAGCTACAGGGTCAAGTGTCGATGAGAAGTACGCAATAGGCCTTCTCAGTAATCCATGTTTCTGAATTAACACTGAAAGTGCACATCCATTTCTCTCACTGCAGTACAGCTCAAACTCCTTTTCGTAGTCAGGCATGCCTAAAGCTGGAGCCTCACACATTTTACTTTTGAGCTCTTCAAATGCTGCCATTTGTTCTGCATCTAGATCCAATGGATCTGTCATCTCACTTTTTGTCAGTTTAATCAGTGGCTTTGCTATCAAGGAAAAATTAATTATCCACTGACGACAATAACCCACCATACCCAGGAACATTCTCACTTCTCTCTGAGTTTTTGGGGCTTTCATTTCTCTGATTATTCTGATTCTGTCATTCGTCACTTTTCTCAGACCCTTTTCAATATTGTGTCCAAGATAATGCACCTCTTTCTTGCAAAATTGCAATTTGGCTGGAGATACCTTTAACCCTCCATCTGCCAGATGATTCAGTAAAGCTATGGTATCTACTTCACAAGCTTCACGAGTCTTTGATGCCACAAGTAGGTCATCAATGTATTGCACTAGTACTGAGCTCTCAGGCATGATCAAACTCTCCAACGATTTCTTCAATAACTGATTAAATATCGAAGGACTCTCCGTATACCCCTGTGGGATTCGACACCATGCTAAGATACGCTGGCCAAACCTAAATGCAAAAATCGTCTGGCTATCATGATGTAATGGAATTGAAAAGAACGCATGACACAAATCAATTACTGTATACCACTCGGCATCATGTGGAATTTGATACAGGATCACTGATGGATTTGGCACGATAGGACAACATGCCACCACAATTTGATTAACTTTTCTCAAATCCTGTACGATTCTAAATTTCCCATTAGGCTTTTTCAGTCCCATTATCGGTGAATTACACGGACTACTCAGTAGTTCTCTCAGGACTCCCTGCTGAATCATTTTCTCAATTATAGGAGTTATCCCTTCAATTATTTCTGGTGTCATTTTGTATTGAGGAATGTTAGGATATGTAATCCCCTCTTTTACTGCAATTTTCACTGGATCTACATTATTCATCAATCCCACATCCTCTCCAGTAAAATCCCAAACTGTCCTTTTCACTGTGTCTCTCAGCTCTCGAGGCAAATCCTCCGGATTAAACACAGCAAATGCACCAATTAACTCACTTTCTCTATTCTCTAGAGTCACTCGGTACAAAACATCCTCATCTGGTGTCTCAAAGGCTATTCCATCCGGTGTACAAAAAATTGTGCAGTTCATCTTGCACAACAAGTCCCTACCTAACAGGTTCACTGGACTCGTGTCACAGACAATGAATCTGTGCATGTCTGAAAATTTCCCTATCTGTACTCTTACTGGTTCAGTAAGACGTGTTCTGATTTGCGTATTGGCTACACCAACTACTTGGATTGCTTCATCCGAGAGAGGAAGATTTCTAACATCTGTTGACCTGACAGTTGATCTTGTCGCACCTGTGTCTACCAAAAAAGTAACACTCTCTTCATTTATTTTCCCATCCACAAATGGTCCTGCCTGGTCTATTTCTAGAGTTGCACCAAGTATGCACTCTTCTTCCTCTCCTCGGCACCGTCAATAATCACCCTCAGATTCACTCCCTTCACTCTTTAACAAGTACTGTTGTACCTTGTTTGAACGTCTTGGTTTGTTTACCTGTTCATCATTGTAGAATCCTGAATCCTGATTATACTTTTGTAACCCTTTATTCTGCGGCAAGGGCGTTTTTGGCTCTTGACTCTGCTGTCTCACAACTTTCTGTTGTTGCTGCTGTTGATTATTTCCTTCATTCTGCACCTGTTGATTTAAGGATTTATTCTCATTACTCACTAATGGTGGATTAGGACACTCCGATCTCCAATGCCCCAATTGGCCAGAGTTGTGACAAGGAAACTTTTTCTTCGCTTCCTCAAGACTTCCTTTTCCTTTCCCTGCATATCTAGGTCTATTCCCTGCATTATTTCCTGGATTATTCGCCTGTTCCACTAACTGTGCTTCCTGTCTTTCCGCAACTTTCACTTGTGCCCACATTGCTTTCTCTTTCAGCTTTCTTTGTTTTGCTTCAATTTCATCACTGAAGTATTTTGCATGTCTCAGAATCTCATCTACTTTCTTACTCTGCCAATCCACTGTGTGTTCACGAATTCTCTCACCAATTTCAGGTCTAAGGCCATATACAAATCTGTATACAAAATGACTCAAATCTTTGTCACCCAGGTGTTCATCTCCACTGAATTGTTTAAATGCTAGTATCAGCCTCTCGTAAAAAGCATGAACTGATTCTTTCGCTTCCTGTTGTGTTCGATCTATCTTTACCCAGTCTGTCTCTTTTGCAGGAACTTTACTCTTCAGGTATACCATCACCTGATCATACTTTCTCATTACCTCTGGATCTGGTGCCCCTGTTCTTGGGTCTCTTGGATATTCCTCAGTAGGCCAACTCACAACTATTTTACACTCAGTCCACAAGTCTGCTGGAACAATTATATCAAACAGACTATTCAGGTCAACCCACAGCACTTTTGACAATTTCACAAACCTATCTACCTGCCTATACCACTCGACGGGCTTTTCTCTCAATCGAGGGAAATCATTCGTGAATGATAAAATATCCTGTCTGGTCCATGGAACATGTACATATCCTCCTCCAGGTATTTCTCTCATAGGATAATTATCCACCGGTTTCTCTTTTTCTCTCACTGGAAATGCTGAATAAGTTGTTCTATCTTCAGCTTCGTCTCTTTTCTTATACCACCTATCCTTCCACTTTTCTACATCCCCCCATCTTCGCAATAATGCTACTATTTCCTTAATCTGTCCTGTTCTACCAGTAGCATTCAAATTCTCAATATCCTTCTCTGTAAAATCCATCCTGTAGGTTTTTTGTAAAGCTTTCACTTTATCAATGTCAACTCCCTGCTCATTCGCTATTGCTCTTAGCCTGTCATGTGTATTTCTTGCTCTCCATGTAATGTTTTTACACATGAACATTAGTTCACCATCATGATGACTCTTCAGAATTTCTGTTGGAACTGTTCCTGTAACAAGCTCTTCTAGCTCTACACGTAACCTAGCCACGTCAATTACTTGTGAATCTTTATCCTTTTTCTGTAGAACTTTCATCCAATCATTCAAATCTTCAACTGTTATTTCAGCAGTTTTTCTCACTGGAACCACTCTCTTCTGCGGTTCTAAAATTGGCATCCCTGAACAACTAGCTTCACTAGCATCTAATATTTCACTACCTATGTCATGTCTTGATTGTCTCAGGTCACTTCTTTCTGCTCTTTTGCCTGAATCTCCTGAAGGACCAACTGAATTTGTCAAATTATTCCCAACATATGGAATCACCAGTCCATTTTCACCTGTCCTCTGTTTGTCAAACACAGGCATAACCGGACCTATAGTTACAGGCACTGTAACAGCTTCTAGATTCTTCGTTAATTCCCTAATCTTCTCAGTCAACTCTGTTGTAGTTCTGGCTAATTGTCTGGCATTCTCATCAAGGTAATGATCACTTCTTACCTCAGGTGTCTCATTTTCTGTCTCACTAACACAAACTGTATCTCTTATCGGAGAAACAACTGGTGTACTTTTGTCTGGTTCTGGTCTATATGGAGGTGGTCTCTTATAAATCATGTCATTCAAGACCTCATCCTCATACTCGTTAACTCCATATTTTCTCATTTCTGACTCAGGAACCCTTTCTGCTCCTCCTTCAACTGTTCTCATCGGATATAATCCCTCTGACATACTAACATCTCGCCACCTTTTCATTCGATCATGATGAGTCTCACGATCATGTCTCCTCCCAAACATGTATCTGTAGTACCCTCCAGATCTCTGTTTTTCTCGCTCATGTACTTCCTCTTCCCATTCCACTAAAGCCTCGAACTGTGTAGGTCTCGGTTTCGGGTCTAGACATAACATCTTTTCCCGTAAATTTCTCAACACGGCCAAATTAAATGAACCATGTTCTGGAAATGCTAGAACACCATCTTCTTTAGTATACCTAACCCAATTCTCCAACCATATACAGGTATGAAACCCATGTCTTGCAGCCATGAAGGATGCAGGTGTTTTCGGTGGAGGTAACAACTCACCCTCTCTCGTTTTAACATCTTTATCCTTGTTAAACCACTTCTTAATTTTACCAAAAAATGTTTTCTTCTTTTTCTCTTCTTGGTAATACATTTTAGCGTTTACCAAACAACTCTCTACTCTTCCCGTATTATAAATATACAATACGAATTTTCAACCAATAGCAGCGCGACTTACACTAACGCACCAATCCTGGAGCGCCTACGTCACTAAATAGCTCTTCCAATCCTTGCGCGGCTCACACTAACGCACCAATCCTAGCGCGAGCACTATTCTAATCTACTATCCAATCAGAGCGCGGTCTTTCTGACGTCAACAGTCGCTGCAGTCGCTTGTCTCCTGTCTTCTGTCACTCGTCTACCCCTCCTTTACAAAATCTTTTCAGTAGACTTCGTGTCAAAATTTCTACAAAATCTATTAGTTACAACATAAAAACATCTCCATTGTCTACTTCGCTAACCACAGAATAGTAAAAGAGAGTCTATTTCACAAGAAACCTCTCGTTGACACGGTAGCACTTCCCCTACTCTGCCCTTCTAACATACATTCATTAACTGTTTCCTCTAGGACTTGTCCAAAGAGTCTTACAGTCAATTAAATATATGAACATTCACGCACATTCATACAAGGAAATATAGTTCATACATACAGAATCCTGCTTCCCGAGAACAGACAATCTGCTCCACTACAGAATTATTACATACATCAACTAAACAGCTTTCTTCTGTTCAGTTTCTCAAATAAGCTCAGAGAATACCTATTACTTCTCCCGCGATAAGCTTTAACGGTAATCCTTACGGATCCCTGGGACTTAAGACCAGAGTTTCACAGATAACCTTCACTATCATACACACTCCTCATATACCAGAAATATCTAATAGTAACATACGACGATGTCACTGATTCCGAACCCAGACAATGTGACGCGCAACTTCAATTGTCACACGTTATTCCTTACAATTCCGTCTTTCCCGAGAGCAGCATATACTTCCCTCTGCCCTACTACGGAACTGCTACCAGCTCCCAAGTTCCAGAAGCACTACATATAACTCAACATTACAACTTCAACATATAGTATTAGTACATATACCAACATCAATCAATAATCAATAATCAATAATCAATAAGCTAATGTACATGCAATCTTATCAGATCAAGACAATCATCAATAACCATCCTACTCTGCTACCAGGAAATTGATAGAGATCAGGGTGTGTATAATATTCCCACTACCACAGATAGAGTAATCTCACAGTTACACGCACATACATTCATCATACGCTAGGGTCCATTTCACTAACATACGCTCGAATACTCTACCAGCAGCAATAAACCTGTGGAAAGAAAACTCCTAAACACCCTGCATCTATATCGAGGTCGATAAGACCTGGTTATTGTGACTGTCCATAAACATAATCTATACAACCTATACGAATAATCAAAATATAATACACAATAATTGACAAGAAATAATATCCAACACCATGTTCAAGTTATATTGCTTTATCTAAAATTAGTCAAAGAAAATCAAGCAGCATAAATCATTTTTCTCATAGTTACCTATTCTAGCTAAATGTCAGAATGGGTCAGGACAAGTCTCTCGGTAAAGTCTCTCAAGACGAAGTCCCTTCAGCATCAATCCTCAGCAACGCAGATTCGGTACGCGGCAAAGGCAAATGGCAAGTGGCAAGACCCTCTCTAGGCTAACAATTCTTATACTGAATCGAACAAAAGAAAGATACAAAGAAAAGTTGTAATGTCCGCTGGACCGCTGAGCAGAGCGAGAAGGAAAGGATGTAACATTGCTACATTCGAAAATCTCCGCTCAGGAAAAATCACAAAATAAAGACTACGGAACAGGAACCAAGAATCGCAAATGTATCTTGTTAGTTCTACTTCTCCTCGGCAATGAGACCAATGCTCAGAGTCTTTCTCTAAGGCTCCTTTGTTTTCCCAAGGCTGCCAAGGACGTTCCATTTCACTCGAAGATTACCCCGGCTGCTGATGTCCTCACGGAAAATGTCACAAGGCAAGCAAGGACTGTGGTCAGCTGACTTCAGGACCATATTCAGCAGGGCTCTCTTCCATCACAGTTTTCTATTCTCAAATCGAGGCCAGGCTTACAAAATCGGCCATCTTTAACTAGGCCGCCATAGGCCACAATAGACCATCTTAATTAAAAGAAACAAAAACAACGTTACCACAGCATAGTGATTAAACAGTGTTAACCCCACTAATACCCTTATGTGTATGCATCTATCTAGCACTTGCAACATAGGAAAGCATTAATTCGGAAAGCGTTTTGTGCTCAAAAAATAAACAGCACATAGCAACGTTTAAACATGAAAACACGCACGTTATTGTTAAACAGCACATTTATGCGCACCCACGTGTAACTTTCTCTTATTAGGACAAACGGATTGATTAATATAAACACACTCGCACAAGACAAATAATTAATTATTAGTAATTAGAAAATTAATATGACAAATAGACATGCCAGAGCTTCAAAAACCCGCGAATTTTCAAACAGAAAACTCTGCTCCAGCACATGCACACAGAATCCTGCCTTTCCCGAGAACAGCGAACAATCTGTCCCACTACAGAATTATAACACACGTTAACCAAGCAGCTTACCTCTGCCCAGTCCTTCAGACAAGCTCAGAGAATACCTATTACTACTCCAGCGATAAGCTTTAACGGCGAACCTTACGGATCCCTGGGACTGAAGACCAGAGTTTCACAGATAATCTTCGCTACCAAACACACTCCTTTTATACCGAAATTATGTCCCTAATAGTAACACACGACGATGTCACTGATTCCGAACCCAGACAATGTGACGCGCAACTTCAATTGTCACACGTTTTTCCCCGCATACATACAGGGCCAACAATCCCGTCTTTCCCGAGAGCAGCACTTACTTCCCTCTGCCCTACTACGGAACCGTCACTAGCTCCCAAGTTCCAGAAGCCGCACACACTACATAGAACTCAACACGACGACCTCAACATATAGTATTAGTACATATACCAATCATCAATCAATTATCAATAAATCAAAAAGCCTATGTACAAGCAATCTAATCAGATCAAGACAATGATCAAACCATCATACTGCTACCAGGAAACTGCTGCAGATCGGCGCATATAAATTCTCCCTGCTTCCACAGACAGAGTAAATCCACAGTCACACGCGCAATCACACATCATACGCTAGGGCCCATCACACTAAATTCACACTATTACTCTATCCACACTGAGTATAGGAGAGAAAACCTAAACCAATCTGCATCTACAATGAGGTCAATGCGACCTTAATGATATTGCCTTGAGTCATGATTTTGAACATAAGAAATACATCTGAAACTCAATGAATGACAAAGAATAAACACCCAACACTGAAATTCAAACAATTGCTTGTTTATCCAAAATTAATTCAAATGAAAAGTCAATCATTAGCAAAATCGTTATTCTCATAGTTACCTATTCTAGCTAATAGGTCAGGACAGGTCTCTCGGTAAAGTCTCTCGAGCCGCCGTCCTCAGCATAGGAAACGTCCAAACGCGATGAAAGAATGATCCAGCGAATGAACGTGGACCCTCTCTAGTCTAACATACTTATAGTGTAAGTTGCAAATAAAAGTTACAAACAAATGTTAGATATCCGTTGAGCCACTGAGCAGAGCGAGCAGGAAAGGAAGTCTCTTGGTTACATTTAGAAAACCTCTGCTCAGGAAAAATCACAAAAATAAAAAGACGGAAGAAGGAAACTCGAGTTTGCAAATGTTTCTTTCGTAAATGCTCTTCCTTGATATCTTAGCAGAGCCACCGCAGTTTAGTCATTGTTCATTGTGGCTTTATCCTTGTCCAAGGACAGTTGGATTCGTTCCCGGAGCTGCTGTCCTCACAGAAAACTTTCTAACCAGGCAAAGGCTGTGGTCAAGTGACTCTCGACCATGTCCAGCAAGGCCTCTCATCAAAAATTCGATCACTCGAGCGCAGGCTGTAAATGGCAGCCATCTTTATTTAGGCCAAAACGGACCATCTATTAAAAAGAGACAAAAACAACGTTACCACATCATAATGATTGTACAGTGTTAAACCCCTCTAATACCCTTATGTGTATGTACTTATCTAGCCTTCTGCAATGCTACAAAGCATTAGTACACGTTATTTTAAACACACAAACACAAAACAAATAGCATTTGTGAATAAAATCGCACATTATTATTAAGCAACATATAGGCATCCCACGTGTAGTTTCCCTCATTAGTAATGTTGGTTAATCCGGACAAAACAAACTATTAATTAGTCGTTACAAATTAGTCATTTTAAACCATAACATATAGACGAAACTGGAGCTTAAAACTCAATAAATTTTCAACAGAAAACTCTGCTCCAGCAGTAGCACTATTTTTAATTCAAACTTTAAAGAAAGAATATCTTTAGTTCTACTTTTTGGATTTTTGTTGTTTTGGTGTTATTTTATTTATTAAAATGTATTTTATTTTTCTAAATTGGTTTGTGATTTATCTTGTGTTGTGTTTTCACTTTATTACTGTTTGAGTACTGTGTTAATACTTTTCATCTGCCATCGATGGGAACTTATTTTCCAAGATGGCGCCTGTTTTACATGACTTTGCATTGTTTTAGAATCTCCTCTTTCTCAGTTTAATTTTGCTCTACTTTCGCCCGGACTATATATGCTCATCCACGAAAACGGACAATTTGAGGACTTCTCCGCAGGGAGCACCATTCACACAGGCTGCCTCGCACCTACTATGGACGTCGTACTTTTTAAATAAAATCCTAACATGGTAGTCTCGTCTATCACAATGAGCACCACAGTCCCACGCTTGTAAAAAGTGTCACTCTCGCACTGGAGAGACGGCGTCTGAATTTGGGATATTATCCGCTGCACCCAGGATAACTTTGAAGCTTATGCTGTCTCAATTCCCCAGTACACCAATGGGACTTTAAATTTAAACAATCACAGATGTAACAGTCAAAGTTTGAGCCCTGAGAAAATCGTCAACACAACAAAAAACGTTTTGGCTATCTGCATCTACTCTCCAACTACGTATCAACAATATTAAGAACTTATTTAATTTTGTATTCACATTTGGACCACAATATTCGGTCCATTCTGTTTTCCTCGGTGTTTTATTGAAATTAAATTTAACTGAGTCAGTTTGAAACTACCTTGATGCTGTGCTCTGTATTACAATTGTTATCCTCTTAGTTAACCCTGACTGCTTTGTATTAAGCTATCAGAGGGTTAAGCACAGGTTTATTTAGTGGCTTTGATGATTCACCCTGACAAGGACTACAATTATTATTCCAGGTGAGTTCTCACCCCCCTCAACTAATACTCCAATTTCTTACATTGATGTGTTGTGTTATGTTTGCAGGCAAGTTTGGACTGACCTTCTGATGAAGCACCATATTGGTGAAAATACATTGAGCAAATATTCAACACTGATGAATGTAATATGTTATATCAACTTATGAAATGCGAAAATAAGCTTTTGACTGATTAATAACAGAAAATAAAATATTTGAAAAAAATTAGGAGTGGAAGAAATATTCTGTTGCTCCTGTGGAATCGTTAGAATTTTGGCCACTCCGCGTTGCTCCTAAACACGGAGTTCTTGGCAAATTCTGCCAATCACTGCGTGGCAGAATTTTCTCCTGCGAGGCTCCAAAATATGTGAGCTGGTGAGCATGAGCAAGATTTAGCATCCCCTAGTGAGATTTTCTAACGAGGGCGGTCGCAGCCAGAGGGCTGCCATTTGAATAGATTTGTTGTAGCTCAAGTAGATTTTCTACTTGAGCAGCAGCAAAATTAACTCAAAGGGCTGCACGCTTTTGTGCAACACACAGTGCCATTCGCACTAATGTTCAGCACTGGTCACACTACCAGTGCTAAATTGCAGCACACAATATATATTTTCTGCCTGGTGGTGGAATTCCTCAGAATCTCACTGAGTTTTTCTGTAACTCTTCGGAATTCAGCAAAATGAAACTCCACGAGTTCCAACCACCCCTAACAGAAATCTTATTGAACGTTGTTTGAAAATTGAAATGAAAAGCATAACTATTATGAAGAAACCAGGATTGGTACACATTAGCAATTGGCACATTGGTGTAGTGGAGTCCAAGTAGGTGAAGTTGGATCATATTTTATCTTGTTTGAAGGTAGCACTATACCAGTACATAACACACTACCAAAGAATTGTTAATACGTTATTAAATTAAATAAATCAAAGTTTTGAATTATTTTTTTTATATAATAGTACTTTTGGGGTTGCTGAAACTTTAATTCAACATAGAACGAGCAACTTTGGCTTGACCCTCCAGAGGATCGGCTTGATGTTACCTTGTATCTCTGACTGGGTTATCTTGGCAGCAAGCCCTTGGTCCAGAGCAGCTTTGTGCCACAAAATATGTTAATTTTAAGTCTGGGCGGTGAACTCTGCTCCACTTGTGGAGTTTGCGGAGAGTTCAGCACCCTGCGTTATATGGAGCTTGTGGAGTTTTTCACCCTCGCTCGGGTTAGTCAACATCAAGTTGGCGAGAGCAAGCGAGGAAAATCCGCTTCCCGGCGAGATCTTTCCTCGTTCGCGATCGTCAACATCAAGTTGGCGAGCACGAGCGTGGAAAATCAACCTCCCAGCGAGATTTCTCAATGCAGGCGGTCAAGTTTCTCATTGTGAGTGGTCCCGTATGCTCGCGACCGCTCACATTGAGAAACTGTCCATTCGCGTTGAGAAAGCTACTGCTCGATTAAAAATCAACTTGAGCAGCAGAAAGGAAGCAGTGCCCGCTTGCGCTTTGCCTGGTGCCGTTTGCGATGATTGCACAGTGCAGACAAGCACCTGACACTGAAAATCACTGCAAACAGCATTTATAAAATGCACTCTGCTGCTTGCAGAGCTCCGCGTAGCGCGGCAGAGTTTTTTTTTGCACTTTGCAGAGTTCCATGTAGCAGAACTCTGCGAACTTCGCCCACACTTAGTCAATTTTTGCAATTTCTTAGGCCCGCACGTCCAGGAAACAACAGCACTGTTTTTTGGGTTGCAACGAAGAGACTCTTTCTTGTGAGTCTGAAGCACTCCAAACCTTAAAGAAATCTAGAAGAGAAGTTCATAGAACATAGCCTTCTCTAAGAGAGAGCTCAACGCTGAAATTGTTCCTCCAGCGGGAAAGTTTCAAATGAGACTTACATCAACTCATGACATATGACTGCATCTACTTTTAGCACATCAGGAATGGCATATGTACATTGCCTGTAAACAGCAAAAATGGTAAAGCGCAGCACTCCTTTGCTGGTGCAGCTTCCAACAAAGGCTTTACATCTGTGAGTCTATTGCAAAGTCATCCTGTGCCCTGGGCACCCCCAACTTTTTGCTGACTGATACTGGTGGTAACTGACTCTGACTGACCCTGGGCTCTGCCTAACCAGGCCTAGGGCCAGTGCTATTCTGAAAACACTTAAAAACACCTACATACACTGGGGTACACTAAGGGTTGGAATACCCCTGTGATTGGCATGACCTACCCCATTGGGCCCTAGTACATATTAGGGCAGTGGGATTGAAACTACCCATCAGTTCCTAGTATATAATAGGGCATGGCAGTTTAGAGGTCAGCAGACCTTTCTGCACTTGCATGTGTGCACTGCTGAAGCCTGAGGTTAGGTTAAAAGTGACTCTGTGCTACAGGACTGCTTTTAAAAAGTAAATTGTGCCCAAACACAACCTTTGTGTTTGGGGCACTTAAAAATGGTCAACCTACAATGTTTGGGCTCCACTAGGTGTTCCAGGGGTGGGGGGATAGGTATCTATAAGGTGGACCCTTATGAAATGAGTTTTATATGCCCTGGGTAAAGTGAAATTGCACACTTCACTCCCCACATTGTGATAAAGTGCTGCCCAAAATCGACTTAGGTGTTAGGAGCACTGTGGGGGATGATCTGCAATATGTTTACATATTCAGAACCCCAGGTGTTCCTGGGGCGGGGATCCGGTAGATATATGTAGTGTACTTATAAAATATGTTTTTATAAGCCCTGGTGCTGGAAAAATAGCCCAAGTCACTTTTGCCATTGCAAATCCCAAGCCATAGGTTAACATTGGAAAAGAGTATTAGTTAATAACTGGAAAAAGAAAAGCAATACAACTAGGATTAAAGTAGAATGTTAATGATAAATCCAACAATATGGTATTGTTGAATTTATTGTAAAATGTACAGACAAGAAGTTATAAGATTCTTTTTGTCAATTAGCCAAAATTCAACCCTGTACTACTCTGCCCTGATTGGTCAGAGATAAGTGGGTGAGACTGGCTGCTTTGAAGAGGTGATAAATGACTCCTGGGTTTAGGAAGCCTCTCGGGGAGGAGAGTTTGCTGGGCATAGGAATTCCAACGCAGGGGGAGGAGTCATAAACCATGAACTTCAAGAAAAGGGGAGGACCCCAGTGTCAGTTACAACCTTACCGTGTTCACCCTCAGCCAGATGCTAGTATTAAGGAAGGAATTAGCAGATGCAAGGGTGAGAGACTATGGAGATTAGCCATCCTAGGGGTGTGTTTAGCCAGCTCCTCTCTCCGTGCTGAAAATTCTAACATATTGAATTTTGGAAGAATAGTGGTTTCTGGGCTAGCATTTTGCCACACTCTGCAGGAAGAGGTCAGACCTTTGGGTGGAACCCTGCAGCTCATTGGACAGGAGTGCCCTCCTGCTTGACCCCAGAGAACACTGAATAGGTATCTGAGAGGGCGGTGCCTCTCAGATCTGCTGCTTGAAACTTAAGAAAACAAGACGGGCCATGCTGGAGGTTTAATGTGCATTTCCTAAGGCCTGCATTCTGAAGATTGCACCTTTTTGCACCATTTGAAACTACAGCCCTGTGGATCAAACCTGCTTCAAAAGGACTCAAGAGTGGACTCCCTAAAAGCTACCGTTTAACAGAGCTCACCTGGAGCATCACCACAAAGAATCCCCAGCCTGGAGCACTACCAGTGGATTTGTAAGGGTGCTGCCCAAGTGGATTGTGGGAATTGAAGTCTCATACTTTCAAGGACCCTGTTGGAGATTCCAGAACCTTGGATTGTGTGTTGGATACTTTGGGACCCGCAAGAAGAACTTCAGGAAGGAGTTCTAACAGGACCCAACCTGCTGGAGGGGGTTGCACAAGACTGGTGAGAGATCCTCCAGAACAATTGCTAAAGATGAATGTGTCCCCGTCAGAGGCAAAGAAATGACCAAAAGGGGCACTGTAGGTTTCTATGCACTAGAAAGTGACTAATCTTTCAAAATTCATATCTCTGGTTCCCTACGTGTCATTTAAAAGATAAAAATATGTACTATTTATATAAATTAGTGTTGGTTTTTTATTTTGTGTTGTGTTTTCGTTACTAACTGAATTGGTGTTTCTAAATGCTTTACATACCTGTCTTTGAAGTTAAGCCTGCCTGCTCGCAGCCATGTTTCCAAGGGTTGAGCATGGGAATACTTTTCTAAGACGTATTCTGAACTCTATACTGTGCTAGTGGCCTTGTTGCCAGTGCCAGACCTACATTTGCCCCTACCAATAATCCACTTTCCCACAGAGTCTCAGTACTTGTAAACTCTACTTGAATGTTAAGAGTTCTTGCCAAAGAAAGTGATAATTGGTTAGACTCAAACGTGAAATTCTCCAATCTAAACTACTGTGAAGATACCGCCATGTACATCATTCTTTTGTATTATTCTCAATCATATGCAACATTTCCATGATTGAGTTAAGAAAGCTCAGATGGCTGTGCGTGCATGTTAAACAGACCTGAATATTCGAGGACTGAATCCTTGCAGTGCTCACATAGAGCCTCAATTATGAGAACCTAGCGGCACTGTTGTGCCGCTGGAGCATCACTTTTTTGATGCTCCGGTGGCGTAAAGTGCCACAAAATATTTACCAAGCCACGTAAAGTCACTTCTTGTGGCTTTTCATGACCTTGGAAATATGTGCCCCTTTCACTCCAAATACTGCGTGAAATGTGCTATCCATGGGTGTTGCTGTGTGTGTTCCCACACAACACCCATGGAATCTGAAGCATTCCCAGCTCTACAAGGAATCGTAAACCTTGAAATGTGTCAAATTCTAACATCACCCCAGGGGTGGCGTTAGGGTGGTACCACGAGGAGAAATATCCTTATTTCTTTTCGTTTTTTCCTCTTTCTATGTGTGCTGCATTCTGCTGCACGCATAAAAGGAGGAAATTGGCTCCATGATTGATTTTGTTCAGAAAGGTGTCCCTTCCTGCACAACATCAATCATCCCCACAACGCAGACACCCTTGCACCATGGCACAAGGGTGCCTGCGTTTGCACTAGGCTGCTTTTTTAGAGTTGGCGTTGGGGTCAGTACAGGAATGCACCATATTCTTGTAAATATGGCACATACCGGCACTTTTAGAATGGCGAGGTGCTACGAAATTGCTTGTGACACCCCGCTTTGCCATTCTAATGTAAATGAGGCCCACAGTCTTTAAAAGTTCCAAGTTAAGCAAAACAGATAACATTAATAACACCTAAACTTAACCAGGCATATAAAAATATGAGACTACAGGATGAATTGAGCTGTTAATGATCCTGGATGCCATTCACTTGTATTGTATGTATTGCTATGTAATATTTATATAGCGCTTAGTTCCCCCTATGTGGGGCACTGAAGTGCTTCCCAACATGGGTTCATGGCTACGCCATGTAGGTAGGGTGTGTGGTTGTAAGGGTGTTGTCTTTGTTTTGATCCTGTGTGGGAAGTGTTTCCTTGCTGTACGTAAGGATCACCAAGGTGAGGTTATCGTGTTATGGGACACAACACTCAGCAGTGTGATTGATGAAGAAGTGTGTGGGATAGGCGTGCAGCTTATAGTTTTCAGTAAACGGGCAGCTTTGAGCAGATCTGCCGGCACCTTCATGGTATTTATTATGTTCATAGTTCACTTAACTGGTTACTGCACTTGGTCCTCCGTTCTGAGGTATTTGGTTTCATGTGAATGGTCCTCAGCAGGCATAGGTTAACCCCTTGAGTGCCCCGCCCTTTCCCCACCCTGTGCCGGCCCTTTCATTAGCGGGCGGGGTTCATGACGAGATAGTCTCGTCATGGGCACAGCGCAACCGCGGCCCATGACGAGACCATCTCGTCATGGGCACTCAAGAGGTTAAAAGGAGAAATGGTGGAAAGATCTGCTGGGATGGACTTATCATACTATATCCGATTGCCATTGTGTATTGTAAAGGAGCAATCACATAATATAGCTAGTTGAGACCCGCAGTGGTAGACTACATTAAAATCCCTGGATGGCCAGCCGCATTTGGCAGATCTATTCAGTTATTCCATGCCTGTTCAGTAGGTCATGGCTGATTTTTTGCAGTGGACTGGTGCAGAACTGGGTGATAAATGTGCCGCTTTGCAGTTTTGTCTCATATGAATGTAAGAGTTTCATTCAGTAAAAAGGAATTATTATGTAGCATTTATGAACTACAATCGACTGCCCAACCGCTGAGTGTTAGGATATTACTATTAGTGTGTTATATATTGTATTTGTATTGTAAGTGTATTTAGATAGCGCTTAATAGCCCATATGAGGTGTTGTAGTGCTTTCTGCCGGGCAGCACGCTGCTCCTGATCCCCGGATTAGTCGATTTTTGGTTATTTTTCGTTACTGGGATTAGTCTTCCACTGTTAAAGAAATCATGCCACACTTTTGCAGTTTCTATGTGGTAGATTAAATTAATTGGAGTTAGGTGTTGCCCTACTTTAACTTTCTTGATTATTAACATTCAGTGCATTCAATTCCATTCCTGCATGCAAGCTCCCTTCTCACTGCAAGTTAATTAGTCAAAGTTTTATCGGCTATTTAGCCTGATACTTGTTGTCAGCAATTAAGTGACAGGGCTGCGGAGGAGAGGCTCCAGTCTTGGTGCGAGCTTGAACTGAGCTCCCACACTATCAAAACAGAAATTATCACAAAGGTAAATAGGCTTCAGTAATAGTAACCAATTCTCACCATGGTGACAATGCTCTAAGTAGAGCCATGTCCCTAGAGAATATTTCGAGGTGCTGTAAAGAACTAACACAAGCAATGGCTGACCTACGAAGATTAATACTGTTCCATAGTAAACATGTAGATAATCAAATTCAGTGAATTTTATTCGATGAGGCACAGTGAGACCAAAGGGCGGTTTGAGCTCTTCATGTGAGCGCACGTAGGGGCATATTATCAACGGCCAGCGATAATTATCGCTGGCCGTTCTGTGCGTGAGAATTGTCATCTCCGGCTATCGCAGATAATTATCGCCATGCTAGCGCTGTATTAACAACGCATAGCGCAATGGCGATAATTATTCCTGCGATAGCGTTGTTTTCCATGGAACATCGCTGGAAAACCAGCGATGTTCCATGGAAAACCGCGATAACCTTGCTTATACGACCCTGTGGTCGTATCAGCATAATTTACCTCCAATATAAAGTATAGGTAAGTCAGCATTTTTGCAGACGTTAGTTTTTGGCGAAAAACGCGGTTTTCGCCAAAAACTAACATCTTCAAAAATGCCTAGGCCTCCTTGTAAATATTGCGATGTGCACATCAGCGATATTTACAAGGTTGTTCTGCCCAGTGACGCCCATTTTGCATCTCATTAGAGATACAAAGGGAGGCGTCGGGTAAAATGGTGCCAACATGCTAACGCATGTTAACACATGTTTAATAAAAGACACACAGTCAACTAATCGTCATAGTACTCGGCCACCCCAGCCCAGTTACAAAGGTGTCGAGGTATGAGGGCACATGGCGTGGGACAGTTGCCCCAACTGACGTAGTATTTTTTTTTTTATGCCTGTGCTCGTGATCGGGCAGCCAGCTCGGCAGCAGTCTGCGTGTCTTTAAAGTAAGTAATGATGCCAATGACAAAACCACAGCGTCACCTAATTGAACTATGCTGATTTCAAATTCGAAGTCATGCCAGACCACCAATTTCAGGTCAACTACGGGGCATTTTATCAAGGGCCTTAGCTCTGCTTTTTTGGCTTTAAAAGCCAAAAAAGCAGAGATAATGTTTTCGCGCTATTAACAAGAGGGTGTTAACTCACAGCATCAGTCTTGTGCCATTAAACATTTCAGGTCAAACCCACTGTAGCGGGTGAAACACATGGAGTAAAGAAAGGATAACTCTTTCATAAAGCACATGCAGTCAGGCTTGTCCATATTCATTTGCAAGCAGGTGATTCCAGCACACGCAAAATCTGCATGCGTGCATTATATGCACTTGAGTGCTTAGGAACACCTATGAATGTTACTGCGCATACTGCTGCTGATCTGGAAAGTGTAGTAAATCTATTCTGGTGGGAAGGCTTCCCCCAGGACCATGCACTGTAGGAGTAAAATTACTAAAAATAAAGTCAGTGCATGCTTGTGATTTCTGACGTCCCAGTATGTCAGGGAATAGAGGGGCATATTAACAAGCCAGGCGATAAAATTATTGCCGCTTTAGCGGCAGAAAACTGCGACTAAAACGGCGATGTGAAGGACATCTAACCTGAGCTTCAATTGGAATTCCATAGAGCATATTATCAAGCCCATTATCGCCGATTTAGCGGCAGTTTTCTGCCACTAAAGCGGCGATAATTGTATCGCCTGGCTTGATAATATGCCCCAGAGTGAGGGGAGGGAGTGTGTGTGTGTGTGTGTGATTGTGTGTCTCCTCTCCAACTGGATCACTCCTCATGTTGTTGGTCAACCCTGACAAAACCAGACAAACACTGCTCTGTGAAGACCAGTGGGATAGGAGGGCCAGTCCTATAGTTGTCTAGGTACTTTCATGCAAGTGTATAAAAAGACTAAAAGCGCAGGTAGATTTGTTTTGATCCGATTTATAAACCGACCCTAGTATCAAGGGATGCGTGGAGGTAGAATAGTAAATACACTTGGCATTAATATCACTTTCTAAATATCGTTTACAAAAATGTCATCCCCATGGGTGGAGATTTTCTGTACTACAATGCAATGATATTTTTGTATAGGAAAATTAGGACATGATATTTGTGGCAGACAATATTCTGATAGGACACCTGTATTCGGTGCTGTGGGAGGGACTTTATGTGAAGGATGCCCACTTCCAAGATAGGAAGATGCCCTTCCATATATCCTAAACAAAAGTTGCTATATGTGAAAAACAAAATGGACTATCAGTATCCGGTCACATTAGACTCGAAAACAGGAAACCGTAAGAAAAACTCGTGCAGCAATTGGTCAATGTTTTAGATTCATGTTCATAGGGAATAACAAGCGTAGCTAGGAATGCATGAATGTTAGCTGCTGTGTAAACGCGCCATTAATTTGTGCACGAAACACTTCCGTATGAAAAAGGCTTATGTGATGTATTCTCAATAACAAATATTTTCACATCTATGATGGCAACTCAGTGGTGATGCTGACAAAAATGACTAGGGGACTTATTTACAAGCCCCTTGAGCCGCCGCTACGTCACTTTTTCCTCTATTAAAAGTGACGCACGGGCGGCTCAAGGGGCTTATAAATAAGCTCCTAGGTGTTCAAATTATTGCTTAGCTCAAGCACAAGCACTGTGGTGACGTTAACAGTCGGAACCGCTGCTTGCCAGCTATATTTTGCTGGCATGCATGACCCAACCTGCCAAGATTCGGCCTTCTGCGTCTTCTACTCGTTCCTTCCTGTCTGAGTTTCGGCAGCAGAGCGTTCCCTTTTCTAACCTGCACATCTCTACAGCAGATGTTGCAAACTGCACCTGGCTTTGGTCGTTTACGCATCGTTCCGTGCCCCTGTCACGAGGAAGGAAGGCCACATTGCTCCATGCCTTGGCGCGGGGACATTCCATCTTTCCACCCGTCGTCATTCTCCCTGGGTGGCCGCCACGCAGCTCAGATGTCAGGCCCGTGGAAAACGTTAGCCCGGTCACATCTGTCTCCATGGTGACCGGATACACAATCTGCTGACAGCTCTGCGGCCTCCTGGCATCTAACGAGGCGTCCCAACCTGGAAGTAATCTACCATGGCATGACAATGACCCCGTGAGGGCCAGTAAGGCTACACTTACACCACCTAATATGAGAGCAGAAAGAATGAATACATGGCACAAACAATGATTGCAGGTAAGGGTGAACTAGTGAATAACTGGGAGAAAAGAAATTGCATTCGTCCTTCGAACTCACCTTTCCTGAGCAGCCATAGTGCAGATTGGTATATCAAACTCATACCCATCTATGGATTTTTTACATGTATTTAACAGATGTATTTAACAGTCTTTTTGTATCACTGCGGCAATCTGATATTTAATAACAAAAAAAGTGCACACTCCTTTCAGTAGGTAACACCTATTTTATTATTCTTTGATCTGACTTATTATGTTTCTTTTAGAACATTCGTAAAAGTCAGAACACAATTATTTTAGTGGACTCTTTAGTGCCCATGAATAACAGTGACTTTTGTTATTTCTGATACTGTCACCCCATAACAGGGAATCTGTCCACATTTTATGTCAGATACTCTGCCCCATAAGACGTGAACATAAGCAGAAAATGGAACAAGAAAATAAAACCTCCGGGAACATTATTTGGTAAATTACAATTATAGCTGCCAGTATTTTTGTTAATTTAATCTGCTACAGCAACAACTGCTGTTCAATGCTGTAACTTGTTTTTAGCTATTAGAGCACTGCATTGCTACTAAACTAGAGTATTTAAGAAATAATGAAAACGTACCCCCCTCCCCCTCAGATATTTCACTCTAGATGCATCTGAATTGATTTTGAGTCGATGACTCCTGTGGAACTTCTTGACACCCTGTCTACTGTCACAATATCTCTGTCTTCAACACATCTTTAGACTTCTTGTTGAAGACATTATAGATCCCCTCCTGGCTCTCATCACCAATGTCTTGTTACAACAAGGTGCCATTCCTATGTAAGACCACGAGAGGCCTTGTCTTTGATTCTGGGCCAGTCTCTGGTCACTGGGTACTATACTTGGAGTCGATGCTGTTTATTGCTGGTGTCCGAAGACTTTAGTTGTATTGCGCTCCAGTAGTACAACCAAGTTACTCCCTTTGCGCACCTGACTTACAAAGAGTAGTGAGGTCTCACAGCCGAAGCTTTCTTTAGCAAGAGGCAAAAGGTTATAAACACAGAAACTGTGTGATACAAAAGGAAATATATTTAAAAAAATGCAAAATACAGAACAGAAGGTCCGTCTGTTGCCGAGATATGATGACGCAAAATGGCAGTGGCTCTTCCATGATAGTGCACGATACTAAAGAGAACATTGGAATCTAGGGGCAATGTTGCACTAGGAGATGAGGATTCCAAGTCAAGGGTAACCTTCCATCTAAGCTCCTTACTATAAGCTTCATTTCTTAACGAATCTATGTGCCACGCACAATTTTATATGTTTCTCAAGTGTGCTATAATACATTTTTCTAGTTTGTCAGTGGCCCTAGGTTAAAGTGCAGCTCAATAGCCATAAGTCCAGCAACTAAAAACCACCAGAAATATTTTTAAAAAATTCGACACCCATAAATGAACTGGGAGTCTCAACTTACTGAAATTATGAGTTTGTGTGCCAAAAGAAACTGTCCCCAAACTCAAAGTTCCATTGTCCATTTAATGGGGCCACCAGACAACCTACTCCAACTGGTCTTACAGTCAGAGTTCCAACATGAGGGCTGCTGGTGTTAGGTGTTGACTTCTCACTCAAAGTAGGTCCCCTGGGAGTATATCAAGTTAGGAGCTTGTTTCTCAGGCATGGCTTGTCACTTTCAGAAAGTATATGGTGGCAGGGGCGCCAGTGCACCGATGGGCATTCAAATGACCCACTGATTTTCAACAATAACTGGGGGAGGGCTCTACTATTAGGGGCAGGGTTAAACGTCACTCCCACCTGGGCAGCAGACCATCTTCTGTAGTTCAGACAACTACTAGGAACTAAACTGGGGTGGCAGTTCTCCTCCAGCTCAGAGTGCACAGGTGAGAAGGACACCAGTTACAATCACAAGTTGTGCCACCTTCAAAAATCCTTCACCTCGCTGTTTCAGATCAGAACATATCTTCCTCATTAGGCGGAGGAAGCAGAACCAATTGGTCAAATACATATATTTTCCAAGAGAGAGAGCGCAACCTTCTTGAGCAGGGTGTCGCCCAGTTTCCAGACAGGTCACACTTCAAGACTAAATGGAGGCTATTGACGTCTACGGGGATATGTGATAGGACAGACATTCCAAGCAAGGGTAAGCTGTATCTTGGCCATATAGAAGGCAGAACTCTCCAGGGAGTCGAATGGGTTTTGGACGTCCTCTATTTTACTGCAGGGTTGTATGTCTGGCAGGATGTTAATGAATGCTGATCCCCAACACACTTGGAGATGGCCTTCATGGTTTTGCAAGATGAAGCAACATCGTATTCACAAAGAGGACACCCTACTTCTTTATAAATATGTGACATCTTTTGTGTGCCTTAATGAAATTACCTCTGACTGATATAAGAAGGAAGAGAACAAAAGGTGAGACTGAATCCACCCCAAAAGCCAAGAGAAGATGGAAACCCTCCTGAGCAGTCTCCCCTCTTGGCGTTCCCATACCTAGCATTATTAAAAGAGGCAAAGAAACTCACGGTCTGACAAAACAAATACCCTAGAACAGCAACTGAGACTGCCAGAAAATCGACACCAAGTGGACTATTGTAATCTATGAAGCATCTGTAAATACATTTTATACACTGTAGGCATAAATATCATGGTCATAGAGTCCGCACACAAAGAAGATAAAAAATGTTTTAACATAGAAGTATATTTTGATAAGACATGAAATAAGAATATAATATCAAAGTCTCCTATGTTATGAATTTATTTAATGTGAATGCAAAAACTGTGTTTGAATGAGACAGTGGCCTGACCGTGAGCCTGCTGGGCCATTTGCTTGAGCGAAGGCTGAAGGAAGCCACAGTCCTGTGTGCGCTGGTGCCTGTAGTTGTATTCTTTTTGGTCTGATCTTGCATCTGAGATGTTTTGCCAGGGTCTTTGCTTTTGAAATAAGGGAGTCTGTGATGGTGTTGGAGAAAGCTTGAGTGCTGTATTTGTGATGATGCACATTGGTTTGAAGAACTCTCTACAAAGTCTATGACGTTTTTAGTAGAACATTGAGCATTACAGATCATTTGGAAGTAGTGCAGTGGTTTTACCTTCTTGACGGAGGATGAATATACCCATTTCTGTCATCAGATGGTCTTTTTCTATGCTGGTTGTTTAGATTTCTTCCGTTGGCTTTCAAGCGCAGTCATACTGGTTTTCATCTACTGAATCTCTTTGCTGATTCATGGGGCCTTAGGTGAATGGCTCATGCATGAGGACATATTGAAGGGAATGTTTCGATGGAACCCTTCGGAAAGCGAGTTGTGGAGCAGGTCTACTTCTGGTATTTGGTTAAACGGTAGGATGGCGCAAGGAAGACAATTTCTTTTCTTGCTTGCAACCCTTGCATGAGAACTCTGTAAATAGATAAAGTGCTTATGTTATTATGGACCAGGTTCAGCCGCTTTGAATACATTTTCTTATATGTATTTTGAGATGGACCATATCCGCTTTACTGGACGCACTGATGCATTGCGTATTTGTAGGAGAGTAGGATCTGTCTCTTTTGGTTACCCCCACTTTTTGCTGATGTTTCACTGTTTTTCGACCTTAGTCTGGCTGGGACCCCAGCCTAGCTGCTTCCTCTCTAAAAATTGATTCCATGAACCTTAGGTACACCACATATTGGATTCAGAGGTGCCCTTATAAGTCCCTAGTATATAGTATACTATGTACCCAGGGCATAGGTACCCCAGAGGCCTACCAGGGGCTGAAGCATATATTATGCCACCCCTGGGAAGCCCTCCAAAATGACACCACAGGTCTGCTACTGCAGCCTGGGTAAGGTGGTGCATGCACCCCTTACAGAGATAAAGGTTCACCATATCTCACCTATCACTGCACATAGAAACCTATCAGTCACCCCTATGGCAGGCCTTATCAATCCTGAAGGCAGGGTTCTTGGTTATATGTGAGAGGGTGCCCAGGCATGAACTTAGCCCATCTGCAGCCTTCGGAATCTATCCTCCGGGGTTGTCAGTAGTGCAGTCTGACCATATACTCTTAAGTGCATTATAAATAAACGGTAAATGCTAACTTTGGACTGGCTGCACAGAAACATGTTGTGTTTGGTGTCAAACACCTTGGAATCATACCCCCCACACAAGTAACTGGTGTGGGAGAATGATCCCACCCTTCTAGAGGGAGAGACATGACAGCACCGGTATACCCAGTACCAGTTTAACAGAGCCCCGGCATCACAAAATGGATGCTGCAGCCACAGACACGAGTCTGGCCTCCTGCTGCTGACCGAAACTCTGGCAGGGGAGGCCTGGACAATAGGTTTCCTGTCACAGGGAGATGTAGCCACCTCCCAGACAGGCTTTAGTGTATTGGGGCTGGGTGGGAGCACTCCAAGAGTGCTTTGAAGTCTGCACTGGGGGCACATTTGGTGTCCCTGGGCATAGTCCAGTTCAAACCGGTTGCAGGGGCTACCAGTCCTGCTCTGGCGCAAAACTGGACAAAGGAAATGGGTGTAGCCACCCCTCTTTCCAAACCCTCCCCTGAGTTAGTCCAACCCCTTTCTTAGGTATAAGTAAGGAACCCCTGGCAACAGAACTTTAGATATCCCTGGACGAAACTCTGCAACTGAATCCTGGAACTTTGACACTCTACTCAAAACTAGAGGACTGAAGAAATCTCCCTTGGGGGTCAAAGAGTGACTCCCCTGCTTGGCAGGCACCAAAGATGCATCTGTCCGGTCTGCATCTCCGACACTCCCGCCGGACGCCGAAGACTTTGCAACACCAGAGGTGGACTTCTAGACTTCTCAGAGGCCGACCCGAGTCCCCAGCAAAGCTGAGACCCGCAGCCCTCGTGAGTGACATGGAACCGGAACCCCTGGACACCATACACATTTGCAAGTGCATCAGCTTCTCGACGACTCTTGAGCCTCTGCATTGAGTTACAAGTAGCCCACACCCCGAGAAGAGAATCCACCGAAGATTGTCGGCCTAGTCACCCCGAGCTACCCATGGGCCACCATTTTGTGATTCCTCTTGAGGTCCCTTCACGATCCCTGGTCAGCCGACTGGTGGGTCCCTGTCTAGGTAACTCAGATTTTCCTTGGGCTTCCCTGGTTGCTCCAGATGTGCCCTGACTCCCCACCGCGTGGTGAGTCCCCAAGACCTTGCTGGTCTGCACTGAAGCATCTTTCTCCTTTCTGCATGGGTTGCTGTTGCCAAGGCTTGTTGGGTCCAATCCGGGCACTGATGCCGCAGCACTCGACATCCTTCGTGGGACAGCTCGAATCCAGCTCCTGTCATCCTCGACACCTCCTGGTTCTCGTGGCTGAAGAGTCAAGCTTCACCTTCTTCACCTGAAGCACCCGACATCGGTGGGCATTCGTCTATCGTGCCCCTGGTCACTGGCAAGTGACCCAGACTCTGTTCCCTCTGCTTTCAGGTTCTTCACATCTTCGATCTAGGCTTGGATCTCTTCGGACACTTCGCATCTTCCCGGCAGCAGCCCTTCTTCGCCAGCTTCCATTGAAAACGACGACGCAACCCGACACCATTTGATACCTATGCACCCCCCTTCCCTGGGTGAGGTAACTCGAGTACTCTGGTGCTCCCGTGGGTGTTGACCCTAGAACTGCCTAAGTCCAAGAGGGTTTGGTCCTAGTCCATTTCTAAGTGTCCCTAATCTTTAAGAATCTAACAGCGACTTTCCCCATAGAAGCTAACTGGAGCTCGCGGCTGTGTTCTCACACTGCACACGGCCCTCGTGGGTCCCCTGTGTCACTACCTTGGGTGGTTCCTTGTGGTCCCAGCGATTCTACAGGCTCTAGGCCTTGTGTCTAGTTAAGTCGTGGTTCTTATACCACTATTTTAGTATATGGTTTGGCTCGCCCCTGGGGCCTGACGTGTATTTGTGCTATTTTAATGTAATATTTGAAGTGTAACTTATGTGCTTTTGCTTCTAGCCTCATAAAGAGACTAGGGGGGGGTGTTTAGTAATAAATACATATATTTTATATATATACCTGGTGTGGTTGTCCTTTCATTTGGTCATTCAGGAGATTATAGACTGGTAAAACAAGCTACTTTACATTCCTTCAAGACTTAGCTTGAAGGCTGCTCTCCATAGCTACCACTAGGATAGCTTTCAATAAAGGTTGTCTTTAACCTATCATCAATAAGGGGTTGTTTGGACTGGTGCAGGGTGCACACTATAACTAGTGGACAGCATATACCAGGCCAACTTCTCACAGTAGTATACACCAGAGAACAGCATGTAAAAAAAATGCACAGAGGTTATTGTACAGCAGTGCTTTAGAGACAAACTCAGTTAGAGATGAGCTGTAGAAGTCGGTGACATCAGAGCACAGATCATGCCCGTTTCTGTGCTCGTACCAACATGTCTCTCCGTGTTAGCCTTCCCTGAAGTTCTCTCAGCTGTGTCCCCTCAGGCTGAAGCTGATATCATTATTAATGACGTGGCACTGGGGACAGTCCCAGACCTCCATTTCAACATTTTCTGCAGTAGCAGAATTTTATGATGATTGCTGATAGAGGATGCTACAATGCCTCAAACAAAATTAATAAGCAGAATGAAAACTCAGATTTCACATAACCAAATGTTCTTAACTGTTCATAAGGCAGGCCGTGAACACAAGGCACAGCGGTTCTGTGTTCTCGGGCTTGGTCCTCCCAGGGAGAGCGCTGCTGGCGGGACGCCATCGGTGTAATGATAATCCACGCGCACAGTAGCTGTTAAAACGGATCAGGCCATGTGTTTGAGCCGATGCTTCGCAGTACGTCTCGGTAAGCTTGTTTACTAAAGAAGCTTTGACTGCAGCCTCGCCGGGCCTGGAGGGGAAGTTATATTAAGTCATGGTGATTAATTCATAGTTGCGAGTGGAAAGAGGGTTCCAAATGCCATTACCCTCCCCCACTTAAGTCAATATATGGTACAGTCCTCTGTGTCCCCTGGCTGTGTACAAGCTGCCTTTTTCCGAGGAAGCTGCACAGGAGCTGGTCCTTTCCAGGCCCCCTCCCTGAAGTAGAAAAGCCTCAGCAAGCACAAGATCCATATTTAAATAGAACTTAGATTCTGCTACGTGAACTGCAAACCATGGATACACGTACCAATGTAGTATTTACCAAATGCCTTCCTCGAGAAGGGAGGGCCCGTGAAATAACATGGCGTCTTACTATAAATACACATTGAGAACCCTGCAGACGTCATCCATGGGAATGCTGCAGCAGCCAGCGTTGCTTGTGAATGCAGAAGAAGCCGAGGGACGTTCCTATTCACAATGTGAGACACATACTATGCCAGAGAGAAGGCTAGGGCATGAAAAGATGCCTGAAAAGCCACAATTTAATATAAACGTGGGACCATTTCCACGCAGCAAGGATATTTGGATTTTTTAATCTTTGAAAATCTCTTAATGCAGAAAAAGGAGTCGCCTTGCCAACGGAATGCTCTTAACTGGACTGCACCATTAAAAAGCGTAACATTTATGCAAGGTGTTCGAGGATTTAGAGCCCTTTTACTTGGATTAGTTGATGTAGGGTTTAGGGGTGTAGCACTTTCTGTTGTACTTTATGTATTTTGGAAATTTTCATAGCTGTATAAGTGACTTCATTTAGCACAAGTAGTCTTGAAGCGCTGGTCTGGAGTCAAGATCTTGCAGATTTTCAAGACAACTATTTATAATGGCTGCATTTTAGGAGTGCCCTGTGGGAGAGTGATAGGGTGTGTAGGAAATTCACCCTTTCTGTGTAGTCACCCAGGATTTTTCACCTGTTGCTGGACCCCATATTTTTGCTGGCTGTAGAACTCTGTAAATTGTATCCCAGCTAACCAGCGATAAAGTGTGTGTGCTCATCCTTTCAACATGGTACAATTGGGATACTACTAATTGGCATATTTAACTTACCTATAAATTACTATTATATTGTGAAAAGTACACCTGTGCTAGTAAATTATGCGCAGGATCCAAACCTTCCTTTTAAATATTCATAAGTCACCCCTAAATAGGCCTTATTGCCCATATATCAAGGTGAATGATATTTTAAAGTAGGACAAATAAAAATTGAATGTTACACGTTTTAGCTGTGAAAAGGCCCCAAAAGCTATTTTCAATGTAGCAAGGCTGGCTGTTCCATAGGAAAACACTGGGATGCAATATTAAATACTAATACTGTATATCAGGAATGGTATTAGCTAGCAAAAATATTTAAACAACTATTTTTAATACTTAATAAACATCTAATTCAATGGTGAAGTCTGGTTTTGACTAAATATTAAGGAAAAGTAACTTTTAGAATATTATCTTTTTATTGCCTGAATTTCCTAGAGGTACGTCTGCATTTTGCTCTCCTACTTCTGCCAGCCAGAAATTAGCATTTGAATAGCCCCCTTGGTGAGGTATGCACTTGTTCCAAGAGTTGAGACAAAGGTTTTGGGTGTGGGGAGGCATTGTGCCCTTGACAGGATGGCCTATGGGCTGGGCCCAGGAACTTGATTAACTTCAAAGATGTCTACCCTTTCATAAGTAGATGCAACTAGCAGTCAGGCCTGCATCCTTTCTTTGTCCCCCGCAGCCAGGCAGGCTGCAATCACAGTGAGCCTTGTTTTGACATTACAGTGGCAAATCGCGGTGGAGTGTAAAAACCTGCTTGAAAGGTCTGCTGGAGGGGTTTACATATAACACTTGGGGCACACTTCAAAGGATGAGGACAGGGTGCCAAAACAATTCTTGCACTGCTGTACAGCTTGCATTTTTTTCTTCTACCACATCCCTGTCTCTGAGTTTGTTGTGGTACATGACCTGTTTCAAACTGGATTTTAGTGGGCGAAACTAGGATTACCACAGAACACTACCCAAGAACACCCCCAGTCCTCAGAGTCCAAGTTTAATGTGTTTGAAGACATTATATCTCTTTAAAATGCCCAAAGTGTGTAGGGTTAGCCGCATAACCCTTTGCCTCATTGTTTATGGTATACCCAGGGGTCTTTCCCACCCATTAGCTCTTGCCAGGCATACATCTGGCATCTCCAGGCATCCACTTCGAACTTTAATGAACCTGTAGAAGATCAAAAGAGAAGTGAACCTCCTGTCTGTGATCTGACAAGAGTCATAAAGGACTGGGACTGCTCTTTCTCTTGTACTAAGGACAAATTAAGGGACTCTAAGGGCCATAAGGCTGATCTCCTGTTCCAGCTATAGAAATTAACCAAGCTAACAAGCTGCAATAGGCCATTCATGCAACTGCCCAGACAAGTGGCAACTATACCTGTGCTGGACCATGCTGTTGTCTTCTGCCTAAATCACAGTGAGTCTCTAAGCTTGTCCACTCAGTGGTGTAGCTAGACCCTAGTCAGCCCGTTGTGGCCCCAGCGTTTGCCGCCCGCAGCGGCATGATCTAAGGGTGGGGGTCGGGGGAGGGGGAAGGTGCTGGCGATTCATTAAGCCAAGGGTAAGAGCGGGGGGGATTAGGGGGATGCTGCTGATTCTTGCGCCACAACGGCCGCAGTTAAGAGCAGGGCAAGGGGGGCAGGCTGCCGCCTCCAAAACTCGTGCCACCTGGGGCGGTCTGCCCCCACAGCTACGCCACTGCGTCCACTGAGGTCCTAGGTTGCTTTTGAAATGTATTGTGGATTGTGACTTAAAGGATTAAGTAAGAAGGTAAATATTTTTTCCCAGGAACCTAACTGGTGTATCCAAACCAAACTCTATCATGGTCAGCATCAAATTGCAGCTAGAGTTTGTTTTACTGCGACCATTGACTCATATTGGCATTTTGTCTTTCTTGGCACTATTTTTACTTAATTCTTAAAAAAAATTATATCTCATGCTCCCCATATTGGATTTTTATAATTTTGGTGTTGTTTCGTTTCTGAAAGTTAACTTCATGTTTTCTAATTCCTTTTGGGATTTTTATTGTTTTGCATTTTGATTTTATTACTGTTTTAGTACTGCATCATACTCTACTCATTGCATCTCAGTTAAGCCTGTCTGCTCGGTGCCGTAGCTACCAGGGGGCATCTAAAACCTCAATTTACTACAGAACATTTGAGGCACCTCTAAAGCCTTCATTTCAAGCGAGCCATAATTTCAGATGGAGCTGCTAACTCCCATTACTGCCTGCGTACAAAATTACAGGTGTCGAAGCAATATCCCACTCGGGGTGACAAATGCAAAAAAAAACAGTTGATGGACAGAATGCAGAACAATGTCATACATTCACTCCAGTACAGAGATCTGGGCCTAAATCCACGTTTTTCTGCTCACCATGCCATTCCAGTTTGAACAAAGCCATATGCAAATCAGTCTTGACCCTGTGCCTCATGGGAACAGTCCAGCCCGAACTGCTAAGCAAGGTCCTCCCTGGACTGGAAACAAGCATCCTAGGACCGGTTTCGGGGTTTCACCCCTCTTCAGCCAGGATAGCATTATTCCAGTGGCATGGAGAGCACGGGACCCACGTCTGGGCATACCCGTCCCACTCAGGGTGACAAATGCAAACAAGCATTGGCATAGCCAATAGGTCTCAATTTTGGGACCTTCTAAGTATTTTGTTATGCAGCACAATATCCTTGGTGCAACCACATCAACTGTTGCGTGGCTAAACACTTATAAGGTCCCAAAGGCGAGACCTATTGGCTATGCCAATGCTTGGTGTGGTTGTGTGTGTGGTTGTGTGTGTGTGGTTGTGTGTGTATGTGGTTGTGTGTGTGTGGTTGTGTGTGGGTGGTTGTGTGTGTGGATGTGTGTGTGTGTGTGGTTGTGTGTGTGTGGTTGTGTGTGTGTGGTTGTGTGTGTGGTTGTGTGTGTGGCTGTGTGTGTGTGTGTGGTTGTGTGTGTGTGGTTGTGTGTGTGGTTGTATGTGTGTGTGTGTGGTTGTGTGTGTGTGTGTGGTTGTGTTTGTGGTGTGTGTGTGGTTGTGGTTGTGTGTGGTTGTGGTTGTGTGTGTGGTTGTGTGTGTGTGGTTGAGTGTGTGTGGTTGTGTGTGTGGTTGTATGTGTGGTTGTGTGTGTGGTTGTGTGTGTGGTTGTGTGGTGGTGTGTGTGGTTGTGTGTGTGGTTGTGTGTGTGTGTGGGTGTGTGTGTGTGTGGTTGTGTGTGTGGTTGTGTGTGTGTGGTTGTGTGTGTGTGTGGTTGTGCGTGTGGTGTGTGTGGTTGTGGTTGTGTGTGTGGTTGTATGTGTGGTTGTGGTTGTGTGTGTATGGTTGTGGTTGTGTTTGTGAGGTTGTGTGTGTGTGATTGTGGTTGTATTTGTGTGTGTGTGGTTGTGGGTGTGGTTGTGTGTGTGTGGTTGTATGTGTGGTTGTGTGTGTGTGTGGTTGTGTGTGTGGTTGTGGTTGTGTGTGTGGTTGTGTGTGTGTGGTTGTGTGTGTGTGGTTGTGTGTGTGTGGGGTTGTGGTTGTGTGTGTGTGTGGTTGTGGTTGTGTATGTGTGGTTGTGGGTGTGGGTCTGGTTGTGTGTGTGTGGTTGTGTATGTGTGTGGTTGTGTGTGTTTGTGTGTATGGTTGTGGTTGTGTGTGTGTGTGTGTGTGGTTGTGGCTGTGGTTGTGGGTGTGGTTGTGTGGTTGTGTGTGCTTGTGTGTGGTTGTGTATGGGTGTGTGGGTGTGGTTGTGTGTGTGGTTGTGTGGTTGTGTGGTTGTGGGTGTGGTTGTGTGTGTGTGTGTATGTGGGTGTGGTTGTGCGTGTGTGTGTGTTTGTGTGTATGTGTGTGGTTGTGTGTGTGTGTGGTTGTGTGTGTGGTTGTGTGTGTGTGGTTGTGGTTGTGTGGTTGTGTGTGTGACTGTGCGTGTGGTTGTTGTTGTGTGTGTGGTTGTGTGTGTGGTTGTGTGTGTGACAGGTATACTAAAAGCATCTAAAAATAAAGGAACACAAACATCGAGTTTGTGGAAAGAGAAAGCACGCTGTAAGTCAAAGGGGCGCAACAAACCATTAACACAACAACAAAACAAACAAGATCACTTAGCGAAGACTGAGTGCTGATAATGGATACACACAGCCCAGCATCTTAAGAGTTCGGCATTAACACAACATGTTCTTTGATGTTTGATGTTCTCTGAACGAGAACATCAAAGGGGCACGCGAAAGTGGTCGCGGGCGAAAGTGAAAGTGATCGCGGGTGCTTAATGAGCATGACGAGGTTTGCCAGTCTCTGCTCCTAAGCGCGCGCCCGCGCACATGCACTGTAGCTCTAGGCTGGCCATGGTAGCATTTTTTTGAGCCCTCACAAAAAGACTCGCCAGTCCAGCGCATGCGCTGGGTCAGGCGAGACCAAAAAACCAGTTGATGGACAGAATGCACAACAATGTCATACATTCACCCCAGTACAGAGATCTGGGCCTAAATCCATCGTTTTTTTGCTCACCATTCCATTCCAATTTGAAACCAGCCATATGCAAATCAGTCTTAACCCTGTGCCTCATGGGAACAGTCCAGCACGAACTGCCAAGCCAGGTCCTCCCTGGACAGGAAACAAGCATCCTAGGACCGGTTTCGGGGTTTCACCCCTCTTCAGCCAGGATAGCTTGATTCCAGTGGCATGGAGAGCCCGGGACCCACGTCTGGGCATACCCGTCCCACTCGGGGTGACAAATGCAAAAAAACAGTTGATGGACAGAATGCAGAATAATGTCATACATTCACCCCAGTACAGAGATCTGCGCCTAAATCCATCGTTTTTTTGCTCACCATGCCATTACAGTTTGAACCCAGCCATATGCAAATCAGTCTTGACCCTGTGCCTCATGGGAACAGTCCAGCCCGAACTGCCAAGCCAGGTCCTCCCTGGCCTGGAAACAAGCATCCTAGGACCGGTTTTGAGGTTTCACCCCTCTTCAGCCAGGATAGCTTGATTCCAGTGCCATGGAGACCACGGGACCCACGTCTGGGCATACCCGTCCCACTCGGGGTGACAAATGCAAAAAAACAGTTGATGGACAGAATGCAGAAAAATTTCATACATTCACCCCAGTACAGGGATCTGGGCCTAAATCCATCGTTTTTTTGCTCACCATGCCATTCCAGGTTGAACAAAGCCATATGCAAATCAGTCTTGACCCTGTGTCTCATGGGAACAGCCCAGCCCGAACTGCCAAGCCAGGTCCTTCCTGGACTGGAAACAAGCATCCTAGGACCGGTTTCGGGGTTTCAACCCTCTTCAGCTTGGATACCTTGATTCCAGTGGCATAGAGAGCACGGGACCGACGTCTGGGCATACCCGTCCCACTCCGGGTGACAAATGCAAAAAAACAGTTGATGGACAGAATGCAGAACAATGTCATGCATTCACCCCAGTACAGAGATCTGGGCCTAAATCCATAGTTTTTTTGCTCACCATGCCATTCCAGTTTGAACCCAGCCATATGCAAATCAGTCTTGACCCTGTGCCTCATGGGAACAGCCCAGCCCGAACTGCCAAGCCAGGTCATCCCTGGACTGGAAACAAGCATCCTAGGACCGGTTTTGGGGTTTCACCCCTCTTCAGCCAGAATAGCTGGATTCCAGTGGCAAGAAGAGCACGGGACCCACGTCTGTGCATACCCGTCCCACTCGTGGTGGCAAAAAAACAATTGATGGACAGAATGCAGAACAATGTCATACATTCACCCCAGTACAGAGATCTGGGCTTAAATCCATCGTTTTTTTGCTCACCATGCCATTCCAGTTTGAACCCAGCCATTTGCAAATCAGTCTTGACCCTGTGCCTCATGGGAACTTGGCAGTTCGGGCTGGACTGTTCCCATGAGGCACAGGGTCAGACTGATTTGCATATGGCCATGTCTGAACTGGGGTGGTGGAGTGAGATAAAGAATGATGATGGATGAAACCCAGATCAGTTGACTGGGGGTGAGTGTTTGATTTGCTCAAGCACTCCGTCCATTATCCCCTTTGGTGAAGCAATATCCCAGGCACGCATGTTTTTATACTACCCAGAAATTTCCCGCACTCAAAATAGAGGCAATATCTTGGAGAAAAATGGTCCCCAAATGAGGGGTTACACACAGGGATTGGTAAAGAAACACATATACCTTCATGATATTTCTATTTCTCAAGGACAACTGACCCAGTATTCCTGGTGTATTCATACTTCTTTGTTAGGGACTGGTGGTGTGGTAGATCCACAACCATTGTAATGGGGCCCATGGGGGGTAGCTAAAGATGGACTTAAAGGCAAGATGGACAACTTATTTGGTTGCAAAACTTTGCAACTGAAGGTGTAATGTGTATTGTGTTGTACTGCAGCATTTATGTAGCACTAACTACCCTCATGTGGGCACTAAAGCTCATGCCCATATGGTTAACATGTAGGATGTGTGGATGGCAATGTTTTGTCTTTGTGCTGAGTCTATGAAGAAAGCATTTTTGTATTGTGAAAAGATGTGTGCTCTTATCTTATCTTGGGAACCTACCCATAGTGGTGAGATGATAGAAGGTATGAAAGATCAAAACACAGTTTATGATTAGAAGTGCACTTGGAACTTGGACTACCTCAGCAGCCTCATTATTATGTTTATCATTGATTTATATTCTGGGGCCAAATTAATAAGCCAGATGCTCGCTCTCTGATATCTTATGGATATTTGGGGGGAGTGGTTCGGGCACTGAGCTGAGGCACTGAAAGGGGGCAGAGTGATAGAGGTGGACCAGGATGGACTGTTCATAAAGGTTCTCAACTGTAGCTGTCAAGAAATGGTCAGAATATATAGCTAGTAAAGACCTGCAGGTGATTAAAGTTAGAGTTATTTATTTTTATTTTTTTTAACAGATTTATATAGCGCGAACAAGACCCTTGCAGGTATCAGAGCGCTTTACAGTACAGAAATATCAACATAAAAAACGTATAAGTATCGTGAAATAGGTGAATACAGCGAAGGTGAACATACTCGAATAGCACGTATTTACAGGGGAATATCAATGAGTCAAGTGAATTTGGCCAGAAGAATAGATTTCACTTCTTTTTTAAAAAAAGCTGCGGATGGATTAAGTCTCGTTTCTTGGGGCAAGGCATTCCAAATCCTGGGAGCCATTCCTGAGAAGGAGCGGTAGTATGTTTTCTTCTTGGAGAACCGTTGTGGTTTAAGTAGAAGATTGTTGGAGCTCCTAGTGGATCTGTTACCACCCGATAGTACCAATTCCTCCGCTAGGTATCTCGGTGTTTTGTGATGTAAGGCCTTATGTGTCATACAGGCGATTTTCAAATGAATTCTGGCCTCAAAAGGAAGCCAGTTGAGGGCACGAAGGTCAGGGGAGATGTGGCTGTTTCTTTTGGAGCCTGTGATGAGTCTAGCGGCTGTATTGATTGAGGCTCTTAAAGGAGCGGTCGTTGATCTGGGTAGGTCGCAAAAAGCAATACTTCCATAATCCACTTTGGAAATTACTAGAGATTGAACTGCCTGTTTAAAGTCACTGGCCGGTATGAAGGGTTTCAGTTTTCTCAAGGTGCTAATCTGGAAATTAGCTCCTTTGGTTGCAGCGCTGATGTGCTTCTGCATATTTAACTTATTGTCCAAGGTTATTCCCAGTGATTTAGCTGAATCAATGATGATAGGTTGACCATCGAGTGCTGTAATGTGCTTCATCCATTCACGGATGGTGGTTGTTTGGTTGGGAGGGGCGATTAGGACAAATTCCGTTTTTAGGGTGTTTAGTTTTAGATGATTTTCTGCCAGCCAGATCTGTGTTTTATGGAGTGTTGTATTAAGGGACTTGATGTCTTCAAGTGAGTGGACCTTAATGTAAAGTTGTGTGTCGTCGGCATACATGTGATATTGGATATTTGATGAATTAGGAAGCTCAGTGAGAGGTTCCATAAACATGTTGAAGAGTGTCGGGGAGAGGGAGGAACCCTGGGGTACTCCCAGAGTGACCGGGGAAGGGTTGGATAACGATTGGTTAATCTTGAATCTTTGTGATCTGTTTTGGAGGAAGGACGTGAACCAGTTTAACACAGTACCAGATAGTCCCATCCTGTGTTTCAGGAGGTCTAGAAGATTGTCATGTTTGACTGTGTCGAAGGCTGAGGATAAATCAAGCAGGATTAGCAGGCATCCCTTGTTTTGATCCAATGGTTTTTTTAGGATGGGGGATATCTGACCAACTTTCAGGATGTCTGGGATGATTCCCTGTGAGAGAGAAGTGTTTATAATCCTGGTCCATAGGGGCAATAGCAGTGGAGTGAAGGTTTTTAAATGGGTTACTGGGAGAGGGTCTGTGAAGTGATTGGAAGGATTCAGAGCTGTGATCATTTTTAAAATAGTTTCTTCATTGTAAAAGCTGAAGCCGGTCCAGGAGGCATTGTTCTTGAGTTCGAGCTTTCTAGAGCAGATTATCGAGATACTAGGTGTGGTCGGTGCGCCACTCCTTTGTGGGCCAGTATGTGATAATAGATCGTTAAGTAGGACTGTCTTTAAGTTTTCAGTCTTAGTTGTGAAAAAGGATGCAAGATCCTCGCAGTTGGGAAGTGTTTCGGAATCAGCTTGGGGAGAGTGGGAGACACCCTTGGATTGAGCTTTGATTATTTCGAATAGTCTTTTGGGACGATTCTTGGCTTGGTCTAATTGTTGACGAATGAAGTCAGCTTTCGATCGTCTAATCTTTCTATAATAGGAATTTCTCTTACTTCTTAGCAATTCGAGGTGGGCAGCAGATGGAGCAGCTCTCCATTGTCTTTCAACTGTTCTTAGAGATCTTCTGTCTTCATTTAGCCTACCATCATACCAGGGGTTTGATCCTTTTGCGGTGACTCTTTTCAGTTGTAGTGGGGCTAAGTTGTCTAGTACCTGGTTCATAGAGTGAAAGTAGTGGTTGGTTAGAACATGTACATCTTTTAGACCATCCAGTGGGGTTGTGAGGGTGTGCTTAGCGGTTGTGAGAGAGGCAGGGGTAATGTTTTCTAGGTTCCTCTTTCAGATTTTCGTTCTCGTCGGTTGGATAGAGAGTGGCTTGACTTCCTTCTTGATGTGGAAAGTAATTATGTGATGGTCAGACCAGTCGCAAGGGAGGATCGATTCCAACTGGGTAGAGTCTGTTTTGGCAATTACTAGGTCGAGGATGGAACCCTTTTCGTGGGTGGGGCAATCACAGATTTGGGCCAAATTAAGGTCGGACAGAAAAGCTTTGAGGCTATTGACCTCTGGGTCGTCAGGATCATTCCAGTGGAGGTTGATGTCCCCCGGGAAGATTTGCGTATTTTGTTGTCCGACATTTGCAGCTATGATATCCATTACATGTTCGATGAAGATGGGATTGTTTCCAGGAGGGTGGTAAAAAGAATGTAGAGAGCATAGAGGCTTGTTATAGCTCGTGATGTCTAGGCAAAGGCACTCACAGGAGGAAAGCATCGGTGAGTTGATGCGGTTCACCGAGAGGTAGTTCCTATGGATGCAGGCGATGCCACCCCCTGGCCTATCTAGTCTGTCAAGTCTAGTGATGTAATAGTTAGGGGGAACTAGTATGTCTAAAAGGGGCATGGAGGAATTGTTTAGAGAGGTTGCAGTCAAAATTATGAGATCGGGTTCAGTAGTTAATATGAGGTCAGCTAAATCCGTGGCATGACGTGATGCAGATCTACAGTTTAGTAGGATACATTTGAGCTGGGTCATAGAGGGAGTGGTGTTGTGGTTGTGGAGGATGGGTACCCTCTTGAGGTTGTTTTCAACAATACCTCTAGGAGTATGTCGTCTCGAGACTCTAGAGGCATTGGGTTGGATGGGTTGGATAAAGGACAATTTGTGCAGGTTGTCTGTCTGCATAGGTTCCAAGGGAGGGGGTGAGGGTACGTAGGAGCGAAGTAGGGAGGTAAGATCTTTCGCTGATACGGGGGATGTTTTCCTGTTAGGACGTGATGGGACATTGGGGTAGGGTACTGTTTTCCATCTGGGGGGCGCCTGAAGCAGGAGGCTAGTACATGGCTGATGAGTGTATTTAGTTTGTGGCTTGTGTCGTTGCAGAATCAGGTCGTGAAGGGTTTGGATGTCCTCTTTGATTTGATGTAGGGATATAAGTATCCTATCCAGTCTGTGGTCTGATGTAGGGGTTGTCATGGTTGAGAGGGGATGTGTCTGGGTATTGATGCGTACTTTAGTCGGAACTGGTTCAATGTAAGGCAGTATATCTGAGTGGCCGACATTGGGTGGGGGGGGGGGGGAACAGAGGGGATGGGAGGTGGTGTTGATGTGAGCAGAAGGCAGTGGGACCGTGAGCTTCGTGGTGCTGGGAGAAGGGGAAGATGGGACTGCATGCTGATCAGGAGTAGGTTTGTGAGGAGCGATGAGGGCCAGGTCAGCAGTGAGGTTATTGGGTATGGTGATGGAAGTGGAGAGGGGAGTACTATAAGTAGGATGGGAGAAGGTGTAGTTGAGGATATGGGGGGTGTCAGTGGAGGGCGACGGGGCATGTGTGAAGGCTGGGGGCGAGATAGTGTCAGTGTAAGGCGAGGTGGGTATAGGAGAAATTATGGTGGTGCTGGGGGCAGAATATGAATTATGTAGGTATAGGTTGCTTAATGGGGTGTCGGCTACGACAGGGATGGGAGTATTATTGTTATGGGATAACGCTAGGGGAAGTCCAGGTGCGGAATCAGATAGGGGGTCAGTCCAATTGCTGGGTGAATGGTTTGCTGGTGAGGTGGGATAGGGGCTTGCAACCTTTGCTTTGATGATCGGGAAGATGTTATCCAGAATGTGAAGATTATGGTCTGAGGCCTGCATGAGGACGATACCATTATGATAGATGGTGATAGTGGCATTCGCTATGAAGAACGGGGAGGGAGTGATGTGTAATGTAAGACCGTGTGCAGTTTTTTTAGTGGATGCAGTCGCGAATAGTGCGAGAAAGGCTTTCCGCCAGTGTGCTCTTCTTTTGATGTAGAAAATGATGTCGTTAGTTGTGCGTCCTGTGTTATTAGAGAAGTAGGTGTCAGCAATTGGTGTTTCGGGGTGAGATTTTAACTGCCTATGTTTAAAGTCTTTGGCCGCCTTTTTTGAGAGGCCATGGGGGTATTTGATTGAGTAGGTGTGCAGGCCTATGGGCTCCATAGTGTGGGGCTGGTGAGATAGGGGGCTTAGTAGGAAGGGGTAGGAGGGTTCAGTAGTGGGAGAGGTGGTATAGAGAGGCTGAACTAGAGGCTTCTATCTCTATGTAACTTACACGTATTGGCCTATCAAATCAAATCATAGCAGCTGCTAATATGTATAAGAAGCGACATCTTCCTATGCAACTTCCTCAGTGATGGCCTGGGATCCGTTGTATTAAATAATGGCAGTTGCTATTATTTATAGGACGTATGCATCGCTGGATTAATGGGTTAGGACGACTAGGAAAGTGAAGAGTGAGTATGATCAGGAGAGAATGCCTAGAATATTAGACGTTACCAGATGGCTGTAGATGTGGTGAAACAGATCTTGTTGGTCATATCACTCTTTCCGTGCCTCAAGCCTATTTGGGGATAGTCCTTTGTCTGTTTCTATGTGGGAGATGCTGTGCCTGTTAGTCCTATGTCTTTGTCCATGTTGTGGAGAGAGGTGGGTGGTGTTTATCTTTTAGAGTAACCCCCATCTCCAGCCATTTTGAAAGAAGTGCAATTGCCGAGAATAATCCTTTCAGTCCAAAGAGTACAGATGTGCCACCTCAGAACACTGTTTAGATTTTATTTACATAAGCGGGTCAAATTTTAATTCTTCCTTACATTCTATTCACTCCACTCGTCGAGAGCATAGTTGTAATCCCCGTATAAGTGAGGCGCCGCCATTTTGGGTCCAGGCAACCTACAGCTGATGCAGGTTTTGAAAAACCATAAGCCAGAAAGAAACGGAAAACAATATACCTGGCGCGGGGCACTTCCTGGATCACCAGAGGCGGAGGGGCAGGGCTCCTCGTTATGTGTTTGATTGGTATTGAAAGGTTAATCATAATGAATTTGTTGAGAATGTCCCACTCATATGGCTGATACCTTGATTGTACAGTTGAAAGACAAAAGAGTGACTATCCCTGCTCTGTGAAAGTGGATTATACCATAAAGCGAATATGTCCGTACATTCAAAAGAGTGCGTCATACCCAGCAGGGATTATCCCTGGGCTATGGTTAAGATGGGCTAGGCCTCTTCCAAATTAGCCCCGACATAAGCGTGGATATCTATGTAAAGTTCTTGTTTCTTTCAGGTCATTATTAGTTGCTAGAGGACTGAGGGCCTTGATCATGAGACTGATTCCTAAGGGCCTTAAAGCATCCCTTTGCTAGGGGGGAATTCGAAATCTGTCATCATGTGATCAAGTCCCAAGGGCCAGGCAGTGATCTCAGAGGAGGTGGTGGTGGGGGAGTTGAAGACCTCAACATATGATCATTCCTAAAGGCCTTGAAGTGATGTCAGTGCTGGAGAGGAGTCAACGTCATAACGTACAGAACCTGCATGTGTAGGTCTGTGAGCCTCATCCTGACATTTGTATGTGAAACTCATTACGGAACTTCCAGAAGATTTGCCTACTGTAGCAGATCTATGAATCTCATCCAGGAGTAAATCATATGCTCATTACTGGAGAAAATATCTTGTAAGGTTTAAGGTGAGAGTTCTCCAAGCACAGTAAGAAAAGTAAAACAACTGAAAAAACTCACATAACTGCCCCGCATAAATAAATGTAAACCATGTGTCAGACAAATACTGAAATGCTGCCTCGCGCTTATCACGTTCACTTTCAACACTGTGTGATGCAATTTTGAAATATACACCATGCCCCTTACTAGAGCAAATATCTTATAAGGTGTGAATGCTCATGACATGGATTCCATTTAGGGAACAGTCCAGCCCTAACTACAAGTCCAGGTCCTCCCAGAACAGGAACACAAGCAACCCAGGACCTGTTTCACCCCGGTTAGGACTCAATAGCCAGAGACGTAGCTGACAGATTGGGCTGCACTATTCCCATTGAAGCAAGGTCATGATTGATTTGCATATGAATGGGTCCAAACTGAGGTGGCATGGTGTGCAAAATAATGAAGGAGTGGGATGTGGCCCAGTCATGACCCCCGCTGAAATTAATTCAAGCATTCCAACACTTTTTGCATGCTTCAGTGTGTCACTCTAAGGGGACTTGAATGCCCAGACGTGGCTCCATGCACACTGTCACTGGAATCAAGCTATACCTGACTGATGAGCCTAATCAGAGTAAAACCAGTCCTACGTTTTCTGTTCCATTTCAGGGAGGACCTGGCCTGGCAGTTCAGGCTGGACTGTTCCCATTGAAGCAGGGTGAATACCGATTTGCATAGGACTGGTTCCAAACTGAGGTGGCATTCTATCCATCACTTTTTGTACACTTTTAGAAAAGTTTCATTTTTCTAGCTAATCCAGATGTACCTTTCTGCTTGTGACCATGGTCAAATGACTCCTGTGGCTAACAGACATAGGAACACATGAGTCAAAGGTGTGAGGGGAGAGGGACTTCATGAGAGGATGGCTGGAAAGGAGTTGTGCCCTGCTGTGATTACATTTCAAAGGGTCCTGTATGAAGCACACCCCAAAAAAATATGACACCTGGACTGTCTTTACCCTAGCAGTTTGGAGCCAAACACAGGGGAAGGGGAAGAACTGTGCAGAACTAGTTTTTGGTGTAGGCCAGGGATTTTCCTTACACAAAGGTTGGAACCAGTTGTAAATATGGCTTATTCAGAACATCTCATCAGAACACTCCTGGATCTGTGGCAGATTCAGAAGAAAGAATCGCCTGCTGACTAAGGAAGAGGGACTGTCCTGCTGACTGAAAAAAGAAGATTGGGCCTGCTTGTCTTGAACCAAGGCCACCGAGAGTTATGCCGAGGGTTAGTTGGCTGACTTCCTGTGTGAGCTACAGAAACACAAAAAGCTTCCAGGGCCTCCCTGTAACTGTCTAGCTGACCAGCACCAACAAGAACGGTCTGGACCTGCCTGAGCGCTGCTGCCAGCCCTTAATGGAGTGAGTCCTGATTCCCAAGAGGTGTGCCCGGGTGCTGGACCCTTGGCTGGCATCAGTTTGGACTCCTCTTAAAGAAAAAGTAGATACACAAGCATTGAACTCTTCCCAACCACTAAATGACCTCTTCATACAGAAAACTGACCGCCTAAAATGATCACCAGTGTAAAGCTCCAGCGGGACCTGCTCTTCGCACCGACAGCGGCTGGCAACTCGAGAGACCTACACGTCACACCAGTGGCAGCCCATGATAATTGCCAAAGGAAAGCTCCAGCAACTAGCAGACCTTTGTGCTAAAGCAAAGACCGTCTGTGGCCTGCTTTTTGTTCCAACAGCCTCCTCCTCGCTACTCCCACCAACGTGGACATCACCTGTCACATCAGACTCGAGAAAGTAACTCATCAGCTGGACTAGCCCAGTCCATGTTTCCGACCTATGCATCATCGCAGCTGGTCTCAGCGTGTGACTTTCTCCGGTCCAGCACGACCGGATAACCATGGGTAGCACTTTGTGATTTGGTGCTATTTTCACCTGAAGCTTCAAAAACGTATATCCTCGGTTTTACTGACTAGATTTTTGTCACTTTGGTGTCATTTCATTTATTAATATATTTTTTGTAATACTCTTTTCAATAAACAGTTGTGCCAGTACATTGAACGGCCCTGAGGCCACATCGTAATGAAACACAGTGGTGGAGGGACGAATAACCAGTTTATACAATTTAAACATAGCCTCTGTGCAATCCTAAATTGGAGTAAGATCAATGTCCACATCTGTTCTATGCAGTTCCTCTGATGGAGATACACACTATTCACCACGTTCTACATTCCATTTAGCCCACTTGTGATCACATTTCTTGGGGCAGCCCCTATGTTTGAATACATCTTTCTCTGCAATCATCACGTTATCCATGTCACCAGTCCATCTTTGATGTGTGGGCAAATCCCGGTTCCCCCATATCTGAGCAATATTCCTTTTAGCAAGGATGAACCGTAGTGATACCCATGAGCGCTCAGTTTGGGTCAAGTCTTTGGCCTCCCATACATTTAATAAACAAAACCACTAGGAATGAGTGACATTTTTCCTGCATAACCTCGTAAGTGTGGAGGTGATTCTCTCCCAATATGGCTGGATACTTGGGCAGTCCCAGAGCATGTAAAAACGTTACCCTACGCTGCGCACTTTCAAAGGCCCCCCGAATCTGACCTGCACCCCATTTTTACCAGTGTATGTGCAGCTAGGTAAATTCTGTGTAAAATCTTAAGCTGAACTAATCGTAGTCTCAGTGGGATAGCAACTTCTTTGGGGGAGGAGAGGGCTGCCTGCCAGTCATCGTCCTCTAGATACCCGAGATCTGTTTCCCACAGTTGCTGGAGACGGACTAATGGGTCCGGTCTATTGTTGATTAATGTACGACACGTAAGTGATATAGCTTTGCGGGGCATAGGGTCAGCTAAAAGTCGGTCTTCCAGTGGCGAGGCCTCTGGTAAAGCCGCACCGCTCGCAACAACAGTAGTTATTACATGGCGAATTTGGAGATAACGGAACGTCTCTGACCCCGCCAGTTGGTACTCCGCCTGTCAGTCTTCAAACGGAACAATCTCATTGCGCTTCCATAGGTCACCAACTGTCGAGAAACCAATTAAGTCCCACTTGTCGAAGCCCGGGCACCTGCTCAACATGCCAAGTTGCTCGGACTCCCACAAGGGAGTAGTCAGTTTTATTTTTTTGTGCCACCCCAGTGTTTTTGTCACGCGGTGCCAGAGTGCAACTGTTTGGGCTGTAGGGCCAGTGAGACATTGGCGCTTGGGATTGGAATATAGTGCCCTTTGGTATCCCCCCGAAGTCATTAACCATTTGTCTGTGCGGTATGCTGGCTTGGACTGTGAGGCAAAGACCCATTGGTTCATCACTGCATGTTGGGAGGCCCAGTAATATTGTTTGAGGTTGGGTAACGCGATTCCCCCGTTTTACCATCCTCTGGTCAATTTGTGTGCCGCATTTCCCGTTCCATAGGAGAGCTCTGACCTCGCTCTCTATACTAACAAAATAGGCGTCTGGGACTCTGTAGGGGTTATTGTGTAACACATATAAAAATCGAGGCAGCATCTTAAACAGCGCTGCTCTGCCCAAAAGAGTAAGGGGCAGCGACCGCCAGTGGAGCATGTCGATATGGAGCCTGGTCAACGGGCCTTTACGGTTGGTGTCATAAAATCGAGTCTGATGTGGGGTTACATATATCCCAAGGTAACAAAATACCTCATTGGCGACTGTGATGGTAGTGTCCCTGGGCATCCGCGGCAGTGGACCATGAAGCATGTAGAGCACTGATTTCATCCAGTTAAAAGTATACCCCGAGTGGGCACTAAAAATTGCGAAGATGTGTAGGATCCTATGGATTGAGGCTGATGGGGCCGCAACATATAAAAGAACGTCGTCAGCATAGAGGGAAATTCTTTCCTCGTGCTGATCTGTCCATTTCAACCCCCTGATCATGGGGTCACCCCTGTTCCATGTCACTAAAGGTTCTAATATCAGGGCAAATATGAGAGGTGACAGGGGCAACCCTGTCTAGTCCCCCTCTCTAGACGGAATGGTCGGGAAGTATGTTGGTTGACTACGACCTGGGCTGCCGGTGCCGTAAACATTAACCCAACCCATTTTATAACATTTGGGCCAAAACCCGTACGTTCGAGGGGAGCAAATAGGTCGGGCCATTCAATAGTGTTGAAACCCATTTTGGCGTCTAGTGACAGCAATGCTGCGTCCTCTTGGATGGTTTGGATTCAAATCACCTGGTAACCTCCCAGTCGGCACCAGGATGCCGACTGGGTGGTTAAGCAGGAATTTACCGGGGTCAGAAAGTGTAGGTTTTTTCAGGAATATAGACCTGAAATATATAAGTGTATTAAGGAGCTTTCCCTCCCACATCCCAGCAATTGCCGCAAATCGACCCAGGTCATCGACCCATGTGTTTGTGAGTATGTACGGGCATTGTTTGCTAATAAGAATGCTGGTTCCCCTTGAACCGGATGTAAAGCCTGCATGCACCACTAGTTTATAGCCCCAACGGTTGAGTGCCTTACATGTGTTCCCAATCAAGTGTGTCTCCTGTAATAGAACAATATCGGGAGCTTTCCTCTTAAGATACTGGAGCACCACCCCTCTCTTTAGCTTGTCCCCTAGCCTGTTGACGTTCCATGTGAGAATTCAAAGTGTCCTCTTCACATTATGGTCGGACATGGCGTATTTAGGTGGTGGGGGCTGCTTCGTACCCAGAGCACAAGTGTAGATTCCAATTGTTGACAATATGATTCCGCCCACCCCTCGTGTGTTTCCACCAGTGATGTCCTCTTTCCCACTGTTAGCACAACTAAACAACAACAAGAACTAAATAGACAATCCCTCCAGCCCCAAAATATCCCCCTCCCTCCCCCCTCCATGCCTTCCTGCATGACAGGCACCGAACCTCCCACCACCCCAAACTTGCAGAGTGCCTATCGCCCACCCTCAAAATGTTAGGGAACGTGAACCAACCCCACTCCCTGAGGCATATATTTATACTACTATGATTCCCTTGTCTGATGTTCTTTCGTGTGTCCAACTAAGATATCAACATGTTATAAGTAACAAGAAAAAAGGAACGATACCCACATGGGCTTGCAGTGTAGTTTGAAAAGCTGACAGCACCAGCGCCAAGCACATTCAGAGCTCTGTTGCAAAGCAATTTGACGTGCAAAGGACATGCGTTGGCTTGGGCCGTAGAAATTAGGCCTCTGTACACGTAGACCGCCATCACACTTTGTTAGTCTGCTTGTTTCTGTTCCGGTGGACCCTTGGCTGTCGCATCGCCAGCTGAGGGAGAGTCTGGTTGGTGGGCCGCCCTATCTCTGCCTCCAATACTACGGTGTTCCTTGTGGTTTTGTTTGCCAACAGTGCGCCAACCGTCGGGCCAATCCCAAGCGTCTTGAGGGCTATTGAAAAACCATGCGTTCCCTTCAGACTCAACACACAATTTTGCTGTGAACAACATGGCATAATTAATTTCTTGATCTCGTAGGGCAAGGTTTACATCTAAGAAGCTACGACGCTGCTTTTGCACTCTCAACGTAAAACCTGGGAAAAAGGGGACTTTGCTATTCTCATTGGTGATCTGCAGGCCCCTCTCGCCGTGTGGAGTATTATGTCTCTATCGCGGAAGTTGAACACTTTTGCCAGGAAGGGCTTAGGCGGTGCGCCGGTTTATGTCTTCCGCCCGGTACCCTGTGTGCGCGTTCGATAGAGAAATATTTGGACAGTCCCCTAGGTTGAAGATGTTGTAGTACCAGGTCCTCCACGAATAGGTCCACCGCCTGCCCCTCCGCTCATTCTGGCACCCCTAGTATGCGGATATTATTGCGTTGCATCCTACCTTCGTATTCATCAAGTTGACGTTCGAGCATACCCTGGCGGACTTGAAGGTCTGCAACTTGATGTTTGAGGAGAGCGGTGTCGGTTGTCAAGTCCTTGGCTGTGGATTCCACCTCCTTGAGGCGATCACTCATATTCTACATGTCAGCCCTGATCAGGGAGACCTCGGAAGCAACCGTATCAATCCTGGTTTCTAGAGACATGCGCACGGTTGTTATGGCTGCCAGGATGTCTTGTAGTGTAGGATCAGGTGGGTCCCCTGTGGATTTCAGGTTACATTTATTAAATTTGATGCCATTGTCTAAGTTGGTATGGGGCTTTTCTTGTGTTGTGTTTCCACTTCATTACTGTTTGAGTGCTGTAGAAATACTTTACACAGTGGCTCTAAAATAAGCCTGAGCGTGTTTTTTGCCACACCACCTGAGGGCTAAGCACAGTTTTATTTATTGACTTTTGTAGTGACAAGAAATATGTTTATAATTTGAGTGGCATTTCCACCCCTCTCCACTAATATCCCAATTTCTTACACATAGAATATAAGCAAGTGAGAGACTAGAGGGGCTTTGTTATAGATTGTTTATTTAACAGTGTTCAATTTCTATGCTGAAGGCTAGGGACCAGCAATATTTTACTCTCAATGCCATTGACTTTTAGAGGACACAGCACTGTTAAATACAGATGCCTTCCACAATCCAAAAACACAAAATCTAGAAAGTCTGCAGAATAAGAGTGGTCAAAGAATGTCATAGAAGGGGCTTGATAGATTTGATAACATTCAGGACAATTCTCCCACATTAAACCTATATCCTGACCACCCAACCTTATCAGCTCAAAAGTGCTAAAGAAAATCAATGTGACAGACAATACTAACCAGTATGGACTCCTCTGTGAGATACAAAAGTAATATTAAGTGTTCTGGTTACCATACTAATATTCCTGTTAAGACAGCCTTTTGACCTCTAGAAGGACCGCAATAGTCACTTTCAAACTCCTCACCCACGCCTACAAATCCCTCAACAACATTGGACCCAAATACCTCAATGAGAGAGTTTCCTTCCACGTACCCAATAGGAACCTCTGCTCTGCCGGCCTCGCCTGGGCAGAGGTCCCCCGCATCCTCAGAAACAGAGCAGGCGGGAGAGCCTTCTCCTACATCGCGGCCAAGACCTGGAACGAGCTCCCGGTGAACATCCGATGCTCCCCTACCCTCCAAACTTTCAGAAAGGAACTTAAGACCTGGCTCTTTGAATGATCCGGAACTGCACACTCCCCTCCCCTCCCCTCCCTCCCCCCCCCCCCCCAGCGCCTTGAGACCCTCACGGGTGGGTAGAGCGCTTTATAAATCCCTGATTGATTGAATAGGACTTTGGCATCATCGAACCAAGGGACTGGACCCCTTTTGCTCAGTAGAGCACCCATTTTCAGCCAAGGCTTAAGGAGTACCTCCTGAACTATACCACGTGCCCTACATCAACAGGAACCAGCAAACAATTATGTTGTTTTAGAAGAGGGAAATGTGATTCACCAAACTGCTCATCATGTCCATCAGTGACTGGTACACACATCACACTGAAGGAAATAGGATGCTGACTGGTGCACTTTGCAAAACATGTATCCTCATCATCTTAGTTGTACATGGCATTAAAGCAGCCCCCCTAGGGCATCCCCTTATGGAGTGAGTCCAGATTCCCTAATGGAGTGAGTCCTGGTCCCCATGAGGAGTTCTTAGTTGCTCACACTTCTCCCTTTTTTCCTTCTTTGACAATATGAATGTTGCCTTCTGGCCCTCTTTGGAGCTGTTTTACTAACATATCAAAGGGAGTGATCTATAAACTGTATCTGATGCAACTTGTAGCATCCCAAATGCTTAAGTACAAACATTCTGATTATTTCTCCCATCACTTCCGCCTGACCCCTGGTTGCCAGTGGCGGGTCTCCGTGTCAGATCTCCTGGTTTAGTTCATGTGCCTATCAACAGAAAAGTTGCTATCCATTTGCTGCCTCCTTTAAAAAAAAAAAATTAACCACCAAGAGAATTGTTTTCCTCTGTGCTCATGACCCTCCGACTGAGGGTCAGAACAGTTCGATCTTGAGAAAGTCTACAACTGGTGGTCCGTCTTCACCTCTGCCAGAAGGTTATATATTAGCTCCGTTTTTCAATCTTCCATCCATGATAATCCGTCAATTACATTTCAATGTGCGTAAAATTATTGTTATACGACCCCCAGCGCGCGCAGCCTTATAAAATATACAGAGCCCCTTTTTCAAGGACACTTTGGACATGAACAAATACACTGAATGTTAAGTGTGGCATTTCATTTCTGTCAGGAAACAGAAAATACATTTCTAAATAGTAACCGTGTTACAGCTCAGTTGCGGATTGAATTAATTGTTTCCTGGGGTGCCCAGACGTTTATTTACATCACAGTATCCTAACGGAGGAAGGTCAGTTTGATCTCACGTGAACTTTGTGAAATGTTATACTGAAAGTAAAGCAGAGGGATTCCCTGACTGACCAAAATGAATGATCCGAGCACTCGACACAGACATAATGAGATTACAGGACACGTGTGTGGCACCACCGGGAAAATACATATTATTCTGCTCATAGCAATGCGGGAGTGTGTGGTGTTGAGCCCGGATAACCTTGATGTGTTTGTCAAGGTTTGTCCAGGCGACACAGTAGCACACTATATTAAAGTATCACCGTTCATAGCAGTATCTCTTTTGCACTGTGTTGTTTTGTGTTTGCCATTTTCAGGGTCGTTTTGTTGCTCATCATCCTCTCCTCATCGTGAACCGCAGTGTTTATATTCAGTGACCAGGGTTTAATCTCTGCATTGTCCTTGCCTTACCATTTTCATGGGATGTTGTGATTTGTGTATTCGTTACTAATAGATTTTCGTTTTTACTGGGCATATATTTATGTTTTGAAATAGTATCTTCTGTAAAAATAACCCCCCCTCTGGACAGCCACATATTTTTTGCAACTATCTTAAGTGCGTTCTGCAGCACTCTGGCTCACTCCTGCACCACCTTTAGTGAGCCTGGCCTTGATTACTGATCTACACCCTCCGACGACTGGAGGGGATTTGGGAAGCCCCTGAGGCTGGGCTACAGCACTTCTAACAACTAGGTTTGTCAGAAGATCACAAAAATACTCAAATGGAAATTACAAGGGGGGTATGAAAATAAGGTACATTAACTCACCAAAACAGTCCATGTATTTTTGTGAATGTCAGTGCTGGATTGTGGAAACACTTAAAATCTTAGAAAAGTGGCAAATTTCCTTTGTGACACTTTCATAAAGAGAGCTTAGGTGAGCTTGACCAGCGAGTGACTGTGGTCAAATAAAGTGCGTGCTTTAGGGCAGTTGAAGTCCTAGAGACTTGGGGCCTCATTTACAGTTCATGGTGGTCACTGGTCTCCGAAAACGGAATTGTGGGAATCACTTTGGGAAAAAAGACATTTGGAAGCCGGTATGCCATGCCATGAGGGCATGGAGGAACTGTTGTGAAGTATATGAGTACTATATATAGAAACACACAGTAAGGGCCCATTCACAGGATGCACATAACTCATGAGGTGGTAACTTAATAGGTTTTCCCAACCATATGTGAACGCTTAATAATGTTTATTTGTGGGATTAAGTGGCAGCCCCGAGAGAAAGAGTGCCTACTTGCCGATCTAAATTGTGTGGGCAGTTGGTCCGGATCATGGCCGCCAAATGGGTTTTCTGATGGCAGAGCTGACTGTATAAACATAGTGCCAATATCGGCAACTGTTGTCACAACACACATAGGTACATAAATAAACCACACGACACATATGTAGGTGGAGAAATATTGCTGCAGGTTTATAAGCATAACCAATTATGCAAACATGGTGGGTTATCTTACGGGCGATCCGATCCCAGGGCAGGCAAACTCCTATGCCGCCTGCCCGTCTGATACGCCTGAATCACACAGTGGCAGTCGCCAATTGGTGCATACCAAACCTTGGGAGGGGCCAGCCCCTCCCATCAGTGGACCACCAGTCCACTTGTTTACTCACGTCCCCCCCGTAAGAGGTGGGCGGAGCGTATTATGGCAGCCCCCGGTTGCTCAGACCCACGACCGCCCGTAGGACTAACGGGGCGCCGTAGTTCTTCCAGGGGACAACTCTAGACATCCCTGGGTATCCTGGCTTAGCACCACGCTGTGCTGCTGCATCAAGTACCCCTTGGTATCTGCAGACTCTGGATCGCCCTGTAACTCCTCCTGCAACATAAAGTAACATGTTAGAAGCGTAACCCCCCCTCGTTTGTACCTCCGTCTGCTGGGTAAGCGGAGGGGCGGGCAAGGCGAGACGAGAGGGACAAGAGGGCGAGGAGGGGGCGGGGACAGCCTATATACCCCTGCCCCCTCTTCCTTCCGCCGGAAGATCCCTTGCCGGACGTCTTCCCTGGCCCAAGCCAGGAACTAGACCGGCTGCCCACAATGCCTTCATGCGGCACTAAGGCGGCCGTCCTTTTAGGGGGGTTGCTGCGCAACCCCCCCGGGCAGCCTTGCATAGTGCCAATATCGGCAACTGTAAATGAGGCTGTTAGTCCGCACTACGAAAGAAAAGAAGTCCAGTGGTGAGAAGCTGATGTGTGCCTGACCAGGCTTCCCTGTCAAACGAAAAATACCTCTCCCACCATAAATCAACCATCACTTTTTTTCATGACTTCTGAAGTCATATTTATTAACTCCGGGCTTATATTTCTTTTTTTGTATTTCTATTTTTTCTATTCATCAGCTTTTCTCCTTATCAGTGTTTTCAAAATACACCTTATTGACATTTCCACAAAAAATTGTAGACACATAAAACATTTTTTACAGAATACAGACATAACAAATCTTCTTGTTACGAAAAACTTAGTGCATAGCATAAATCAAGCTATTAAATGTGACATTCCACAACATACACAATTGACAAAGTACAATAAGTGACATAAAACATATAAAGAACAGAGAATCTTTGTCCTACAAGATACTAATGCATCAAAAGGGACCTAATCTGAGTTGGTCCTCAATTTCAAGAGACCTTCCAGGTCCTAGAGGAGTCAGAGTTCTAGTCAAGCCTCAAGATCTAAGCTTGTTTACTCAAGTCCAGACTTTGCACTGTTCTGTGCAATCATTCGAGTGTATGGGTGCTCTTGGCCTCCGAAGCACAATAGCCGACACGTTTCAACCTACATTCTGTCCATCAATTGTTGTTTTTGCATTTGTCACCCCGAGTGGAAAGGGTATGCCCAGACGTGGGTCCCTTGCTCTCCATGCCACTGGAAATCAAGCAAGCCTGGCTGAAGACGGCTGAAATGCCAGAAACCGGTCCTAGGATGCTTGTTTCCAGTCCAGGGAGGACCTGGCTTGGCAGTTCGGTCTGGACTGTTCCCATGAGGCACAGGGTCAAGACTGATTTGCATATGGCTGGGTTCAAACTGGAATGGCATGGTGAGCAAAAAAACGATGGATTTAGGCCCAGATCTCTGTACTGGGGTGAATGTATGACATTGTTCTGCATTCTGTCCATCAATTGTTGTTTTTGCATTTGTCACCCCGAGTGGAAAGGGTATGCCCAGACGTGGGTCCCTTGCTCTCCATGCCACTGGAAATCAAGCAAGCCTGGCTGAAGACGGCTGAAATGCCAGAAACCGGTCCTAGGATGCTTGTTTCCAGTCCAGGGAGGACCTGGCTTGGCAGTTCGGTCTGGACTGTTCCCATGAGGCACAGGGTCAAGACTGATTTGCATATGGCTGGGTTCAAACTGGAATGGCATGGTGAGCAAAAAAACGATGGATTTAGGCCCAGATCTCTGTACTGGGGTGAATGTATGACATTGTTCTGCATTCTGTCCATCAATTGTTGTTTTTGCATTTGTCACCCCGAGTGGAAAGGGTATGCCCAGACGTGGGTCCCTTGCTCTCCGTGCCACTGGAAATCAAGCAAGCCTGGCTGAAGACGGCTGAAATGCCAGAAACCGGTCCTAGGATGCTTGTTTCCAGTCCAGGGAGGACCTGGCTTGGCAGTTCGGTCTGGACTGTTCCCATGAGGCACAGGGTCAAGACTGATTTGCATATGGCTGGGTTCAAACTGGAATGGCATGGTGAGCAAAAAAACGATGGATTTAGGCCCAGATCTCTGTACTGGGGTGAATGTATGACATTGTTCTGCATTCTGTCCATCAATTGTTGTTTTTGCATTTGTCACCCCGAGTGGAAAGGGTATGCCCAGACGTGGGTCCCTTGCTCTCCATGCCACTGGAAATCAAGCAAGCCTGGCTGAAGACGGCTGAAATGCCAGAAACCGGTCCTAGGATGCTTGTTTCCAGTCCAGGGAGGACCTGGCTTGGCAGTTCGGTCTGGACTGTTCCCATGAGGCACAGGGTCAAGACTGATTTGCATATGGCTGGGTTCAAACTGGAATGGCATGGTGAGCAAAAAAACGATGGATTTAGGCCCAGATCTCTGTACTGGGGTGAATGTATGACATTGTTCTGCATTCTGTCCATCAATTGTTGTTTTTGCACGTTTCAACCTACAACATGGGACCAGGATTAAATTTAGATGAAGGTATTCATCGGGGCAGTTTTTAGGTCTCGGCTGCGAAGGCTGCGCTTGCGCAGTCTCGCTCCGAGATTTAATGACTTGGAGAAGAGGGGCTTGAACCCGCCCCTCTTCTCCCCTGTTCTCCATTGGCTGGCCTCTTGAATGCTGGCCAGCCATTGGAGAAGAGGTCAGTCATTCCTATTAGGCCCCGTCCTTTTCAGATCGGGGGGCGTGTTTTTTGCGAGAAGTCTCAGGAAGGAGACAACAGCAAAACACGCCCCCGAATCCGAAAAGGACGCTGCCTTTCTCCGAGGCATTTCTTCTTGACCTCGGAGAAAGGCAGTGGTGTGCCTTTTGCTCTGCCTTGTTTTTTAAAGAATCAGCTCACGTTTCTTCAAAAACACTGTGATGAGTGAGCGTAGGGCGTTGCGCTACAGGCGAACGTCTGGTGACGTCAAATCATCCCGTCCAAACTTCAGAGATTAGCCACGATCGAAGGAACATGGAACATCGACTATGTGACGAGTGAATGGAAGGTGAGCTGCGGAGCGTGAGGGCGTCCAAAATAGTTTGAAAAAAAAACAGAGCTCCACATGGCTGCAGCTGCGCGCTGCACTCAATGCTCGTTTTTGTAATGCTTCTGACGTAGCCCTCCCACCCCTATTTTTCTTTCTCACGATCTGTCTCCTGTCTATCTCTATTTCCTCTGCTTCTCTGTTTGTAAATATCTCTGCCCACCTCACCGTTACCTCTCGCTGCCTTCCCCTCTGCATCCTCCTCATCCCTAGATCTTCCAACCGCCCTCTCTTTCTGTCTCTCCTTCACCCTCTTCCCTCCCTCGCCCTCTCTTACACAGTCACCACATGCCTGTGTCTCGCGCCGTCTCACTGTCTCACACACTCCTGCTTGTTTCTCTGCCCCCTCTCCTTTTTCGTACCTCCTCTCTCAACACAAACCAAAAGTGCCTCCCAGCAGAGCACACGGGCATCCCAGCACTTTATGGCACGGATGGCGTTTTGAAAGTAGCAAGAACGTGTCTCGCAGGCACCCCGCCCCTCGAAAAACACCCAGAAAAGAAGCGTTAATCTGCCTTTTTTTCCTGTGGGGGTGCCAATCTTTGGCGCACAATACAGTTTAGAATAAGGGCGCTCCCCCCCCCTGTATAGTTTGTGCAGAGACCGGGGTTCTTTTATTCAACCCCCACTCTTTCGGCTGTGCCTAATTCTGTGCGTGTAGTCGGTCATGTGGGTGAGGTAATTCCTTCCTGCCCCTGAGGGCGGGTGCGAGGGGTGTGTGTGAAGTGGGAGGGGATCAGTCGCCCAGTTCGGGGGGGATAACAGAGAACTACCTTTTGGTGTGCGCGGTGCGGACTTAAGACAGCTGTTTTGTATGTGGGGTGGGGGCGGACTTCTGCTAATACCTTATTTTCGTCCTCCTGTAATGTCATGTCCCCCCAACCCCCCCTTCTCTGGAGGAGGGGTGCAGTAGCAGCTTCCGCATCTTCCCCTGTTGAGCGGCACCATCTAAGGGCTCTCGCGGCTGCACATATCCCGTGCGTTGCACATCTTCCCTGTCACGCCCCCCCGTACTGCCCCATAGAGCTCCTGGCCCCTCTTGCTCAATGGATGGGAGAGAACTGCTCTTCCCTACTTTTGAGTGAATTTTGCGTGCTGTCGAGGGTCACTTTACGTGGGCTTGTGTGTGTGCAGAATATCTGTGCTATGCACAGTTTTAACCTTTAAGCTTTTTTGAATCCTCCATCCAACATTGTTGTACCATAGAGCTGTTCCTTGTAATATGTAATACTCTCATTTGTCTTCGTGTGTGTTTGCATTGTGTCTGTGTGGGCACTCATCTATACAGATTAGTGTGTTTGTACGGATGTGTGTGTATGTGTTCATGCCTATTCATGTCTGTGTGCGTGTGTGTGCCTATTCACTCGCGGGTGCGTGTTTGTGTGTGCCTCTTCATTCGTATGAGTTTCCAGAGTGTGGGCATTGTGTTTGTGTGGGCACTCATCTATGCATATTAGTGTGTTCGTAAGGATGTGTGTATATGCGTCTGTGCCTATTTGTGTGTGTGTTGTATGTGCCTATTCCCACGCGGGTGTGCATGTCTGTGGTGTGTGTGCCTATTCATTTGTGTGTGTTTGCCTGAGTGAATGCGTTGTGTTTATTTCTATGTGCGCCGCAATCATCAATGCAGATTAGTGTGTTTGAAAGGATGTGTGTGTTTATTTTCTATATGTGTGTAGTTACCTATATGCGTGCCTGCGTTTGCACAGCCAAAATGCATTTTTGTTTGTGTCTGCACTAGTCTTTATATACAAGTGTGTTTTTAAGGCATCGCGTGAATAAATGTGTCTTTTCAACGCCTGTGTGTGTATATGTGTAAGATTGTGTATTTGTTAGGGCTACACTGAAATAAACATGTATGGAACTTGCCGACAATGAAAAATACGACACTTACTCCCCAAGCCTTGTTTACTCATAATGTTCCTTTCAACAGTGTCATTTTGTGCCTACAGATACCCACTTCGACGTGCTCCTGCCACGCATGGCATTCAGACTTTGTAGGTGTAGTAAGCCTGTCGTATTTAGCCCTCCCCTGCTGCACGTCAGCGTAGAGTGAAATTTCCCCGTGGCCACAGATCACCTTTTTGGCCCACTGACAGCCACTGCGAGAAACTCTCTTTGCTTTCAGCCTCAACTCTGGATCTCTTAATTGTTGCTGTTATAAACACCTGGAGGCGACTTGTTTCAAAGCATGCACTACACAAGAGTAAAAAGCTGAACAAAAAATAAAAAATGAGTGCCGGTGAGTGCCACCTGCAACCACCGGTTCACGTTTACCGGTGTGTGTGTGTGGTGTCAGTGTTATGCCGTTATGTGTGCTGCGGAATGCACGCATGCATTGTGGTTGTGTTAACTATTGTGTTAGGATTATTTTGGATATAGAAATGTGTTTAAGCGTTGACCGCGGTTCCTTATGCCAACGAAGGTGCACTCATATGCAGAAATGTGTGTTTGTTGAAGTTTGAGTGCGTTTCTTGTGCGTGCTTGTGAGGCTGTAAGAAAATAAAGCTTTATTAAAGATAATAAAAACCCTAATGTGTATCCGTGCTTTGCGGCGAATGGCTATACCGGTTGTGTTTGTGTATTTAGAGCAGACGATTGTCACACCATCATAAACACCTTTTAATAACTCTGTGTGTGTGTGTAGGTGGCTCTGTGGGTGGCTCTATTTGTGTGTGGGTTGCTCTATGTGAGTGGCTCTCTGTGGGTGGCTCTGTGTGTGTGGGTGTGGGTGGCTCTATTTGTGTGTGTGGCTCTGTGTGTGGGTGCAAATGCAATAGGTCTCGCATTTGAGAGTGATTAAGCTATTGACATTGTAAATAACAATGCTGTTTCTTTAAATGTTTTAAAAACAAGAACATAAACAAAAATAATGTCATGAGCAATGCCAATAGCTCTAACTTTAACAATGCCGAGACCATTGCATTGTAAATGCTTGTTATTTTTGCAAGTAGGACATCACAGCTTTCCACTTTTTACTGTTGGTCTGAGCCCGAAGAGTCCCAGAGTTGGTAAATAGAAACAGTTGTCTCAGTCCTGTATTCTTCCAAGTTCACTAATCGGGGTCACTTTCTTTTCGGCTGGTGCATATTTTCTAGAATCCTGGCTGTCTCCCGGGCTCACTGAGTCTCCGCACAGTCTTCTGTTCACTGCAATAGACGGAAAAAGCCGGTCATGGCCTAACCATGGCCAGGATGCACATAACTCATGGGGTGGTAACTTCATAGGTTTTCCCAACCATATGTGAACGCTTAATAATGTTTATTTGTGGGATTACATGGCAACCCCAAGAGAAAGAGTGCCTACTTGCCGATCTAAATTGTGTGGGCTGTTGGTCCGGATCATGGCCGCCAAATGGGTTTTCTGATGGCAGAGCTAACTGTATAAACATGAACATTGCTCCCCACCACCCTCTAAATTGGATAGCAGTACAAAGAACAAGATGGCTAGCACACCCAGTGTTTTGGGACAGAAATACCCTTACCACACTCCTGTAAATGAGTTTTTAGTCTGGACTACGGAACAAAAGAAGTCCAGTGGTGAGAAGCTGATGTGTGCCTGACCAGGCTTCCATGGCTTCAAATAAGCTAAACTGGAGCCGTTAATAAAGAGAAAAAATTTCAAGAGAAAATCTACGAACGGTAGAAAGTGCACTTCACAAGCTAACACGCAATGCAAGGTTTCCAGATCATTCTGTTTTTTTCTTGTGGTTGGGTCTCATGTTGTGGATGAAGTGGTGTAAACAAACAACAGGAGGATACCCGTAGACCCAGTTGAGACCTCGGTAGTTAGTATACCTATATAATATAACAACGTCTCAACGGGTAATGACAAAAGACAATTTGAAAAACATGCACAATATTTGCAGGAAGGAAGAGACAGGGAGGTATTAATGGTTATTGCAACAAATGCACAGAGCGGTTTATATTTGGAAACAGAATAAACAAAATCAATGGAGGCACTATATTACAATAGATGTACATGTAACCTGTAAAAACTTGTGCATATTGGTGCTCATGAAGAAAACAAGGTGAGCGGCGCAGGTGACTAGTGGGACAGTGAAAAAACAGCGCAAAAGAATTAGAAAAGGAAACATACAAGGATTATTTAGCCATCTCTAATGGTTCAAATTCATTTCAAAGAGTTTCGATAATTAGCTGAACCATAGAGGGTGCGCCAACAATTGCGCTGGGTGGTTGACGGCTTTTCGACGTGTGTTTAGTTCAGGTCATCTTTAGGACCAGGTTACGGATATAGATAAAGTGCTTCGACAAGTGGTGGCACTGCAAAGGGAATCACTGTCTTGAGTAGTGATAACAGATTCTCACACTGTCCATGTTTTGTTGCCATGAAGCTTATGAGAGTGGATAAACTTCTACATACCACACGATCTTGTAGCAAGTGGAAATCAATACTGTTTGCACATCTGGCCAATGAATGAGATGTGTGTAAGGGATTGTAGATCACCTAACACAGTCTCAGTTTGATCTCCCTTTGCATGCTTGATGCTGTAACTGAGTTCGAATGTGCCTGGTACCTTTAAAGTCAGAGGGCCGTGATTGTGTAACTAATGATACATTTCAATATACATTAATTTCAATCAGTGTGCTCAATGTCCAACTTTAAGTTAGAATGTTTAATCTTCAAGCCCTCAGCTTATCATACCATTCCAGCGGCCAAGAATGCCAGAGCGGCTATAGAGAAATCTGGTCAAATTAAATATGGAGTCTACTAACCTAGAGTCGTACAGAAAAAAATACTACACTTTTCCTTGAGGTTACCGAATCCATCATATTGGAAAGCTCCAATTACTTTGAATCAGAGAGGTACTATGCAGGTCCAAGATGGTCAGACCCAGTTTAAGGATTCAAGATGGCCACCGACTATATAAATGAGGTACATTTCGATTCCTTTATGTAAATGCATTTCACGTGGTTATTCTGAAAATCTAGTTTGATCTGACCCAGCTAGACTGCCATTAGACTCCAGATTTATAGGAAGATCAATTACTTTGGCCCTAAAATAAATAGCTGCATAGTACCCTAGACAACCATAAAGTTCCTTTTAATATGTGAAATTTTGCACATACACTTTTGCAGGAAATTAAAGGTCATTTTTTTCTTCAGGACTCAGAAGCTGACCATTTACTGTGGGTTGTAAGACCTGGATTATGGCTTTTCTGACTAATGAAGGAGAAATCATTTATAACCAGGGAACAGGATATTCAGTTTAAGGCCACTATACTATCTTCTAGGTTCTAAAAACAAACTGATTTTTTCAAATTCCGGAGCTCTCCATGAAAAATTGAGTCTTACTTTCCAGGAAGTCTGCTGTCTTACTCTCCCCACATCCCCTTGTGGGCTTGTTTACCAAATTGCTGTGTTACAAAGCTGCTCCTTTTTCACTTCTGTTTCCTAATCACTGGAATAACCATATTGCATTCTGCTTTTTTAACTATGATGCAACCTCACTTTGGGATTTCGTTCTACTCGGAATCCTGTATCCACCATAATTATTTGGTGTTCATCTGTGCCTTTTTCAAGAGTGTTTTTTCTTTCAGCACTGTTGATTAATATTGACAGTCCATATGTGCTAATTAAGTGTATCTGCATACTGAAGTGGTGAACCACTTATCTAGCTCTGATATTATTGTTTTTTATGCAAAGGACTGTGATTTATTATTGTTGCAAGAATGTACCGTTTCCCCTCTCAAATGAATGATGATCATTTCAAGCAAGTCTGCTTTTTGTTATTTCAGATGACACAGGATGTCCCAGCAGCCAGTCTGTGTCCCCAGTCAAGACTCCTTCTGAAGCCGGTAACAGTCCCATCGGTTTTCACACCGTCAGCGAGGAAGAATATGCCAGGAGAAAGCTGAGCCCTGCAAGCTCTGCCGATGGAAGTGCGCAGTCTGGTCGGCACAAGAAAGAACAGAAGACATGCCTTGCGAAGCCAGGTACCCACGTAACCCGGAATATTTACTCATCTGGACAGCATGCCCGTAATGTTGGTTCACAGCTTGGTTTTAGCCAGTCCTGAAACATGAACTTTTCCATGTAGTCTTCAACTAGAGAAACTCATGCTGGAAGAGTGGTCAGTGTTAGCTACACCTAGGCCATTCCTTACATCCAAATGGACTTCCACATCAATAGGCTTCATTGCGAGTGGCCCATAATGTCAATGGAGCTGCTAACCTGAGTTACTAGACCCATCAGAATTATAACTTACGTGGGAATACTGCAGCTCCATCGGTTTGACCCGGAAATTTCATCTGCTGCACGGAGACGAAGTTTCAGGGTGAAATACTGGGAAAAGGCAAGGAAGAATCAACATAGTAAATTTTATTCGCGCGCAATTTTCTCCAAAAATTCTTGTCATCGCCATTATTCTCTCCATTCCACGATTACTGGGACCCAGTAATGGTAATTCCAGAGAAGGGAATAAAAGGGGATTATTACGGGCCACTCTTAGGGGCTCATTACGATGGCGTAACGATCCTGTTACTCCATTGTAACGAGAAATACCCCCTGCCATATTAAGAAGGCGGTGGGTATCGCGGCGTACGCAAAGTCCATACGCTGCTTTTCCGCCAGTCGGCAATCGTTACGATTGCCGGCTGGGCGGAGCTGGGCCAGTAATATGGTGGCAGTGCCTAGCAAGCACCGCCAGCCATATGATGATGTGGGTGTTTTCAAGGCCTTTCCATGGCGGCGATGCTGCCATGGAAAGTCTGGCGGGGATTGGTATTGGGGCCCCGTTGACAGCCCCTGGCGGTGTAGGGGGATGCACTTGGGAGGTACCCATGGTACCCCCCTACAGTTCTCTGCACCAGTTTGCAGGCACTGCGTGGTGCCTGCCACATGGTGCAGGGAAATGTTGTGGATGCCCTTTTACCATTGCGGACCGGGCTGCAGCCAGCAGCACCATCTGCAATGGTAAAAGGGCAGGATGCGCCTGCCAGTATGGCTGGCGCATCCTATTTGGGCCGGTGGGACCGCCGCACGTCGGTCCCATCCCCGTTATGATGGTGGGGCGGACTGATGTCCGCCCGCCATCATTATGAGCCCCTTAATTAGGACCGTGATGCATGTGATTTGCTAAGTATGGTGCTCTCAATTGACCAAGGTGATGTGTCAGTGCTTATAAAATTACGGGACAAAATACGGGAAAAGAGCTGAAGCAATTGGTGCTGAGGGCGATTTCTCCTTACCGTAAAATACGCAAATCAGCAGCGTATCAACATATCTTCTGATTTCTTCGGATATCCCTACATGGCATCATGTCAGCTTGTAGATCACACAATCACGGACTTTTTATGCACCCGGTTCGTACCACGGTGCTTTTGAGTGGGCGATGCCGTGGCAGCGCGGTGTGTACCCATCAGCAACATGTGGAGTGCCTGAGGGCCCACGGAACACGAGGCTCCGTTCCTGTCCGCGGAAACACCGCGCAGTTCCGCGGAATGGTGCGGGTCAGGCAGAGATTCGTGTTGCTTTCAATAATATCGAATTTTAGAAACTATTCTCGGTTCAGAGTGAACATTTTCTGACAGCAGTGACGATTCCCCACAACCCCCTTACTGCCACCCCCAAGGAAAATGATGTCAAAAACTCCAGTTCAATAAGAGCCACAAATTACTGAAAAATAGGTTTTCAAATGATAACTTTGACAGAATGAATCATGAATGTTTTATTTTTCTCAGCAATACGTCGTGGTAAAAGGCCAGAACAGCAGGCCAATGAGTGCTGCCCAGAACAGAAAACCACAGAATACCCGCCCTGGGCGGATCCGTCTGCATCCCTCGTGCTGCCTGCGGCCTGCTGACATTTCTTCTCGGAATCATTTGATAGTTCACCAAGCCCGGCTGAGTCTCCCTGAGCCGCAAGTGCAGTCTGCAAAGAGCAGCCCTGGAAAGCTGCTCAAACCAGCAGGCTGCTTCCTCTCGGTGCGGTATCCTTATCTTTATATATATCACTCTTCTGTCTCTCTCCCTCTTCTTCACTCCTCTCCATCGCTGATGCTTTCTCTCACCTCCCCTCCCTCCCTCTCTCTAGAATCACATCTCTCTAGAAACACATTAATCCCGTGGAACTGGGGAAAGTGACATCAAGAGGGGTCCTGGCTGTCAAAACCGGCCTCTAAGGGTCCATCGGGGAAATGGCCGGTGGAATAGATGGCTTGTCTGGCCAGGATATGGGGGATTTAACGCTCAGAGCACCGGTTTCATAATCAGGAAGAGGAATAGTGGGCATCAAATCAATGCAAAATGGTCCTGTAAGCAGGAAATTGTACCTATTTAATGCTATTGCCCTCAGCAGAAAAAAACTAGCGCGCATTCTTTTTTAATGTTTTTTTTTTGTTTCTCAACATGTTTGACAGTGAGCAAGGCCCCATTATGGGTGTGCCTGGCATTACACCGGAGAGGAAATAAATGAGCGTAACCGACTTGAAAGGAATCGCAAACCAGCACCCCTTTTCATTTCTTTCCACGTGAAAAAATCCTTCCCAAAAGTTTAATAGCCAAGTTAAGTGCATAGCACATTCAAAAGTCTTGTAAAGTGGTTATTAATGGCAAGGCAGTAACACACCTTTAACTGCGAAGTTACTGTTTTGTGTACATTCTTTACGTCTACTTACACATTAACTCTGTGCAGGTTTTCAATTGGGCTCATCCGTTGTGTATGTTCGTTTCCATCATTTCTTCTTTCTCATCACCTAAAGGTATACTCTTTATTATTCACCGGCTTTTTTATTATTATTCCACTTCCCACTGACGCCTCCTCATCCTCGTGCACTCTCTGACACTGAGAAGTGATATCCCTAGTGGGTGCGGAACGTAAAAGCATAGAAGTAATGGCAGCTTTGGTGTAAGAAGTAATATACACTATTAGCTCATAGAAGAAGCAGAAAACTAAAAGCAACCACCAAGCACATCCATGGCTAAACTAACTCCATTACAAAGAGAAATAACAGAAATAATAATACCATGGACAGAGACCGGGATCCTTTTGAACCAAGATAGATTTCAGTAGACCGCATTATCAAAGTAGCATCCTTTACTACTCTCCAAGGATCCTGCATAGAATGGACTTACGTTTTAGTAGAAGCAAATACCATTTAGATAGAAATATTGTACAGTAGGATGCGCTTTTGTTTTAGTACATAGGACATTAGATCAATGTGGTACTAAATGGTATGTGTTAGCAAGCTGTTGTATGAAGAGCGGGGACAGAGACAGCAATTAAAGAACTCAATACCGTACAACACAAATCACCTACAATAAGACAGTGTAGCAAGCAGCTCCTAGTTGAAGGTTGGTAAAAACAAATTGACTTATTTGCGCTATTAGATAATTCTTTAAGTTTCAAGAGGCAGATTTTTAGTTTGTTTTGTTTCCAACTCCTTTAGTTTTGGATTGATTGGTTCTGATAATCCGTAAGAGAGTTCCAGTGTGTGGTTCCAAGAACGTGGAAGGACCAGAAACAGGACAATGCTCACAGCACTGTTGTTGAGGTTATGATATTATAGGAACTGGGCTATGGTTGAAGTGGATGAAACCCTGCTCAAGCATAACCACAATTGTTGTCAGGATGAAAAACAAGCAAACCGCAAATCAACCTGTGCCTATCCCTCTGGTAGCTTGGAACAAAAGCAGTCGTCATGCTTAACTTAAGGCAACGTGTAAAGTTTTTAAGCAGCACTTCAAACAGTAAAACAGTGAAAATACAATACAAGAAAAGGTGCACACCAATATAGGCAAATAGAAAAAAAGTAATACATTATTTGAGACCAAAACATCAAGAATCCTACCAGTAGAACTGGAGATTTGCAATTTTAAAGATTTAAGGTAAGTATATCACCTAAAAGTACAAAGCGCCACTTACAGTTATCTGGTCAGTCGGGACCGGGTGTAAGTCACAAGTTCATACAGACCACGAGGGAGCGTGGGCTGGATACAGGAACCAGGTTAGTCCCTCTGAAAGAGTTACCTTCGAAAGTTCAGCACAAAGAGTTCCGTGCGCACCGTAGTGTTCGTGAGGAGCAGTGAGAGCATCGCAGATGGTCGTTGCTGTACACGAATAGAAGGCTGGACATCGTAGACGGATATAGCTGCAGCAGGAAGATCAGTCGAGGCAGTCACCATGGGCTGTTGAAGCTGTAGCATGAAGTTCAGATCTTGAGTTGCCAGGCGTCACTGGTAGACGATGTGTCACAAAGAGTCAGGTACACATCAGCTTCTTAATGGCGGGCAGCAAGATCATGGCATGGACAGGCCAGGTTCAACCAATGCCACACCAAGCATCCAGGACCTAGGGGCACCACTTGGGGATTAGGAACTCACTCCAACAGCAGGTCCAGTAGCGGGTACAGGAAACAGGTCTGCTCGGCAAATGCAGGGAGGCCTCTGGAGCTTGTTATGTCCCTTGTAGCTCAGAACAGGAGGTCAGTGATCTGACCTTTGGAGTAACTTCAGCTTGAAATGAACGATGAAGGTCCAGTCTCATTCTCAACAAGTAGACAGCAGACAGCACACCAGTAAAGTAGCAGGGGAGCTGAGTAGAAGTCTGTCTGGCAGCAGAGATGTAACTCAGTCCTTCTGAGTCTTCCACCGGTACACCAGTGTACTGAAGAGTTGGGCCTAATGGACAAATATTTATATTTGGTGTCAGCTTTGAAGTAGGAAAAGGTTCTGGAGGTTTCCACCGAGAGGTCTTTGGAATTTCCTGCCTCCCTGCCCTGGTCTAGGCTTGTCTGGGGTCACAAAGGATTGGTGTGAAACCCTTTATGAGTGTGCTGAGGCAGAGGCTTTGTAATGTGTATGTGTGGTAGGTGACAACTCTTCAACCCTATCAAGTCAGAGATGGCCCATCCTGCCAATATCTATTCCCCTTTTGCCACACTGTCTGGGAGAAATACACAAAGACCAAATGCAAGATACACCTAGTCAAGTGACCCAGTATACAGACTGCAGGTACCAAAAGGTTTGGACAAGAAAATGGTAACTTTCTAAAAGTGGTATTTTCAGAACTCTGACTTGAAATCGAACTTTACCATTCAAGAGTGTTTAAATCACAGTTTTCTAGACACCAAATTTGATATTCCTACCTGCCCCCAATTGGATGTTATCACTTAATAAATGCAGTAAGGCAACCCAATGTTATCCTATGGGAGAGGTAGGCCTTGCTGTACTGAAAATTAATTTAAGAGTTTTCACTACCAGGACATGTAAAACTTAAAAGTACATATCCAACTTTTTAAATACACGGCACCCTACTCTCTGGATGCTTAGGCCCTACTCTAAGAGTCGTCGTCTAAGAGTGACATATACATATTAAAAACTGCACACACAGGCTGCAATGGCAGACCTTAGACATGTTTAAAAGGCTACTTAAGTTGGTGGCACAATTGGTTAGTATGGGAGCAGGACCTGGGACAACCACTCACAGACAATCAGTGGCACGTCTGTTGCGAGTAAACATGCAAAGTCTCCTTTAATCACAAACACAAAATATTTCATTACAAGTTTTTACGTTGAACTTACATTACTCCTGCTAGGGTGCACCGAATGGATTCTACACGCCTGCAAACTTGCCCCAGATGTAACACTCTAATGGCAGATTTTGCAAACATGACATGGACATGCAACAAGGTGGCCCAATTTTGGACAGGGGTGTTTAATGAACTACCTCGCATGACAGACATGAGCAGGTCTCCTTCACCCCTACAGGCATTACTAAGATGCGTACAAGACATTCCTAAATCCTCCCGTCACTTCAGCGTGTTAGCGTTATTGCTGACGAAGCGTGAGGTAGCATTACACTAGGGGAGTAAACATCCACAGACGTAAAAAGGCTGGATTTCAGCATGTCATACTGCAACACTAATAGTGATCTTCATGCTCAATTGCAACCTCCAGTGTCCAGACCACTTGACATATGGCAACCCTTCAGTTCATATTCACTGGCACAAACTTCAGTGAGCCCACAGACAGAGCATACTGCCCATGCAGGAACACCACGGGATGAATATTAGAGTTCCTATTACTCTGTGTATAATAACTGTGTAATAGAAAAACTTTTGCGTACTTGCTATCAATACAGGACAGAAGATGTTATATAAACTACCTTGAAACATGTGGACTTATTTTACCATTATATATATATGTGAAAATTATAAATAAAGCTTTAAAAAAAAATGTTGGGGGCACAATAAGTGCTGCAGGCCCAACAGTAGCATTTAATTTACAGGCCCTGGTACATGTAGCACCACTTTACTTTACAAGTGCATTAAATGTGCCAATTGGATGCAAGGCATTTTGACAATGTTTAAAGGAGAGAGAACCAGCACAGGATGTGCCTTGTTTCTGGTCCCAGAGAGCAGAGGCTCTCTACCCAGGGGTCCTGAAACATGTCTGGGGGTGGCTGGCTGCCTGTAGCCAGTCAGAGACCATGCCAGGGTTGGTAGGTTTTCAGTCGGCACCACTGAGGGGCCCTCTGAGATCACGGTACAAACAATCACACACTGGCATCATTGAGAGGAACAGTTTGGTACCAAACGCTCCTGTGTTCAGTGAAGCCATCATGGTACTATGGAGCTCGAGTTGTCGAGTTTCCAGCCCATGTACTCTCTATGGCTTCACCGGCACTTACAATATTAAGCAATGGACCCTAATATTGTAGGGGCATATCTGCTCATGCAGATATTTCCTCACCTGTGGTATAGTGCACACTGCCTTAGGGCTGTAAGGCAAGCTAGAGGGGTGACTTTCCTAAACCTCCAGGCAGTGCTGGCTGGCATGGCCATGTCGACTCTCCCTCCCAGGAGCATGCAAGCTGCAAGGGCAGTGGCATAGTCCCAGAGAGGGGGGTCCCAAGGAACCCTCGTCAGCTCCTAGGCCCCAGGTACCCAGGGTACCATTAACTAGGGACTTACAGGGGGCAGAAGTACCAACTGTGGACATATTTTGTGGAAGAAGACCTGGCACAGGGGACCTGGTTGGCAGGGACCTGTGCCATACAATTGAAACCACATCAAAACCAGGCAAAAAGTGGGGTTTTATCATGCAAAAAGAGGCACTTTCTCACAGCTATGTTTTGACTTTTGAACTGTTTTAATACTGCTAAATACTTTACATGTTTTCCTATGTTAAGCCTTTCTGTTCTGTACCATAGCTACCCAGGGTGTGAACCAAAGTTTAAATTATTAAAAGTGTGGTTTACCTTAAAAAGCTCGTGGTATTATTTCTTATGGTGGATCCACATCCACACTGATTGATATCCCACTTGAACAAAGTGAGAGGGTTTTTCTGTATGCAAATTGCCTTCTCCATTGTGCACAAAATTCTACTTCTGCCACAACAATGGGGCATGTGCAGCAATCACACCATCCACCGCACCCAATCAGATTTAACTCCCTCAGCGCTCCAATTACCTGCTCTTGTCTCAGAATGACATTGCAGGGAAGAGTAGAAGAACCTAATGGTATTTTGGAAGTGGTTCTGTTCCCATCACCAAGAATAGTATTAAAGGGGTTGTCTACTGAATGATGTCACAATAGATCCCAAAACCCAAGCTGACATCATCAAACAAAGCAGCATTCTTGAATGTCTATTGTTGGTGATTGTTAGCGATGCAGAAGTTTGCTCAAAGAATGTCGTTTGTCCTGACGCATGCTACAGCTCTGCCAGCCTTGCAAGTTATCGATGTATTTTTCATTGATGTACCACAGGTTCAAGTACTGTTGACCAAATAAAATCAACATACAAGATCTCTTCTGTGAGAGAAAGTCATGTGAGGGACAGGTAATCCAGTGAGATGAAAATCTACTTTAATAGCATTTCAGTTAGATAGAAATTGTGGACATGCGTTATGTTGATAGAACTGGTAGTCAAGTTTTATGTAGATCAAATGCCCGGAGTGGGAGTCAGCAGCCATGGATGAAGCTGATGTTCTGCAAATAAACAGAATCATGATATCTAGGACTAGCAACGGAAACCTGCTGTCTGCAGACAAAAGTGATCATCGGTTGTATGCGACCAGGAATGGAAGTCCAGTGTCTCCAATCGGCATGAGAAGCATGGTGTCTACTTTTAGTAACAGAGGCTAGCTCTGGTGCCCGTATGGCGGCCTGGCAAATCCATTTAGATCCCTGACCCTGTATCGCCTCCTGGAAGGCCTAATGCCAGCCTGGAGCCTTCACCTTCTCCTCCTGCTCTAACCTGGGTTAATGAACTTCTTCCCAATTGGTCAGACAGCTGCTAGCATTATTTTAGATGCGTCCTTTTCCTTCAGAAGGCTTCCACAATGGTACCTGATACGATGTGTTTCCACTCATACTCTACTAGTACAATTGGTAAGCCTGAGGTCAACGGAGGGGTATTGTAACACCTTTCGGTTGAAATACAGTCAAAGCTCAGGCGCTATGGTAGCTGACACTGCCCGGTCAGGCAGTGCTACCAAATGATTTCGATTGAACCGGCTTTGCCTAAACTCATAAATTAGAAGATGCAATGATTAGTGAAGGTAATGTATTTGAATCCCCAAAAGCCATCACATGACGTAGATCTACAGAATGTTCCGAATGTTTGATCTAACCCGTTCTGCGTGCTTGTTTCGCTGGTGGCCGTACATGAGTCATGTATTCAGCATCCCGGCTCCCTTTATTCACTTGCTATCAATGCAGTTCAAACATCTGCAGTGCCAGCATAATGCCTCTGTGTCTGCTGTTCAGACACAATCGCAGATGATGCTGCACAGAACCCTGCTCACTGAAAGGGGAGATCGTCACATGGGCTCTTCCATTGTCCTACTTATAATAAGAGGGAAGGGTGTCCCTGGCACTGTGGGAACTGCAATTCATGAACCTGGTCAGAGTTTAACATTTTCGATCAACTTTTCTTAATTAAATCACATATGTCTTTGAGTCCAAGTCGACCAGTCATAACTCAAAATGCTAAAGTCAAATCAGCAGCATCATTGCCATTTCCACTCACCATATTTCGTCTCACCCTTCATAACCTGATAAGTGAAAATCAACAACCACCACACAGCTATTAAACTAGTCACCCCAACATATATGATTCCCCCTTCACTCCGCAGACACGGCCTGGTATGCAGTGACCCTCACAAACTGAATATCCTATGCTCAGAACTCATGCTAGAAAACTCCAAAGAATCCCATGGCCCAAAGAACAACACAGCTTCGAAAATTGTGTTATAAATGCACATTCAGCTCCATCTCTACCTTTTGACCTGCCAAAGTCTAATCGGTCCCATCATCTGTCACCACCATCCGCAAAAAGCACTGTGATTTCTGGGTAATCCACCATCCGTGTGCGTTACTCTTGTGATGTAGCATGCTCATGTGAGTGGGTTTGGGAGCAGTCAGCGCACAAACAGAGACGGGTGTGCTTCAAGTTGTACTTGCAGCCACCCATCTTCCCTCTTTCAATCAGCGCCCTCCACTCCTCAGAGGTACGCTGGTCTGTCGTTACAATGCCACCCGCCCGACAGCCATTGCAACCAAGATTCTTGTCCACTAGAAAAGATCAGCACTGCGGGCGTGGCACACAGCGAATGAACCACTGATATCAGCAAAATGAATGAGGCCGATCCCTGCCTTCCAAATGCAGCGACAGGTACTGTGGTCACACCTTTACTCGCTCATTTGAACAAAGAGTCTACTAGAGTAGGACGACATGGTGTTGGATTCAGGGTGCTTCCGTTTCCCCATTTTAATCAATAAAGGACTCAGACATAAAGACGGGGCTCTAAATCCTGGGCTTCAAATAGAAGACTCACCTCTCTTGTCCAGATGAACGCCAGGACCACCAGGAGTCCAGGAACGACACTGGTGCATGGTGTGGGAGAGCAAATAAAACCCCTACACTGCAGCGTGACGTAGTGCATCTGTGGGGCGCTGGGTGTCTCAGGTGTCCCACCACAACAAGCTCCCATCAGCAGACACTCAAGGGATAAACTGAAGCACAACTGACAAATAACACAAATAAAATATTGTGTGCAGTATCGACTCATTAACAAGTTACCCAGAATAATGGATCTACACGAGGATCCACCTTCAATTCCATTCTGCCGCCGACATTCTCTTCTTCGTGGTACAAGGAAAATAAATCTATGGGCCTTACACTTCCAGCAGGGCAGAATCTTTTGCTTCAGCAAAAATGTCTTCTCCTTTGTGCTCCTGTTTTAAATTAGAAACTCAGAGTAAGAAGGAATGCTGAATTGGAAACAAAATCATGTCGTTTCTCACTTTATAGCTGATGTTCCGGTTTCAACTTTAAGAATAAAGTGGAACCATCTAATGTCCTACTTTTGCACAGACAGTGATTGCTGGAAATTCCATCTGCCATCCCTGGTGTAATGTTCGTGAACGAAGATCACATAGCTCTTGGTTCTGCCATGTCTACATGGAACTTGCGTATCTGTGCAACATGCTCTACAGGAGGCATCGGAACCACAACCCGCAGGTTGCGAGTCCTTGCCCTCCAGGCAGAAGCAGTTGCGGACATAACTCAGATTCAACGCCATCCTTCCAGTGGGCAAAGCCGCACGCACCGCAATGTTTCACCAGAAATCATTGCCCAAAATAGACATAAGGAAAGAGTGCCCAGAGGCCCGTGCCATGTCAAAGATGCTCACCATGTGAAGACTCCTGTTAGGAAGATCCACGTGAAACAAAAGAAATCACACCACCCATGGGATAGTCTTCCACAAAGCATACAAAACAGGAGGGAGTGATTCCAAACAGGACCGCCTTGCTATAAATCACTACTTTGTTTATGGAATATTTATAAAGAAACAGAATATTTACACAAAAAGAAACTGGGTCTACTCCCATTCATCTCTCTAGTCTAAAAATTATCTACATGAATCAACTCAAAGCAAAGGGAGAAATATATCTCACAACATTAAAAAATGATCTGGAAGTTGTGTTTACGAGCACTTCATGTTTGACATATTATAGTACAGTATTTTTTAATAGGCAAAACTCTGCTTTAGCGAATAAATTCAATATAATTACCCGGTAAAAACTGATCAGCAAAAATAAGTGCCGGTCTCCAAAAATGTCTAATTGCAGATGGTCTATTATAGATGGTGTCCATTAGATCCAACATGTATTCATATAAATATCCATGCATTGTCTGAAGCTCTGTTATCGCCCGTATGTCCTAGATTCGGCAAGGTTCACCGCCTCTCGTGTAACGATCAAGGCTGACGCATTTGAGAGGATAAAAAGCGCCTTCGTCAGGATCAGTTGGAGAGATTTAGAAAGGGCCAGGGCTGTGCGTCACTGATGCCGCCTCAAAGACATACCAGCAGTTTGCCATGTCCAGGGTGAACCTGCATGCTGCTAGAAAGGTCCCAATCTGAGGCATTCCTCCGAAATACGACCTGCTGGCAGCCATTTCTAGGTTCCTAGCGACTGCTGAGTATGAAACCCTCCTGCTCTCTTTCCTTTCAGAAACCAGAAGCATCTGCTATGAGTGGAGAATAGAGTGCACACTTAAAGATCTGAAGCTGCCAAGTTTACAGAGTAAAGAGCAGAAATTCAAGGAGGCACACGACCACTGCAGCATCGCGCCCTAATTACACAGTGCTTTAATTGCATCTCATCCAAACTAAGAACATATCATTTGTCTCCGCAGCCAGCATTTACGTGATCCATAGCACACAAATTCTCCAAACACGCTTCCCAAATCCCTTCCTTGGCACAGACACATTTCCAGCCCTCAAATGCCTCAAAGACTGCCCAGGGCACCTACACTCTGCTGACCTCACTAAGCCCTTACATAATGAAACTCTTCCACACATTTCCCTCCTATTCTTAATGCATAAAATACATACTAGAGGTGCTTGAAGGGCCTGCTGCAGGTGCACATAAGGCAACCCTGCCTCTCCATGTCAGAGGACCGAGATCCAATGACCTGTTGTCAAGTCTCCATACAAGCCCATGTGGCTACACCAACCTACCAATCCTTGTCCCTGGACACACCCCCAAACACCAACCGCCCGCATATGGCCAGTCACAGTCTAATGATTACACCTCAAAATGGAAAAGTAAGTCCCCAATCGCACTAAATTACCCGCACTCACACGCGGAGCCCCCCCGGACTAAATTATATAAACATCCGCTTCGACAAGCACACTGTGAGGCCCGCTCGCCTGCACTTAAAGTCGCTTGGACTCTTCGACGTCCGAGATGCCGCTCGCGATCCCAGCAGGAACTTCCAATGCGACCTCTGACCCCAGCAGGCGAGTGGACAAAGAGGGGGCGTCTACTGGCTCGCTGGTTTTTCAAGCCTCGCGCCAGAGGTAAATTGCTTCCGGAGTCAGCCTGCCTTCCTTCCTCCCTACGCACTTCCGGTTTCCAAATTGGTATCCCCTTCCGGGTTACGTGACCCAGAAGGGATCTCTACACTGTCGTCCCTTTGTTGCCACTAATGGCGCCACGCCCCCTAGGAGGGGTGGCGCCCTTCATTTTTTATGGTTGTGACTAAAAATACAGATACAATCTCCCCGTCATCAGTAACACATTTTTGAGCTGCTTTTAAGTAACAATTTGAATATAGATCCCCTTGATAACTTACCCAAACCTCCTCAGCAATCATATATAGGGCTCTGTAAGGTTTTGTGCCCTTGCCTTGCTGCACTAATTGAGAATATTTTCTGGAGTCTCTAGACGAAATCTCACTAGTCATACTATCCCAACAGTTGTTATTGTGAAGCCTCTTTTTTCTTTGTGATTAGCTCTTTATATTCGGACTTCAGGGATTTAAATAAGATTAAAACCTCTTCCCTGCTTGAGCTCTCAGTTATTCTTCTTAGTTTCCTGTTTCGGCTTTAAAGCACCTAGAGTCTCCATCAAGCCATCTCTTTTACTTACATTGGTTGGAAGTTAAAAAAAATCCTGGTGGAAAGTGGTTTTCAGTTTTACATAAAGACATTCCACCACCTGTTTAATTACATATTTTATTCTCTCTGTTGAAAATGTTTACAGAACTAACAGGTGTTTACTATTGATACGATCATTATTTTGTGGGGAGGGGAAATCAACCTGTATCAAAAATACATTTTCTCGTACATATGGTGCCAAAAGCTGTACAGTTAGATGTAACTAATGGTGATCACTAACCTCCATTTGCAAGACTTTGAAATCCACTATTAAGTTGAAAAAATAAGCATACAAAAACACATAATCTATTGGGCAGCATTGATTACCATTGATGAAAGTTTGTTGAACTGGAGAATCAAAGGGAAAACAGCCATTTACACATACCATACCCCTGAATATAGATTTGTAAAGTATAGTGATCTCGAGGTGAGGCTGTACAATCTGAAAAAAAACTGCAGTCTTGATGTTATAGGCAGATAATCAGTGTCTGTAATAAGAATCAGTCTTCCATGGGTTTCAACGAAGATTGAAGATGATCCAGCGCAAGGGACAAAATGTACATATTCTCCCTATGTCACAGATTCTTATTCACAAAGGTTCATTTATACATTCATTGGTGGGGCCCATAACAGCAACACACGTCATATCCACACAAAACTCACTCGAATCTGTACACAGGAGAAGGGGCTGCTGGACATGTGGGTACCTTATTATCTATCAAGATAATTTTTCTTTACTATTTTATATTTACATTCTATATACACTTTTCAGAATTCTGACTTTATCATCAAGGCACTCCACTGTTTGGTCAATGGACCAACTAGTTGGACTGGTTGATGGTGAATTAGAACCAGCTAACACACAATTAAAGTCTAGAAATCATTTAATCTTTTCAGTGATTAATTTAACCCCTTCCATGCTGCGCAGATTCCGCCGCTGTGCTGACGGAATCTTGCGCGGGCGTGGTCATGACGGAACGGTTCCGTCATGAGCACAGCTCAACCGTGGCTCATGACGGAACCGTTCCGTCATGAGCACCGAAGGGGTTAAAGAACCACAATAACTCATTTCTTGTTATTTCAACGTTGTTTATCTAAATTGTTAATCATTCCCTTTAAACGTGCATTTATTCACTACAGTTCATAATTAGAAATTCAGATTTATTAATGAGTATCAAGCATTTAGAAATTTCATTTAAATATAAATTTAGGAAAAATGCAGCAAATCATTTACCAATGAACAGGCGATGATAGCTTCAGATCGAACAGGGAGTTATCCGCATTTTCAGGTAAAACTCCCCTAGACAGGCTGTCTGACCCACACCAAGGGATCAAACCGTCAGGTAAAATACAGGGTACAATGCAACAATTCTGCAAAGTCCATATATCAATCCACAGCATAGATTAACTCCACGCCCAAACTGGCCGCACAGAATTTAATGAAATTTAGAAAGTCAGAAATTTAAAAGGAACAACCACCCAACAAGAACTCCCTTTAAGAAATAACCCAAAGACTATCACGACCGCAACTCCAACTGCAACTCTCGAACTCCTCCTGAACCAACCCTCAATACCACACACGTAATGACAGATGAGGGGTTCTTATACCCTTTTTGTGCCTTACTTCATACAAAATATGGCAACTTTGGGGGCAGACCAAATGTTCTGATTGGACAGTTCGGTGTTATCAATAGTTCATTGCACTCTTCCCAGTGCAAACTGGTTTTGCATAGTGTCTTCTGATTCCCATGCGGGGACCGGCAAATGTATCTTTTCATTAGGCAAAAGGGTTTCATTCTTTGTCACTTCCTTGGTTCCCATACGCTCATCTTCTGGCTTGCGGTCAAGTCCCCAAAACATTGACCTTGGCAAGGAACACGATGTCAGGAGTTCATTCCACCTTGTGATCTCCAGAGCTATCTGGGCATGCGCAGAAATCATCGTGCGCACTTGGTGGCATCTGCTTCAGAGAACGCCATCTTGAGTACTGCGGCCTAGTAGGCCTGAATGTTAACTAAGCGAAAATAGACATACTAGCAATCAAAATATAGAAATGAAGGTTCTAATGTTTAAACCCACACTAATCCTACTACATATTAGTATTTTCCTAGCTCCAGCAACATTTAAAGCGATAATACTTACCATACGCTAACTTTAAGCCACAATACAATCACAAAGCAATACAAACCATGCAATTTCACTATTTTAACACAATCTAAGGTTAGTTTGCGTACCATTGTTAATTATTTAACTTTGCCATGCAATTAGCAATTTTAGTCCCACGTGTATTTATGTTTATCAAGGTGCAAATATTGATTAGTACCACTTCCACTTCAAACATGTTATGTAAATTAATTTTAGAATGATTACATAATTAATTTCATGCAATTTAGAGGAGGTATACAACATTTTGTCTTACCTGCTCCATCAAAGTCTCCAGTCATTACAAATATGCTAGATGGATAAATTGTAAAAAATCCTGGACAAATATCAGATGAAGAGTTCCACTTTGTACAATTTTGAATTGGATGTATTTTTATATATACATTTATCAAAACTACGAAATCAATGTTGGAATATTTTTTATATAAATTAACAAGTGTTAGCAAGATCCAATTACAGTTAGTATTTAACAACAATAAATTTGAGGCCACAGTATTGGGGACTAGAGTTAGAAGCCACCGTGAAGTTAGACCTGAACTTAGAAGCATATTTATGCACTTGCAAGAAACCATCTATTAAAGGGGTTTCTTCCAAAAAACAGGTTGCCTGGAAACACATTATAGCATAGTTGGAGTGGATCATAATAAAGAATCTTGGTTTATCAATTTTCGAAAACTGTGTATGTTCCGGCATAGCAATGAAAGGTTGTGAGAAGATCTTAAATCCTGGTTACTTTATTTTGAATATTACATGGACCATCTGATTCACTATATGATCTCAAACTCGTGAAACTGTTCTCATCTAAAGTATTGGCTTTCAGCCACCTTTTCACAGCTATTGGTGATTGTTATCTTCAAGGTACCCATGTTTATATGAAAAACCTTTTGCAAGGCATGATGTGTTACCTTTGCATTAAGTGACGGAATATGGACTTGATGTATTATGAATCCTGCATGATATTACAAAAATGTAGTGAATATAGGAGTTGAAGGTACAAATTCAATTTGATACCTTGAACCAGGATCTCATCCTGTGTCATATAAAGGGCTTCCGTAGCACGTTGTGAGAAAAGCAAGTTATTTGTGACTTCTCTCCCTGATTCAACGTTTGCAATCCCAACCTGTTTTTGATCATTTGAAGAGAATGCTTTAAACGAGGGGCAATTATACAGAACCTGTATTATCAGAGTACAATTTAATGGTTTCATGTTTTTGTTTCTTTTACCAATCCTTCCTGTATCAACATAAACCCACAGATTTCTTCGAGAGTATTTCCGTAAGGTTGAAGTGTAGGAAACAGTATTATTATTATGATTATTTACCCTCCAGCTCTTCAAATCGATCCATTAGTGGGAGGTCTTGTTAGACTGATTGTGTTGGACTTGAGGCACTATTTCTTTTTATTTTAGCTGAGAGCTTAGAGGTAGGATGCATTGACCATGGAGCTAAGATGTTCTGGGGGTTGCCCAAACTTGGCTGCTTAACAGATCTTGAGTCACTGGGCTTAGTTCCCCAAGATACCTTTGTGAGGACATTTTTATTTGTGCTCAAATCTAAGGGCCTTGGCCTTCAGGCTATACTTGTGTTGATATGTCCCTATTTGCTTTATGCAGTTTATTTATTCTATCAGCTAGCTTATAAAATATTCTTCCTAGTGGAATATGACTTTTCTAAAAAGGTACAAATCCTCCAGTTTCTAACCAGCATGGGTTTTCTTGAGACATAAACTGACAAGGACAAATTGTCCCGAGGTTTAGATGTCCTACCTTCTCATGTGGACTACAGTCTTGATTTATTTCAGTTGTACCTACTAAAGAAAGCATGTAAAGATGTATCTGCTTTCTCTCTAATTATATTGTTTCAACGTGGGCTGATTGCATCATTTTGAATCCATCATTGTTCAATTTGTTCCCCTCAAATTTTCAATGTAAAGATTTCTTCATTAGTAACAGAAACCTCAACATAAATTAGGAGGAGGCTGCCAACATTTCCAAATTCAATATCGAAATGAGGTTATCTGTTCTGTAAAACCACCTACATGGAGAAGGGTTTAAATCATCATTAGTGGCTGTCCAATTTGTTGCTGTCTGATTGAAATGTGTTTTAAAATTGTCCAAAGTCATCTCAACTGGCAGAGAACTGCAAAGTGAGGAGGTCATCAGCCAAGACTAAAATGAAAGTCAGAGTCCAGGGAGTCAGCCTGTGTATCAAAACAAGCATTTGCAATGCAATATTTCTCGCATTTGCGAGAGTTTAAGCTACTGGCATTGTAAATGACAATGCCTATTATTTATCTGTTTTTCTAATTAACACATAAATAAAAGGCTATGTCATTTACAATGCCAATAGCTCAAACTCTTGTAAATGCAAGACCTATTCAAAGAAGCGGCCCCAGTTGTCCCGTGCTTCTCGGAAAGTTAAAGGACCCATGGCGCGCTGAATGTTGCTGGAAAGCAATTAATGGATTGATACAGTGGTATACTTGTTATAGGTGTCTTGGCGCACTAAGGAGAATATTACAAATGTATTTGTTGCAGTAATATCTAGGTGACGGTGCTGGAAAGCATGTCGTCCCTGCAGTAGGAGAAACTCATTAAAGAAAATAGTGCTTACAGACTAAAAAAAATGTACCACGTAACAACCAAAGTAAAAGAGTGAGTCCTAATGGTAGGTTACAAATGAAGACAAGGCAGTACCAAGGAGGGACTCACATGCCTATTAAAAGCCAGCATTTATGAAGGGCAATGACACAAGCCAATGACAAATATCGACGGAGAGTGGGCGAGGGTTTAATTCCATACTCCAACAGAGCAGAGCATGCGCTGCCCAGTTTTGACCTAAAAAAGACTGGATGAATATAGAATCTGGTGTCAAAATGGTGAAGTTCTTAACACTGGCATCAATATCAGATGGAGCTATGTTTAATATTTAATTGTTCTTGATTTTAAAAGGTTTCCCCTATAAAGTATTTAAGTGATTTGACCAAAGGAAAAGACCCCGAGGTCATTGCTGGGTTCGCATTGAACTGTCCACACGGCCTCCCTTTGCAGGAGACAGTTCAGCACATTAATTTCGAGACTCATCACATTCTACTCACTTATGCAAAGTTGCAGGCTTTTGGGGTAATTTTGAGTATACGGCTATTACCTCCTTCCTCTTTGGGTATGGTGTAACACATTTTGGGTGTTTAGATTAACCGCAAGGCATTCTGGAAGATAAATCAAACTTCAGATAACTATCCAATCCGACTCAGACAAGTAGCAGCTGAATTATATAGCAATTAAATACCTCAAGGAGACTGATTACTGCTGGAACAAGTTAGGCACACACTTACCTTTCCTTTCGAAACATTCAGTGCCTCCAACTCTATTTGGAACTCGCTTATGGAAGGAAGTTCCAACACAAAAAGGATAGACCGGAGTCTGAGAAGATAGAAATAATTGTGCTAAAATGGAAAAAATGCTTCTCCCCTCCTCCCCCCCCTTCCCCAACTGCCCACACTCTGATTTATCACCCACAGAATCCATATGGTTGGTTTTCAAAGCCTTCGATTATGTTCAAATTAATGGGTCTCATCTTAATTATCATAAGCATGTGCGGTTGTCACATGGAAGTAGTCTGGGTGTAAGCTGATGCGCTTCCAAGTTGGACAGGCACTTCAACTATTGTACCAGCTACTGGGAGTATGTTGATTCGATGTTTCTTCTAGTTTACCATCAAAATGCAATCTACTTCAGGTTCACCACCAAACCGATGCTCTGCCGCAGGTCCACCCAATCACCCAGCTCCCCAGGGTGATGGGGTGGACACAGTGGAATATGGTCGAGGCCTTGCAGATGGCTCCCCTTGGGCCACATTAAGCACTTGGAGGCTGGGTGCCTCTTTTTAAACATCCAAAGCTGAACTGGTATCTACACAAGTCAGCCTTCTACAAGCAGACCTAAGAGGGCACTACTTTCCATAAATTACTGCAAAGACTTGTTGAGGCACCAAGAGGGTCCTATATCCTACCTGCTGAGTGGTAAATGTGCTGGGTCTCCAACAGTGTCCTTTCCTCCCTGAATATGCTGAAGGCGACACAGAAGTAATGTTGACTTTTGGGGATTTTTAAATAAAATCATAGGCGTCCTGGAGCCTAGGCACTTGGTATGGCTGATCGGTCTTGGTCTGAAGTCATCCAGGTTCAGCTGATTGAGCGCTTTCAGGACCGGATGTTGCTTGCTGAAGGTTGCAATGATAACAAATGCTGTCTTACTTGGTTTAATTGAGGTACAGCTTGGACATCCATCCTTTGATTGTGGAGATCTGATTCTTCAGCCAGATGATGATGTGGCCAGATGTGACCTACATTTGGTCTGCTCACAGTACTGGTCATTGCACACAAACTTCATTTTCTGAGACCGCAACTTGCAGATCGAGGACCTCAAGGATTAGAGTTCACAAATTCCAATCATGCCAAGAAGTTCTATTCCCCCTCTCCCCCAATCCTGCACATGCCATTAGAGATTCGATGAGATGTCAGACTCTCTGCCAAGGGGTGATAACTATATTACTGGGGTTGTTGGTCAGTATATCATTAGAAATACTGTGTGGCGTAAAACGCGCATCCTTAATAGTTTTTACGAAAATATCATCCCATTTGGGTGTAGATTTTCAATTAATAATGTCAAAGGAGCAATATTTTTATAAACAATATTTAGGACACAATATTTACGTCGGGTGCTATTCTGACAATAATCTGGAACCATACATTTCCCTGGCTTTAAAATATTCTATAAGAGATGAGGCCTTGTGTTTCTTCCCCGAAAGTCAGTAACGTGTGACCCTGCGGTGACTACCCCTTGTTCTCTACCCAATCTTGTTTTCAACAGGAGGAGAAAAGTATTAGCAATGGAGAATCACACCATTGGAAATTCTTAAAGTGGTCCAAATTGATTTCACAAAGATGCTCATGTCTCTCAAGAAGTGACATGTTATGAAGATTTTCGCGCAGGAACCACTAACACAATCAATTCATATAGGTTTAACCCTCAACAGCAAACAGAGAAAGCCAGGTCTACACCCCACGCAAAGGCAAAAGAGCACATACTCCTATCTGATCTGGTCATTCCTAAGTCTCTGTCTACGGGTTTGGATCATAGAATGAAGCAGTAACATTTTCAGGATCTGACTCTTAAATATTCCCTAAGCTCAAGGGCTTTGAACTCTTTCTTCTGAAAGAACATGAGTGATGATCCCAGCATACAGGCCTCTGTCATCAATCCATCCAAACTCATAATACCAGAATCCACCCATTCTGGTGCATCTGACGTCCTGATGTTACACAGTTGAACTAAGACAAATGAGGCAATGGTGTCTCCAGTCTGTGACATTTAAAAGGTCCAATAGTAGACGCGAGGCTCATCACTGACAACACAAAGAAGTAAAATAATGTGCTTTGACTAATACAATTGTAAACTAAAGCACAGGCTTGTCATTAAGGCAATTCATGTATCTTCATTACTGGCAATATTCCTATTCTGTTATTTGAAGTGCTACTTCAGTATGCTCTATTTATACGAGGGGTCTTCAACCTTTTTTGTAATAAGAGTTACTTATGTTCAAAGGAAACCATCCAGAGCTACCATAATTAGTGTTGTAATAATAACAACAGATAATATTACCGTAGTGGTCACCCTATGCAAGATTAGTAGCCGTGATCACCTCAGTGTTACAGGCAGGGTTGCAAGAAGTTATGTAAAAAAGGCGTTTCAGTTTGGAATTCCTCTACATGGGTAATACATAACAGCCATAGCTCCAATACCCCTGGCACTAAGGTACTAAAGTTAGTGATAGGTCTCCCCAATGGCACATGACTTATCACTCAATTGTCAGTTGTAATTATACTTTGGCCAATCAGACATTTTCCTCCAAACGTCAGCTTATCAGTTCTGAAAATATACACATTTTCATCTCAAATACATACTTTCAGTTTTGGTGCATGTATATTAATTCAACCAACCAAAATCTTTTAATTCAGTAAGCTGGGCTGCGCACAGGATAGCGAGTCACAGGTAGACGGCAACTCGAGCTACTCGTTGAAGAAGCCTTATTTTATACTTACATGATACCAGAAAACGTTCCTACTAAATAGACAGAGTCTATGAATTATTTATCATTGAGCACAATGTTTTATCCAACACTGTGTGAGGATTGTGGGCCTTGAACATGTTGCGTAAATCCTCAGTGCTTACGCACAATGTCTGATTATGTTGTTAACAACATTCATTGCACACATTTATAACCAACAGCTCCATAGCCTTTAGGACAGGACCATCAGTCTTGCTTTCTAGGCAGTGGGTCGCCTCATTGCCAGATGAGAACCTCACACAGTGTATGATATTCGCAGACATAGTCTACCAAATGAAAATGCCTTAACAAGCTAACTTGGGTAACACAGGCTGCAGGGGCTGTATGTGACCTGCAACCAAGCCGTGAATTCCTTAATCGCATTAAATATCTTGGTACATCAGTAGTAACCCTCATTGATTTCCAACCAGAAATCAAAGAAGACTTTGAATTTCTTGATGTGTCACTTGACTGTTCAATGGTGAAGCAGAACTCGAGACCAGCTGGAGTACCATATTCCAAATGATAACATTTGTGAAGTCTGGTTATGCAGAATCACTATATCCCCTCGAATACTCCAATGTATGTCAATCCGTCTATTCAGAGGCAGCCATCTTCATGTCACCTGATAAGTCAATGGATGGATTCCAGATTTGCCTCATAACAATTTGTAATTTAGGTTACTGTACACCGTCAGACTAAACTTGTTAGACATGACATTTTATGTTCTTTACTTTGGCACTCCACTCCACCATGGAAAGGAAATAGTTTGCATTCACGTACCCAGTAGAAAAAATAGATTTAATGCTTTTGAACACTCAGATGGCTAACCTGGCCCAGATTCTAGTCTGCGTATACAATGGAGATTTGTGGTTTGCAGTGGAGCTGAATGACTCCTACAACCATATCCTGGTCATGGCAGGACACCTGCACATTCTCCAGTTTTTGCTGTTGGTTTGATGTAGTAAATACTCCACCCACACCTGAATTCAGCACTACATTTGATCCCCAACTATATATTTGCAATATCAGTCCATCCTCATGAACAAGAGGCGCATGTGTTATCCTAATTAGACAAATGCCTATCAGGTTCTGCTCTTGTCAAACAATTCCTGCAGAGGTGCACTTGAAAATGGTCTATTTGCAGCAAACAACCTCAAGTCATGCCTCTGAACACAGTAAAAAACCTCTAATTCAAAAGTCCTCCCTAGATACTGGGCAGTGGAAGGTGTTGTAATGCAGGGACGCTGAAAGTACCATGCTGTACTAGAGGGTGTCCCTATTGGATAACTATTACCACCGGTTGTAGGTTTGTGAACATGGAAAAGAAACTATATATTTGGATGTAGCCATAGCTCTGGCACTCCACCACTCTACCCTGGCTTGACTGAGGCACATGTTCAAATTTATTCAAGACACATGTCCTACTGCTAAAATGAAGACAGTCCGCTCAAACTCAGCATACTGTAGTTCAGCGAAACATCACTGGTCCGTATTCCATACCTCCTGCTTCTCACAGTGAAGGTGATTTTAGATTCACCAATAACATTGATGCAAAATGATTCCTGATCAGCGGTGAAAGTTACTCTGCAGCTCTTCAGCCGACCAGAGCGCAGTTCTTGTGCTAAACACATGTCCTTGATGCTTACTATCTTCTGGGAGTCAATATGGTCAAGTCAGTCAAGTGGAATGACCCCCAAATATGTAAAACGTGGGAACTCCCACGGTTTGAACAGCTTGACTCATAACTCAGCTCAGAAAGTTAAGGTCAGGGATTGGAAAACCACCAGAAGCTCTGATAAGGAGTCTCTGGTGCTGATGAAATGAGCATGAAGGAGAGTCTAGGCTAGACAAGATTGGCCTTCAGCACCCCGGCCTTCGGTAGCGCTGGCCACAAGATTCTAAGCAAACCTTTGAGCCCCAACACTTATTCTATTACAAATCAAGCACCACGTAGACCGGTGACATGCACCAGTTACATAAATGAATGTCATTTTATTAACAAGTCATCAGGTATTCCCCCATAGATCTGACGTGTTTTGTCCTCGCTTTGTTACTAATGTGATGTTTGTCTGCAAATGTTCAGCCTTTTAAACAGAAGGCCATAATGGTTGAAGTAGGAATATACGCCTCATATCCCAGTGGGGGTAAGGAGATTAGGGTGCACATGGAAGATTTAGGGGCGTCCAACAAAGCTGATGGCATCATTATAATGAGCATGTGAAACGTTGTTATTCATTAGCTCATTATTGTGAGTGATTTGTCGAACGTTCAGAAAATTCAAACGTATTACTTTCCATACTTAATAAATCAAGGGGCCTCAGTCACATTGTCCTTTCACTTTGACACGTGTCGTGTGTGAATGATCAACTCCATGTCTCATTGGGCCATCCTTGCATTTGACACAACCAGTGTACATGGGGCTGCAAAAGACAGAGGAAGAAAGGCGAACCACTGAAGGGCGTCTGGGGACTGGAAACAAGAAATGCATCCCGCACACGCTGTACTTTTCAATGCTTGTTCTAATGTTCTCAGATGTCCACGAGAGTGATGCCTAGCCCTATTCGTGAAGCCAATCGGTGTTTTTCGAGAACAGACTGTAGGCCCCGGGGAGCAGCCGCGGCGCAGGCTCCTGATAGGCTCCTTCTGGCTTGTGCATCTGTTGCCATGGTGCCTGCTAATGTGCCTACTTGACCTGTGAATACGAGAAGTTCTTAAAGCAGTCTCCATGGATACTGCAGTATGAAACGGCACTCTAAGGGCAGCCTGCATTTCCGATGCCGTCTATGTAGGATGGAGCTCTGGGACATAACGAGTTTGTTCCACCTTTTGTGAGTCGAGCTTTTGAAAGCAAACAGTTATGGTCGCAGTTTCTGTCTGACAGACGTGCGTAGGTGGTTTGTTTTCGGGTCTGTTGCTTGCTCATCGAGTTACATCCCATAATCAATGTCAGACACAAAACGGGCATTTGATTAAATGAAATCAGTATATGATAAGCAACAACATGGTCCTATATTTCCCATTCTCCTTGCATCGTACAGCGAGTCTAGTTTCATGTGCTGTCCCATACAGCCCGAGTACAAAATTCCTTTCAGTGAGGCGCTAATGGCAGGTACTGTACCCAGTGGCGGCTCCTCCGCTAAGGCGGAGGAGCGTCGCCCCACTGCTAATTCAGCAGTGCACAAAGAAAAAGAAAATGTTAATAACATAACGTTATTATCATTTTATTTTTCTTTGCAGAGCTCGGAGCCAGGTGGGGGCCCGCTAGGCTCTGTGACGCCAAACAGAGTAAGGAGTGGTTTGCAATCCTCTAAGTCAGAGGTCTTCAAACTTTTGGATGCCGAGACCCCCCTGTCAACATTTTGAGGCGTAAGGACCCCCTCTTGACAAAAATGTCTAAACCTGTTGACTAAATTGCGTGGGATGAAAATGTAAATAAGGTTATGTGATGCCGCGTATTTTGGGATAGCATTGCTTCATTATTTTGATATTTGTTACACACAGTAACGCTGAGGAAAGATTTCACCCAATCAGTACCCATTTATAACCAAAATACAGCAATTATCATCAGAAAGATTTCAAGTCAACCTTTGTGAAGGGCCTTCCACTCTGCAGCAATACGTGCTGCCACATTAGAAGCTCACCTGGCCCTGACCGGAAGAAGCAGGGGTCCCTTAAAACCCTGGCGGTTTTGTGTAGAGTTAAGCCTTTTACCCATGCAGCTTTCCTCTCACCCCCTCCCTTCCATCCCTCTCTCCTCTCCTAACCCCGGATCCCTCTCTCACTTTGCAGGTCATTTTCTTTCACCCCTTTTTACAACTTCTGAACTCTCCCCATTCAACCTCTCACTTCACCTTTAACAGGCAGGCAACTAGAGCCAAATTTCGGGGGGGGCTGAAAAAGATTTCGGGGGGGCTAAGTCTTCCAGCCATAGGCAGAATGGCTGTAAGAAGGGGTGAAAACACAACAAAAGCCTTATTAACGAGTAAATGGTCTTTTAAAGACCCGTAAAGTACTCTGGTGCTGCTGCAATTAGACGGACGCCAGCCCGCGAGGCTGTCTCAGCCGGGCTGTCACATACGACGGGGGGGCTGAAGCCCGGTGAGCCCAATGGGTGTTGCGCGCCTGACCTTTAATCACCTCTTGCCATTCTGTCCTTTCACTGCCCTCATCTCTAACAGTCTCTCACATTTATCTCATGGCCTCTCTGGCCCTGTCACCTCCCGTGCCCCTCAGCACTTCTCATTCACCTCGTCTCTTCATTCAAATTTTTGTCTATTTGTATCTTACACCTCTCCAGTCCCCCCATTCCTCTTTCACAACTCCCCTTTGTTCTAACAGAAGCCCTCACCTTTGGATCACACTCACTTCTTGCGTGTCCACACTTCTCTTCGGCAATTCACATTTCTCCTCATCCCTGACCTCTTCAATCAAATTCTCTCACTCCCTTGCTGTCCTCTCTCATTTTGGGTGCGGATGCAAGTTCAGAATGGGATGAATGAATGTATGATTACTGATGGGCTTGTTGGAGTGAGTTGCATATTGAGTAGTGAGGGGGACAGGTGAGTGAAGTGTCACATGAGTGCAGGATGAGTAGTGTACTCGTGTGACTGCAGGTTGAGGTATAGTGTGAGCAGGACAAGTGCATTGTGAGTGCAGAGTGATCACTGTGAGTGCAAGGTGAGCGGGTGAATGGTGCAAGTGCATGGTGATCAGTGTGAGTGCATTGTGATCACTGTGAGTGCAGGGTGAGCGTGACAATGAAGGGCGAGAATGAGGAATGAGTTGTCTGAATGCAGGGTGCATTCCCAGACCCATGAAGTAACTCAGCATGTTATTGACGGGGGCGTAGACTTTAATATCTAAGTTAAACTATAGCGGCATTAATCGGGGATCGAGGGTGAAGGAAATAAATAATGTGCTGATCCTGCAACAAACTTCCAGTCCTATGGTTAGGGTTGCCAGCAGATTATTTTGGTGGCCCAGTCGGTACAAAAAAAAGCAGTCACCTAAAGCGGTATTTTCAGCGCTTATCTGTGCATACTTCCCAGGGCCGGCTTTAGTGCTGGTGGCGCCCTGTGCGACAATGTTTGTTGGCGCCCCCACAATGACCACCCCCACCATGGATTCTCTCACTAGCACCCATTAGCAGTGACCAAGTCTCCATAACCCCACACTCTCAGATGCATTGAATTAGTTATATAGCGCAACTCATACCAGTGTAGGGTGTCCGAGCACTTTGCATCACACACACATTACACAGAGACAATCAATCATAAGTGTGTAAATCAGTGTATAGGAAATGTTACATAAGCCAAAGGACTAAAAGTATAGGAGTCACATGTCATCCATACTGGTAGGCAGTATAGTTCAAGAGTGCTTGGTGTGGAGAAGCACAAACTCAGAGTCGAAAAAGAAACAGCATAGTTGGGAGTTTCCTTTAATAATAAGAATTGATTTCTAGCCAAATTAACCCTTTTTGCAACATTAATCAATGGTCTAATAATGTATACTTTGCAGTGTGTATGCAGTTCTGGGATGAAAGTCAATAGCTCACTATCCTATATTAGGACTTTAAGTTATAAATTGCAAGTATCAAAAGGATGTCTCTTTTGAAAGCAGTAACCTGCTGATCTCTTCACATCATACGCACTCTGTAATCTACTTGGTACACGTTCTTTGCAGCAGGCATATTAACCCTCTGCACTAACTTCACCTAAGTCAAAACCTCAACTATACAACATTCTGATCTCTCTCCAGGAAGATAATTAATCACACAAGTTATCTTGACATTTATGTGAGGCCTGGTAATTGCCGGGGAAAGAAAGGCTGCAGCAGGTGCTTCAAAAGCACAATAAACTTTCACTCACGGCGCCCCCAGGAAGCCAACTTTGTATTCCTTTCCATGAAATGCATTCTCACACTACGGCAGTGAATGTAAAATCCAAATGTAAGGAATAGGCACAGTGGGGACCCAGGGGGTACTGGAACCAGCAAAAAAACCTAAGCCTCTGTAAGCAGTTTACAAAGGCATGTTAAATGGTCTTTAAAGACCTGTGAAAAAACACGGGGGTGCCGGAGATAGGAATCCAGACACTGCCCAGCTTAGCCCCCAGCAGCTCAAGTTTCACTGCAGCAGCCCGGGCTGACTGGGAAGGCGCGACCCCCTTTGCATCACTCCACGGCCCCCCTGGGGGTCGCGCCCCACAGTTTGAAGACCCCTGCTCTAAGTGCACATGACAGTTTGGCCAGCCCTTTAGGGACGGCCAAACCGTCACGCGCACTTGGCATGTTCTCCATTGGGCTGTGTTGAGCAGCCCCGTGGAGAACATGCCCAGCCTCCCAGGCACAGCCTGAGTGTCCAAACAGGACGCTCAGACCAATCGCAACGCTGGATTGGCTAGTTGAGCCCGGAAGCCTGGGTTCTTCCGGTAGATCGGGAAGAAGGGGACGGAGGAGAGACGTGTGGCAGCACGGAAAAGGTAAGTTACTTTTTTTAATTATCATTTTTTTTTGTAATCCACCCTCGTTCCGAGGCGGCTGCAGAATTATGTGACTTGCCTTGAACACTTCAGATGTGGTTTTTTGTCACCTTGAGATTTCAGCTGTTTACAGGGCCGGACTGGCCGTAGCAGGCACCGGGCAATCCCCCAGTGCACCGCACGGGTGGAGGCCGGTTTTGGGCCCTTGAGGGCCGTTTTTGTTACAGGGCCGTTTTTGCAGCATAGCTGCAATATCGGCCCTGTAACAAAATCGTCCGAAAACCGACCCTGGCAAAGAGCTCTGCGGCACCCCCAAGCCCCAGGGGGGCCTGCCGAGCACTTTGCCAGGGCCGGTTTTGGTTCCCAGTCCGGCCCTGGCTGTTTAGAAATCTAGGGTAAACAGGGAATTCTCGCGAGAATAAAACCTGGAATTGGATTCCCCCAGAAAAAAAATCGATCTCTAGGGAGAACCTAAGACTCTCACTTTTAGTACCTTGGTAACTCTCATGGACGTCCTTTAGGGGTCGCCAGGGCTCACAGCTGCGAACCCTGCCTCCTCTGCAACATCCAGCATTGCCTTTTCAACCCCTGGCATCGGAGGTGGCCAAACCAGTGGCAAGAGTAGAAAGTAAACAGTGTTGTGATACACACTCTTTACGTTTTTTATGGTCTAGCTTGACAGCGGAGCTTTCGCCAAACAATTATGTGAGCATCACTAGAGAGGGGCTTTGCTCCAACCACATGTTGGGAGACAGGAGTACATGTTTGATTGGGAAAAAGATGTGTGGTTCCACAAATAATGTGCTTGCCCTCCATGCAGCTAGGATCATTTTGTTTATTTATCCAGCTGACTGAGCTTGAACTTTCAGGGGCACACACATGACATTGTAATATTATTAAAGTGGCTTAGATAACCAGGGGCCACATTTTTTATGGAAACATTTTGTAAGTTGCTAATTGCGACTTTTTGACACCCGCCATTAGGAAGGCGATGTACAAGAGTGTCTCAAACACATTTAGCGATTCCCAATGGGGTTGCAATTGACTTACCTCATCAATATTCATGACGTAGGTCGCAATTTGCCACCCATTGGCAATCGCTAAAAACACAGGTATGGTGTCTTACTGGGGACAGCAGACCACCATGTCCGAGTTTAATTTTAGATAAAGCAACTTTCTTTTTTTTTTTAATGCAGTCTGTCTTCCTTAAAGGAAATCGAGATGCATTTCAAAAAGAAAACTGAAACGTTTCTGTTTAATCTTAAATGATTAGGCAGTGGTCTGTGGGACAACTGCTAGCTCTTAGAAAACCTTTTTGCTCCCATTCATAAAGGGGATGGGGTCCCTTAATGACCTCTTTCCGTTTGCGGCTGACTTACCACCTACTTGAAGTAGGCGGTAAATGGTGAATGTCTTGCGGCTGTATTCCGGTTGCAAAACATTCATACATCCAACTGTCACTCACTATTAGGAAGGGACGCCCTTGACATGTCTCTTCCTATTATTGACTTCCAAACCCTAGTTTGAGAGCAGGTAATAGGTTACTGACTCTCAAAATAGGGTTAGTACATGCCAAAAGGCTCTTTAGCGGTCACAATCAGCCCAATTCTCCGTTTGCGACTGCTAAAACCTGTCATACATGTGGCCCAAGATAATTTATGTTGTTTTTCACTGACAGCAGCACAGATGGGATGAGGGCAGTCATTAACCTCCATGGAGTTTTAAGTTTGGCATAACCTTGCAACAGTCACCTGACCTTTTAACCTATACCAATGTTATTATACAATTCTTTGCTGTCACACAAATTCTTTTCTATTCCCATGTGATTTACTTATAATGCTCCACATAACTGTACAACACTTCTTTAAATCCAGACCTATTGGCAATGCCACTGCTTGTTTCAGCTTCCCCCAAGACTGGTACATAACCCTAATTCAACAAAGCACACTGTTCTGAAATTGTTTTTTTTGTTTATGAAATACTTTTTAAATCAGCTGTTGCCAGTGTTCCTGAATGTGAATACATGAAAGATTATGCCTTTGAATCAGCCGCGGCCCATGCAGGTAAGAGCTGTGGGGTGGTGAGCCGAGCGGGTGGGGATTTCGACAGATGACGACGAGGGAAAATTAATTATTTATTTTATTTTCCCTCGTGGTCGTCTGTCGAATCCCCCCCCCAACCCGGCCCCACGTGCCCAGGCCACGGCTGCTTTGAATAAAACCTTCATCTCTGTGCTTCACAAGACTTATAATGCCTTATAAATTAATAGAAATATAAGGCTTAATTGCACATTATCCAGAAGAAAGGTGTGATATATAGCACCCAATAGAATCTGACTCACTGGAATTTGGTCTTTTCTGGGTGCAGTTATTTACACCTAATCCACGTTTTTGGGTAATAACATGAGATTAATGCACCAAAATAAATGTATTGGGAGAAACTATACTCTTTCCCAATGCAAATCTCCAGCTGTTGAACCTGCCAAAATGTAACAGAGGATGCAGACCTTATTAATCCTGGTAATTACCAGGAGCAGTAATTGCATAATTCAAAATTCTGACCACTGTGCAAACAGGTGTTATAATCAGGGCCAAAATGTGCTAACAATAAGGAATAATTTAAGAAAATAGCATCTTTAATATTCAATGTATGGTCCACTAGAATTAATACAGGGGGACACTACTATTATTTATTAAATCTCTTTATTTTTGCCTTATTTCTTTTTTAATTCTTTGTTTGCCTCTCCCCATCATCTATCAATACATTTATTGTTGATTCTATAGTTAGGAACCATTAAAGAATGATAGTTTATGACACAAATAATTTAGGTTCCCAATGCTGTTCTATATTTTGGTATTGTATTCTCCTCTTCAAATAAACACATAGGGTCTCATTAGGATGTCAGTCAGAGTTGCCTCTGATCGACACTGTTTCTGTCTGAGAACCGGCCGACCATAGATCGGTGGTTCCGCACACCTCATTACGATGTGACTGCACATGATGCGGTCGCAAACTCCCATTTCTCTAGAGGAGCTTGTGTGGCAGAAACCGCCCGCTTGTGACAATCCTTGCACCTTGTGGCAGGCACTTCACGGTGCCTGCCACACAGAGCATGAATTTTCAGGGGTGCACCATATGTGCCCCCTAGGGCCACAACCGTAGGCTGCGGAGGGATAGGGGCCCTGTTAGAGGCCCCCAAAGTCGCATTACGGAAAGGCCGACATGGAAAGGCTGTTGGAAACCAACATCATAATCCCGACAGAGGATATGCTGTCCTGGAGGGATTGTGAGCGGTCTCCGACTGGCTCCTTGAGCCCGTTGGAACCTCGTTGGATTGACCGGCCGATTTACACTGCGACGCCGGAATATAAACCTACCATGTCGGTCGGTAGGCCTCCGACAAGCGGTCAGAGGCTTACAAACCAACATCGAAATTGGGCCCATAATGTTTAATGTTATTTAAAGAGAAATTAGTAATGTTCCCCTGGCATATCTTGTCGACACTCTATAAAAAAATAGGTGGTATCTCAAATGTATATGTACTGTTTTGTATTTATTATGCCGTTATTATTGAAATTCAGCCTTGTCCATTATTTTGATGTCATCAGGGTTAAAGTTATGTTGCATAATTTCCTGAGAAGATTTGCATTCTAAGGTCATATGACAATACTTCCTGTAGTGCCATTCAGGTCAAAGTTTGTGATGACTATTCTGCTACTCCTGGTATTTTGGTGGATTGACGTCCATGGTAACTCTTCCCCAGTCCCAACCTGGATTTGCTAGTTCCTGCCAGGATACCAGGTCATGCATAACATCAGTTTCTCTCTATTGCTAATCTCATTGTTAAAAAACATTTTGCAACATTTATTTATTGATTTTCAGGACATTGCAAAACATCCATATATGGGCTTACAGGTTACAGTAAAGTTGATAAGCCTAGTGCAAACAATAAGGATACAAACATGGGCCGCTGACACCAGAGCTTATGTAGAATATAAGCAACACTGTAGTAAACATGAGGGGTTGAGACTCAAGATGGTACTGCAGATCACATTCGGCAACCAGGAGTAAAGAAGACAGTGGGGTACCGCATGGAGAGAGGTGGAGTGGGAATGGAAGGGGTAAGGCAGTCTAGACCTGGTGGGGTCCATGTATGCAGACACAGCTAGGGATAGAGCGGAGCCACTTCCCAGTAATTGGGTGAAAACACCAAAACGAATGAGAGCAGTGAGATGAGAGAACCTGCTGAAGTCACGGGGTGGGGAAGTGGGACAGGCACAGCCACAGCGCGGTACAAGTTCATCCATTGATAAGAGGGTCCACACATTGCGTAAAATGCATCCAGTTTATCGTTCAATTTGTATATAAAGTACTCAGGATTAACCTGTCTATGGAGTTCTACCTGCTGCTCATTGCATGTGGATACAGTAGGTTGTCTCCAAGCAGTTTCAGGCAGTGAACCGATGAGCTGGTCTGACAGGGCAGTCAGTGTGTGAGCCAGTTTTTTGGCTGTTTGGGGGCCTGTTGTATGGTCTGGTGGGCCGGTTTTTACTGTTGATTTCCCTGATTATTCAACAAATATTGCCTGCAGAAAGTTCATATACATGCAGTCTTCCATACTTTGCAAAACACTTATACTTCTTTTCTATACAAATTCAAAACTGTCCCTATTTGTAAAAATGGGCCACTTTTTTTTAGCTATCTAATTAACTTTAGGGGCCACTTCCAGGGCTGGACTGGTAACCGAAACCGGCCCTGGAAAACTGCTCGGACGGCCCCCCTGGGGGGCTGAGGAGGTGCGGACGAGCTGTTTTCAATGGCGGGTTTCGGCCGATTTTGTTACCGGGGGCTGATATTGCAGGCCCAAGGTAACAAAAAATGGCCCCCCCAGGGGCCCAAAACCGGCCCCCACCCTGGCAGCCCACCGGGGGAATGCCTGGTGCCTGCTACTGCAAGTCCGGCCACTTCTGTTTAAGTGCCCGGGACTATTTTCTGTCCCAGTCCGACGTATTTGTAGGTGTTGCCAAGGTATAATCACATAAAATGTTTACTTGACACACGTGTTCTTCTTTGCCTCTTCTTGATACTACAAATGATATAACATTTTTTCCAGCACTGGTGACAATTTTTTCCACTCAAGTAATAGTCAGTCCAAATTAGTTGCCTCCACCTCTGCTGCAGATACTTTTAAACCACAGCCACATCAAAACCCAGACATGGGCCATCACTAAGAAGAACCCACGAACAAAAGAGGTCATCGACATCTTCTACCACCTCCATGATTGTCAGACGGGTCAAGAATAGACTGTTGAAAGGTTAGATACTTCTTACTAATCTGTAGAGTGTTGCTGGCAAAAGCTCTGCCGAGGGAGGAATACTTCAATTAATTGTCTTTAAATAATTAGCTTCTCAAATGTCCAAGCACAACATTCACTTGATTGTTAATATATTTATTGATAACTAACAGCTCCAGAATCTTCACAGTGCAAAGTCTAATAGTGTTAACTAAAGGAACCACGGTGGAACTGTAGTGCCCAAAATGCTTTGCACGTTGTCACTGGGGCTGCAAGGCCCATACACAAAGGGCGTCATGCATGACATGGGTCTGAGCTGCTAAGTCCACATCACTTGACTGCCACGGGAATCCTTGAGCAGCGGCCAAGTACTATTTCTGTGAAATTATGTTTACTGAATGCCCTGGGCCTATGGGCCAGACAGTTGTGCTTCTTTACTGATGGAGCTAAACTTTTGTTAAAGGTGAAGAAAAACCAAAATTTTTGCCAAGGACAACATCTTTCATTCCAAAACAAACCTGGGACATGATGTAACAAGCCATTTTGCAGCCGCAAAGCCTGTGCTATGCAAAATCACAGGGTTTGAAACCGCAAAATGGCTCTTTCTTATGCAGTAAACCCATTTTGAGATTTGGTTACAGGTTACTGAAATGCAAAATGGGTCTAGAAACCCATTAAAAAAATCACTATTCGGAAAGAGTGTGTTTAGGGTGTCTCTTCAAAATATTGATTTGTTAAGGTGTGGATCATTGTTTTATGACCAAAATTCAGTTGAATGACCCCTCAAAATAGATGGTAACCCATCCAAAAATGGACAGGGTTACCTCTGGGACCATTTCCCTTTGTGAATGTTAAAAAAAGAAGCTTGTTGGGGAGTAGGCAGTGGTCCATAGGACCACTGCCAACTCTCAAACAAGCAGAAGTATTCTGCTCTTTTTAAATGCAGTTCTGTTCCCTTTAAGCAAAAGTACATGAAAAAAAGTGGCTTCATTTAAAAAACGATCACAGCACCCGCAGACCACCATCCATATGATGGCACCCAATTGTGGTGAGTCGCAATTTGCAACCTACCTCATGAATATTGATGAAGTAGGTCAGATTGCGACCCACTACGACTCAGAATTTTATGAAGCAACATATTAATACGAGTCAGTATGAAAAAAATTCATCCCATTCACAAATATTGGCGCGTAATTTGTGACCACTTTTTGCAAATGGAAATGTAGTATGTCAGGCCCCAAGTTCGAGCAGTTTGGGACAGTCATTGATCTTAAAATGGGTAGGGCATAAATACCTGGCCCAAATTGCAGGGAGAGATGAGAAAACACAACTTTCTCTAGGGAGCGTGTGGGAGAGGTTTATCCCCCTGAGAAAATTAACAAAAATTGGACCAGATAACGTAATTACAGCAGAAACTTCTCCAAGAATGTCTCAAATAACACAGGCAACGAAAGGTAAAATATTCCAATACTTCATGGAATGCTGGGCAAGCCTCCCTAGGAGTGATGAAGGTCTACCCACCCTAAATTATTTTGTATAAAGAAGTGGCAATATTGTGTATTTTCCAGCCTAATATTAGCTCAATGACTCTAATCTTTAGGTTAAATAGGGGTCAAAAAGGCAATTTCACATGGGTTCTCATTTTTCCTTGCATCTACTGACACTTCTGCATTTCAGATCTGATCATTTTCCCATCCTGCCCACTTCAAGTAGACAATAAGACTGACAAACTCATTGGAAAGGACAGGGTGAAAAAAGAAATATTACAAAATCTAATCATATCAGGAAGTACAAAGTAGAGCCAAACACAATCTGTATGCTCATACAGTAGTGGCATCAATCTTATTACTCAGACCAAACAATTTCAGATAGGTTACACATATTTGACAATGTGTCAAACAGCAGTGATTATTAGCACTCAAATATTAGCTTTATATGTGTTTGGGGAAATAAAAAGTATAACATAAGGTCAGTTCCCATAAACATAAGCTTATCATTTTCAAGAGAAAAAAACACTTTTGTCCTCCAGTAAAGTTTTCGGTAAATACAGACATCTCTCTTCTGCTTACGTGTGACCATGGCCTCGCCTTGCCCTTCTGACTCGTGTTGGTGTCTGTTTCCTGACATTTTTCCTGTTAGCTGCTTGTTCTGCCCCTGACTTGATAACTACTTTCTTTCTTTGTATTGTCTGTTCTACCTGCCCCTGTCTCTGTTTAACTGCTCATTTTTGCATCCTTTCTTCTGCTCAACTTCCCCTTTTTGCATCTTTTGCTCTTGTTACTGCTCATTGACTCCAATGCACAGGACCTCCTCTTCCTCACCGAAACCTGACTTAACACCACATCAGCACCAGACATTGCCACAGCTATCTCTACTGGATACAAAATCCTGCACCAGGACTGACCCTTATACCAGGAAGAGGACGAGCCGTCATCCACAGAGACACACTCATGTGTACCTCTTGCACTGACCCAGAATCCATTATATGGAACATATGCACTTCAAGCTTCAGCCAGACAGTAAAACCACTATCAGAGGCACCCTCACCTACTGGCCCCCAAGACCTTACACCCACTTTAGCAACCTCCTCACCAACCTCACTGCATTCCTCACCATGGGCACCAAAAACGTCATACTCCTATGAGATCTCAACTTTCATCTCAACGACCCCAGGAACTCTAACTCCAGGACTTCCTTGAAAGTCCACAGAACATCGGCATCACCAAGCAAATACAATGTCCTACCCACATCACTGGACACACCCCGGACCCCATCTTCTCCTCCAGCGTCAAGATTAAAGTCAGCCACATCATTCTACTCACATGGACAGACCAGTTCATCCTCCACTTCCACATAACAGAGCCATCAACCACCTCTACAGAGTCTAGAAACACCCTAAGCCTCTGCTGGAAGAAAGAAACAGAATGGCTCAAAGTTCCCTAACTACACTGCCCAGTGCCCACCAATAAACCTTATCAATGACACAAACAATTTCAACAACAGTATCACCACATGCACCAATATGCTCGTGCCCTTGAAAAGAACCCTACAAAAAAGATCCAACTAACAAGCCAGCTGGTACACCGCTGACTCAGAGAGCCCAAGAGAGTTTGCAAACAATCTGAAAGGAAATGGAGAACCACCAGAGGAACCACTGCAAAAAACACCTACAGGGCCGCACCATCAAGTGAAAGAGACCAAAAAAAAGGCCCTGACCCTGAGAATCAAATCTAGCTCTAAAAACTACGATGTATTTTTCACCATTGTCAAGGAATGTACCAACCCAACAGCCGCAACCAACACCATCTCCCCTATACAAGAACTTTCCAACAACCTTTCCGACTTCTTCCACGAAACAAATCACCAAGATCTACATTAACTTTGAACCCTAGCCACACCCCATCGACCATCCCAGTGTGCTAACCTCATCAAATAAATACTACCACTTGACAGCATGGAACCCCCTAACCCATTGAGGACACTGCAGCATTAATGAAGACAGTCCACTCAGGGGTAACCACAGATCCATGTCTCCACAATATTTACAATCTGGGAAGAGCCACAATAAGTGCTGCATCATTTCCATCATCAACACCAACGTCAAGTAAGCCACCTTCTTAGATAGCTGGAAACATGCTGAAGTCATCGCCCTCCTCCAAAAACCCTCAGCTGATCCTGAAGTACTCAGCAACTACTGACCCATCTCGCTGCTCCCCTTCCCTGCCAAAGCCATTAGGAAAACCATCAGCAGACAATTCTCTGGCCACCTAGAATGCCACAAACTCCTGGATGACTCGCAATCAGGATTTCAACACAACCACAGCACCGAAACAGCTCTTATCACAGCCACAGATGACATACGCACCATCCTCGACTGTGGGCAGACCACTGCCCTCATCGTTCTCTGCCTCTTCCCCGCTTTTGACACTGCCTCCCACCAGACACTCATCGTCAGATTACACACAATGCAAATACAAGGACCAACACTCAAATGGATAGCTTACTTCCTCTCAGGAAGAACACAACGAGTTAAGCTCACGCCGTTCACATCAGAACCCAAGTACCTCATTTGAGGAGACCCACAGTGATTCTCAATCAACTCCAGACTTTTCAACATGTACATGACCCCTCTGGCTAACATCATCAGATCCCACAGAATAAACATCATCGCCTAAACTGACGACACCCGGCTACTTTTTTTATTCTTAGATGACACCGTCACCACCAAGACAAACTTCAAACAATGCATGACCAGCGTGGCCAATTGGATGAAAGAGAACTGCCTCAAGCTCAGCACGAACAAAACTGAAGTGCTGATCTTAGAGAATAAGAGCTCACCTTATGACACCAGCTGGTGGTCCGCGGAACTCTGATCCACACCCACCCCAACCAATCACACCAAAAATCTAGGCCTCATCCTGGACACCAGCATCACCATAAAGTCTCAGGTCAACACCGCCACATGCTTCCTAATCCTCAGTACGTTATGTAAATTCTCCAAGTGGCTCCCACTGAACACCAGATGTACCATCATGCAGGCCCTAATCACAAACAGATTAGACTACGGCAACACAGTCTACGCCAGCATCCTATCCAATCCTCTTCATAGACTTCAAACTATCAAAAACGCCGCCGCCAGACTTGTGCTTGACCTTCCATGCTGATTCCACACCAGACCACTCCTCAGAGAGCTTCACTGCCAGTTAAAATTCACACACACGCTTTTAAGTCAATACACAACACGGGCCTGCATACCTCAATCACTGGCTTCACTTCCACCAACCCACCAGACAATTTCGCTCAGCATCACTCACACACCCTCCTCATCCACAGAAGCAGAACAGGATGTCGATCATTCCCCTGCCAAGTCACCAAATCCCACCCCCAACACATTAGGGCCTCCTCCTCCTCACTTCTTGAATTCCACAAGAAGCTGAAGACCTGGCTTTTCAATTCATTTTCTTACGGGACCATCCAGCCTGCCTGTTCTGCCTGTACTCAGGCCCAGCCTCTTCACACGCCTTCTTTCTCCTACTCAGTGCCTGGATACCATTGTGGGTGACAGGCAGCGCTCTATGACGCCACCATATATATATATATATGAATCTTAAGGTGTCATTTTCATTATATATTCACATACAATACTGCCATACACAGATGGAATATGCACTACATGCCCACACGTTACTTTTTTATGCCATGGATGCCCACAATATGGCAAAAATCACCAACATTATTATGTTAATGGTGGACCTCATGAGATCATGGATTTCTACAATAGGCCAAGAATTACTTTCACAATGTCAAGGTATGAATTATATTGGGGGTAGACAGTGAGCGCCATCATGACATAGATCCCTCCACATGCCAAGAACTACTACCATTATGCTAGGGACAGCATTATATCAGTGGGCACTGTCATGCAATGTGTACCCACAATATGCTAAGAATTACCAGCACTAATAAGCAGTGGCCAAGAATACTAAGTGGGGCACCAAAAGTCACGGATGCCTGCATTATGCAAAAATGTCAACCATTTTGGCAAGTCGAGAATTTTTACAGGCTCAGGCGTCGATATACCATAATACCCTTCATCATGCAAGGACCACCATTTTACAATGGGTTGCCACCATCATACCACAAATGCCCACAATATACACATAATTATCATGATTTAATCAGGACTAGCATGTTTTCAAGGCTGGAAACTATAATTTAATAAATATCCACAATATGCCAAAAATAACCATTATTATTAAGGGCTACCATTTACCAGGGTGGCCACCATCATACGAAGAATGCCTCCAATATGCTAAGAACTAACAGTATTAATCCAGGGCCAGCATAATATCAAATGTGGGCAGAACACAAGCATAAACTTACACATAAACATGTGCAAGCATACACTATTGCATACAAATATGAGCACATACAAACATGCCAACCCATACACAAACATATCTATTTCCGGCATGGTGGACTTATTTTTTCTAAAACTTACTGTGTGATGGGAGCCTGCATGATTTCCAGCCAGCCTACCTTACTTCTCCTTGGTCATGCTCCAGTTTTGGTTCCGATGGCATGGCAGGCCCTGCACCCATGTCATTGATAGCACAGAGTTCTATTAGATTCTGTGATGCAAATCAAAGTGAGCTGGCGAGCTGAGGGGCATGGAATAGACTCTGAATTGAGGAAGTACTCCCAAAGGAGGCAAGTCTTTGAGCACAGATATGGAAAAATCAGAAGCAGACAGCTCACTCTAAAGTGCTGTAACTAATTACCAATTGAATGGACTTCAGATGGGTTTGACTGCTGGAGGTCAAGAGATAAAATCATGTCACGCAGAGCCACCATTGGCTTATAGCTTCAAACGAGTCCACTTGGACCATGTGGTTTGCTAACCTTTGTCCTTAGACTAAGTATGGTTATCTTTTAATACTGAAAGTAAAGTCTATCTTGTAACCCTTTATGGCTGTGTGCTATATCCTCTGGCATGGGGTCTATGCCATTCGTGCTTCCATACAGGACCTCAGACTGTTCCCTGCTTGTATAAACATAAACTCCTGGGGTACTGACAAAACATTTAGACATTTCATGTGATGAAGAAAATATTAACTATTAATATGCAGTTTTCATGAATGTATAAGAGACATATGTAATAAAGCCTGTCAAGAAGTGGGTCTGGGGAGAATCTTGAGGATGGGCATCAAATGGGGGTGCATTACGAGAAATAAGAACAGCCCTACCTTTCCCCTAAAACAGTCACACACAAATTCTCTTGACCTATGTCACCCCTGGCTTCAAAAATGATCATGACTCTTCTGTCATGGACAGGGTCCTTACAAATATCAAGAACAACATAGGCATGATATAGGGAGGTTGCCGCATGATTCAATCCTAAAGTTGTTGACATTCTTCTCTTCTTGAGGGGAGCCTTGGATCATATAAGGAGCTAGATGCATATGTGTACCAATAGTTTCCACAAGAGCCATTTTCTCTACTATCACCAAATGGTACTCTGACACGTGAAAATAAACTCTCTTCTGCCTATGGCTCACTCTAATCAATAGCAAATCCCACTCCACATTTGAGAAGGTATGTGCGAAAGTCCATCCCCAAGGGGGCACATCCCACTACCTGATTCTTATGCATGTGCTCCGACTGGCATCACTCACTTCTACTGAAGCATCACAACTCTGTTTGAAGCAGAATATAGATACTGTTAGAAATGGGGGTATCTAGTTGGCAAGTGCTTGCACCTTTGTCCAAATAGGGACCCTTCTTCCTAGTCAGGAAAAGGGAGTTACACTCCTAAAATAACCCCTGCTCACTCCCTTGGTAGCTTGGCACGAGCAGTCAGGCTTATCTTAGAGGCAGTGTGTAAAGCATTTGCACATAACCAACAGTAATACAGTGTAAGCACTACAAAAGGACACCACACCAGTTTAGAAAAATATCCAATATTTTTATATTCTTAAAACAAGACCAAAATGATATAAATCCACAATACAGTACTTAAAAATCTTCAGTTATCAAAATAACCTTGAAAAACAGTTCCTTGATGTTGATAGCTCCGTCCGGGGCTATCACGGCGTCGTGAGCAAACAAATCCAAACAGTTCTGGCTGACCGCGGCATCGCGGGCCAGCTACGGTGTCAGGAAGACCCGCAAACAGTACCTTTCAGAAATGCAAGGCGATGACTTCTCGTTGAGCTTCCAAAAACACGGCGTCCGCAAGCGTCGGTTCCGGAGGTCGGTGCAGGAGTCTTCGGGGCCCTCGAAGTCACACGCGTTGTAGATCGAACTCCTCCTTGTTGAACTCAGGCGCGCTGGCATCGGCAGGCGTTGGGTGCTGTGGTGCGAAGTGCAGTGGTGCGGTGCCCTCAGGTCACGGTGCGAGCAACAGCTGGTGGCGGCATCAGATGGCATCGTCGGTGAGACCAGGGTCGCAGTGTGAGATGAAGTCAGTGCTCGGCACGGTGCTGGCAGGTCACGGTGCAAGCAGTGGCGTCGTCGTTGCTGAAGCGCTGTCGTTGGCTGACGAACTGGAGTCAATGGCATCGGTGTCGGTAGGCCAAGGCTGCGATGCGGGATGAGGGTGGTGCGTCGTGTAACTTTACGAGCGGTGCCCTCGAACCACGGTGCAACCAGCGGCATTGATTCTGACGTGGAACGGCATCGTCGGGGATACCAAGGCGTCGTCGTGAAGCAAGGCGGCCCCAATATTCATACTAGCAAATCCTTTGTCCTCTGAAGGTAGAGGGTCCTGTACCTAGCTCAAACCAGTTCTAGGTGCATTCTGCCAGTGTGCACCATCTTCCTTTGTCAGAGTGGGCCAGGGTCATCAGACGCACCACAGGAGGTGGAGCCAGCATTGTGGAAGGCAGGCACAGCCCTATTCAGGCCCAGATGCTACTCCTCCCACACTCTACATGTAGATAGGTGTATTCAGCCCTGTGCTGACTCACTCTGTCTCCTGGAGTCTCTCCAGCCCCTGTCACTCGCAAACCAGACAGACAATACACAAGCTAGCAGAGGCAGGCTGGATGATTAGGAAAGAAAATACCTACTTTCTAAAAGTGGTATTTTCAAACACAGAATGTTAAAACCAACTTCACTAAAAGATGTATTTTATCATTCTGAGTTCAGGCATACTAAACTCGAATTTCTACCATGTTCCCTGGGTCAGTTAGGATTATAAGATGTTATAATCAAACTGCTATGGGGACAGGTAGCCTTGCAATAATCAGGACATGCCGCACACACCAGGACATGACACATAAATCAAATAGGCCAATCATGGAAACACCAATCCATAACACATTTTACTACAGGTGCACTTGCACTTTACCACTGATCAGCAGTGAGAAAAGTCTGCAGAATCAGTACATCAGCAAAAACAGAGTTGAAACCGGGAGGTCAGAAAGCAAAAACTCAGGAGAAACACGCCAAAAGATGCCAAGTCTAACACTAACTTGTCCATTTCAACAGCGGCTCACGATTGCTACAGACATGGCTGGGGCTGTGCACAGTCCTGCAGTGCCCCTGGCTGTAGGAGCAAGTAGTGCATCTGCTTAAGAAGTCGGCTTGCCATGTCACTGCTTCATAACAATTAATTAGTCTTGATTCCCCATGCAACACTATATCTGTAAAACGATTATTTTGGTGCATTACACATGGATTTCCCGAATTTACCATAGGATTTCACAGGTCTCTGCATTGTTCATCTGAAAGCTTTTACTACAACACACAAGTTACAACCAATGCCACGCAGCATAGTCCGATCATCAAGACCTACCTGCCCCAGGATTGTGCTGTGGAATAGTGGGCGCATCCCCATATAAGGGATGATTTGCATCCTCAGTGTAGTTATCACCAAGTTGCCAACACACTTGCTTGATCCTGCGGTCTCACCCACAAGACACCTACTCAAACACGGTCATCTGTCCTAATGTACATCCACTGAAAGCACCCTCTCCAGAGGACCCATGAGGATTCTGAGTAGGGCGCATCAGATCTCCGATATCTCCCTGGCATCAGTGCTTTAAAAAACCCAAGCATCCCTACACATAGCTGCCAGGTGATCCTATACCACTGGCAGGGCTCGAGTCGGGGTACCACGCGGGTGGACGGCGTCCCCTCACTTATTTTACTGGGTTGTTACCGGGTGGACGCCGTCCCCCCTGCCCAAAAGATGTAGCCAGTATCCGAGTCTGCACCTACGTGCGAATGAATGCCTTTCAAATGCACCCGAGGCTCAGAATAATCTCCCCTTCCACCTCGCGCCCTCCCCTTGCCAGCCTTTCTCAGAGCCAAGCCGAGGCGCCAAGGCTTCAAGGAGCTGCGCTATCAACACGCCGAGCATGTCACTTCTAGGGACCCCGACAGATGCCCGTACTGCCTACGGCCCGAGTCTGTAATAACCGTGTAATCCGAGGAATGGGTCCTGTGTATAGTGTGTTCTTGTGTTTTGAGTGACTGCCACTTATTGAAGTATTATACTTCTACTTGTATCTTGTATGTATTCACGCATTTCAGACGGAGACCAGCAAATTTCGTGACAATTCCTGTTGTGACGTCACTTCCGTTGACACAACCTAACTCGAGCGTCCCCCCACTTCTTTTTTAGGACTTGTGCCCTGACCACTGGTTACTTTGGCACAACCCTCGGTTTTGATTCCGCACCAATTGCCCAAGAATGCAAATCGATATTAGCTAAAGAGACAGAACTGGCAGAAGATGTTCTGTACAGGACAAAATTATAAGCCCCCTGTAGCCATGCTAAAAAGTGAACATATTCCTCGTAAAAAATGGAGCACTGCTCCACCCCTAGTGTACCTGCTGGCCTGTCCTTTTCATCCTTCGTACTTTCTGTTGTTTCCAAATTGAATCTTAGACACGACAAATGCCGTAGGCTGCTGCCTCTCGTTTCTGCAAGTAAAACAGTGGAGATCAAGGTACCCTGTCTGTTTATGGGTCGAAGAAATCAAAAGGGACCGCCTGCACCACGCTGCCCGGGCCCTGGTTTAGTGGTTCAGACCTGGTCTTCAGTTTGCCTTTCTTGCATTATGTGGTTTAACAAACCTGGCTAACAGTTGCCAGACTTACCATACCAGAATGCACCGGTCGCGTGTGTTCTTTAGCACCGGAAGTAGTTCACCTTCACGCTGTTGGAACCAGGTGAATCGAGAGGTCGTTTCTGGTCGTATTGCATTTTCCCTGACTGCCAGATCACAGCCAACACCGCTGTTCCTTCAAGCTGAGCATTTACCCATTTTTTTTGTTACATGCAATATTTATTCTATCTGCAAACTTAATTAGTTTCAACTTGGTAGATATATTTTGCAATGAATGTTTATTATCTGTACCCGGTGGAATCTTACATATTTATAGATACGTGTAAACGTTCTTAAAACAAATCGACACTTAGCGGAGGCAATATCTGCTAGCTGTACGTGTCGCCATCGGGGCCTTCTAATTAATAGCGCGTGTGCTGTTCCCGTCCCTCGAGGGCTTTAAATGGAGGCCCCTCTAGAGAGGCCAGTTCCTTGGTGAAGGTGGGCTCTACGGCTGCAGGCTTCGGAATCCACACGTGCATATATTTCTCTACAACACTCCTAAGTGTTACCCGTTTAGTGAGTATTCACGCTTATGGCGCAGCGCCTTTTTCTTTCCCACTGCTGTTTGCAGCGAATGTCATTAAACTCCCACAGCGCCGCGCATTGCTAGAAATGTTTGCCAGAGAAGCGCTCTGTTTTCTTAGAAACCGTTTCTATTTTTGTTTTTAAACAGATGTGATCACGCACACGCTGCATTCCCCCGGAGGTGCCTTTTGTCCACTGAAAAAAACACAAATTCGTCAACTTTGATTGCTTTCAGAATGTATTATCTTTTTGAAAAGAATATGCCCTCGACAGCGCGGCCGAAAGAATCGCGGCATGATTCTATTCAGGGGTTGGGGTGGGCGGCCTACAAATACTGAGGGGGCCAAACCTGGCTCAGCGTGCCCCCTAGCCCCTCCTAGTTTAAGTCTTGCGTATTGTGTATGCAGAGCTGCAGGGGACTATTAAATACTTCCTTTCGGTGCTCACGTAAATTCCAGTCAATCCCGAGACGACAGGGCCAGGCGTATATACTGGAATGTAGGTAGCTTCATCTCCTTTTTCCTCTGTGCTTTCTTTCCTTCGTGTATTCCGCTGGCTCTGCATTGGGGGTTGGGCTGAACGATGATCAGCAGAACACGATGGCTTCTGTATTCTCCCGCGCCCCCAAGCTAGGTCTGTGTTTCCCTTCTTTTTAAAAAGCATGCGGTGTGATTTTGCACAGATGCTAGCTCAGTTTTGGTTGCTGGCTTTCGGCGGAGCACATATTGGGTAGAAAGGATAGAGAGTTATGGGGTCAGGAATGTACGTACAATAAAGCAGGAGTTACCTATGGAAATTCTATTCCCAGCAGGGCTTTTAGTGGGCCGGGTCTCGGACCCGATAGTAACAAAAATCAAAACGCAGATTAACGCGGGTACCTATCGGGCCCTATATTCATGCCCTTAACTGTACTGGGAGATAACTCTGATCATTTTATGAACAAATAATCGAAAAACCATGAAGGTAGCGATTTTAATTCTTGATCATATTTCGTGTTTTACTTAATCTTGCACCAAATTACCGGTAGGGTGGTACATTATGGGGATCGGAAAAAAATGTGTGTTTAAGCGACGCCCCCAATTACACAGACCGCACCTTTTTGTGCCCCCCCCTCCCCCCCCCCCAACCACCACTACGTTTTTTTTATCCCTCTTAAAGCCCTGACTCTCAACTATTTCCTTTTTGTCCAGGATAATCCTGCATCCTTTTCTGTTCAATGCTCCTTTTAAAGGACAAAACAAACGTGACGTTAAAAGTCCTTGAATGAATTCCACCCACTGGTAAGTTACACTGGGCTCTCCTGCAGCCTATTGTGTGTGTCTTTGTTGAGACGGCTACTACGTCCATGGAAGAGCTTCGTGACCAGGACTGGTCAGTGTGAGGCGCAGCTACTAAATGAGCCCCACCCCCCCACCGTGAAACTGAAACTAGTATTCCATAGCAACAGTATGTGTGCCCTACATTTTGTCCCTGAAGTTTTATGCAGTCCATGTGTGATTCGTTGCAGGGCTAGCATCCATGCGCGGTAGGGTGTATGGTTGCTGAGTGACCTATGGGGAGGGTGTTGTACCAGAGGAGCTCAGGGAATTTGCCGCTTTGTTGCAGCAAAGGTGGTGCTGTGCATCTAAGTGCCTATGTCATAGAGACCTGTGTGTTTGCTATGGAGCGATGCTTCCCATTGGACTGGTCCTTGGGTATTAATTTGGACTTTCTTCTAGACTTCCTTAATAATTATCCTCTTGGTGCTTCATGGGGCTGATTCTTCCTATCGCCATCGCTTGCACCCGCTTGTCTGGTGGCTCACCAACAGAAGAGGGCAAATAGCCATTTCCTTATTGCTCATTAAAATTGAGGGTTCTTATTTGGATCTGTAGGGTGCCCCTAAGTGTAGCGGTTTGTACCAAAAGGCTTCCTGATCCATCCAAGTCTTTTGCTAACTTTAATGATAATTAGAGGTGCTGTATCTGAGCTCTAGGTTCTTCTTAATATAGCTTTGACCCTTGTGTTAGTAGGCGGCAGCTGCACCCTGTATACCCAGATGCAGATGGCATTGCATGAGATGCATCTGGCCACTGGGAGCCAGTAATGGGCCCGAACGACTGATATGGAGTAGTCTCATGTTCATTTGAGCAGTAGGAATCTGGCTGTGGTATTCTGTATCTGCTGTAACATGCATAGAAAGAAGAGAGAACCCCCAGATTAACACCATCAGTGTATATTACCCAGTAAAGTATCAGAGCAATGGTGATGTGGACTTGCGGAGGAACCCCAGGAAAGGGAAAATACTTCCATGTCCGGACTGTTGAAAGTGGGTTTAATGACTTCATCTACCTGCAGTGTTAGCTAGGGCTCAGTCGTGATAACGCAGTCCTCGTATTCCTTTTTTCGAACTGAGGGTGGCACACCACTATCTTGGGCCACCATGCACATGTTGGGTGGTAGACCATTTTCAACAGGTTACCATTTTGTTTTGCGATGAGGCCAGATTTTGGGCGGTGTAAGTCATTCAGTTGTAGGATGCTAGCTAGGAGGAACAAAGAGGGTAGCTGTCTACAGATTTTTCCATCACCAGTAGGACCTGGTTGTCATCAGTGTAGTAGTGGTAGGAGAAAGTGGCACTTTTGAGGATACCCAGTAGAGGTCTCCTATAGCTTAAAAATAGTGTGATTGCAATATTTCAGCTTTGATGTACACATGCTTCTATTTTGTACGGAGATGACTGTAAAAGTGAGATGCTAATTATATATGTAGTTTCTGTGCAAGGAAAAGAGGTACTCATTACACTGTTGTTCCTAGGAATCAAAGTTCCTATAGTTTGGTGGTTGACTGTGTTAAATGCTGTGGAGAGATCATGTAGGAAAAGCTATGAATCGCCATTCTGGTCAATTGCTGATTTGTGGTAGCGTGTAGCGGTAATGGGAGATGATTTGGTTCTGCAACTGGAATGGGTACTTATTTGAGAATTCTAAGGGATTTTGTTGCCTTTAAAAATGTTTATAGTTGTTCGAAGGGTGCTCTATAAATTGTCTTATCAAGGACTTTTTAGGTTCATCATATGTGAAGGCTCTAGTCCTTGTTTTTTCAGGAATGCTTTTGTATTGGCTATATTGAAATCTTGCAGGAAGTAGACCAGAAGAGTTATGGATGTGTCTAGGTATGGACCGCTGCTGACATTGATAGGAGACTGTCATTCAGGATGCCCAGGGCTAGGCCTCAGCAGGCAAGACACATGTGTTAAGGGTCCCAGGTTTGTGAAGACTTCTACAGGCAGACAGACCACACGTATACATGTGCATACTTCCACTGCTGGTCCGCACTTCAAATGAAAATAATTCTTTCTTCTATGAACCTAGCCAAATGGAAGTGATTGGAGAGAGAGGGATGGTTTTCTGGGAGTGTACTGTTACTGCATTGTGACGCGGTGCTCTTTTAGAGGATTCATGTGGATTTGAGTCATTCTGAATGATTTAATACATATAAAGTTTTGAGGGGCTCTGGCTGCCTCGCCTGGGATGAGTGAGGGTGCATCAGGCCACAATAAGCCAGTAAAGAAGGCAAAAACCAGTAAGATGCTCTTTAGACAGTCCGAGCTAACCATAAATGTAAAAATGATGATAAAATGATGCTAACTTATGTAAGCTAGAGTGAGAAGGTAAAAGTCAGTCCCTCTAAATCATGGGTACTCGCAAACATTTTCCCCGGGGCCAAAAAGTACGGTCGCGGGTGTGACCGAGGGCCGTACTGATACCAGCAGGGTGGTGGTCAGGAGATATGGGGTTTTTAAGTTGGATGTAGGTGAAGCAAAGCATGTACATGTAGTGACTGAATTGCACAATGTGAAACCAGAAAACCTGGGATAATTCCCTGCTTCCCCACTTGACCAAACTGTGTGATCCTAGGCAATTGTTTTTTTTCCACTTTGCCTCCTTTTCTTGTGGTAGATTTATTCAACTATGATGTTGGCCATTTATAATAGCAACCCAGATCACCCAGAGGGCACACATGACAACCGACTTGACTTAGTTCACTATTGGCATTGTTGTCAGGGTTGCTGGAAGCATGAAAATTCATGTTTGAAAACTATCATTTAAATAATAAAATACCCCTTAATGCAGTAATACCATCGAATATATAAGGTGAAAAGGTTCTGCATGTTGCACGAAATACACGGTTTGAATTTTTAAGAGACTTTTATCATATTTTTACACGTTTGTTGTGAAATGTCTTCAGAAAATGAAGGTGTTTCTAAAGTTAAGCGGTGCAGGACTGCCAGTTCGAATGTCAGCGCTGATTCAAGGTAAACAGAATACCAGTGTTGCTGTTCACCGAGGTGCTGCGTGGAAATCCCAGGAGAGCCGCAAGCGGCCCCCGGGCCGTACCTGGAGTATCACTGCTCTAAATGACATTACAGAGTGCAAAAGATGCAACAGTTAACACATTTACTAAAGCAGTACCCCAGAGGGGAACTAAAGCACCAGTCATCTCTGTGCCAGAATATATCTGCACACCTACTCGAATGTAGAAGATATCTATTAATCAACATCTTATGGCTCCGCCTTCGTGTACCCCCTCGCTACATGAGATACAACATGCTCCTGGGATCACCCCACCTCCCCTACGCTCCTCTGCTTTGAGCCCAGTTTTAAATGCTGATCCGCTAAAGGACACTTACAGTTTTCAGTGCAGATAAAATAAGCCCTGAATAGCAATAATTGGATTTTTTTATCAACCGAACAGAAGCTGCACAAATCCTGGCTTCATTGCAGCTAAGTTTAAACCGTTTAGAGCTGCCTTCTGATCATGAGCCAGATTAAATGAAAGTAATGCCTTATCCTCTTAAGCCGGTTGTCGAATATGTGCAATGCCTTTTCCTCTTTCAGAGAGGCAGTGCTGGGGGGAGCCATGGTCTCCGACACGGTTCAAACATGCATTTTTCAACAAAAACCTTGAACAGTTGTAAAAATGGTCCTGATGCTTGGGTCTTTCCGTTTTTGTAAGTATCTGTGATGGCAAACGTGCCTTTCAAGTCGTAAATTGGACCTCTAGACGACCCTGGAGATTGTCTGAGATCTCGAACATCAGGTGTTTGCCCGCTTTATAAAAGCATGCCTGAGCTGGATTGTACATTTTGCTTAAATTACCTGCTCAGTCCTCATTAGTCCTTAGCCACCAATTACACTTTATATGTTTGGGTACAAATGGCTCTAGCACTTGGGAATGCCTCATTCCATCAGTTCTTTGACAAATGCAACGAGAGTGGGCTCTGGAGCACTAACCCCATCCACTGGCTTTCACGTGCTTTTTTTTTTCATGCTTTGTCTTTGCTTATATGAGCTGTCAAGCGAGCCCATGGCACTTCGAGGTACGTTACAATGCCCATGTGTGTTCCAATTGGGTTTTGAAGAAGATCTTCAAGTAGTCCTTTTATTAAACGCAGATGCAGCAACACATCTAGTTTGTAACTCAGGGGCCGTGTATATACTTTGCAGTATTTACTTTCCTGACATATTCTAATTCATTATTATTTGTTAGGAAGTTTATTCTGTTTGGATCCCTTCAGCTTTCCATTTAGGACACTGTGTTAATCACTAATTCCCTTTGTGTATTCATTTGTTTTACTTTGCTGTCTTGATAACATGTTCTTGGGTTTACGGCTGTCTACATTCACAAAATAGGCATACACGCAGTGCTTAATTTGTAAAAAACATACCTGCCAGGGCCTGCGTCCGGAGGCACTGCAGCATGACAGTACCAAGATAAATAGTACCCTACCTTCTACAACTCTGACCATCCAGATTACTCCAGACCCCAAAGCTTTACGAATAGCTTGAGCAGCAGGTATTAGTCATTATTAATGTATAATGAATTAATAAACAATGTTGTTGTCCTCCTCTCTAAATTAGATAGACAGCACAACTATGTAGCAGGCTGACATAGTTGCTGGTGTTTACAATCAAGTGCCGGTGCTGAGCACCAGAAACCACCAGCTCAAATTAAGCACTGCATGTATGCAATGAAAATACTGACTTTTGTCAAAAGTATCTCAGATGCAGCATATCTCGACCATAGTAGGAAAAGTCTAAATTGGGGATTGGGACAATTTTCCAGATTAACATTTTTTGTTATGGTTAGGATGCGCAAAATCTGTCTGCGACATAAGGCAAAATCTCAGTATATGTTATGGGAAGAGGAAGGCTAGTACAATGTAATGGGCCAGTCCACAAAATATTATGGAACTAGACATTAAAGCGGTCCTAAATTTGCTGTGAATTGGACTAGACGTTTGGATAGAAGTGAAGTCTCGCATTTTTAAAAGTGACCTCTTTGTAAATACTTTTGCAAAAGTTTCCTTTGCTAGTATACCTTCTAGCATGCCTCTGACATTTTATTATGTTTTTTAATTTGAAACGTTGCATAGAGCTTGGTCAGTATTAATGTTTAGAGATATTTTCAAAATAATAAAATGTGTGGTTAATGAAGGAAATATTTTTCTGATGGGGAAATCTGCAGTATTGTGCAAAAAAAGGTTGGGTGCAAAAAAATAGTTTCCCTCTCAATGAATATTACGACTTAAAGGCAAACAACAAGCGTTGGCAAAGCCAAATGGTCTCGGTCTAATGTGTCAATTCTTGTAGCATACGAACGTTGTAGCTAGACAATTTATGAAACAATAGGCTCTCTATATTGAAGACTAGCTTACTTTAAACACAGTCCTGTTTTTGTTTCCATTCCCAATAAAGTCCGATGACAATTTAGTATTCATTATATTCCTTAGGCGTCTGTGATTTAGAAATAAGGACTGGATTTAAATGAAGGCTCCCTATCATCTGCCCTTCCAAACAAAAGAAGGCTAAGGAATTCAGGGAAGCTTATCCTGACTAGGAAACAGACCCTAGTACCTCTGAGAAGAAGCAGTTTGAGGGAAGGAGAGGGCAGCAGGGGCAGGAGAAAAAGGAGCACACATTTGGGAAAGTGGGAGCCATGAGAGGGAGTGGGGTGAGGAGCCCACAGGAAAAGAAGAGAGGGAGGATAGAATGGGATTGGGTGGTGAATTGTAGTGCGGGGGTTGACCCAAGGACAGAAGCGGAGGGATTTTGGAATGAGAGGGGGACTCAAAGTGGAAGAAATTAAGAGTGAAACCCATAAGATGGGTGAATAGCAGATAACGAGACAGATAGTTGTAAACTAGTCCCTCATGCACTTAATAGGAGCATTACAACGGAGGGTGAATGTAGGAAAGTGCCTCTTTGACATGGTCAGCCCTCACCTTTTGCCTGGTGTACAGAGTGATTTCGAATTGAGTCCACTGGGTCCCTGCTAACCAGGTTCTCCGTGCGAGATCTTTCCCTAAAACTTTGCCAGAACTTCAGAAACCCCTAAAGGTCCCTAGTAAAGGGAACTCCTGGTACCTAGGGCATTGGGACTAAAGAGGGTTCCCTAGGGATAAAGCACAAACTGTCACCAAGACCATGCAAACTGCAATTGCAGACTGCTTGTCTTGGTGCAAAAAAAACAGTCGTCATGGCACACAGCCCTGTGTGCCATGCCCCCATACTCTGTATGAGGTATAGATAAGTCACCCCCTACTGCAAGCCTTATAACCTAAGGCAGGGTGCACTATACCCCATGTGTGGACATATCTGCCTGAGCAGATATGACCCTTCAATATCTGAACCATTCTTGGATATTGTAACTGCACAGGAAAGCCACAGAGTACATGGGCAGGATGCTTGCCATTATGAGTTGTATAGCTCCATGATGGCTTCCCTGTTCAGTAAGATGGTTGGTGCCAAACATCTCGTCTTAATAAATCCTCACTGATGCCAGTGTTGGATTTATCAATAAATGCTCACAAGAGACCCTTTGTGTCTCGAGCACCAGTGTGGTCTCGAACTAGTTTTAGCCAGCCAGCCGCCACCAGACATGTTCCTGACTTCATGGGTTGAGAGCCAGTGCTCTGAGGTCAGGAACAAAGTCTGCTCTGGGTGGAGGTGCTTCACACCTCCCCCAGATCAGTAAGGCATTCCCAGGCACCTCCAGATAGTGGAGAATGCCAACCCCCCGTCCTGTTCTACATTTTACGGGGGACAGGTGGAACATTTGTTTAATTAGGTGGGTCCCCATTCAGCCAGCACAACCCTTACGGTGGGGCAGGTAATGTGGAGCCCACTTCATTTCCCTCCATCTTCGTTTGAGAAGGAATTGGCCTGTTAGGGTCACGGTAGTGCCCCTTCCCCTCAGGAAGTAGTCACTTAGAGTGTGAAGATATCTAAAGGTAGGTAGCCCATCGGCTCCTACATGTCACCCCTGAAGCCTCCATAATTTTAGCATTTAGGTGGTATCTTTGATCCCTGAACTTTAGATTTGGTGGACACAAAGAAAGTAAGGACAAAGAAAGGCTGCCGACCCGTGCACTGAAGCCCTGCTGCAGAAAATGTGTGCCAAACCCTGCCTGCTGCCTTAGGGACTCCTCAATTGAGGTGTGCTTTCTCGCCCTGCAACTGAGGCCTCCAAGTACCCTGGAGCCCCTCCAGCCTTCTCCATTACAAAAGAATTTCCTTGGTGTAGAGGTACTACTCCCCTGCAGTCCGCAGGCGCAGAACCCGCAGAATCCAGTTTCCTGATTTGCTGCTCCCCTGCAACTCTGCAATACCCAAGCCGAGAGGTACACCAGCCTGGAGGATTAAGTCTCTCCCCACAGTGTGGAGACACTAGTATCTTCCTGAGCCGTGCCACACCAATACCCGGGGTACTGGACCCTCTGCAGCATTTACTGAGACCAAGAGTCCAATCCGGACTCCAACAGAGCAGGAAGCAAGCACCTATCCAGAGATGTCGAGACCCTGGAGACCCACTTCGTGAGTGGCCCAGCTTTCCCAGTATCGCCTCTCCAAGTTGCCTACTCCTTACCACAAGGTCATCTTTTGCGCACGATGCCTGGCTAAACTATCTGCTCTGCACTCAGGTGAACGGCCTGGATACCGATGAACCAGCTGTGATCTTGTGGTCCTTGCATCCTGCTCCCACGAGTGGGCTCCTCTCGGATTTAACTTTAGGTCCTCTTGTGCAGTATGTTTTCAGGTGGCCCCCTTCTTTATAGTACACCAGCTACCAACAACCTCAGCTGACTCCAGGACGCTCCAAGCATCCGCTGGTGAAACATTGGACCTGGCCTTACTACTTACCTAAATTCTGAAGGTGAACCGCGAAATCCAATGATATGAGTTCATATGCATTTTTCTATTTTCTCCCATTGATTTCAATGTTGCGTAATTGGGCGAAAAAGAGATTTATTTTGCAAACTTGAAAAATTCATATCTCAGAGTTCTTATTCTACAATGAAGTTCAAGGTCTGAAAAATTATATACAAATCTGTGTTCTTTATATACATTGGTCTCGCATTTATTCCTGTGTGTATCATTTCTTGCCTCGGTGAGTACAACAACTGCTTAGCACTACTCTCTAAGCCTAACTGCTCACCCACACTACCACCAATAGTGTTAGTACTATCTACTTTTGCCTCTGTATACCAATCTGGCACTCACTGGACTCTCTGTAAAGTGCACTTCATGGGCCAATAAGATACACGAAAAATGCTACTGTAGGAGAAAATGACTTTAGCAGTAAAATAACATAAACGAGCAGAAGGTGAATCTAGACCAGTATGACCAACTGCTTTCTGCTGAATGATTCTGATAAAATAATGCTGCCGAAAAGAAGGTTGCGACCATCCGCCCCTGGCATGAAAAACAAACTAAAGCCTCTGAATGTCTGCGTGAAGTTCAGAGCCCCACTGTTTTATATCCAATCACCCTCCAATATTTCATATTTGTTTTTTACATATCCGTAGTACAAGTTCATAACCGCGTGCAGACAATATATGAAAAGCTGCAAGGATGCGTTATCAGAGAAATTACGGTAACAGTTTACCATAAAAGCGGTAGCGCAGGGCACACAAACACAGTTGGCTTTGAGTGTGAGGGATGAAACCTTCTCCCACTCTACTGAGGAGGGCAGGGTTAAAATTGTTAAAGAAAAAGGTTCAGCAGCCTTTGCAGGCGACAATATAGTAAGAAACCTACACAAATGTTTCATGGAGCCTTAGCTTTTAGGGGCAAAGAACAATGGAGTGAAACACTGCAGCCTCCAACGTAAGTTTAAATTAACCCTATAGCAACACGGTCTGAAACTGTACACAGTATAGATAAAAATAAAGTTAGGTGCGCGGTTGCCATGCTAAAACATGAAGTGTGACGGCCATGCAGCGGACACCATGGGGATCAAATAAAATAAACTGTTGGGTGCTTGCTGATAACTAAAAGGCGCACAATGGTGAGACATGAAAGTGGGAGCCGTGATCAGATTTACAGGCCTGCTATCAAGCTCTCAACTGAAAGGCAGGGGGAGCAGCTGTGCGAAAGGATAGCCTTACCATGCGCCCTGCAGAAACAAAAGAAGAAAATCGTGCAAAGGAACCGGCCTAAATGCACTCAAGTGGAAGCCTACAAGTCCTGGGTGGGAACAAACCATGAAAAGGAGGGTGAAATGGGATCAAATACCCACTTGAAAGCAAGGATATTTAAAGGGCACTGAAACAATCCAATGAAAAGCAGTGGGCAAAGTCTAAGCGCACAAACTACATACAGCATGTCTTGAAGAGACTGCGCAAGCGCTGTCTAGGCTTGACCTAAAAAGTTGCATTTAGATGTTAAATGGGATTCGGGCAGCAGGTCCATAATAGCCATATTTTAAATGTAGTCACAGATTATGAAATTGTTTTTAATTCAGATTCATTGTTTGTAAACCCTAAGAATTTGACATGATTTATTCTTACTGAACCTATGATGGTCAACCCTGGTCTTACAGGTACTCTTCCCATTTTTTAATTCATAAGTTAAGATTCCTTGACCCACGTCTTTTCTGTTTCAACTGTTATTCTAATATGAACAATCGTCACCTGCATCTACAAAACAAAATTGCACCTAACCTTTTAGTCAAGTGTTTCTCCTTCTTTGTATATATTTCACAAAACATTTAAGGTAACTACATATGTAGAGTTCTCTTTGGAGTCCTACTGTGAAACAGTGACTCCTGTCGAATATAAACATTATATGCCTGTTTTTGTGTGTGCAATCAATGTCCTCGTGTTTTTATCATATTAGGTACTAATTTTCAGAAACCTAAGAGCAATGTATATTTTCCTCTTTCTTCTCAGGGAGTGAGGCCGATTTCAGCTCGTCGAGCAGCACCGGGAGTATATCGGCCCCAGAAGTTCATATGTCTGCCACTCCTGCCACCGCGGTTGCCACTGGAAGCAAAAGGTCCTCATTTTCTCGCATGTAAGCATGGAACTTTCCGGAATGATCATGCTTTACTGCTGGTTTGTGCACTGTAGGTTTACAAGAGATTTAGGTTATCCTTTCAGGAAAGCATGCGTTTTCTTCTAAGTAAAGTTGGTTTGAGCTTCAAATCCTATTAGATTTTGCAAAAACGTTATATTTCAATTTGTAGCCACTGATGCCTTGTAATGCGTGCATGATAACCCTGCTTCTGCTCTGGCTCAAAAGACTTCGAAGTATTTTTTAATATAGTTTGTAATTTCGCAGTGGTGTTTGACACAATTTTAGTAAGCTTTGCATATCTAAAGTGCTAACCGCGACGTGCAGCTTCACGACTTTATTTTGGTGTGTGAATAAAATATATTTTTTTAAATCCTTGCGGGTTCACGTATGTGGCTGATAGGTGGCTGCATCCATACATCATGGCTCACGTTGTGTATGTATAAAAGATGCTTTTTTAAAGGTCAAGAAGGATGTGCATGCTATCGACCATGACAGAGCTTTCTCACTATTATGGTGCCTAATTTCAGACTAATTCTAAACTATATTATTGAATTACTAACTTGTTACTGTGATTAAAAAGGTGACCATATTAGATTGCTGTTGTATTCTGGGTTGTTTAAATGTTCTGTTTTTTTGGTGTTTTTTTTTTTACGTTTATAAAAACAATGTTGTGTGTAAGAAATTGGGAATTTTGATTAAGGGAGTAAGTATCCACCTCAAGTATAAACCACAATATTTGTCTGGGTGACCGACTAAAATCACTAAATTAACCTGCGCTCAAGCCCCTGGTAGCTATGGCACAGAGGTGACGGGCTTAAATTAGAGGCAATGTGTAAATTATTTATGCAGTACTAAAACAGTTAGAAAGTAGAAAGGCTACACAATAAAATAACAAACGGGATAGAAAAACATAGTAGAATTGAATAAGCAAATTGACACCAAAATGTTAGAAAATCCAATAAGGGGAACCAGATGTGTGAATTTTAACTTGAAATAGTGCCAAGAAGCACAAAGTGCCAATGATAGTCAATAGTCACTGTAGAACAGGACCTAGGCACAATGTGATGCTGACTGTGAGGGAGCGCGTGTCAGGTACACTAACCAGGTTCATCCTAGTCAAAGATTTTATTTTCTGACTATAGTCCTTTAAGTCCCAATCCACCGCATGATTACATTTCTAAGTCCCAGGGACCTTAGGGGAGTTACTTAGAGACTTGCAGGGTGTCAGACCGAGACCAACAGCAGGTTCCAGTCCAAATCGAGTTGCCACTGGCCAGCTGGGCAGTTGGCCCCTTACAACCCTGTTGTGTCCCTGAAGCTTTAAAAGGAGGTCCCTTTAACAGGAGGTCTGACGTATGACCCTTGGAGTCCACTTCTTTGTCCTGGGTACAAGAATGAGCGCAACTTCGATCTCTAGGCTCTTCTCAGTTCTCATACAGCAGGTTTATTCTTCTTCTAATCTTGCACAGATCTGTTCTCAAGGGGATCCTTGGAGATACCGCAATTATGACTGGCATGAGCTAGTGGGTAGTAATGACCCCTGGAGATGCCCTAACCAATGGAGTAACCGGAGGCTAATCCTAACCACTTTGGGCATTTTCAAGATTGGAAGTGTTCAGCCACACTGAATGTAGGCTTTGAGGGCTGAGTGTGTGTGGTGTGAGACTAGTATGGTAATCTTAGTGTTCTCCCATACACTAAAAGCCAGTTTTAGGCACTCTGTACTTCCAACAAACTCTGATACAGAAGACTCTTAGAACAATGCTGAGCATTCAGCAACTAGACAGTGGATACAAATAAATTGTTTGGAATTATTTTTCTATCATTTGAAGTGTGTCCCAAATATCATATGAAGAACGTACCAAGCAGGCCTTCACACTCCATGATTTGATACTGATATATCAACATGAGGCCCACTGTGATCGGTGTCAGTGTGGCCAGGAGTGGGGGTAAGAGGGAGGGGAAAAAAGAAGGGCCAAGGCCCAAAAGTTAGTTACATCTGCTTTTGATAGGATAGGCCTCTTTAAAGTTAATCAAGTCCTTGGGCCCAGGCCACAGACCATCCTGTCAGGGGCACCACCACAATCCCCACACCCAAGGTCTTTATTCCCTTTCTTCTGAGCAAGTGCACACCTCATTCATTCCTATTGAAATGGAAATTACTGGCTGGCTGAAATGGGAGAACAAAATTCAGATTTACCTCCAGGGACTTCAAATGGGGCAAACGAGACTTTTTAAAAGTAATTTTTCCCAAAATATTTATTGTATATCCGCATTCACCAGTGGTAATAAGTATTTCAAAAAGTTCAAAAATGACATTGTAGGTGTTTCCTAGATGGAGATAACATTTATTAAATGTAATATTGATTCGAAACGCTTTCCTATTATGGAACAGCTAACCCGGTTACAGAGAAAATAGCTTTTGTCTTTTGGGCAATAATTCATACTTAGAGGTGACTTTTATAAATTCTTAAAGGAAGGTTCAGGTCTGCAAAAAGACAGTTATATTGATGGGTTTCATTTGAATTAAAACCTACACATCCAAGCTAGTGGTGGCAGACCTGCAGTCATGTTTACGTTGTCACCTTACTGGATGGTAAAATGGGTGCCAAAGTCCACTTGTGACATTGAACTTACAGGCCCTGGGTGTGCTCGTTACCATATACTATGGACTTATGAGTAAATTAAATGTGCCAAATTAGAGTGTATCCAAGTCAAGTCAAAAAGCTTTTATTCGGTTAGTATAAATACAACCACATAAGCTGAACACACATAATGATACATGTTAAAAATTTATGACATATATTTGACTTAATTACAACTAATGATAAATCACTGAGCCGGGACCAGTATCTTGCACGGACTGAAAAAGAACCATACATAAATACACATCGATTAAAAAATCCGACAAATGTCATTTTAAAAATTGTTACATGTTGCACAGTGGACTAGGAATCGAACAAATTATAAACTCCACTTACAGATAAAGTGATATGTGCATAGTACAAAATTTAGGTATAGCAAATTGTTATTCATGAAACAAAAATTCACTAATCTAAGAAAAATTCGGTACCAAGAATAAAGTGACATGTGCCTAGGTGTGAAATCCATGACATAATTAAAGGCACCCCTATGCCATAATAATAAAACCAATGCACAAGTTCAAGTGTATCAGAATAACCTTGCACTAGTTTATTACAAATATATGTAAATTAGCATGGGTGAACATGAATCTATCTATGGCATCACAAAATAGTCATAATAATAACTTTTACACGTATACATGATAGCCATTGAAGAACCCGTTACACAATTCATAAAATTATGGATTTCCTGGCAGCTCTACACTTCAAAATAAAAGATGCAACATAGAAGCAGACGTCAGGGCTTTGGAGGGAACATAACAAGTTCATTGCGTCAGCTGTAGAACGAATATTGTATTTTAAAAAGATAGGTTTCAAATAAAACTTCCTTAAAAAGACATAAAATTTACAAAATAGCAGGAAATGGCAGCAACTTTGTTTAGAAATGTTGTCACATGGGCAGTTTGAATTAGAACCTGCCCCTATAACAGGGAAGGATACAAGATGGTGTACAATGCCTAGTCTCAAACGTACTAAAACAAAACGGTGCGATTTAATAGTCACATCCACCAAATACGACTGTAGCCCACTCTTAAGGCTAAGCTGCCTATAAAAGACAGAGGTTTTTTGAGACCGAAATAGCTGACTTCTTTCTTCCGTCTTATACAGTATGAACGGGTCTTTAATTTCCTTCTTCGAAAGGGGTATTGTATACTCTGAACGAATGTTAATTCCAAACAGAGTATTAAACCAAGAAGTAATGTAATTTAGCCACGGAATACGGTGACATAAATCTAGCTTAAGGCAGTCTTTAATTACAGACTGTGTGAATGCAGTTTCCTTCTTGTGCCATATTGCACGCCATAATAGTAGAGGGCGTACTGCAGCCAGGTCAGAAATATAATTGAGGCCAGTTTCCTGGTGAATCAAATCTGTGGAAGCTGCAGCCGGGACACATAACAGGCGTTTGAGGAAGCTGTTTTCATTTATCTGGAGTTGGGCAGTGGAGGAGTAACCCCATAATCCAGCTCCATATAGAGCTGAAGAAACGCATCTCGCATTATATATGGTAACCATGTCCTTTATTCTATGGTCCCCTATTTTCGTTGCAAAACGAAAAATACCATTAGAATTCCTATTTACTTTATGTCCAATATTTACTTGCTCATTAGTCCATTTGCCGTTGCCATCAAAATTAATACCTAAATAACAGAATGTTTTAACAGCTTGGATCTTTGAGCCTTCTAGGAAAAAGGAGCATGGTGACTTTGATTTTTTACCACAAGTCATTGTAAAAGTCTTGGATTTATTAATCAACAATTTCCTGCCATTTATAAAATGAGTAAAAGCGTCAATAAGACTTTGTAGGCCCAAAGGGGTGCGGGAAATTAGGACCGCGTCGTCCGCGTATAACAATACTGAGACGACCATGTTATCAATTTTAGGAGCATCAGCTGGGATATTGTTTAAAGTTGATGCAATTTGATTAATAAAGAGAGAGAATAAAAAAGGTGCCATAACACATCCTTGCCTTATACCTCTGCGCACGGTAAAGAAGGGAGTTCGCTCGCCAGTGGGCCCATAGCGTACACTGCAAGAGAGTTTTTCATAAAGTCTTGCTAAAAAGAATACTATCTCCTCCGGTGCACCAAGGTCGAGCAAAACTGGCCAAAGGAGCGAGTGGTCCACCAAATCAAATGCACTGCTCAAATCAGCGAAACACAAAAACAAGTTACCTCCTTTCACTGTGGTATATTTGTTAATAAGCAAATCCAGATTAAGACATTGCTCAATAGTCCCAATGCCTTTCCTAAACCCATATTGTACTGGGGTTAGAATGTCTGAATCTGCAGCCCAGTCCTCCAATCTTTTTAATAGTACCCTACTTAGTACTTTAATTGAGGAATCTAACAATGAAATAGGGCGGTAATTACATGCTTCGGATCGAGAACCCTTCTTGTATAGAGGGACAATCAATGATTCTGCCCAAGATTTTGGAAAATCCCCCTCAGATGCAGCATTAAAAATTCTTGTCAGGATTGGTGCCCAGAGATCCATTTCGGCTTTATATAAGTCGATCGGGACACCATCCGGACCTGGTGCCTTGCCCCCTTTACTATTTGCCATCCCTTCCCGCACCTCATCGGCGCCGATCATCAGTGGCACAAATGGCCAAATAGAATTATTTAATAAAAACTGATCTAAAAAAACCTTATCTGGATTAAAAATATTAGAAAAATGTTCTATCCATTCTGTGCAATTAACATGGGACGTCAGCTCAGGGATATGATCATCCTTTAAAAAGGGACTATTTATAATTTCCCAGAATAATTTTATATTTCCGGTTTCACTTGCGAAGCCTAGCTTATCCCAGGCATCTGATCTCATCGCCTTTTTATGGGCAAGGACAGCTTGTTTATAAGCATATCGTAATTTACGGACTAAAGTTTTGTCACGGGGTTTGGACTTTAAGGCTAACTTTAAGTTAGTTAATATCTCCGTACATTCAGAATTGAACCACTTCTTACCAACATGTTTTGGGCCTTTGGATTTCCGGGTTAAAATATCGCTTATCACCTTATTAATATTAGTGAATTCCATACAAAGTTTACCAGAGGTAACCTCATCCCTTAGACAGTAATTAATGCTGTCCCTACAGCTATTTACCACAACCGATTGGATCTTATGGGGGTCCACACCATCCCATTTGATTCTCATTCCATTCGGTCTGATGGGTAGAATATCAGTAATTGTGGAATCAGTATTAGTCAGTTTGTTACCCCATGCCAACAGGACTATGGAAATACTATTGTGGTCACTAACCACCTGTTCAGTTATCCAAAGGTCCACATAGGGACTATTCCTGGTTAATAAGATGTGATCAATATTGCTGTTTGCATCTCGGCCAGTGAATGATGGACATTTAATATGGCCCTTTCTCTCGGTGCAATCCAGTAGCTCAAGGTCAAGTTTGGCCATTAGAGCATTAAGGGTCATGCCATAGTCACAATGAGGGAAATGTATCATATCATCCTTAGTCCCTACAGTGGTTAAATAAGAGTTCATATAACCACATGAGTTAATAAATGTGGTGGGACAAGCTTGGATATTAAAATCACCCACCCACACAACAACAGTCAACTTAGGTGAGATATTTAATACATTATCCAATTCTTTTTCTAGTGAGACTAAGCAAGCTCCCCTATCCCTGCGAAAGTTATTATAAAAATTAATTAGAACCAAATCCTTTCCAACAGGGAATGTTAGGCGCAAAACTTGACTAAAACTGTCAACTATAGAGTAAGAGATAACTTTACATCCAATCAGTTTAGTTGAGATAAGCAACAATAGTCCACCCTTAGCTCTTCCCATTGGAGAAGGTATCGCATCAACACAATATGAGGTGTAACCTTCCACAGTGACGCAATCTGTACACCATGTTTCTTGGAAACAAATTATGTCACTTCCATGGTTAATAAAATCCAGCCAAAAGGGAGTACCTAATTTGCTTCCAAGGCCTGCGATGTTCCAGGTTGATAATGAATACCCTTCTGGGATCTTGGCGATCTTATCATTATACCTGTTTGTTGATACTTCTAAATTTACGATGGGCTCACTGAGTATGCTAGCTGTTGAAATATCAGGCACGCTAGGGTCATTTATAACCAGTGACCCATTCATTATAATAGGTTCCTGACAATTGATAATGACTTCACTTTGCCTCATAAATATGTTTGGGTTCACCATAATCCCCTTATCTGGATTTCCCACTATATTATCTGGTGAAGTTCCGTGTCAATCGTTATCCTCCAAATGTGACAGACATTGAAACCTGTTATAGAGTGGTAAAGGGGAAAACACAGAACTACCCACAGGTCCCCTAGACGGCCACTTGTTCCTAACGTGAGATGCCCTATGGCAAAAAACTGAATTGTTAAAAACAGGGGGTTTATAAAAATAGGCAAGTGGCAAGAGGGTAGTATTATATTCCCAACTAGAAGGCGGAGGGGCTCTAGATAAAACTTTATGGACCCAAAAAGGTGATCCAAAATTAATAATAACACAGTCCCCTTCAAAACCTTTAGATGTAGGGCCTATCCAACCCACTCTTTGAGTAAGCAAGATCTGATCAGCATCTAGGATTGAAAACCCACAATTTTTGCTTAACCAGTAAAGGGTTTTGTTTTTAAGAGAAGCATTTGTTTCCAATTGCCCTTTCCGTAATCTGGGGATGTTACATAAAACTGCGACATATGCTCCGCACTCGGGTGGCAGGTTCATAACAGAAGGGACGTTATTACTTTTAAAATCATCCAATTGACGAGTGCCCCTTAACTGATCTGTTGCTAAGCCTCCATGTTTCTCGGTGCCTTCCATAAAGGTGACAGCTTTTTCCTGCGGAGCTATTCCATTCTCTTCATGATTCCCCTGAGCAGTCAAATTACAACTGTTGTTGTTGGTGCTATGGGGTACAGTACTAGGGGCTGAATGATGGATAACTGGGCCTCTTGGTTTGTCCTTAACACCCACAGTCATACGTGGAACAGCTTCAGATGCAGGTTTATTTATAGTAGGTTCCATTTGCGGGGTAACCAGTAACGATTGTGTAGATTTAAATAAATGGGGGATTTGTGTTAAATGTTGTTCGATGGAGTCCATCCGTACTTCTAAATCACATATTTTGTCTAAAATGGGCCCTATGCGTGTCGACAATAAAGATTCCATCTTCTCCCAAAAACCCTCCTTGCCAACCATATGTACAATATCATCACACTGAATAGCAGGAGCATTTGGCTGAGTTACTGGTAATGCCCCCTTACGGCCAAATAGGTTACCTGCCTTTTTAGAATAATTCCTGCAGGTTTTACCCCTTTGTTTATATGCGGGCTGAATTTTCTCTATGTACTTTAACTTGCTTTTGGCCTTTTGCCCTCTAGTTCTAATCGGTGAAGTAGCAACATTAGTTGTTGCTGAGTCTGAAACATTAGGTGACAAATGGGTAGTACTACCATCTAGATCAATAATGTCATTAGGTGGTTGAAAATCTGTACTTAAGTCCTGTCCCTGAAGATCCGGGGTAGTCGAAAGTCTGCTTACCCTGGGTGACAAATCAGGTTGTACAATATGAGTCACTGTAGAAGATTCAGTACTTTTACGAGGGCCTGGTAATCCAATATAGGAGGTCAACAACATAGAATCGCAGGAGTTAGCCACGATAGTAGATGAATCAACTGGCAATACAGGAGGGGCGCATCCAATAGGGAGTGAGAGGCGTCTTCAGTGGTCTCTATTTCTGATACACCAACCCCGATGGTTTTCTGTAACATGCGGTCTATGGCTGTTAGACTTGGGAGAGGGGTATTAATAGATGTATTCTGTCTGGTATTAGGCCGGATGGGTCCACTAGTGGGCACCGTTTTCCCCATCCTCATAAGTAAACCAGAACTCTCAGGCGCAAACGCGAGTAGATGTTTTCCACCCAATCTTACCTACACAGCAAGTCCATGTAATAGGAAGACCAAAGGGGGTAGCCCAGCCCGGCCTCCGTCGGCCCCGGACGGCCACAGACGGTCCCGCCCTTGTCCCGGGCTTCTCCCGGCGCTACCCGCGCGCGGTCCCGCGACGCGGGAGCAGCACCGTGATTATAAGCGCCTCCTGGCGCGCAACGGACGGTCACGTGGTTCGTGACCGACCGCTAGGGCACCTGGGTCTTGTAGGCTTGATGTCCGGTCTCCCCACTGCGGCCGCGCAAGATGGAAGTGCGGCGGCGGGAGACCGGAGCGGCAACAGGCAGCAGGACAGCAGTGGCGGACAGCGGGAACCGCGATTGAACTTCAGGGCCAGATTCCGGCTTGCCAGGTGAGTGAAGGCAGAACAGGGAACAGGGAACCATTATATCATGTTGAAAGGAGGAGCACAGGCATGTTTCCATTGATTTAGAAGGGGTAAAGTACACAGAGGTCTATAGCCAGCAAAAACAGGGTTCAGAAAAAAATTGGTTTGACTCTGGAGAAAGGGCACATTTTCCTCACAGTGCATGTCAGTCATAAATATTTTCCACTGTAGTGACACTGGGTATAAAGTCACTTGCAATGTTTTAGAATGATGTGGCTGTGACGACTGGTAGTGCACTAGATATGGCTGAGGAAATGTAATGCTCTTTGGTGAAGAGGGATAACATGCTTGGTGAATGTCAACAGCCGCGTGGGAGCTAAAATTATTAAATTTAATATTTTGAAATATTATAACTAGGAGGTGAGCTCCTTGCTGGACTACCTCCTTCCGGAACGGAGAGCAACAAAGGAGTTCCTTATTCTCCAAAATAAACTTTCTTTTGAAAAAATCTGAGCACAGTGGGGTATATCATGGCCATCAAGACCTCTCCGGTACCGTAGTATCATTTGCATGCTGGTAAATGCTTACTTCCTTGTTGATACTGCAACAGTAAAGTAATACTGGACCTGGTCTTGTTTGCCGGGTTGTCCCCTAACTTTTTGCCTTCCTCAGTCTATTTTTTTGATCTATTTGTTGGTTTTAGGACTCTAGCACTGGACAGCAGTGAAAAAATGCCCAAAGTGCACGTGCTCTGTCTAAAATGTAATGGTATATGGTTTCTCCCTGATTCGCATACTTGTTTTACTAAAGTCCTAGCACAGTGCACTACACTTGCCCAGGGCCTGTAGCTTAAATGCTACTTGTGGGCCTGCTCTGTGTCTCATTGTAACCCCTATACCATTGATCCAAAGGGATTTTTTCATCAACAAAAAATGTTTCATTGTTTCTTTGAACATCAATCTATGACTAATGGTGGATTTTGTGAATCTTAGAAGCTGAGCACTGATTTTGCCATGTATCAAAAACTCTTATGACACTGTAATCCCCAGAATAAGAGAACAAGGTATCATGTGTGTAGTCGAATATTGTTTTTCTTAGTGTACAAAAGATCAGTTTCATATAGTTAATGAGACAAATATAGACAAATAACGTAATCTAAGAAACAGTTCCATATAATTGAGACAATTGTATACACATGACGTCATCAATCAAATAGACATGTACACACATTGTTATGTATCACTTCAAATAACAGACATTAATGACCTTGTGTGTCAAAAGTACATGAAAAGATTAAGGATGGTGTCCTGTGCTGTTAGTAAATGAGGGGTACCTTTTCTAACCCTCTGTTGTACAGTCCAGATGGTACTGGTTGACCCTTTCCTTTGGTGGTCGGAGATCTATAGCTATTCCCTGGTGAAGTCCTTATTCATGTCACTGTATTTAGGAATATAATTGATTCTTTTGTGATTGCCGATCGCTCCTGGCCACTCCAATTGTAGTAATTGGTGTGGCCTGGAGCTATTGGCAATCATCAACGAATCAATTATCTTCCTAAAAACGCGGACGTGAATAATGAATTCACCAGTGAATAGCTGAAGGTGTGGTCAGGAGCTATCGAAGCTTTGCAGCCGTGACTTTGCCGATGCAACACCTCCAGGGAACCGCTGCTGTTTGAGTCTTGGACCCTGCATCACTGATGTGTGTGTTGACAATCCCGACTTGTAGTAAGGACTCCCTTAATACGTACATACATTGTTAAGTTAGCATAACCACGTTAGAAGTTAGAAAGCCATCTTGCTGCTTTTGCACACGACACTGCGTTCACATGTTATTGCTTAAACAAACTGCTGACTCGAGTTTTGCCTCACACGAGAGCAATCTGTTACCATCCCGAGCTCTGCGAAGCGACCTTGGTCTGCACACGATGTGACAAACAGTCTGAGTTGTTAGACAATGCATGTTTTCCACTCTAGGTTGATCGACCCACTATTTAGTCATAACACACGAGCAGCTGCACATACCTGAAAGTTGGTGCTTTTAATATCACAGACATCATGTTTATTATTCAGACCGAAGACGAGCCTTCCTGCGAGAAGACTCCTGATGCTCCTGTGATGTGATTTCACTAAGCTGATCTTTGAGGTATGGGGTCCCCTATTCAAGCCTAAGAGACCTTCTGTTAGTCTAATAATAATATTAGCTTCTTAGTAAAGGGAAGGTGGTAGTATCCACTGTCATTATAACATGATCACCCCTTTTATATTCTATGGAATTGTAACTATGCTGATGGTTTTGATTTTAATCATTTGTCTGCTTGTATTAGCCAAAGTACTGCATATTAGGACACGTGGTCTATAAAAATAAACTCTTTTTATTTTCACTGTGTCTCTGTTGATTCTTGTTGTGGACTGATGAGAGAATAATATACGAACAGGTATTTCCGATTCCCACCATTCCTGAGTATGTACTGAGTCGCTTGTTCTGGGTTGTCTTTTCATTGGGACCGCCGAGCTAAATCTCGGATAACGAATGGGACACTTATGCTAGCCGGATACTGGGTTCTGGGTTCTGAGGTGAGTTTCTGGTACACCACAACTCACTGAGGTCCTGGGGTTCTACGCATAGTTCTGTGTATAAGCAGAATCCCTGCAACAGACTCTAATGCATTCCCGGACCTTTGTTGGTTCCAACCGATGCAGCTCCTTCAGCCCAACAGTTCAACATCAACGCCGTGGAACTGAAACACTGCACTCTTGACCTCGACACATCACTGGCTTTGCCTGACTTTGGAACCGATTCATCGTCTACAATAGCAATACATCCCCTTCGGATTTCAGCACAACGTCCCCGAGCATCTACGCATCCAAAGTACTGTCAACAGGTCTTCATGATTCCTGTATCTGCCCCGTACGCCATCTCGGTTGGATTGAACTTTTGGATTTGTCCCGGTGAAGCGCAACCAGATCTCCCCAGTTGGAGCTATTGACTTCTAAGTACTGTTATGATTTAATCTTGTGAAATTCAGATCTTGAATTGTGAATATTGGATTTTTGTCGTTTTGGTCTTGTTTTGCTCAGATAAATATTGCCTAAGCTGGTGTAGAGTACTTTTTGTGGTATTTTCAATGCGTTACTGAATGTGTGCATAACTACATTACACATTGCCTCTTTAGTTTAGACTGACTGGTATGTGCCAAGCTACCAGAGTGTGAGCACAGGTAAACTTTTAGTGTGTCCTTCACTTACCCTGACTAGAATTGTGCTTCTGCTTGGACAGGGTGCAAACCTCTGCCAACCAGGAACCCCATTCTTAACCTAGGCACACAAAAGGTGTTAGAAATGGGGGTCTCTAGTTGGGAGAGGTAGGTAGCTTTGTCCGAATAGGGACCCTTCCTTCTAGTCTAGGGGATGCACACTTTTTAGATAACCCCTTCTCACCCTTTTGGTAGCTTGGCATGAGCAGACAGGCTTATCCCAAAGGCAATGTGTGAAGTGTTTGTACCAACGCTCACAGTAACATAGTGAAAACACCATAAAAGGACACCACACCAGTTTAGAAAAATAAAATATCTTTATCTAAACTAAGCAAGACCAAAACGACTAAAATCCAAGATACCCAGTTAAAAATGACTTTCAAAAGGTTTCAAGTACCTGTACCATTAAACTATGGATATGTGACTTTTACACAAAGTACCTGAAGATGTGCCAAAATTCACAAGACCAAACAGCCGCACAGAAAGGAACCGTTGGAAACCACAGCGATGCGTCCGTTCCTCAGTCCTTGGGAGGCGAGGCGACAGTTCTGCTGCACACAGAAGTAGTGATGCGTCGAATCTGAACTGTAGGGGGAAGTGAGGCGTCGAAATCCAAGACTGTTCTGCTCTGCGGGTGATGCGTGGAAAACTTGGTGCACAGGTACGATGCATGACACATCGGAAGTGATGCGTCGCTTTGTGAGGCATCGCGCCGTCCAGCGTCGGTGCTGGGGGCTGCGCGGCAAGACTTTGCGTCGCCTGGCGAGACTCGGCGAGGCTTCGTGTCGTCCGGTGCTGGTTCCGAGAGACTTTGCATGGCTTTGCGCCGGCTCTTGCAGAGATTAGCTTCAAAACCCACCTCTGAGGTCCTGTAACTGGAAGTAGGCACCTCAGGCAAGGGGAGGACTCGCAGATGGCAGAGTCCAGCATCACCAGCAGTTTTGCAGGAAGTCTTTTGTGTCCCTGAGACTTCAGAACAGGAGCCCAGCACTCTTCAGGCCCTTGGAGATCTCCTTCACGCAGGGGACACAGCCCACAGCAAAGTCCTTATCCTTTCCTTGGCAGAAACAGCAACTGCAGACCAACTCCAGACAAACAGCAAGGGCAGTAATTCTCCTCAGTCTCTCCAGCTCTTCTCCTTGGCAAAGGTTCCTCTTGAGTTCCAGGAATGATCTAAAGTTCAGGGGTTTTAGGTCTAATACTTGTACCCCAAAATGTCTTTGTTCTCTTTGTGCAAGGGGCTCTGAGCCCAGTTCAAACCTCTTCTGGGAGCACTCTTCCAGTGCACAACATCATCCTTTGTCAGTGTGGGCCTTGGTCCCAGACACACCACAGGGGGTAGGAGACAGCATTGTGGAAGGCAGGCACAGCCCTATTCAGGTACGTGTACTACTCCTCCCGCCACTCCAAATGCATATCAGACCTATTCAGCCTAGTACTGACTCATACAGACTCTTGGAGCCACTGCACCTCCCAGGTCCCTGTCACTCGAAAGCCAGGCAGTCAATTCACAATCCGGCAGAGGCACACAGGAGGGTTGAACAAGAAAAGAGCCACTTTCTAAAAGTGCTATTTTCAAACCCATAATTTAGAAAACATCTTTACTAAAAGATGTTATTAAATTCTGAGTTCAGGGGTACTAAACTCCATTTTTATCTTATCGTTATGGGAAGATATGCTTGTAAAATGTTACAAAGTATTCCCCATTCAGTCCTATGGGGTAAGATAGCCTTTCACTAGTGAAAAACGAAATTGGCAGTATTTCACTATCCGGACATTACACACACCAACATGTCCTACCTTTCACATACACTGCACCCTGCACAGGGTGGTACCTGGGACGTACTATAGGGGTTTCCTATGTGTATGAAAAGGGAAGGTTGGGGCCTGGCAAGTGGGTGCACTTGCCAAGTCGACATGGCAGTTAACAAACTGCGCGCAGGCACTGCAGTGGCAGGCCCAAGACCTCTTTTCAGGTCTACTCATGTGGGTGGCACAACCAGTGCTGCAGGCCCACTAGTCGCATTTGATTTAGCAGCCCTGGCACACTCAGTGCACTTTAATAGAGACCTACTGGTAATTCAAATATGCCGATCATGGATAACCAATCGGAATACCAATTCACACAGAGAGCATATGCACTTTAGCACTGATTAGCAGTGGTAAAGTGCCCAGAGTCCTATAGCCAACAAACACAGGTCAGATAAAAATAGGAGGAAGAAGCAAAAGGTTTGGGGATAACCCTGCAAAAAGGGCCATTTCCAACAAAGGATTCGTTCAGAAGAGCATATAATTGTTATAATAAATTTAAACATGAAGAAAATATTCATTTAATTGCTATTGTCATATAATCATTCAATTGCTTGAGAGAAAATATTTCCTGAGGCGAACATGTGAATAAGTTTTTTTTATTATGACAAGAAAACAACAAATAACATCGATTACAAAGCATTGTTAAAACATGGATGGCTAAAAGGGACATTGTCTAGCATACAACACTCAAATGACCCCTACCCCCCTAGCCCCCCAACATACCCCCAAAGTTCTTAAGTCACAGTTCTTGATTTGAGGCCCAGTGCATTTAAACTTCATAGGTTGCATGTAGTGAAATTGAAAACACGTCTGTTTCGGTCTCCTGTGTAATAAATGAGACCATCCTCAGGACCATGATTAGATGAAAGTGTCCGCTTTGTGTCCTTTGAGAAGTTGTTTAGATCACCAGGTTCACCAATCCATCGCAGAGCGCGGTTGACACAACAAATCATCCTCATTCAAGAACCTGAATCCATCGGGAGAAACAAAATGCATGCCATCAGCAGTTGCTTACAACAATCCGTGCGCGGATTGCCCTCGTTCTTGCTGTCGGCATCGTTTTGCTGACATGACATGTTAATGTGCCACGTGCCGTATATCACTCTTTGATCAGTCCCAGGTGGTGGTGGTTCGTCTGCAGCATTGTGGTGATATTTGTAGGTCTATATTTGTTATTAAAAAAAAAAAAATCCCAGCAAGAGCGGCACATCAAAGGGGGGAAAGTAGCAGCGAATCGGAATCCGGGATGGGTGGGGATAAAAGCAAGCGTTTCGTTTTTATGACCATTTGATTGGTCTCTTTTGCTCTTCCGGTGTTCTCTTTATATGGCCTTCATTCAAGAAAATGTCTCCCAAGCAACTTTTTGTAAATGTTTACTTTTACAGAGCTCCTCTGAAACGTTTGCACTCTAGACAGATGTGAAAGATCGCTGAATAAACTTGATGCCAGGCACGACTAGAAAGATTTCTGCGAATATTCGATACATGTTTACAAGCTTCAAATAAGAAAACTAGCAAATGTCATTAAAATAGAGAAAAAAACACACACATCCTTTCTGAAGCATGACTCTGCTTCCCAGCCAATAGCAAAGCTAGCTGTTTCACTCTGCAAACGATAAGTCATTATGTGAACATTGCATTAATTAAACTTTGACATAGTTACAAGCTGCACCAGGACTTAACTAAAACAAATATTGCATTTACCCTCTAGGAATTCAGTGGATTTGCGTTTTAATTCAGCAGCATAAAATGTACAGTATTTCAGACCCTTTCCCATCGACCATAGTACATTTTTGAAATACTGTATTTCTGAACATTGCAGCCACTATCTACAGCAGTGACATTATTTTAAATGCATTTATTATTTGATGCTTTAGAACGTGTTGTCTCCAGTGCTTTGTCATGCACCCATTTTTACATACGAATGCACCCGCATTAGTATTCATTGAGTAGCTGATATGTTAATATGACTTGTTTACGTTTGTCTTTCTTAGCCGCAGCTGTCACGGAAGAGGCACAGCGAGTTGTTCAGCTCACAAGGCAGGAACTAGCCCACCTGTGTCACGTGACAAGGACCTTATGTCCATGCTGGGAAGGAATCCAGTCAGCCCTGTGAACAATCATGACGGCTACGGAGCGTCATCGGCGAGCAGCAGCAATTCCGGCTCCTACAAAGGAAGTGAAACCAGTCCAACTTTAAGGTGAGGTCAGGGCTTTAAGTGGGATGAAAAAACTGGGGGGGGCTTTCGATGGGGCGTGGCCAATTAAATTAAGGGCGTGCCTTAAAAATACATAAGCTAGAAATCGGGGTTTAGCATAATGTGCCGCCCGACTTGTATTTTGCTGTTTCTTTCATTGCATCCAGATATGATGTAACAAGTAACATCATACCTACTATTGGCAGGGCACAAGTCCTAAAAAAAGAAGTGGGGGGACGCTCCAAGTTAGGTGGTGTCACCGGAAGTGACCTCCCAGCCGGAAGTGACGTCACGAGATGGAGTCCCCACTAATTAACAAAGGTTAGAAGGCATGGGGGCAGGTTCAAAGGGAAAAGGAGAATGTTTACGTTGGAATTAGTCACCGTATTGACACTCAAAGGAGCGGGGAAATTAAAGATGCGCTTGTTCGGTGCGTATTTATTGCCCACAGTAAATTTGCCGGTCTCCGTCTGAAATGCATAAACACATACTGACCTTTTCTAATATACGGCCACGAGCGCCCGTCTGTCATACTGAACGGCTCCATCAACGTGAAACAACTTAAAGAGCTCTGTTCGCCCTCTCTCGACAATAGAAGGTTAGGTTTGGTGAGTGCTGAGCGCGCGCGCAGGCTCGGGTACCGGCTCCATCTTTTGGGCAGGGTGGACGGCGTCCACCCGCTAAAACCCGGTAAAATAAGTGGAGGGACGCCGTCTACCCGCGTGGTACCCCGACTCGAGCCCTATTGGCTTTGTCAATGGTTGTTAGTTGCATAAGATAAATAAGCAACTATAGCTTGAATATAATATTGAAAAAGCTTCCACTTAAAGCCCTGGTGATGCCACGAGATGTTACTGCTCTTGAATTTCAAAAAGAGCAGGGAAATCCAGAGAAAAAATGACTAGTTAAAGGATTTCCCTTCCCCTACAACTCACCTGGCATGGTGTCACTGCAGCCTGGAGAAAACGGACCGCCTGTGTCAGGGCACCAAACAGAGCCCGATAGAGACCAGTTTTGAAAAATGCCGGTGCTCTACACCGGGGAGACCCGGCCCACTCAAATCCCTGGGTGAGTTTGTCTTAAAGTTCACTCTTCCTCAAGTGTGCAGCGGCAGCAGTTAATGATTTGACTTTCTGGGGAGTAGGATTGGTTTCCTGTTCATACCAGTGGTTGCTAGTGGCCTTTGAGACAAGTGGCACACAGCACTAACTCTACCGCTATGCTGAAGTCCGAGCTAATGGTCATTGAGAAAGGGCCACCTTCAAAGCTCTGACGAAGGAAGTGTCGGATTGCTACTGCCCTACTAGGCTGATGTATGTATGCACAAGAGTGAAAGTCCTACTTTTCTGAGGCCTGCTCCTCTTCATGGGACTGCCTCCTCTTTTGGAGATCAACCAGACATCTGCGTGCGTTTTGCAATTCCAGTTCCAACAGCTAGCACTGGAATACATTTGTGTAAAATCTTCAGACTTTTGCATTTGTTAACACTGCTCTTCTGACTTTGTTTGCTCTACAAACAGGAATAGCCTAGATAGCTGGTTTTCTTTTGTTTTTTTTCTTTACTAGTATTAGTAGAGATCAGTTTATTTTTCAAAAGGGGAAAGTGCAATATTTTAAGGACTTTCCATTTACTTTGAGCAATCCTTCGGCTTTTTGGTGCATTACATTTCTTCTGGAGGTGTACTGGGGACCATCCAGCTTTACAGTGGCCTCTTTTGAAACCCTTCACTTTCTTTGCCCCTAAGAAATCCACAAAGCGCTGATCATCCACTCCAGGGTGTAATCGATTGGCCAGAGTGGAAGGGAGTCACGACCTTCAGTAGGAAGACTGCCCTAGTGCAGTAAAAGGAGATGTCCGGCATTGTACAGAGAGCGCCCATAGTTCACTAAAGCGAAGCGCTGGCTTAGTCACAATGAGGAAGACTGCTTTAATGATCACGAGGCATGAACAGCTGTGCATGTGTGGTATTGGCCAATGCATTAAAAGTGCCAATACCAGTTTCAGGTTTCACCGAGGCATAACCATGGTTTTGGTGTCAAATTTCTCAAAAAATGCATCATCGCCAGTGACTGACGTCTGCTTCCTGACTTCTATCTCCTTGTTTTCAGTGGGAACATGGTTGCATAAGACACTGTCAAAAGTTTGAGTCCAGGGGCGTAACACAGGCCCCCACAGCCCCCACGGTGCGGGGGGGGGGGGCAAGCTCCAGGTTGCCCCCTCAGCACAGCACCCTGGCTGCAGGGCTCCTGATTGAGCCCAGAGGCCCCCCCCCAGGTGCCTTGCAGGGAGGACCCCTCAAGGTTTGTTACGCTAGTGTTTGACACAAGGCCAACCAAATTTGGAGCAGAGCTTCGGACCACGTCAAAGGACAAAGAATAAAATGATCTGACATCAATGTGCAGGGGTGGATCTTGTATATGACTCAGTTCCAGGGCCGGACTGGGAACCAAAACCGGCCCTGGCAAAGTGCTCGGCCGGCCCCCGGGGGCTTGGGGGTGCCGCCGAGCTCTTTGCGAGGGCCGGTTTTCGGCCGATTTTGTTACAGGGCCGATTTTGCCGCTATGCTGCAAAAACTGCCTGTAACAAAAACGGCCCCGGGGGGGCCAAAACTGGCCCCCACCTGTGCGGCGCACCGGGGGATTGCCCGGTGCCCGCTACGGCCAGTCCGGCCCTGCTCAGTTCTCTCACTTTTGGGGTAGAACAGTGTCACCACAGAGCCTACAACACCACCTACCGGTGCACAGAGCATTGCTGGAAGAATTCTCTGAATCCAGTCCAACACCTAGGATTATACAACATGTGCAAGTAGAAGTATCCATGAGAACCCTTGGCATTTTAAAGGGAACCCACAATGGCATCATTTTCAGGCAGTGTTACTAGAATTGACAACGTTACCCCTGGGTTTACTTGCCACTGTCCTGCTGTATACATTCAAGACATATGAAAATTCTTCTGTTCCAAAAATAATGTTAAACGTGCTTGAATCTACCCGATTGCTTGTAGCTTGTATCCGTTGTGGATTTCTTCCCTGATGTACTTTTTACTCCTCTTTAGAACTCTCCCATGATTGCTCTTCCATTTCAGTTCTCCTCTCTTGGCTCCTTCTTTTACCTTCTGCGCTCTACATCCATACTCTGTTTTTGCTTTCCTCCACTGCTCTATTTTCAGCGTCACACAACTGTCACTACTCTAATCACTGATCCTGTATTAATATCCTTTGCATGTAAATATTGTCTGGGTGGTCGTGATGAATGTACTGCACAGAATTTTTGCCCAGCTATCGGCCAACTTTCCTTTTCCTTTTTTATTCACTATTTTTGCAGAGGTCTGCTCCTTTTTTAGGTCTCGCCTTGCTATCGCGTAAGCGATCGCAAAGCGAGACTATTGTAAGGGGCTCCCAAAAGTGCTCCGAAAAGCGGATTGCATGGCGAGCACGCGCACAATCACGCGCATCGTGCCGCCATGCAATCCGTTTGGCATCGCAGTTCAAAGGGTCCGCTCCCCCGCCTGGAATGCGCTTCCCCGCCCCCGCCAAGCGCGCACGCCACGCTCCGCCGGGCTTGTCTTGTTTTTCTTGTTTTTTTTCACCATTGGCAGCTTGATGCGAATGTATATACCGGCAAGAACATTTAAGATTCCTACAGCACAATACAATTGTGCACTTTTCTTCAACAAACTAAGATGCTAAAACAATTCTCGCTGCCAAGTTTCGGTAAGAATATTTTCCTCGAATATTTTCTTCAACTGTTCAGTTAAAGGTTTTCTCTACGGTCGAGCATTTCACTTGCGCTCATTTCTCTCTGTAATTGTCAGCTTAACGCGCATTGATATACTGACATGAACAATTGAGACTCTTTACTCTCGTTGTCGGAAGCTTAACGCGCATCGACCTATTGACCTGAATAATTGAGACTCACTTGGCACGACATATGTTCGGCTTGTTATCCTAGCCGAGACATCCCCAACACAAGTGGTGTATGTGGAACGTTGTGTGCTGTCCTGTTGAGACCAGGTTGCAGATACCAAGGAGTGCCTTGGACGGGCTCACCAGAACGCGCAGGCACTTTTTTTGTACATACTTGCATTACTCACCTTTAAAACACAAGGGAATACAGACATTTCCTACGTTTTTTGCCTGCCGGGGATGGGGCACTGGCGAATCAGAAGCTATACCCGTATGCTTTTCCGCTGCCTGCCCTCCCCCCGCCGCCCCTCCCCCTCAGGGCACTGTATAGACAGCTTCTCGCTGCTCCGGTACCTTAAAGGTGCACCAACAGCAGCGCCTAGAGCCTCCCCGGAACAGTGGACTGCTATTGTCGGGCACAGAGTACCAGCATTTCTAAGCAAGGTGCAATATCTTTAATAGGCGCGTGTAGCAGTCGCAGGCGTGCATTCTGGGAGCGTGAGTGCCAGTACTTTTGAGACATGTACATGCACTAGGGTGAGAGCTGCTGTCTTAGGAACTGGGGAATCAGGCTCCAGTCCCGGCATCGGGTCAACACCCTGTGATTCTGGGCACAACACTTAACCTCCCCGGGCATACAAACAATATGTAACCTGTGGTTCTTCTGTAAAGCCTAGCACCGCTCTTTTTCGCAGGTACAGGTGATATCTGTTCTCAGTGTAGTGGGATTTGGGGGTGGCGTGAGTGGAGTTAGGGCAACTTTTGGGGCACCCCTGGAGATGTACCCTTTACCATACTTCAATCCGCATCCCTAACTTGTCAGCTGTGCCCAGCACGCATCATACACAGCCTGCCTCCACAGACATAGACATTTGCACACTCGGTACAATCAAACAACCCTACAAAGTATAAACCCTCAGACACATACCTTAGCCTCATTTTCTTATATGTATAAAACACATGCACATCTTTATCCTCCATCACATGTAAAACACTCACATGAAAAACACTTCTTACTCAGTTCATGTAGAAACACACACAGCTACATTCACATGCAACACTAAGAACCTGCGAGGAACCGCATACAGGCACCAGGTACAATAACACAGTGACATGACATATAACGGCTCTCAACGGAATACACAGAAAAATTTAATTTAGTACACACCAAATTAAAAGTGATCGCACACCTATGCATTTGTCAGCTCAAAACCTGCAAACGAGTCCCGCAGCGGCATGCATCACCACCCCAGGCCATTCCCACTCCCTAGCTCAGGCCCTAGCTTGCAGGGCAGCCATTCTCACGGAGGCCATTGAACAGGCCCAGTGGTTGCCACCCACCTTCCCACAAGTGCCCAAAACGCGACTAAGCAGCTTCGGACAGTGGAGGTCGGATGTTCGGTGTGATTTTTCTACCTCCACCTCTATCTCCAGTGCTGTGTTTTGAAAGTTTTCCTTCGCTTTGATTTTCTCCGATGTGGCGCCTGGGCGGAGTGCAAGCGTTTCTCTTGAGAGGGGCTGGAGAGGGCCTAATTGAATGGAGAGAGCATTAGTTGCTGTGGTAATGCCTTGCAAATGCGGAACACTGAACTATGCGCTAACCATGGCAACATTGTTTGTGCGAGGAGGGTGAGAATAATAATTAGAAACGGAACAAGAGGCCGCTCAGCATCAGTACAGTCGTCATTTACTTTGATTGGGTGATGCAGTATTGTGATTAGTAGGCCTGGGCGAAGCACTACGCTACGCTCGCGTAGTTTGCGAAGTTCGCGCTACGCAAACTGCACGTAGCACAGTGCGAACACGCGTAGCGTAGTGTTGCGGTCATTTTTTGCTTGCTCGCGGTCCTCAACGTCAAGTTGGCGACCGCGAGCAAGCAAAATGACATCCTGGCGAGACTTTTTCCTTGATCGCGAGCATGGAAAATAAACCTCCCGGCGAGATTCCCAACGCGAGAAGGTCAGGTTTCTCATTGCGAGGGGTCGCGTATGCTCGCGACCGCTCGCGATGAGAAACTACCAGTTCGCGTTGAGAAAGCTGCAGCTCGAGTAAAAATCTACTCGAGCAGCAGAAAACTACAGCTCGCACTGTGCAAGATGCCATTTTCAATGATTGCACAGTGCCGGTTGCTTGTCCGCACTGTGCAATCATTGAAAACAACATCTTGCACAGTGCGAACATGTTACTTCGCAGTTCGCGAAGTGCTACGCGTAGCTCGCGTAGTGCGAACTTCACTTTGCGTAGCTTCGCGAAGTGCTACTTCGCGAACTACGCCCACCCTTAGTGATTAGCATTCCCAGAATACCTGCTCCAGCAAATCACTCGGGTAAACAGGCTAACGGTTTCTGTTTAAAGTCTACTTATTTCTGCTTTTAATTTTTATCTACCTTGTTGTTGTTTTCAACCACAAGTCTTGCTATTCATTTAGTTTCTTCCCCCCCCCCCCCCCCCCCTTGACCCGCCCCTCGGAGCTAAGTTTTTATTATTTCATCTTTTGTATGCTTACACAGAAATTTCGAATTTTCCTTTTGTAGGGTCAGGGTGACAGTCACAAACTAAACGTCAGAAAGCGACAAAAAGCAGTTAGGAGTTAGAACATGTGAGGGGGCACGTGTCAAAGAAGAGTCTGCCAGTGGATGCGGCGATATAGTTATGGAAGACTTTCTGACTAGGTGAACATATAGCTACGTGTGTTCTGTGATATATGCTGGAGACCTTCTGTTACGTACTGTGGGTGTCACTTTGTAACATACTTTTCCACTATCACTAGCCGGAAGAGACAACAAGAGTCTGGGCCTCATTTGTGATTGGGGGGGCGAGCACCATTTGGCTGATGTTGTTGAGACACCGCCCCCACAACCCCAGCCAAAGTAGTCACAGGCCCAGGGAAATGCTGCATTCAGTTCTCAGCAAGTCAGGTCAATGCCTGCTCTTATAGAAGTCGTAGAAAACTAAAGACAAGCATTGGCATAGCCAATAGGTTTCGCCTTAGGGACCTTATAAGTGTTTAGCCACGCAACAGTTGATGTTGTTGCACCAAGGATATTGTGCTGCATAACTAAATACTTATAAGATCCCAAAAGCGAGACCTATTGGCTATACCAATGCTTGTTTCTCATGTAATATAATATTTTTTTAAGTATATGGCTCCAAGGCCTTTGAGCTATGAATGACTATTTTAACTACATCGCTTTTTGTGCTAATATCCCCCAGGTAACATTAGATTTCAATTTAAAGTCCTCTTTGGACAATGCACATACTATATAGAAATGCATTAATAAATAAATTAAGTGGATGTTTAATGAGCAAAGCTGACCCTCTCAAATTTGGTTTTGTGATGTTTTCCACTAAGGAATCCACTTAAAAACCGAGAACAAAGGCCCATTTTATTGCACCAACTTGCTAAATATCTTGAATGAAAAACAATGAGTTTTACAGGCCGTTTGGAAGAGGAACTTGTTGTAGTGCCATGAAACCTAATTTCTCAACGGGACAAAATCAGTTGTTGTCCTAACGGGAAATTGTTGTGCTTCATGTAGGAACACTCTGCGTGCAGTGAAGGTTCCATGCTATAATATAACATGCTATCAGAATTGTTAGTGTGCTGTAGTGTTCTAACGTCTTGTACCATGGTGCTTTAGTGTATAGACCCGAGTCCGGCTGTAAAATTCTCAACTTGTTGCCAACAAAATGATGACTGTATTAATATGGTGGAAAAAAAAGAATATGGAAAATGTTGGTTCTGTCGGGTACAGAATTGATTCTAGGTTTACTGAATAGCAATACTCCAACCTTTCAGTAATAATCGATGAAAAGCGAAGAGAAGTAAAGTCAAACAGTATGAACCACAAAAGCAAAAACAACAAAATTAAATCAATCAAGATCTACATTAAAGGATAAATCTATAGGTTCTTTACATGCTATGATGTCGAACACGCTATCAAAGTTCATGAACAAACAATTTGTTCCAACAGCGCAAGTGATGTGGTGAGAGAAGGTGCAAAACAAGTGCTGAATGTGAACAGGATATATACAGTGCAGTACGAAATGCAGAAAAATGGTGTATTGACATGATGATCTGATTACTCGCCGTTAATTTAAAAATTAAAATTTTTCCTAGGACTACTCATCTTTGTCCCAGTCATTACTCCTGAGGGTGTTTCACGCAGAAAAAGTTTCAGGAAACGGAGAATAGAGCTCCGCCCACCCCTTTAAATAGGCCAACGTTCCCAGTGTTTTCTTGACACCAAGTATATACTGAAGGCCGACCTACTCGGGGCAGGGTGCACCGGCTTGTGGTGACTGGGAGAAGCATGAGTAGAATTATGAGCAATGAAGATTGCTGGTGAGTAATCCGAACACCACCTTGATGTCCCTAATATGTCATTCCTCATGAGGAATACCAAAGCATAACAATCTTCAGAGCATTTTCATATTTATAGTTGACACACTGCGCTCAAGCACCCAGTGCATCACACAGTGATTGATTTATATTAACAAAATACCACATTTTACAACCGAATAGAACTGAGCACTCCTACACCAAATGTCAGTCAACCAACTTTATTTCGGTTCAATGAACCATAAAAGTGCACAGCACAGAAACATTATAAATACATAAAAACATGATCGATCTGAATCATCTGTCATAGCAGTGTACGTATATAAATCAATTACAGTCATAATACATCAACTGTCAAAATGCTACCACAATACTAAGATGAAACTGTAGGGGCAAAAACCTCAGAAAAAAAGTCCTTGGAAGTGGGCTCATTAAGGGTCCGCTATGTCACCCGTGTTATCTATATTATTTTCTAGTATGGGCACCTCAAGAGTACTCTCTGAAATATGTCGGGTAAAAATATACACTTCAATGATTGAACGAATATAATTTTCAAGCAATAAAAAAACACAAATGGATGTCACTATACTGATACATTTCTCCCAGCTGTTCTTATTCTAATATAATCACATAAGACTTATATTCGATGTTGCAACAAAATCATTCAAGTACATAAAAGAATCAAAGATAAAAAAAAAATTACATGAATAGATTTATATGGCATACGATATCACTAGTGGTATCCCCTATCTTACTGCTTTATGAACCCCCATAAGAAACATTGATAGTTTATCACACATTAACTGTGAATTTAAAAATTGTAGAAACAAAAAAGCTGGCCTGACCTGATCAAAGTAACCCATTTAAAAAAAAGTTTCCAATTTTTTGACGAAGATGTGCAAACATACTACATATCACGATGTTCAAAGTATCGCACTTAAAAGACAATTTACAGGAACAATATGGAGGATCGCTACACTTGCACCATCTTCCCTCCGGATACAACAACTGATGAAATAGACCCAGCCTAAAATAAAAGTTAAAACGACGCTAGTGAACAGGCATCTCGTAGAGTAAGTATGGCTCTATGCCTGGAATCATCTTAACCATGATACATTTTTAAAGTATGATTTGGCCAATAAAAAGCTTCTCTCTCAGCAGCCATTCTTACATTAAATGCTTCCTTAAACCAGGCCATATCTTGTTTGGTAATATTAGATGGATTAGAAAATAACTCTGGTCTTCATAAGTTTATAAAATTATCTCTGATGTAAACCAGCCATGGTTTATTCCATATATTGTCTAATTTAATGCATTCAAGTATGATTAATCTGTTCAGGCTTAGAACCTTTTAATCAAACAATACACGAGACCAGAGGGGCCGTAACATAACATAATATATACCTAATTCCTCATGTATAATTTCAGTGGAGATATATTGTCCCAATCCCAAAAGTCCTCTGATATTTATTCTCTATCATCAGTTGGTCTATATTCGCATAACCCGATATTTCACTGCCAAAGGTTGCAATTGGTATGCATTTGCCTTAGTATATATCCAGCATAATTTTCAGAGGCTTCTGGCCCAAACGGGAAAATAATTCCTTCACGCCTGCACAAGATCTCAGAAAGGAACCTGTGTTCTTCTTAATTAATGGTTGCCAGCTAAGTTCACAGTCTAATATGATGCCCAAGTATGTAAAGTTATCCACCTTACTTAAAATATGGCACTGGGCCAAAAGAGTGGCACTTTCTATGTTCTTTGGTCCTAGGATCATAACGTGATTTGCTAAAATTGGTGCTCAGATCCAAGCAGTTCATAAAATCAACAAAAAGGGTTAAAAGCTGCTGTAAAGATCTGGCTGTACGTGCAATTAAAACCGCATCGTCTGCATATAAAAGACCGGGGACCAATCTGTCACCGGCTCTTGGGACATCTACACCCTTAACCGTGAGGGCCTTCCCAAGCCGATTCACATCTATAATAAAAAGAAAGGGGGCTAGTATGGAACCCTGCCTAACCCCCTTAATAAGTGCAAAATTATTTGTACATTCACCATTATTACCAAAATGTATTGATGCCGTTAATCCGCGGTGAAGATCCCTAAGTAAACTGACCAAACACACATCCATCCACATGGACCCCAGCTCGGGACATACGTTTTTCCCATTTGACCAAATCGAATGCAGAGCTGAGATCCATGAAGGCAAGAAGGAGAGAGCCTTTCTTTGCCTGAACATATTTATTAATTATAAGGTGGAGGTTAAGATTCTGTTTGACAGTACCCTTCCTCCGCTAAACCCTTACTGAGTATCAGACCAGATATATTCTGTTCTTCAGTCCACTGAGTCAGTCTATTCAAGATGGCCCTGCCTATGATTTTAACTTCAGTATTTATTAAATTCAGGGCCAGACTGGCCATAGCGGGCACCTGGAATTTCCCCCGTGGGTTGGAAGGGTGGGGGCTAGTTTTGGACCAGTGGGCCGTTTTTCTTACTGGGGATGGTTAAATTAATTGGTCTAACAGTAAGGGTTATTCCTGTTTCCCTTCTTGAAAAGTGGAACAATAACTGAGTTTTGCCAGGACTCTGGGAGTGTTTGACCGATAGCTGCATTAAAATACAGTGTAAGAAGAGGAGCCCATAGATCCACATGGGCTTTAAACAAATCACCCGGGATTCCATTTGCCCCAGGAGCCTTGCCCCTTGTTAGGGATTCTATAGCGTCTCTAACCTCTCCCCAGTGCAACAATAGTTTAGCTGCCTGGTCCCTTGGGGAAGGGCTCTCAACCAGACACACTCCCTGATAGAGTACTGAAATGTGATCTTCCTATTTCTGAGATGGTACGAGGCTCGCTAGGTCTGTTGCACTCTCCTCTTTAAAGAAGGAATGTTAACCACTTTCCATAAGAGTGTACTGTCCTTCCTGGTACTTGCTGAGAGTAGATTCTCCCACATCTCTGCCTGTAATTCTTCTTCCTATGAATGATTGCTGTATTATATACGGCCCTACAGTATTTAATTTTGCTAGTTTCCCTAGGCAATGATTTTAATTGTGCTAAGAGTACTCTGCACGCCCTAGTACAGGTCTTATCAAAGTAATGATGGGGCAATTGGGAGCCTGGCTTGCTTTTTATTGAGAGGGCAGAATTAATAAAAATGCTCATCTTCTAATATCCAGGTAGAATGCTAACGGCAGAAGCCTCTGCATCCAGGCAAGCCAAGGTTTCAGAAGAACTGGAAATCGCCAGATTCTTTAAAAACAACTCTGGGATAATTTTCCGCCATCAGTCTTTGTCCCGGGTCAGAGGTCTTTACTTTATTCCTCAAGTGGTGATAAGATGCAACTTTCTCAGTGATCAATCGAAAACTGACAATCAAAGGGTTATGATCACTAAACGTGTTCCAGTCCATAGAAAAGGTAGAATTGGAGTCAAAATATAGACCCACAGACAATACATATAATCAATATAGGAGCCATCTCCAGTTCCTTTAAAGGTTAGAGCAGCCCTACCTTCACACAAACTTTCCCACCTCAAAAGATTAACCAGGTTGTTTTCTGCAGACATTACATTCATCAAGTTCTCCTGTTGGGTATGCTTTAAATTGTGCGGAGTCCCGTCCCATTTCTAAGGGCCAAGGGTAAGCGGGGATTACTCAGCCCAACCATGGAGGTTGTGTCCTTTTACTGCTTCTATTCAGAGGCCCAACCTACTATGGGTCCTGACCAACTTGGTTAAGTACTATCTCTTCAGCAAATGGACTCACTGGTAGCGCAGGTCGAGTCAAGGGCATTGCAGGGAGATAGTGTAAGGTAAATAAAGGTACAAGCCACCAAATGCAAACCGTGACCCCCCTCCCCCCCAGTGAACTGACTGAACTTCACTGAAATATGCCTCACAAAGGTTCAGAGGTCTAAACCTTCCCCTCTATCATGATTCACTGGTTTTACATTGCCAAACTAATCAGACCCACTATCCCTCTTTACAATGAGCCTAGGCCTAAATGACCATTGACCCTTCCTGAAATCAGAGGCCTTTGATGTACGCAGAGTATGTTCTGCTCCCCTTCCTCCACTGCATGTTTCCAACTCCGCACTTAGGAGATGTAGAATGCTAACATTTCTGCCTGGAGGGAGGGGCACAGTGCTCTCCTCCAACAAGCCTTTTTAGGCTCATGGCTTCCACAATGCAACCCACTGGCCTCCATATCATGTACCATGCACGGGCACACACGTATAGCACCACACACAACTATCACACGCTGCCCAGCGCTACATGCTATCACCATGTTGGTCAAGGGTGAGTTGAATTCGCAACAGAACTTGACATGACTGGCAAAGGCTAAAATGGCCTGTTCACACTACTGATTAATACTAAACACCAAACTAGTATGCTGACATCACCATGCTCGTGTCATGTAATGTCTGGCCAGGGCTATTGCCTTCTGCCCCTATGGAAGTAGCACTTGGTGCACCCAAAACTGCATTACTGTGAGACCGGACTAGTTCATGGCACACACACACGATCAGTGTTTGCCCATGAACAAAAATCAGTAAAAAGGATCCAGATATTCATGCATCTCAGGCACTCAGCAGGGGAGCACGTCCATTACAATGCAGGGGACTTTTCTGTCCCAACATGCGTGTGTACAACATGAGTTTAAGATTAGCCCAATTAGAACAAGCATTTGCAATGCAATCTGTCTCACCTTTGGCACCTTGTATGTATTTAGCTATGCAGCACATTAGCCTGGGCGCTGAAACATCTACTGTTCATTAACATGAAGGGAAAGTAAGCACCAAACTGCATGACATGCCAGGTATGGGAACACATGAAGAGAAATCTTGCCTTTCTGCGGGAAATGGTATGGTCCAAAGCTCTCTTTTTAATATAAAATCAGGGCTTTTGGTGGTCATTTCATTGAAAATACAAGATTTGAAAAAAAATATTGTCCACGGGTGCTCTTGGAAGACCATTTCTATGGACTGGAATCTAGAGAATGCTAAAGTGATTCTAGTATTTTACTGACCTCTGCTGGTCCTTTTCTATCAAGACAGTAAATAGGGGCAGTTGAACAGAAGAAAACGTCCCTAAATGGAAGCAGACCAGTCTAGGGCTGATCTCCAGAGCCCACGTAGTACATACACATATAAGTATATAATATAAGTATATACTAAAGTATATACAAAAGGTTTCGGATGCTCGACCTAAAAATGGGCTAAAGAGGGTGATGGTAGTGGAAGCATATATTTGAGGTACAACTAAACTGAACATTGTCCAGTTTGTGTTAGCATATTTATGTTGCTGACATTTACATTTTGAAATGGAGTAAACTACCAACTGACCCAGTGCCATCATGAGTTTTCTCTGCTCTCTTCACTTAGTCTCCTGGTGAAGAGGAGAAATCAAATTGCACTGGAATCCACTGCAGAAAGCCGGTTTCCAGCTAGTGTTTGGAGGTTTTGGGCAGCCACCATACATCGGGGATTTTGCAACCTCCCCAGGTTGTTTGCGACAGTTGAAGAAGCCTTTATTTGTTTTTGTAGGAGGGTGGGCTCTAGCAATTGCAAGCTATAAATCTGCCCCTTCGGTAAATGACCAGGTGGTAGTGGGCTCAAAGCCTGAGCCCCACTCCAGACACCTCCCCTTTTAAGGCTCCCCTCCACCCCACCCCCTACATAGGAAAATTATTTTTAGGGCTGGAAAGTCTGTGTTGGAAAGTGGACTACTGGTATGGGTGAGTATGCAGCTACCCCTAGTAATAAGGCCACTAACCTTGTATAGGGTCCTGTAAAGGTCTCAGTACATTAGCCCCTTGAACAACCCTTGGTAGCTGACCATAAACAGTCAGGCCTAACTTGGGAGTGTAAAGCATTTAAAACAGCAATACATCACATGAGTAAGAAACACACAATATAAATCACAAATCCCACACCATTTTAGAACAAGCATTTGCAATGCAATAGGTCTCTCCTTTTTTAGAGTTCGACCTATTGGCGTTGTAAATGACAATGTCTTTTATCTGTGTGTTTTGGTTTGGAGTGTGGTGGATGTATAAACCAAGAAGCAGCTGCAGCACTGTCTTTAGGACTAAGAATGAGAAATTACCAGTATGACCAGAGACTGCTTCAGTGCTGCGTAGAGGACTTAGAATGAGGAACTCCCAACAGGACCAGAGTAGCAGCTAGCAGCACTGTCTACAGGACTTGGAATGAGGAATTTCCAGTATGACCAGAGACACAGTTGGTGCCCTGCCTAGAGAATTTAGAATGGGGGAGTTACTGACGGGACCAGAGAAGCAGCTAGCAACACTGTATGGAGAACTAATAACGGGAAATTACCACTGGGAACAGGGACACAGTTGCAGCACTGCCTAGAGGACTTAAAATGTGGGAATTACCGACGGGACCAGAGAAGCAGCTAGCAGCCCTGTCTAGAGGACTTAGAATAAGGAATTAATAGTGTCACCAAAGTAGCAGCTAGCAGCACTGTCTGGAAGACTTAGGAGGAGGAATTACTGAGGGGAACCAAAGTACCAGCTGGCATCACTGTCTGAAAGACTAAGAATGAGGCATTGCAGATGGGACCAGAGTAGCAATTGGGAGCACTGTCTAAAGGACTTAGAATGAGGTATTACCACTGAGACCACAGAACCAGCTAGCAGAACTGCTTAGAGGACTTAGAATGAGACTACCCACGAAGAAATCAGAAGGCAATCCGTGCGCGAAAACCCAATTATAACAGAAGTGTGCAGTCCTACATGTAAATTCCTTGCTGTCCTTGTTTTTTTTTGTTGGGTTTTTTTGTGTTTTTTTTTTTTTAAGGAAAGGAAGCAGAGTTTAATTTTTACTGTGGCTGCCGTTTCCTAAAAAAAAAGCAATTTCCACGGTGCATTGCAATGACTGGAGGGATGGGGTGCTAGCGAGGAGGCAACGAATGGCAGACAAAGAGGAACAATCAGTGAAGTCCTCTGGGACCCAAGGGCAGGACAGATGTACACTACTCACCAGAGCAAATGAACTTCAAAAGGCAGGCCACATAACCAACCAAAAATTCTTGGCATGTTTAAAGCCCATAGACTGAATATAGCATGGCTTTCAGAAAGTGCATGCGCTTTTTAGGTTGACCTAAAAATAAAATATTTTTATACACAAATCAACACAAAAAGGAAATAATGTAGGAAACCGAAGATATTAATTTTGAAAGATTAACCACTTTATATTGCTTAAAAACCTACATAGTCACTCTGGGGCAACTGGTCTCGCTTGACTGGGTCAAAGTTTGAGGCCGACCGCGATGGAGCCCTGGTTGGATACACTAATTGGGATTTGTACCTTCACACTTAGTAACTTTTCTGGAGCCTTTGCATCTGACTTTTCTGGAGCCTTTGCTTCGGACGTTGCTCAACTCTCCAGCAAGCTAAATTCAAAGAGTTCGCCGGCATGACTTTCTGCTATTCGCAGGTCAAATCATGGTAGTCTGGAGATCCGGAGCTTTGAGCGGGGTGAACCTGAAATCCTGGCCGAATCACATTTGAAAGTAGTCCGCTTGGTCGATCACCTCATGGATCTTTTTCACATAAATTCTCCAAAATTCCAGAGGTGTTTCCTGAAGGTCTCCTTATATTTTCAAAGTGTCCAAATCCCCAATCCAAAAGTCTGGAATCTCCTAGAGGGTCTCTGAGATGTCTGGGCTGCAATTCCCAAAATGCACGTGGCAGATGAGCCTATCCCAATCAAGGTAAGAATTTATTCATTAGGAATCTTTTGGCTTCCAGTTTGAAAGCAGTCGTTGAGGAGATTCAGCTTACTTCCGGTGGAAGAGAGTTCCATATCTTCTGGGCAGTGCCGGAGAAGGCTCGGTGACAAGTTCTTTTTGTTAAGGATGAGTGGTTTCAATAGGAAAGTGTTAGCGCTTCTTGAGGCTCTACCACCACAGGATAATTCAAGCTTGTGTGCTCGGTACCTGGGAGTTTTGAAGTGAAGGGCTTTTTGCACCAGAACAGCAGTCTTTAACTGAATTAGAGCTTCGTAGGGCAACCATTTAAGAGATTTTAGGACTAGTGATATGTGCTCATTTCTTTTGGTGCATGTAACCAATCTAGCCACCGCGTTCAGTGATGCCCTTAGGGGAGCCAGGGTGTATTTGGGAAGGCCACAGAGCACATCGCTGCCGTAGTCTAGCCTCGGCAAGACAAGCGCTTGGACCACCTGCTTGAAATCAGTTTGTGGAAGGAATGGTTTGATGTCTGAGTTTCCTCATCAGGTGGTTAGCTCCCTTACACACATTGCTGATATGATTTTTCATATTCAGGTGCTTGTCCAGCGTGAGTCCGAGAGATTTGGCTGTGTCTATGATGAAAGGGGTGCAGTTGAAAGCAGTGAGGTGATTCATCCAAAGGTCTGGCTTGGGGATGTGGTTCGGAGGAGAGATGAGCAGGAATTCAGTTTTGGAGGGGTTGAGCATGAGATGGTTTTCAGTTAACCAATTTTGAGATGAATTTAGGGTAGTGTTGAGTGAAATTATGTTATCCGGGGATGAGATTTTCAAATAGAGTTGCGTATCGTCCGCATACATATGGAAGGGAATGTTCGTGGAGTTTAATGAATTAGCTAATGGTTCCAAGAAAAGGTTGAAGAGGATAGGAGATAGGGTGGACCCTTGGGGGACACCCATGAGTACTGGAGAGGGCTGGGGCTTTGCCTTTACTCAGTTAACCGTGTTGAATGCAGAGGAAAGGTCAAGGAGGATCAGGAGACAGGAATCGTATTGGTCAAGCATTTTTAAAATGTCATCAATAACGTGAGTGAGAGCCGATTCAGTGCTGTGCCCCTTCCAAAAGGTGGATTGATGCTGGTCTAAGAGTTGCAAATTCTCTATGTGAGCACAATGTTGGGATTGTATGCATTATTCTAGGAGTTTGGCTAGGGTGGGGATGTTGAAGATAGGGCAGAAGTAATTGAGGTCAGTTTTGTCGGTGTTAGTGTTTTTTTTAGTATAGGTGATACCTGAGCTGCTTTTAGGCAGTCAGGGATTGTGCTTTGTGATAGAGAAGCGTTAACAATCCTTGTCCTGGTGGGGATGAGTACATTCTTGATTTCTTTGAAGATGGCCGGGGCAACGAGTCACTGAAGTGGTTAGATGGGTTGATATTCTGAAGAATCTTGTTGATGTATTTTTCACTGAGCGGGGTAAAGGAACCCCATGACTCATTGTTCTTGGTGTTCAGGGTGATAGGATTGCACTTTTCTAAGAGGTCTATGGGTGGTGCGGAACTAGAGACTGGCAGTAAAGCCTTCTTCGAGACGAGGTCAATGATAAGTCTTGATTTCTCAGTGAGGAAAGCAGCCAGTTCGTCACATGAGGGTGGGCTGCCTCCAGAGTCTGGGTGGTTTGGACCTACAACTGATTGCTGTTTGACCAATTCGAAAAGTTTCTTGGGGCGGTTAGCAGCTTGATACAGTTGGTGTCTGAAGGAGTCTGCCTTTGTGCTCTTGATTTGTTTGTTGTAGAGGCTCCTAACATCTCTGAGGAGTTTTAGTTGGTCCGTGGAGGGTTTGGATCTCCAGGAACGTTTAGCTGCCCTCAGGTTGCTGCGTTCCATGTTTAAATTGTCGATATACCATGGTTTGGATATTTTTGTTGAGGCATTTTTTTGTTGGAGTGGTGCAATGTCATCCATGATGTTAGAGATGGTCGAGTTGTAGGAGTCGATGAGTGACTACCTCAACCAAGTCAGCTTGGGAGGAGAGGGCAGATTTACAGTGGGCAGCTAGTTCATCTGAGTTTATTGATCTGAGGTCCCTTTTCCAGATCTTTGATTTAGTTGGTTGAACCTTCCTCATCAACACCTCCCTATTAATATAAGAGTATGCAGTGGTGGTCGGACCAATCGCAAGGGGTAATGGAATCCAAAGTGATGGTCTGCCCTTTCGAGATAATGAGGTCTAGAGTTTCTCCCTTGTTATGAGTTGGTTGGTCACAGTGCTGAATCAGTTCTTGATCATTTAATAATGCTTTAAGGCAAGATATAGCGTGATTGTTGGGGTTAGACTAGTGAAGATTGAAATCACTGAGGAAGATTTAGGACACAGCTAAGTCGACATTGCTAGAAATTATTTCCATTAGTTGCTCGATTGTAGCTTGCAGAGAGTCTTCTCCTTAATCCTTCTTAAAGAAAGGCACAGTCCCCAGAGCTGTAGTACGAGATTGTCCTTCAGAGTGCATGCCTTTGGATGCAAATCCAGATTCCAGCAGGTCAGTGCCTCTTTTTCTTGTAGTTTCAGGCAGAAGATCTGAGAAACTTTGTAGCTCTCACATACTTATTCAGTGTTCTGGGGTGACAAGCAGATGGTCACCTCTGTCCAATGAGATGCTGGGTGCCACCCAAAGCATGACACCTTCCTGTAAAGTGTGGCATCTTCGTGTCCCACAAAGCACTGCACTTCCCAAATCCAACATGAATGATTTCCATTCAGAGGACTAGGAGCTGGCTAGACCAACCCACAGTGTGGCTCATTATTAGCTCTTCTCCCCCTGACCTCTGCAAAGTCTGCCATCTGGCTGGGACTCAGGATGTGGAGGTGGGCACGCCTGGCATTCCTTAATAATCTGCTCTCTTTGAGCTTGGTTTGATTTACTCAGCCCCCTCTCTAGGACCTAACCTCCACAGCTGCACGGCTCTCCATCAGATAACTTCTGCTCCTGCCAGACCACTGATCACCTTATCAAAGCAGCGTGGCTATGCCTGTTAAGGCTGACCAATCGGCAGAGACCACTAGAAGGCTGGATTTCGGCTCACAGAAGAGAAAGTTCTTTAACTTCTCTTTTGAACTAATTGGGATAAATTCAACAGTTGCAAGTTGTTACATTTATGAGTACCAATCCTTTGAGTCCTTGAATATTTAACTCCTTACTTAGCAATAGTTATACCTAAATAAAATATTGCAATGTTAGCCTATGGAGCTCCACGCTGTGGGCAAGTATCCATAATGGGGGGGAAATAAATAGGCAGTTTCTGCCTCATCAGGGCATATAAAACTTCTCGTATTAGGTCCCGGCTTATAGTTACATGACCCTCCACCCCTGGGACAACTAGGGGAGACCTAGGGCGTACCTAATATGTAAAAAGAAGGTAAATTATCACTTTTAATGTGCTCATACCACAGTAGAGTTTTCATACAATTTACTTTTAAAGACCGACTGCAACTCCAGGCTGCCTGTAAAATGACAGCCGGTTCACAGCAGCTCACAGATGCAAGTGCAGGAAATCTGCTGAGCCTCTAAACCTCCATGCTCTATTATACACTAGGGACTTATAGGTAGATTGCAACCCCTGGCCCTATTATCTACTAGGTACTTATGAGGTCTGTCATTGACAATTGTAAGTGTACCCTATTGCATGTACCTTTTTAAACATTGGACTGGGCCTGCTTAGCAGACCCCAGGGTACAGTTGGTCAGTTACCACCAGTATCATTCAGCAAAAAATGGGGCAAAAGGCTGACTTTCTAATAGTCTGATACAGTCTAATAAAGCAGTTCACTCTGATAGACACAATTTTAGGCCAAGTGTCAAAGCTGGCACCAAAATCCAGGACCTGGTTTGGCAAATTTGATTTATGGCCCTGGATTGACCTGATGCACCTACAGCCGGCTAGGCTCATATGCCCTCTCCAGCAAACTTACTAAGTTATCCTGGATTTATGTTTGTCTGCAGAAGGCCACCTGAGGGAAGCTGAAGACCTTCAAATGTTGTTTGAAGTCGCATGCTATAAATACGCATGTTGCTGCAATCATAGGTGAACTTCAAAAGAGAGAGACCCCCCCCCCACCCAACCCCTCGTATTTCTAGTCCATGACTGCAGCATTGGTGAAGTGTATCTGGTGCTCAGTGGACCCCTCATTACACAACTCATGTAAATTACACTTGAACAATAATTGGTGAGAGGATGTGGTCCGTCAGGCTAGACTGCCGACTTTGGTTCTGGAAACCAGCGTTCGAGCCTCGGGGTCGCGTCCACATCCTGTAATTCTGGGCAAATCACTTAATCTCCCCTTGCCTGAATGTGTAACGTAACCGGTGCTCATGTAAAGCGCTCCAATACCTTCGGGTCGAGTTCGCGCTATATAAATCTGCAAAAAAAGAAAGACCACATGCAAAGATCTTATCGCACTGGCTTGGGCAACAACCCATGGAAATGAGGGAATGACCACATCGCCTTCTGTGGCGCACACTGGCGCGTGAGCAGTGTACTGCTGGATGGGCCTCCGGTGCCAGCGCCACCTTATGTTAAACAAAAATGTGTGAAATGCCACCACACACTGCTCATGGCCGTTTGCACGGAGCACTCGTTTGTTTCATCCGGTCTCGGGTTTCAGAGTCAGCAACTCTGGCTGCTAATCGCACATCATTCCTTGCATGCAGGGAGCTTGCACTTGTTAAATGTTTCAGAATGGAAAGGGGGGGGCTTTTGGCCCCCCCGCCTGCATGGCTGTGCGGCGACCTCCCCCCGGCCTACTCGGTGGTGGGGCGCGTCACTAGGGGGCGCGCCCTACCGCCGATTGGCTGCCTGGATGACCCGGATGTCGTTAATCGACATCCGGGTCGGAAGGGAGGGGGGGGCGGGCCACTGGGGGGGGGATAAAGCGGTGGGGAGCGCCCAGGTGACCCCCTTGTTCCCTGGACGCTCCCCCACATAGGACGTGCCCCGGCGCTCGGGGCTGATAACTTTTCCCCACCCACCATCCCTGGAGTACGTAGTTGATGTGTTGTTTGCCCAACTAGCGGGCATTTGGGCGCGGGTAATCATGAAATGTTGGTTTCTGATGAGGTTGTTCTGTTAGGACTTTTTCTCCCATTGTAGTGATCAATATGGTATTGTGCAGTTATGTTTTGACTATGCTTTTTGTAGCCCTTTTTCTCCCTAGGTAGCGATTGATTTTGGATTATGTGCAAACTGTTGCAGTCGTGTTTAGGCCTTTTCTTCCCTAGTAGCTTTATGATGTTGTACATGACCTGTGTTTTTAGTCAGTGTAGTTGTCCTTTAGAATTTTCTTCCTTAGGTCGTCGTATTTATTAGGTATGAGGGGCATGCGGTAAGGTCATGACCGGTGAGCAACTATTTGAAGGTCTGAGGGGGCGGGCATCATCCTACGGAGGTGCCCGCCCAGGGGGAGGGGCCATTGGCCCCTCCTAGAACTTCAGGGGCAAGGTAACTGGTGCTTCAAAGGGGCGCGGGTTGGGGAGTCACGCTTTCCTTAGGCTGGTAGCCACCCCGCGCGCGCATACTCATGACGTCACCGGATGGCGCAGAGTAAGGGCCCTCCTTTAGTGGGTAAATGAAGTTCACGGCGTGGACCGGGTAATTACCGGGCCCGGCTGCGCATGCGCACACCTGTAGGGGAGGCGCAGCTAGTAGGACCTGACACCGGTTAGCGACCTTGCCATATGGCCCAGAAATGTTAGTATACAAAATTGCAGAGGAGGATGTTAGATTCGGTTAGGAAACAATTTGTATTAGAGTCTTTGTTAAGGATAGACACTCACACCTGTTGACAATTATGTATCTAATGTCCTGCTGAATTTTGTATAACCGTTTATCATGCAAGTTGGAAATTTATTGTTTTTGTACTTAATAAATACGGCCGGGGGGTTTCGCGACCCCCCGCCTTCCAAAGATACCACGTCTGGGTGCTGTGTCCGGGGGTGGTGTGGTCATAGGGGGAGGGCGGTAGCCAGTCACTGACCATGTGCAAATTGTTGCTGGCTGCAGTGTGAAGGCAGAGGCATAACTCTGGCCTTGTTGCACGTGCCAACATGCTTTTAATACACAGTGGAGTGTGGAATTTGGTCTCTCTCCAGCACCAAGTAAGAAAGTCATTTGTTAGATTCGTCTGATCTTGACATGTCGCGCGTCAACAGTAAATGAATGCATCTTTACAGGAAGGCTAGCAGTCTCTTTTCTCATTACAGACGCACCGCCAGGTACAACTCCTGTGGCGACAACCACGGCATTAAACCACCCAACCCCGAGCAGTATTTGACACCACTGCAGCAGAAGGAGGTGGCGATACGGCATCTGAAGACCAAACTGAAGGAGTCTGAGAGCAGGCTTCACGAGAGGTAGGCTTTTACCATCCATCCTACAGACAGATGACCACTATTGGTGTTCTAGCAAATGTTTCCATGTCAAATGTATGTCCCGTTGTTTTAATTGGTATACCAACATGGTGTTCGCGACTAGCCCGTCAAATCCGATTTCTAAAATGGAGTTGACAGGCTAGTCAGTGGACGGCGTCATTAGTTGGTATCACTGTGTTTAAGCGCTTGTTCAGTTTTTCATCCTTGCGTGTTTTTGTTTCTTAAATGAGTACCTTGAGAAGGGCCGTGGTAAAATTTGGAATATGTCCAGAAATTAAATGCTACGCTTGTCACTGGTCATCAAGTCTGCCTGTGCAGTCATTCTATTGAGAACTGAGTCAAAGCACTTAGTTTGGCATAATACAGGCCTTTAAAATGACATCTGGCATCATGCATATTGAGGTGACCATACGAAAGTGTTAGGGTTCAGGTGAAAGTGCCTATATTACAGCAGCGGCTGCTCTGCTAAGGCAGAGGAGGGTGGTCCCACAGGAAAAATAAAATTATAATAACACCATTTTATTATCACTTTACTTTCCACTACTGGCTCTGAGGGGGCGGGCTGGGCTGCCTTCAGAGCAGGGGGCGGAGTGATGGTCTGGCCTGGCCAGCCAAACAGTCATGCGCACTTGGCATTTCTCCACGGGGCTGTATTGCACAGCCCGGGTGGAGAACATGCACAGGCTTCCACTCCCTTCCTGAGCACAATCACGATGCTGCTGTGATGCTGGTGACAGCAGTGTTTCGATTGGCTAGGGGAGTCTGGGAGCCTGCGCGCTTCCTGTATCCTGCATTGACAAAGCCAGAAGGTAAGTGAATTTTTCTTTTAATATATATATATTTTTTAAACCCTCCCCTATTGCCCAGTAGCAGCCGCTACTGCTATATTACATTCCAAGTCACTGATGTCTGTGTGATGTAGGCCTTACAAGCTGAAGTGATTGATATGCACAGGTGAGTAGATGCAGTAAACCTCCTGCCTTTTTACGTGGGCACCCCTTGTTTTTAGGAAAATAAAAAAAGTCTTTTAAATAATAGAATATTAGGATCGCGTAGTTCTCTTGAGTAAGGTACTACATCAACAAGGATGTTTTGATTCCTTCCTGTACTTTGGAGGTCTGGGGCAAGGCATACTGGAGGGAGTTTCATATTCTAGGGGTGCAACTAGAGAAGGATTGGGGAAGTGTTTGTTTCTTGAGTTTGCGTGTCCAAATATAAAAACCAGTTTTTATTCTGGCGAGTGCAGATGATACAAGTTGCTCTGACATGCAGAGCATTGTGGTCGATGTAATCCGACTTTAGAGAGGGCTCGACCACTGCAGTGTGTCTCTCAGTGCTTAAACCAAGAGAGTAAAGAGGCTGGCATGTTCCACATTGCACAGAAGATCTCCAGAAGAGGAATGTTTTCAGTGCTTTCTGAACTGAAAGGAGACTGGGAATACCAAGGACCGGAAGAAATGAAGACGATTGTCTCATGTTGGGAACCAGATTTGGAAACCCTCTCGCCCCCTGCCTCAGGCTACAAGAGAAGGGCCTTGCCGAGATGCTCTTCTCCAGAGAGGCAACCACTTGCAGGGTAGCCCTTTTTTTTTTCTCCCAAAAAACGAACCATCGACGCCAGTTGTAAAGATTTCAAAGCTGATAAACTTGGAAACTATGGAATAAGAAAATCGGGCTAACTTGGTCTCTCTCGTCCATCTTTGACATGACAACGTGCTACATCACATGAGTAACTTTGAGGTTTCATTCCTCGCTTTAATAAAGAACCTCTAAGCTCCATGGAGCGAGACCAGGACTTTAGTGAATGTTGCAAGGGAAACGTATTTCTCTCAAGACCGAGTTTAGCTGTCCCAAACGGAATAACATACAATGAAACATTTGTGCCCCATTTGCCAGATGTGGGCATAGCAACAAATGCAGTAGAATAGTGAGAATATCATCTATTCTTTCTCAAATGTTTCTCTTTGCTCGATTCCCACTGGTTAGGAGCCAGGGAGCCATGTACTAAAGCAGTGAATATATGAACCTTTTATCTAAAACCCCATAAAAGTGTGTGGAATTATGATGGGGGAAAAAATAGAAGGTGAATCTGTCTGTTTTATATTTGAACTCTCCCGAGTTCATCAATTTCTCTTTTCGGGCTTAGCACATTGACTGAATTATTAATTGATTCAATGCAATTTTGCCTTTTGAATATTTTCGAAATAAATCTTCAAACTTAAGACCCTTTTCTGTTTTGTTTGAAGTCCTGAACTGTATAATAGAGACAAGGCACTACCAAAGCTTTCCCTGACTAGAGAGACTGGTCCATCAGAGAGCACCAAAGTCTGTATAGGGACTACACCGCTGCCTGCCCGGTAGAGGAGTGCACCCAGGGAGCAAGGATTTGTGTGGGTTTGTGCTCTGACAGATCAATCCTTGCAATTCAGAGATGTGGATTAAAAAGAAACTGGTCTTAAATGTAATGTGAACATGAACTGGAAAACAGTGGAGTAATATCAGGAGCAGAGTGCCCGAATCAGTTAAAAGCGCTATGAAGTAGCTGAGCTGTTAAATGTTTGATAGATTCCATTCTTAGCAGAGATAGTTGAGGCCGTCTATGCAAAGATTTCTGTACCTGTAGTACGGTCTAGTCTTGACAGAGGCACCTAGAGGTAAAAGAAAAGTTTAAGGGAGATAAAACTAAGATTTATTTTTAGAGAACGCTGATTATCCAACAAAGATTAGCTTCCTAATTTTACAAGTGTCTTATGCACAGTATCGGGAACACCACGGGAATCTGTTTGACATAGATAATACACATGACAATGAGGTAATGTATAGCATTGCATTTGTAAAATGGAATCGGGGAATGTCTTACAACTGTCATACACATACTACTCTCTGGTCGCTTTCTTATCCCCGCCAGATGTATTCCCATTGGCCTATGACTCATACTGATTGGCTACGGATGTTTTTGGAGTTCAGGGCAGAGTTGCATAGTTCCCGGCATTCAGTCAAATTCGCCTGCAACTTAGCATCCCTACTATTTAGTTTCATATGGACTTCTTCTGCTAGAGTCCACTCTCGCAAATCTCTAAGCCATGCTGCTATGTCTGGGCCTCTCTTCCCCCATCCAGGCGATGGTGATTATACGCTTGGCTAACACGTTACCTCAGTTGTAGCAACTTGTATGCCATTTTTCTCTTCCTCTGTTTTTTAATGTGGCCCAGCAGGCATTGTAATAGCTCCTCCGCTCTATGAAGACCTGTACTCTCGCGCACCCTTGCCACATTACTGCTACACCCCAGGACACCTCCATGTTAAATGTAAAAAATCTGCCTGCTCTGTGTTGCATCCAGGGCATATGTCGGCTCAGGTCAGAGAAATGCGCCACAGCCTCAGTGGTGTAAGTTAAGTATGGTGCAAAAAGTTGTAATTAATCAGTTTGAATCGAACGTTGCAGGATACTGTGTGTAAGCGGACCTATGGTTCTCCATATCTTGTCATCTATTTGCCCACCTAGGTCATCATCCCAGGTTGCTCCTGCCTGGGGGGGTAAGGGGAGGGGTGCTTTATACAGGAGATAAATCAACCTGCGACCAGAACCACATGTGAGTAGTATGTCCAATGTGTGGGTCGGTTGCATTATGCTTGGATATGTGAGCCAGGTTATCTTGGCGATTTCCATCAGCACATTGTAGTGTAAATACTGTCCCATTGTAAAGTAGTTGCAGGCCTGTTCGTATCAGATGAACGTTTTGTTTGGGTAGAGGTCTGTCAAGATATTGCATTGTCCCTTCTTCCACACCTGAAAGGACATGTGTAGGCAAATTTCCCTTACAGGGGCAATTATCCATATAGGGAGCCATACATTCGCGGTGTGGCGTACTACATAGGGCAGATCATCAGAGACCCCTCTGTCCTGCATCAATGCGATCAGGAGCCTATCCGGATGTATTCATCCGGCAAGGAGTGGTTTTTCCCAGTTGTCTGTCCTCTAACCAACAGAACGCATGCTGTAGCTGCGCTGCAAAATAATACAAGTCCAATTGTGGAGCCTCTAGTCCCCCCTCACCGAATGCCTCAAGATGTTGCAGGACCCTAGGCTGCGCCAAGCGGGTAGAAGCTTTATAAAAGAGTGGCATACGCGTATAGGGAGATTACATGGGTTGTGTCGGGGAACACCCATCGCAACGCATGCGTCGCATCGCATGCGCTTACATCGCATGCCATCACAACGCACGCGACGTTACGCCGCGTGCGTTTACGACGTTCCATCGCGGGTGCCATTGCATCGCGGGCGCTGTTAGAACGCAGGCACGGGTACACGGGCGGCAGGGGAGACAACGTTGGAACCAGGTAAGGTCGACGCTGTTTTAGGGTTTAGGGTAGTTTATGGGTAGTGCAGTGGAGGGGGGGGGGGGTTTAGGTTTTAGGGCTTAGGGTTAATTGTTGTATATGGGAGTGTTTTAGGCTTTAGGGTTAGGGCTTAGGGTTAGGAGGCGTGTATGCTAGTGTTTTAGGCTTTAGGGTTAGAGCTTAGGGTTAGGGGGCGTATAGGCTAGTGTTTTAGGCTTTTGGGTTAGGGCTTAGGGTTAGGGGGCGTGTATGTACGTGTTTTAGGCTTTAGGGTTAGGGCTTAGGGTTTATGTTAGTGTACGGTACTGTTTTGCCGTGAGTGTCGGGCGGAGTGCTGGAATGCGCGGTCTTGGTGTGCGTTGTAAATGTCTTTTGCATGCGTGTGAAGGCATTGTGCGATGTTGTGGTTTGCGTGGTGAATGCATGCTATGTAACGGTGTGTGCGATGTAATGAATGCGATGTAGTGGTGTGCGTTGTTTGTTTGCGTTGAATCGTCATACATCCGTTGTGTCCCTTTCCAGAATACCTCACTGGCCCATCTCCGCTCTCATCTGTGACTCCAGGATTTCAATGGCCAGGGCAAAGAGTAGGGGCGAAAGTGGGCATCCCTGACGTGTGCCCCGCTGCAGTACCTACTCCTCCGAGCAGGCCTGTCCCACTCGTGCGCATGGTTCTGTATAGAGTACTTTGAACTGGGGCCCAAATCCTACCATCTTAAGGACTTCAGCAGATCTCTCCAGTCAACTGTGTCAAAGGCCTTTTCCAGGTCTATTGACCCTGGCACGAGATCCTCCTCGCGGTGTTTCACCTCCTGTTAATCACAGCAGGTTCATGCCAGTGTGGTGGCCAGGTATGAAGCCACACTGGTCTTCGTGTATAAGGTGAGGAATATGCGGGGCCAAGTGGGTTGCCAGCAGTTCACATAGTATTTTGGCATCTGTATTTATCATAGTGAGTTGGCGATAAGAAGCGGGATCCAATCTGTTTGCTCCCGGTTTCAATATCATACAGATCTCTCCCTGTCTCATGTTTGGGGGGTAAGATTCCTTGGTCAAAGGCCTCCCTATAAACCTGCAGTAGTTCCTGTGTCACAGTGGCAGAGTACGCTAGATTAAAACTCAGCATGGGAAACCGTCTCCTTCAGGGCTGTGGCCCCCGGGAGTATCAGTATTGCTCCCTATATTTCTTCCAGGCAGAGCTGTGCATCAAGCTCACTAGTTGCCAGTGTGGGGAGACGCGTCCAGGTCAATGCCGGCAAGTATGGTTTGTATCTATGCTCCTGAACTGCCGGATCTGCTATATATACTGTCTGTAGGTGTCGTTGAAACACCTTCAGGATTGAGGCCCTAGTGTGCACGGTCTCATCTGTCCATGTACACAAAGCAGTGGTCGGGGCCTGCTCTCTGGAGAATCCAAGCCAGAAGCCATCCAGACCTGTCCCCCTCTCTATGCAAGTGCTGACGATACGGACGAAGTATGTACTCATCTAGTCTGTCCCATATATTGCTTATGCGTGCTCATACGTCCCACTCCCGAGCTGTGGCGTTCAGGTCGGACTGGTCTGCCACCTGTGCTTAGACTAATTCCGACTCCTCTGCCCTGAGATTTTGTTGTAGCTGTCTGCGAACCCCGCATGTGAGTCCCATGCACGCACCCTGTACCACCTCTTCCAGTACCTCCCATTTTGTTGCTCTAGTGGTGGTCGCCCCCTCCCAGTTGTGTCATGTAGTCACTCAAGACATGGGATATGGTCTTCCCAGGTTCTTAATTTTTGATGATGTCTGAAAACAAAGGCCCAGTCAAGATGACCAAATGCTCTTATCCTGCTTCCTCCAGATATCCATCCTGGTCTTTAATAACCTTATGGCAGTTGGTGCTCAGTCAATTATAGACGGCCAACAAGCGTGCTTCAAACGGGACAACGTTTTACCCTGGGTCCATCAAGCTGAATGAGGGCCTGGGTATTGTCCTAAATAGATGTAAAAGTACCAATGCATTGATCAGATAAAATGTGAAACTCAAATTAACGTTGGATAGCAGTGAACATTCTGAGGACAGGTGGACGTGATAAAGTTTGGACAAGATAACAACTTAGGAGTTGTTTAAGCACCATGACCTGCTGGAGAGTGACTAATGTTGCAGACAGATCTAAAATAACCAGTGCGATCACACCACCACCATCCCCTTGTCCTCTGAGGCATCCGATAATGGGTGTTATGTTGCGACTGGGTCTGAAACCCACAACATTCCTCTAAACTATGGATATTTCATTAGATAAGAGAACTTTGTTTAACCGCTTACGGGCTATTGCCAAACCAAGAGAAGAGTGTTGGTTTATAGGACGGTCTGAAAGCTATCCATGAAGGCACTTGTTTCCAAAAACCTAGCAGGACTGGGGGCCTTCAGGATAAGCCAGATAAAAAGGAAGTAGAAGTGATTAGTGAGCTGGTCCAAAGTAAGCAAGCAAACATTTGAGACAATAATTAAATCCTAGGTCTTGTTGACTCATACTGTTTTACATTTTTGAGTTTAGCTTTCGACAAGCGGTTAACGAGATGAAAGCTCCTGACATATTGCAAAGATTTATTTTCAGTAGTCACATTAATGCTTGTAGCAAAATCGGATATTTTCGTTTATCATGTCTTTAAGGTTTTTTAAAATACTGTAAATGGTTCACAAAATGAAAGACACAATGTTCATGCTACAATCTTTCAGCAGCTTTAACTTTCAGAGGAAGGGAACTTAAACAATGGAGATGCAGTATCTAATGGCCTTTTGCTTTTACATTTAATTGGTGGAAATCCAAGCTGCAAAATAAATCGCAGCTAATGGCTCGGGTGGTATATGATGGATCGTCAAATGGGCGGAGTCCATTGTTCAGTATTTCTTGGAAAAAAACTTTATTGATGTTAACAGGATGTTGGAACAATGAAAAGTAAATGCATAAATAGACTACACACGTGGCAAGCACACCATAGAACACAGGTACTGCATGTGGCCAGTCAAATAAGTGACCCCGACAGATCTTCTTGAAGCTCAAGTGAATGTAATTAAAAAATCATATTGTGTGCATTGTTGACCAAAGACCTATACATTCAAAAAAAGATATCGCCCTCCAGTAATAAATAAAATGCTCAAAAAAAGGGAGAGAGAAGAGCCTAAATCTGAAAAAAACATATTGATAGAATAGTCGCAATAGATGTGGACGAAAATTGAACTCTGGCCAATAGTAACCTATGCTAATATTTAGCCTCATCACTACCTGAATTTGCAATCTGTCGGGGTGAAAAAAAACTCCATAAACTGCTCAAAAAGCACATTCTCTACCTGCATTAGATAATAATGTGCAATACGTCACAATTGTACAGTCATCTGACATTCTGGCCTACTGACCAGAACACACCAACATAGAAATAGCAAAGCATATCAAAATTATTTTTTATTCATTTCATTCACATAAAGATTTAATTATTAAATAAAGACATAATAAAAACAGAGCACATCCCACACCACATGCATCAATCATTCAAGCTTCCAGATTCATACCCACACATACTCATACGTCCTGAAGTTCAGGGATCCGACAATGCATAGTTGACAAATGACGAACAAGTAGACCACTTATCCCTATACACGAGAATAACCTCAATATTTGGCCATAGAAAAGCAAACGAACATTTTATGTCAAGGACAACAAACATTAAATATGGCAAATACTAGATGGAATATCCACAATGTATAGTCGGATGATACATATGCTTTAAAAAATCAACGTTTTCAAAAGTAAATCTCGGGAGGGTTTAAGGGAAGATAATGGACAGTAGGGGTCCACAGATATCTTTCATGGCCGACGTGCATTTCGGTGTTCGACCCTGATCTGGGTCTCACCTTCCTCAGGGCATAAATATCAAGAGAACAATGGCCATGGGACGTGCCTGAACTTCAAAAATAGAGCGTACAGGAGGGCGGTAGCTCAAGGGGGGAAACAATGAAGAAAAGTCAGACCCCGGGACCAGCCTAGATTCGCTCAAGACAACACGGCGGTAGAGCAACTTGTACAGAGTCCATGGGGGAAAAAGGTTCCTGTTCAAGGAGCGATGGAAGCTACATGTCCCATGTATCCAGGGCTGCAGCTCGAATAGTGAGGCGGGAAGGATGCACAAGCTTTTATATGCAGAGGAAAACGTGTGCGCGATACAGATATTCCAGCGTCTTCCTTCTGAACAGTGGCTCCGATGGAATCGCTCAACAGGAAAGAACCGGCCAACACTCCGCCGACAGGTAACCGTCCGGTAGCCGGATAAGCTTACTTGGGATGGCTTCTATAATTGCAGGGGTGGGAAAAGTTTTTAGCTAGATTTCAATAGTTATTAGTATACTGTATTTAGTTTTTCACAGATTAATTTATCAAGTTCCATTGCATGCATACGGATGGAACAATCATTTTTCATAGGGGTTGGTGTTACTTGATTGATGGGGTGTACATATACGTCCTTCATGTGACACTTGCAGCAGTACATAAAGCAGCAAACCAGCCAATTTTAGTATCCAGCGCAACTTATCTAGCACGATGGTGAATTGCAGGACAGTATCAAGTTCCAAGATTGACTTCTGATCAACGATAACTGGGCAGTGTCATGGGACCTTGGGTTTGCATGAGCGGCGCTATGGATGCACTGCATCATAGAGTGCATGCAGAGGTCTGGAAAGTCAAATGAGCGCTCCACCAGGTGCAGCCATCATGGGGGAAAAAGAAGCATTTAGCAAAAGACGTGGGGGTGGAGGACAAGACAAAGTGAAAAAAGATTTAACAAACCACTAAAACATAAAATAAAATAACACAATAAAAAAGGTCAAGTCTGCAGGAGCCCTTTGAGCAGTTGTTACCTACAAGGAAATTATCAAATGTATTTTTTGCAACAAAACTAAATGGGGTATTGAGTGCTTCAGTGCGACTGCAGACGAGGAAGATCCTCTTATCCAGCTTTGTAAGTTAATCCAGAAGGTTTACTGAGCAAGCTTTATTGGAGATCCAGGAGAGGCAAATTGAAGTTGCCTGCATGGAGCCTAGTTTATCGGGGGACACTTTTTCACTTAGAAGTTGCCACTTCTTCACCTCCTGTTAAACCACTTTTAAGTAGACCACATCCAAAAATTGCATGTTTTTCGTTTTCCTCTCATATAACTAAAATATGAGCAGATCTTAGTTGGAGGAACTGAGTGTTCAATTCATACTATGGGAAAACACCCTCCACCTTAAAGATGTAAATTCTGACTCTGTGCTAATCTTTCCTAACTTGGAGAATTTATGAGGAGTTAGTTTACTTCTATGAAGGTGCCTTAATGAAAAGAGACCTGGACGAAGGTCCATGGGACCACCAGAGTGGCAACTAAGGCACAGATCGACCCCCCCCCCCCCTTGTGTAGTACAGGTAATTGTTATAATATTTTAGATGTTCCAGCTGCAGGATTCTTGTTGGGCCCACATGATAAGATTGTAGTGGTTTGAGGATTTGATAATGCAAGGACATAGGAGGCTGACACACTAGGCCTGTTCATCAACTTGGGAAGTTAAGAGCTTGGACTCTGATGGGGCCCATACATCCCTTACCTGTATCATTAGTTGGATCGGATTTCAGCTGAAAGGCAGTGAGATTCTATTTATTCATATGGTTTGCACGCGAGTTAGTTGCAGTGTTGTCTATGGAGGAATGTCTCTGTCACATGGGACGATTTGTGTGCACCAGTCTTGTTGTAGTGGCAGGTCGCTGTGCAGCATTGCATGAGAAAACTAGCAGTAGCAGAATAGTGTCAGAGATAAGATTTCAGCTTGCAGATACAGACCAGTAGTCCTTTTTTAGTTCACCTAGTTGCTATTGTTGCAAGAAACAGCTAGGTTTAAATTTCCTTTCTAAATTCTAGATGCTGACTGTAAGAAATTGGGTTGTGGGTTGACTGGGGTGTGAGCTCTGGTCAAGCAGCAACGACAATCATTGTCTGGGTGAGGAACAAGCCAACCCTAAATGAACCTGTGCTCAACCCTCTGGTAGATTGGCACAGAGCAGTCGGGCTTAACCTGGAGGCAATATGTAAAGTATTTGTGCAACACTTCGAACAGTAATAAAGTGGAAAAAGACCACACAAAAACAATTCCACACCAAATTAGAAAACATGGGGACTTTTAATTAAACAAGACCAAAATGAAAAACGAATGGGTAGAACGAGGATGCAATGCGAGGACCTGTGCCATCATTTAGGATCCCATAGATGAGGGCTTGAGATGCCAAGTCTGGCAGTTGGGGCAATGCGTTGTTTCTGAGAAGCAGTGATGCAGAGTCCATTGATGAGGGATGCGAGAGCCTGCGCCAAGGATGGATTGCTGAAAGGCATTTGCTGGCAAAAAGAGTGATGTGTGTCTTTAAGACCGGGTCGATCCATGCAACAGTGGAGATGCGTCAGTTCTGCTCAATATGCACTACGCAACAAAGGAGGTGCGTCCGTTCCGCTGGGTCCACAGAGGCTTGCAGAGCACCTTAAGCCCATGTCCAAGTTTCCAGGACTGGTGTGACACCACTTGGGCAGGATAGACTCACAGATGGCAGATTCCAGGTGCTGGGGTCGAGTTGTTGGAGCCTTCTGTCCCTGAGGCTAAAGTCAGGAGACCAGCTGACTTAGAGTCACTCTGGGGTCCTGGGTTCAACAGATGCAGGTCTAGTCCAGAAGGGCAGCAATCCTTCAGAGCAGCAGTCCATCAGAGTGGCAGTCCTTTCAGCAGTCCCTCCTGGCAGAGTATCCACAGGTCCAGGAGTGTACTGAAGAGTTGGTATCTGAGGTCCAATATTTATGCGCAGTTAGACTTTTTATGTGAATGAAGCTTCTAGAGGTTTTGCTTTGAGATCCCGAGGCAGCCTGCTTCCCCTGTCTTGGCTGCAGACTAACTACAGGGGGGTATGGAGCCCTTGATGTGGTGGCAGAATATATGACGTTACATCGCGGCGTTTACACCGTGATGCCTTTACAACGCAAGTCGTTACGACGACTTGCGCTGGATTTAGGAATAGTAGGATTTACTATTCTAACTCCAGTATACGTACAGTAGGGAAGGTGCTGGAATGGTAAATCATACTATTCCTTAAGTTAGAGCGCCATCCAGCGCAAGTCATTGTAATGACTTGCGTTGTAATACCCACGTTGTAAAGATATTGCGGTGTAAACACCGCGATATAAACTGTTTTCCGTGGTGGCAAGTCCAACACGGACTATCCCTATTTTCTTTGGGTGGGTGTTCAAAAGTATGCATGCCTATTAAAAGAATGATGTTACACCCTATCGTTTTTTATAAAAGGGGAGGGGGCAATAATGCAATCTCTGAAAGAAAGGGGGTGACTACTCCGGTTTAGCACTGGTCTCGCTACAGCTTACTAGATCTAATGTACTTTTTGTAGTATGTGGCTTTTGAGCCATATTTAAAGGCCACTGGCATCGTAGAGTCTTGGGAAGATTATAGTTCTTGAGGCAAGGTCCCTGTTGTAGACTCCAAAATCAATCAATCAATCAGTGACACTTGTAAAGCGCGCTACATACCCGTAGGGTCTCAAGGCGCTGGGGAGGGGGGGTGCCGCTACTGCTCGAACAGCCAGGTCTTCAGCTTCTTCCTGAAGGAGAGGTGGTCTTGGGTCAGGCGCAGGTCGGTAGGGAGGGAGTTCCAGGTCTTGGCGGCCAGGTAGGAGAAGGACCTTCCTCCTGTAGTCGCTCTTCGGATGCGGGGGACGGCGGCGAGGGCGTGGTTGGCTGATCGGAGGTGGCGTTTGGGAGCGTGGAAGTTGACTCGGCTGTTGAGGTAGCTCGGGCATGGGGGTATGTCCTGTGTAGGATTCTCATGATCACTTTAAGTCACTTGGTTAACCTGTAGGTGAAGTGTGAGGTTAGAGTCCTTTATCACACCTAGGTTCTTTACTTTGGTAGAGGTGGTTAGGGGCTGTCCAGTTTATTTAAGGCTGACTGTAGTCAAGGTCTTATTTTTTGCCATGCTGCAGAAGTGAAAATCTGTTTTTGAGGAGTTGAGCTTCAGTTGGTTGTGTAGTATCCAAGTGTTCATAGCCCATAGGAATTTGTTCAGTCCTACATGCCACAATGCCACAGAGGTAGAGATTTCCACTTTCTACCGGAAGTGCTCCCCCACACACGTGTGTATGAATATATTTCTAAAATACATAAACAAGAGTAGAGAATCATAAGAACTCTAAGGGTGGAGGCTGGTGTGCGTGTTCTACATACTGTCACCAATGGTATTCAGGCAGTTCAGCAGCCTGATAATTGTAAAGTACTTTGTGCACCAGCATAAAGTGCACTTTGTCTCTATCATAATTTCAAATAAGTGGAGTGGGTACATCTGATGCAATGTTATAGGTAAAGGTTTCTACAAAAGCGCTGTGTAGAATATAGGGCAATGTAAACAATTACTTGGACAGACAGTTTAGTGACAGATGGTAGAAGCCATGTACCGTACCTTTTATCTGTGACTGTTATAGGAGATGTAAGGCAAAGGTATCCTATGTAACTACAGAAGAGGCCATCCCTCTGAGACAAGTGCGTCTGTAACCCCTAAAAAGTATGGTTAGTGAGTACACCACTGAAGTATGTTAACTTTTTCCGCAGGTGCTGTGTGCATTCATGTGTGCAACATAATATTTTCACTGTCTACAGAATAATACATTGAAAACACTTATAAAAAAGAAAGAAAAATGGACAGTCTGTCTATCCGGGTTATATGATGAGCATACCATACATTACGTGATTTTGCTTTTATATCCACAGGAGTATTTTTACAAACTTTTCCCAAAGGTAAAACTTATTATTGTCTTCCTGCATGTATAAAGACTGAGCGCCTACTTTGGACTATCCTGTATTACCCTGGCTAAGGCCTGATACATATTCTCGGCTAGGAGAATGGCCAAAACATGTTGGTATCTCCTGTTTTAGAAAAGGATGACTAAGACACAATCTTGTAACACACATCCTAGTGAGTTTTTAACCCTCCCCAGTGTACCCTCGAAGTAAAGGCTATACACAGAAGTAGTTTTAAAGCTTATTCTTCTGGACCTTATATATTCAGTGTAATTTATTCTGATCTCCTTCTCTCTGAGGTCGAGACCACTGTGGTGGTAATACATTACCATAGTGCATCAAAAATGTGGGTGAAGCTTTCCGTTCAAAATCCGATTTTATTCCTGTAGGAGAGTGACCTTTTGCAATTAGAATAACTTTTTCCCCCGACCACATTAATTGTGGGTTAGAGATTGGTTTAGTCCTGGCATGCCCAGGTTGAATTATTTTTCCAGCTGTCTGATGATGTGTTTCATCGTTGCAGTTGTGGCATGTACTCTTGAGTTGATGAGCTCTGTGAGTGAGCTCATGTCCACGTTATCATTTTTTTTTTCTTTTTTGAAGAGCAAGCAAGGCGATTGAGATTTGTTAAACAGCTACCCGTTTGGTGAATTGTAGTGTGCAGAAATTGTTTGTTTTTCTGCTCGGTCGACCTTGTTCCAACCAAGATCGATGCCTTGGAATCTTATTTAAACCCCATGAGCAGTAGTTGATTGCAAACAGTGTTGAAAGATGATGGCGCTGAAGTAGGATGGCTACCATGCGGTTCATCGACGTTGTTCTTGAGGTCATCCCAGATTGCCATTGGCATGAATTTGTTGCTGCTTTTGGAATTGAAACCCAGCTGTCTTTCAGTAAAATGTTAGTTTTATTCATGGAAATTGGGATGAATGCTTCCTTTTCAGCGAGCGTCTGTTTGCAATTAGGCGCTAGTTTGTTGGGTCCAATTGATCAAGCCCTTTCTTCGTCTCCAATGGCGTCGTGTGGAATGTTTTTAGATTGTTCGAGAACTCTTTGGCTCAGCTGGATTAAATCATGATCATTCTGGAAGCTACAGTAGGTGATGCTAGGAGGGTGTCCATACATGGAACATGGGTGAGTTGGTTATAGAAAGCGTGTTTCTTAAAGCCACAGCTACCAGCTGTAAGCCAAGAACTCCTAGTCAAAACCTGCTTTTTACTTCTCAGAGGCCCAGTTACCTGATGGTGGGATTACAGGCATTGTGCTCCTCCTAGGAGATCATCCAGTTTTTAGGAACAGAGCATTTGTCTTCTCATGTAACATTGTCTAATGTGTATTCATCAACTACGGTGCGATACAAATGTGTGAATATAAGCAAAATGCAACAATGATTTAGTGGTCATTCACTGTGGCCTTTTGTTATCCAGTGATATAAAGTAGGTTACTGAGATCACTCTTAAAATATCATGAAGAATTTTTTTCAAACACTTTGCAAACTTGGTGACTGCACTGCTTACTTGAAAACTTACTTCATCATACAGATAAATGGGTCTTTTATAGAATACTTCCTACTCCTTTCTTTGCACTAGAGGTGGTAACCCGTTTTAAAACTTAAAATACTGTAACAGGATGGTACCATAGCATTACAAAATAGTGGTTCAACAATGTGAAACTTTCTTTCGACAACACATATGGCAATCAAAACTGCACTGACTGCCAAAAATATAATTTCTCATCTTCTAAGACTTTGAACCACAGCAAAGTAACTCGAACACTGTTAACATTTGCAATAGTTGATAAAATGGAAAGTTATGGCTTTGGTATCTTTAAGTGCTCTTATTCATTAAAATCAAACAAATTAACAGCACCATATAGAATTTTGTTTGTTTGTTTTTTTGTTTTTTTTAAGTTCATAGATCTAATGGGACACTTACTCGTTTGTAAACAGTCACTTTCAAAAGAGGCTATTTGTCTTTCATTCAAATGTTGCTATTTTTCTTCAAAACTTATGGCTAATGTATATTATTGTTACTGAAACTTAATTTAGGAACTACCTTGTATTCCATAGAACCAGATCAGTGTCTGAATAAAGATCGTTGACTAAACCATGCATTTACAGTGTCTGTTCTCACCACAGGGAGACTGAAATAGAAGACCTGAAATCCCAATTGGCTCGTATGAGAGAAGACTGGATTGAGGAAGAATGCCACAGAGTGGAAGCACAGCTTGCTCTAAAGGAAGCGAGGAAAGAGATCAAACAGCTAAAGCAGTTTATCGAAACGATGAAAAACAGCTTGGAAGAGAAAGATAAAGGCATTCAAAAGTACTTCATAGACATCAACATTCAGAACAAGAAGCTGGAGTCTTTGTTGCACAACATGGAGTTGGCCCAGAACGGGTCTGTGGAGGAGGAGCAAGGTCTTGAGTATTTATGTGACTCACCGGGCAAGGCAATAACCGAAAGCACAATGTATGGGAAAATGGCTGATGAAGAAGACCAAGCAGTAGAGGAAATGGCGGACAGCGGGCTTCTGCTCAATGATGATATGGCCAACAAAACTGATTTACTTGATGATGTTTTGGTTGCATCATCAAGTGAGCACGAGAAGTACACTGTCCTCGATTCCAGTGCTGTGCATGCCAGAGCAGCACGTAGGCCTCTTGTGAAGATTTCCAATGACCAAATGTCATGTGTGGTGGCAGAAAACCCCATATTGATGGAACAAGCCATCCAAACGGATGTGGTACCATATAGCCTCGATGTGGAAAAGCTTGTTCTCAAAATCTTCAAATCTCATTACAACAACCCTATTAGTGCTTCATCTGGTCTGTGGGTGGCCGGTGGCTTTCAAGTTGAATGCGTCACTGAATCCGCACCCGAATTGATGCTAGATTTAACTCCAAATGATCCAAACTCTGCTATTCTTTTGTCCCCCATCGAGTCCCCTTCTAATAAGATGAGTTCAGTAGATAATGGCAACCGTGCTATGAAGGAACTGGACTTTGAAGTCACCCCAGAAGGTGAAACTGAGAACGAGTGGAGTTCCCCCACAGGGAGTGTAATGAAAAAATATTGGAGCGATAGTTTTTGGGTGGATGTGTTGGCCTTAGCTGTACCCATCATACCTACAGTAATGTGGGCTTGCAGTACACAGAGGGGAGCAAGTGATCCCCTCTATAATATGGGCACTTTGCTCCGTGGCTGCTGTCTGGTGGGTTTGCACTCCCTTCGGCGCACACCATTTAATCTTGGGATTAGAACCCCAAATCTCCCTTAGTGGGCACACACCATACTTTTTTCCAAATGTTCCTTTTATGATGGAGACTAAAGAGCACTTAGCGCTATTGTAAACAATCAAGTTCATTTTGTATTCTTTGCACCAAAATAATTTATTTGCACTACAGGATGTTTTGTTGACCAGCACTCTGCACTCTAGAACCATAATCAGATATTACTAAGAAATAATATGAACTTGCATAAACCAAATGCACCCAATATAAAATATGTATAAATGCATGGTAGTCTGAGTGTGCATATTGGAATATCTGTTGAGCACACCTAGACTATTTGCAATGTTCAAATGTTCCTGAAGCGGTTAACCGTATGTACAGCACGCCTAATGTGCAAATGCTTTGCTTCTTGTGTGTTTCAATGTGCAATTTCACTTTCCCTTGGCAAGCCATGGCAATGTAACCAACGCTGCGTTATTGTAGTTTAGGGAGCGTTGTGTGTCTGTGTAATATTTTTGATTAAGTTTGATTCTGGAATATTTTAAATAATGTGTACTTAGCTACTGTTGTGCATAAAGTGATGTCGTTTTAAGAATTCAATGTTTTTTGTTGCTGGATAGTAATTTATTGGACGAGAGAGGGGTCAGTGATGAACAATGGGTGTACATTCCTTCAGTGTCACAGTACATTTGTAAAAGTGATTTAAATTATTATTTTCCATTCATTAAATTATTTTATTGAAGTGTATACATTTTGTTTAAGCATGTTGACATCCTGATTTGTCATGGCTTTTGAATTTATCCTAAATGACTTATAAAGCTTTACTAAATGAAAATAAAAATCTCAGTCTGTTTAATTTCCTATAGTTTGTAACTTGGGTGGGTTTGTATCTTCAACAATACCTGATGTTTGTCGCTGTGGTACTCTGCCACATCATTTGCAGTCTTGAATATACCCATATGGATTTCTTTAGTTAGGATTTTGAAAATCGGGCGTCATAATTAATTGTTAATGCCCATATTGTATTACAACGTTTGTGACCGTTCTTGGGGAACCTCGGTCACTTTTCAGTAATGAGATAATCTTGATCTAGAGTATAAACATGCACTGAACAAAGCAATAGGTTTGGCATTCATATAGTTAATGTACAACGGCACTTCTCAAAAAGACACCTACAAAGATCATGCATACAAGTGCACACAAACCACTTTACTCCTCAGAAGCGTCACTACATATGTACTTAGCCACACAGTCGAGCCAGCATGTTGGCACATGAAAGATCAGTTGTCTACATATTTTGCAGAAAACTTACTTCCATGCTGTGGGTGAATGGGCGTAGATGCCCATATGACTGGCAGGGTTAATGATGTGAATACTGGCATGCCTAGTGGTTTGCTGATGGAGGATGGGTTGAATGCCTGTGTGTGGGATGGATAAGCTCTTGTGTGGCTACATGATTTGGAGGTTGAATAAATGAAGGTGGCTAGAGGGATTTGGGTGTGCGTGCAAGGGTTTGGGTTATTGGATTGAATGAATTGGTGTGGATGGATTACTGTAGAGGGTCATGTAGTGGTGACGGATTCTTCCTTTTAATATTATCCCAGTTTATTACATTATTCTCCTTATTCGAACACTCTTAAAAGTTCTATTACAAGAATGTTCTTACAAATAAAATGGTTACCCTCCGAAGCGGAGTCTTTTTATTTCCAGTAACCAGTCCTGGCACGTACATTTTAAACTCCAATCTTCTTTTAGAGACCTAAAGATGCACACAATTGAAGCAAACACAAAGAGCTAAATTGTGAACGGAGGACCATATATCTGTCAATTTCAATTATTGGTGGGTGACCTACTCTTTAATTGACTAAAACAATTAACTGCATTTATTATATGAAAGTCGAGCACTGCCAAAATCCATGTTTTATGTATGGTGCATCGTTGTGGACACATTTATGACCATAGATCACACCTACATGTGCATATGAAGAGCTGCACACCTATCGATAGCCAGGTGTACACACTTACACATCTCTTGCATATGGCTCGTGCGCATAGTCGGAACAGACTGACTGATATACAAGTATCAAAGCACAAAGGACAATATGTAGAGGCTCAGAAAAAAACACTAGTACAGCTACAGTCCAACAGAGCAGAGCTAGCCAGCAAACATGCAGGCGATCAAAGACTGGTCAGATGGATGGAGATAGACCAGGAATGAATGCTCAATGAGTGCTGGGGAGTTTTAGGTTCCATGGTCAACCAGGAACACCAAAATGTGGTAGGTTTTCCGCCCACCCTATTTAGTGTATTCCACATGATATGTGAGGTGGTGAAGGTAGTGAATTGTCAATTCCCATTTTGATTCTCGGTTTATGCCTGGTAAGGCGATTTCGATTAATTCTTGGTAGCAACAAGCTTCCCACGCCAATCCCGCCTTCGTTTTATGCAGTGGTAGAAGTGGGTGGGATCGGAGGGGCACAGCGTGCCCCTACTTTTTAAATTTAACACAGTCCGTTCCCCTACTTCTGTATTTTAAAAATGCGTCCCAGGACGGCAGGAATGGTCCGAATTAAAAAATATTGCGCGATCGTCCAGCCCTGTGTTTTGCCCATTAAGGAAGGCGTCTGCAGTTGCCACAACCTCCTCCCTCTTCTCTGTATCGGAGGGTGGGGGGGGGGGGGCAGGGGCCTGCAAAGCAACACTGTAGCAGTAATTAACCAGTACGCGAAAACTGCAACCTTTGGTGGCCCTGCTGCCTGCTAGACTGTGATTTACACCTAATTTAACGAGCATGCCCCCTGCCTGCCCCTACTGTGACCAATACAATGGTCACATCAGGATGCATTTTAGGCACCACCCTTGACCTCATTTGCCCTTTATTTTCGGGCTCACACACACAGACTGACGACGCCACAATGAAAGGAAGAGCACTCCAGTGTAGAATTCCTGGGAGTCTATGCCCAAGCCGTGGCGTTTAAAAAAACAGCATTTACAATGCAATAGGTTTTGCATTTTCCAAACTTTGACCTATTGGTATTGTAAATGACAATACCTTTTATTATTGCAGGATTTCTTTAACCCCCTTCCCCACTCATGACGGAACCACTCCGGCATGAGCCACGGTCGCCGTGTGCTCATGACTGAGTGGTTCCGTCATGCTGCGGCCGTTGGCGGCCGCGCCGCTCACGCGGCGCTAATTCCCCGCCTGTGCGGGCGATTAGCGCAGTGGGCGGAGTCATGACGGAACCACTCCGTCATGAGCACAACTCAACCGCGGCTCATGACGGAGTGGTTCCGTCATGAGCACCACGCCACCGCGCTGCCCCCAAACCCCCCCCCCCCCCAGCGCTGCGGCGGAATTCCCGCCGCAGCGAAAGGGTTAAACATAAATAAAAGGCATTGTCATTTACAATGCCAGTAGCTCAAAATCTTGGAATGCAAGACTTATAGCATTGCAAATGCTTGTTGAAGTTTGTTTGATAAAATCTGCAAGTTATGGATTATGTTGGGTCGAGGTCAACTACATTACTACTCAATCCAGTTCATTTTTGCTGGCTACTGGAAGTATGTGATTGTGCTGGTGTGGGGATTTCCCTCATAGTTATGAATATGCTGCACTTGCACAATAATTGACCATCTCCGGCATAATATACAGCTGTGAAACAAAACAATTTTGTTTCTAGCTCGAGCCGATGTGAGATTTGTAAGAGAAAGCGCCCAATGTGGTGTCGCAAATTGTTAGACATATTGGAAAGCTTAACCAATCCACTTTAGTTACTGATTGCAGCATTCGGATTATATTATACTGGTACAAACGAGGTGATATTTACACCCTGGCAGTATTCATTAGTGGTAAAATAACCGCATGGGAAACTAATAATGTCACAGGATGCCCTGTGTTATACCACATAATTTCTAATTTTAATTTAGACAAGTATTCTTTATAACCAGGAATTCCTTCACCATTCTACGCTGCTGTATCACCATAAGTCAAATGAGTGACATCTTCTGCTGTCCTTCTTGGACACGCACTGCTTTCCTAATGCATCTTGGTCGCGGTTTGCGACACTGTCACCCTCACCTGCTTAGGGAGACCAGCAATAGCTGGTAATCAAATATATTTAAAAGTGGGCCCGCCGGGGAATAATAGTAACTAGTCCAGCTGCATTCGTGAAAGTAATAAATGCATTCTGGGATCTGTAGTGCTAACATTAGCACTGCAAATTGGGTCTGCTTGCAAGTCCGTGGCGCACTGTGTCTAAGCTTAAATATGGTCCGTGGAATTTCCGGTGCCGTTTTACCTGGAATTCCCTATCGTTTATCATCATAAAATTTTATTGGTCAAATCAATGTTATCTTGCCCAGCTGAGAAACAGGAATACATCGAAGCTAAGAAATCTTGCTAGTAGTGCAATTTGCAAAACGCGCAGATAGAGTATTGCGTAACATTGTAGCATTTATATAGCGCTTTTACAACTCTGTGGGAGCATATTTCCCTACTAGACCTTAGAAGGCCTCCATAGACCATAGAAGCCCTAGTCTCTTAGCACCAGCAGGTGGACCCTACTGGAGGCCATTGTGGGTTAAACTTGAAGGACTGTCCACCACAATCCATACTGAAGTTCACCTCCAGTCTTGCTGGCAGGCCTACGAAGAAGCACACCCTAGATAAACAGACTTTGTCACTGAGGTCACAGGACCCTTTAGGCCAGTCCCCCTCCCCCATTGGTGCCTCCATTGGCCTTGTAACAGCAGTAGTAGTGAAACTCACCAGGGATCGGCAACGCAGAATTTTCAAGCACACCAAACTAAGGGGCATATTTACAAGGACCTTGCATCCTGTTTGCACCACGGAACGTGGTAAATGCATGATGCAAATCTCTAAGTCATATTTATGAAGCCACTCGTAGCCACTTTGCATGGCTTTGAATGGTTTCATAAATATGGAGTCATGCGACACAGCAGAAATCGCCGCTTTGCCTTCCTCTGCACAAGGGACGTGTTGCGGTGGTGTTCTCATGCAACTCCCATGGTTTTTGATGCATTTCTAGATTTACAAGGACTTGTAAACCTGGGAATGTATCAAAATCGTACGACTCCCCAAGGGAGGCACAACAAGGAGAAATATCTTTATTTCTCCCAGTAGTTTTCTCTTTCTATATGTGCAGCACACATAATGGAAAAAGCCTCTCCGGATTGTTTTTGTGCAGGAAGGTGCCCCTTCCTGAACAAAAACAATCCTGCATGCAATAGGGTGCCTGCATTGGCGCTAGGCTGACAAAACGGCACCAGCACTGGGGAAAAGACAGAAATGGACCATATTGTATAAATACGGTGCATTCCTGCCCTTTCCCTGTGATGCAGGGCAGCATAGCAAAATAACTTGCTGTGCTGCCCTACGCCACCATTACCGTATATATACCTCTAAGTTCACAAACTTCACGATCTCTCTGCTTCATGCACAAGTCCTTATAACATGTGCAGCCTGCTTTGGGGCCACTGCAATTATGTAGCAATGGAGTACAAAATTATGTTGCAGTGTTGACTACATTATGCAGCAAAGAAAGGCCGCAGAGTAATGTGTGGGACATTTTCTGATACTGTATTATTTTGACTTTTTTACACATACCAACAGTCTCTGCAAAGCATTTGCCTCATTAATACCAGTTAAACATACAAGTGCAGAAGTGAGAACGGAGACAAGTCAACCTTTGGAAAGGGCATTCTACTTCACAGCAACACAAGTCACGTGTTTTGAACGGTGTGAGCTACAAACAATTTTTTTGTTCAAACCATCAGATTATGCAGCTGATGGTGTAATATGTGGCAAATATGGCAGAGCTATAATTATGTGGAAAACATTTGCAAACTAGGATATTTTGCCATTCATGTTTGAACTTCCTCATGCAGTCTCTGTTGGGTGGTATTTCTAGACACCTACAGTGCTTGTGGAGAGACAAAGGACGAAGTTGTCTAATAGTGACTGCAGAGGATAGTAGTCTGAAGGGGAGAACATAACTGATTTAGATAATCTGAGGACCACTACCTATTTCTGACTCTACCACTGTTTGAGTCTCATAATTTCAGAATTGATACATTATCAATTCTCATTGCTAACTACCTTGAGTAGTAATTACACAAACTACTAATATAATAATTGTATCACATTCATCTGATATTGCTTAAAGCATCTGCAAAACCAACAGGTCTGGGTTGTTTTAGGTGTGTATATATATTCATTTTTGAGTGTTATTTCTAGATACAATAACAGGAAACCAGGAGGCATCTAATGCTGGCTTCATGACATTTTGCGTGAAGCACATAAAAAAAGTAGGACTACCATTTTGCATTGCCCGAGGGGCACAGAATGATGTAATCAACAGTGTTTCCCAACATGTGGTGCCTCCTGTCATAGAATTTAAACCCAAATTTTATGTTCAGAAATGGTTAGAAAAAGGCAGGAGAAGTGCTGATGAAAGCAACTGCATGGCTCGGAAACAAATGGTATCTGGTTCCACTTATAAGCTTATTTGGGACATTCTGTGATTGAAAACGTATCCCACATTGTAAATATTTTGATGTAATTAACTCTTATATTAAACCTCAAACGTGTATCCATTGGTTGTATTAAATAACGTTATAAGCTGTAACTGGTCAGTAAAATGCCAAACATACAAAAAAATTGGTATGTTTTGCTCTTTTTAGCCACTCCTCTGACTCCGTCCACTGACCCAATCCTCTGGTTATTCCAGCCTCCTGGTGTTCCACCCACAGTTCCCCTACTTATTTTTTTCCCACTTCGACCACTGATTTTATGCAGTGAACACCTGTAAGAAGCAATGTGACACGCACACTGTCCTTTCCATCCTTGAGCTCTCTGGTCTAGTCCTACTCTCTCAACGGTGCAATTCAGCACTTCCTCCTCTCTGTGAATAGCATCAATGCAGCATTTCAGCTTGCGTGGTCTTTCCATGTACAGTGCACAACATTTATACTTTCCCAGGCTTACGTTTTGCTAATCACTATATAATGTTTTAGAACATTTCAGAATCCGAGTTAACACTCTTCGTTTCGAGATATGGGAAATGACAGCTTCCTTATTTGATAAGCCTCACGAATTATGGCTCACTCCATAGCCAATCGCCCACTTCTCTACAATAGATGTCTCTTACATGGGAATCTGACCGTGTTAGAGAAGAATAATCATTGATTCTGAAACGGTCATTCGTGAGCTGAGAAGTTTAAATGAACTATATCATGATATACAGTAGCTTAAAGTTAATATACCGCACAGGAATTTCCTTCAACTTGCATGCAATTGAAGAAAGTTTACAATTTGACAGCTATCGCCTTCCTTAAATCCAAGCCCTGAGGAAGTCTAGGCAACGAAGCCTGACGCAACGCGCTTCGTCTAGAAGCTTTATTAAAAGTTGGAAAATAAATACCCTCTTTGGGATATACCTGACCAGAATATAGTCCTTTTCTTTTGTGTGCTTTGAACGACTTACTGGAACTCCCAGAATGCATTGATTGGCTAAAGGAAAACCCTGGACTGGAAACCTAGAGCTTAGTCTGTCCTAATTGCACATTGTCTGCATGTAGCAGTATCGGATTTGTTTTGTACAGTAAACAGATATTTTACATATACAATTTAAATTAATTTTGTTTTAATAAGAAAAAGTGTTGGCCCTTGGCTTATATGTTTGCTGCTTATAACATTTTTGTTAACTTCCAGCTTTGTTGATGATGTAGAAAAGATTTGATCAGCCCCCTCAATTAAATCTGCCCTCCTGGCCTTTACCAGCTGCTAAACTTCCAAGAGTACATAGTTAGTTCCGTCCTTACACCCAGACTGAAACCCACAAACCAGTATTGTCTTGCAGACTTCAAGGCTTTCTTTAGAAAAATGAGGTTTCTTTCTACCAGCGAAAACGAAAAATAAAATCTGATGTAAATCTAGAATTGCATTCAACACTCCATTCCTCTCTGGTTCTTCTGTTCGCAATGCCTTGTATTCCAAAATCGCTTATTCTTATTGAATTTTATAAAACATAGTTGGCAGGTGGATACTGTAACCGTGACAAGTGACATTCACAAAGAAACTCTACAAAAAATGAACAGTGCATTCTTTATTGTACAATCGAGGCAGGGGAAGAGATAGGAGCGATTACATCAAATCTAAATTAAAAAAAATCCATTCTCAACTTGTCGCGTAGAACCTTGCCCCTTTCAAGATGTCTTGGGGAACCAAAAATAGCTCTGGTAAAAAATGCTCAAACCTGCCCTAGTCCCTTTGCTTCCTCTTTCTATCCATCCATCCATTCTATCTCTCTCACCTTCTCACCACCATCCTCCTCTCTATTGAGGTCTCCCTGGGCCAGTTGCAATAAACCTCTGGCAGCTGGGAAAAGTGGCAGAGGTAGCAGAAACAGCCCTGGCTTTCAAAATCTGATGAGTACAGGCCCCAGCTAGGCCCGCAGAATACAAGGGTTCGCTCTCCTGTAACGAAAACTAGAAGGAAGTTGGCACGGAAACTGCAAATACAAAGACAGAGTTTATTAACCCTTAAGGGTGGTCCTACAACCTATACAACACTCTTCAGTATTGCATAGAGTAGCACAAAGAACTTGCGTACACGGTCCCCTTTTATACACAACAAAGGGGCTCATAAGTGGGTGGATACAACATGAGGCAAAATTCATTACCTTTTATGGACATTTTCGATACAGAATCAATATGTGGGCGGAGTTAACAATTTCCTGAGCCCGCGAAAACATGGTCAAACAAGGACTAACTGATAACATATGTGGTCAAGTCTGGGCATGCGCCAGACGGACAAAGGAGCTATTTATAGACTGTTACTAGGCAGATTACAAGAGCAACTAACAAAAAGGAAGGACTCTTCTCGTGCAAAACACGTGGAGACATGACATTACAAGATGGAGTCCAGACATTAGTCAACATAAGACAAGAAACATGTTCTAAGGAAGGATAATTAATGTCTTTAGTGAATGCTTAATCATATCGCTGTTTTAGTTTTCAACAAATCGACCTCAAAGGGCTCCAGCCCAAGGGTAAATACCTGGTATTATTAAAAGGCCTATTCATCTAGAACCCATCATAAACCAGATAAACCTCAAACTCCATCTCTATATCGAGAAGGTTCCACACATCGATCTACAGGAACATCCGGCGCATTGGACATGTCTGTGATCCTAGCATCCCTCCAGGGCAGTGTTTCCTAAACCCTTGGTTGCGAGCCGATTTTTAAAAAAAAAAAAATATATATATTTTTTTTTTTTAAATGTTTATGGCCCGTGCAAGTCCAAGAAGTAAATATAGATGCCTTTACATTTGGTATTTATCTTGTCACATTTGCTGTGCTTCAAACACCAGGGTCAAATGTCAGGCTATGCTTTTTCACAAATTGCTTGTTTTTTAACATGGGTTTGTTGTTTACAAACTCCTCTCGCTTTGGGATCAGAGAAAGAAATGTTAAGTCAATTATGGGAGAATCTTGCTGGTGTATGGTGCGTTAGAAAGGAAAGGCTGTGAGGTGTTATTTTTGCCTTCACCCCTTCTGTTTTCTGAACCCGTTTTTGTTGGCGTTTAGGACTCTGCACTTTCCATAACTCATAGCAAAAGCGAAACACTCCAGACGTATCACATGGAATCCATGACTGTCACAGATTCCCACGAATTATCACACACCTTGGCATTTACACACATCGAAACACACATGCGTGCATTTCTACGTGCAGAAAAGGAATTTTAAAGTGGTGTTCTATTTTGAACCTGTTGAACTTGGCCCTTTCTGCAGGGTCATCCCCAAATATTTTCCCTTCAGCCTACTGTTTTCTAAACCCTTGTTGGTGTTTAGGACTCTGCACACTTTACCACTGCTAACCAGTGCTAAAGTGCTTGTGCTCTTTTCTTTAAACATGGTAGGATTGGCTTGCATCTAATTGCCAAATTTAATTTACTTCTATGTCCCTAGTAAAGTGGTACTAAATGTACCTAGGACATGTAAATGAAATGCTTCTATTGGGGCGGCATAAAACTCAACGAATTAACACATATTCCAAGATGGCGATAGACTTCCTAGGTAAAACTCACTTGAAAGATGGCCCCCAAGCGCAACTCTGTTATACCGTCATCACGTTTGGAATACAGGTATGACCCAGGACTGCCACTGCTAAATAAAATGGAAGTAAGTCGATGCCCACGCCTTTGCCATCACATTCAGCACAATAATTTTTGTTTTGTTTCAACCCGGAGTCTATACTCCGTTCTGGGCTCGTAACTTTGAGCCTGAACAAACGACCCTTTGAAGGATACTCTAAGCATTCCGTGTTCTCTAATACTGGCTGAATATTTTGACAGCCACCAAGAATAACCTTTGATAGGCTTTACTCTCAGTAAGTGCATATTCATTAAGGATTACTGTATTCTTCCCGCCTGGTCATGGGTGATAGCTGCATACAAATGCAAGAATTCATACGCTTATCGGCCCTTATGTGCATGATAAACAAAACTTAAATTGATTGGTTGTTCATTACTTACCTACAATTTGCTCTCCTCAGCTCAATATACACAAACTGAATGGTTGTTCTCCTTTGTCTCTGTTCCTTACCCCCTTTTCCTTGCTTCTGCCCTTCTCAGACATCTACATGTTTGCTTGAAGACTGACACATTACTTAATATGTTTAAAGGAAATAACCCAGATTTACCGATATACTAAGAAGGTATAACTAAAAAGTGTAATAATGAACCTTCAATTCACCAATAAAGCTTGACTGCACATACTAATGATACAGCACAACCCCAATTATGCTACTGTTCTTTCATATACCTCATATATCTAACGTTGATTAACAATATATTTCATAAACAATTCTGCATGATTACCAGAACAGTACTAACATATGCACTTAATACTGGCATGCCTGCCAGCGGAAACTGCTAAGGGTCAAACTTGCGAAACGTTAGAATCTCCTGCTAGCATTGTAAAACGCTTCCTTAATCTCTTTAATGCCTTATTTGTATTTTTATCTTCTCTCTAGTAAGACTATTTGTCTCACATTCTCTTTGCACGGTCCTCTCTCACATTCATCCTGGTCACTTGCTCCCGGATCTTTTTAGAACTGTTTGCACTTTTAAAATATCCTTATTGTCCTCACTCCTGAACGTCTTACACTGTGCACTCATTGGTGTGCTAAATCTGGCTCCTCAAATTACATTGACTCATATTGCCAAATTACATCTCTTACAGCCTTAAGAAAGCCTATTGACCACTTAGGGCGAAACACGTGTCGGCTGTTGCAGTATCAACAATGTAACCCAAATAATATTCTGGAAAGGATGTAACCTATGTTTGATCAAGAAAAGAACATAAAAAGAATAAATACATTGCTTTTCACAAAAAGGAAATGGGATTTTTTGGCTACCAAAACACAAGCTAATCAAGAAGTGTATGCTCAAAACATTCTGACAGGAACATTTTAGAACTCTTTGTGGCTGATGAGGATGGTGGCTGGTGCCTTAGTAGGGTTTTACCTTACTCACCCAGTAGGTCGACTACTGCAATGGCCTTTTAATCAATGCCCAAGAAAGGGTTCTGGGTAGGCTGCAGCTGATATAGAAAGCAGCCGCCAGGATATTGTCGGGTACCCCGAAGTTTAAGTCCATTTCCAATTTGGTGCGAAAACTCCATTGGCTGCCCATAAAAAGTAGAACAAAATTTAAGGCACTATGTATTGCCTATAAGGCAACTCACAACATAGGACCTGAATACCTGATGAAAGCTTTTCTGGCATATTCGCCCAGCAGATCCCTGCGCTCTGCAGACGCCAATCTTCTGATCGTCCCCAGAACCAAGAAAGCCAACGGGTGTGATAGAAGATTCATAGTGGCCACATCTAAACTGTGGCATTTGCTCCCCCTGCAGATTAAGGCCAGTCACACCTTGCTATCATTCAGGAAACAAGTAAAAACGTGGCTCTTTAAGCAATAAGCAGACAGCTCTCTGCTAATCCTTACAGTCCATAGCGCCGAGACACCTATGGGTATTTGTGCGCTCTAGAAGTTAACATAACGCCCCAATTTATCACATTTACCTATTTCTGAAAGGCAGGAAATGTCCAACCAGGCATCCACTAATCAAGTTAAAAGTTAGATTTCTAGTAGAAGATTTCTCCAGAGAGTAAAGTTTACAAAGCGAATGCTTAGTGGCCCAAGCCACTGACCTACACATGTTTGTAGTGTACGTGGGCCTTTGGAGTGCCATGTTTCTACTTTTGTCGTAGTGTAGTGAACAGTATAGTTTCTTAGAAATCTAAACTCTCTGAAATATGGTTTTGAAATGCATGAGACTACACACATAGCAGCAGGAGCTTTCGTTTTATTTTGGCTTGATTTATGCCATATTAGTATAAACATTCTTAAAAATATCTTAAAACTATTCTAAACCGCTCCACTCACTCCTGACACAACTCGCCTTTTGATCTATTCATCAAAAATCTTTCCTATTTTAAAATGCAATTGAAAATCCTCATAAGCCATCACATATGTTAACATCTGCCGAACGTTTTTTATTTGAATTTTTCTAAAACGTTTTTCTTGGGTAGCTCAAGGCTTTACAAAATAATAAAATATGCATCAAGTGTAGTACAAACCCATGCCACAGAGGGCATATTAGGTTGATGTGATCTTTGCATTTTCTGTTTAATTACTCCCCATTGCATTCTATATATTTGTATATTCATGCATCTGAGTGCAACTTTTTTCATTTACAAATGCATGCTGCATTTAGTATTGATTGCACATGTACAACATTTAACATTTGTATTATTCTAGTTAGCACAATTATCCATTTATATGTATTAATGTGATAGACGTTATTGAAAATGCAACAGAACTAATATGCTATATCTTGAATTTTACATCATTGTTTGCAAAGTCTTCTTTTTCAAAATAAACAGAAAAGTGGATTTAAGCCTGGTCTAGACATATTGTAGGTAGAGAGGAAATGTCAACTTTCTGGGAGATTGGTTTCTTGAGAGCTGAGCTGCACACATCCCTGGTGAAGGCCAGTGGATCCTCACAGCAGGAGGTCCTTATCAGCTCAGCACCACCATAACTAAGACAGAACGAGTTTCTTCGAGGAGAGAAGCTGGCTAAACAAACAAGCATTTGCAATGCAATAGGTCTCGCAGTTGTGAGAGTCTGAGCTATTGGCATTGTAAATGGCAATGCCTTTTATTTACGTGTTGGTTTCCAAAACATAAATAAAAGGCATTTTCATTTACAATGCCAATAATTTATACTCTTGCAAATGCGAGCCCTGTTGCATTGCAAATGCTTGTTACATTTATCACAAGTAGGCCTGTATGCAAGCACGTGTTTTGGTGCCTTCTCCTCGGAAATGGCCAGTGGAAAGGACACCCTCGCATCACCTAGAGACGCGGACCCGTTGGCAGCCAGTATCTGTAAGTCTCGGCATCACACTTTCTTGTTTAAGCACTTGAATGGCCACCATAACTTTGTCTGTCTTTTGTCGTGTGCATTGTGAAATACATTATTAAAGGAAAAACAATGTGTTTTCAAATGCAAGAGATCAGTGCGCACGTGCAATGAGCCTGTGGTGTGAGTCAGGACATCAGATGTGAAACCACTTTCTGTGCTGTACCACCTGCTCACCTCAATTCACCCAGTGCATAAAGGCCCTGGGAGGGAATGGGGGATGGGTGTGTTCGAGTCCGCTTTAAGTTAGTTTTATCGGCACAGAACAGCAGGCAGATGTAAAATATAATAAACGTGGGCGATATTCAAAGTGCATAGCAAATTATACGGCCTGCCAAAAAAGAGCCTAAAATGTACGGTCATCAGAGGCTTGGCGAAGTTGGTGTCCTTCTGTAACAAGACCTACAAATGGCAAAGCCATTAGGCACATCCATCCATACACGTAACACATTACAAAATCTTAAGCAGGGGAAAAGATATTTTACTTTCTCATTAACCAAAAAACAAAACATGACTAAACTACACATTTCTCTGCTCCCCATACAAAACCAAAAGGCAATTCACAGTGGAATAATGGAAAAAACAGAACCAGGCGAAAAGGCACACAGATCAAGAAAGCTCTGAAATGCAACCATAGTATAATGCACTACAGAAATACTGACAGTGTAACATACCCAAACAAACAAAAATGACAACATGGAGACTTACTACCAGACTCTGTTGCTGCAGGTTTTTTTTTCACGAGCACAAAATAGAGTGGAAATCCCAAATAGAAGCCATTGTATTGTGCCTCTGGTGTGGTGAGGTGTGGCTCTCACAAACAGTACACAGTAGAAACGGGAATAGGACGCATAAATTGACAAAGCTTGGTCGGGCTTTAGAAATAAGTGAAAACGATCCTACAAAGTTTGGGAGGTTTCCAAAAGAGAAATCCGGATTTGTGTCTGGTATCGTTTTTGAAAAGAAAACTATAAAGAGATCTAATTGCTTCAAGATGAAAAAAGAAATGAACTAATGGACCACATGATGACAAAAATACGTGAAGGAATGATGTATTTTAGAGAGAGGTTTATTTGTCAAAATCAATTTAAACTACGCAGATAGTAAAGAGCAGGACCTCCAAACGTCTGCAGAATAAAGAGAGAAAATGCATTTCTTTGACTGACATGACTGTAAGAATAAAAATAATCCCACTATTGAAATCGACCGACGAAAACTTTTCTTTCGACTTTAATTCTACTCATCAAGCAGCACAGTGTGTGATGGCAGCTTCCATAGCAGAACAAAAACTAATATACGGTAAAACGAACCCACAGGCATACGTGTTGGGAGGAGGAAGGAGCTGGCATCACTACTGCCCTCGACAATAGTGCTTCGTGAGAGAACACAAAGCAGTACTAGTAGCACGAGAAGTGTTTTGCTAGAGGTGTTTAGAAGTTTGGTTATAGATGGAATTTAGCATAAAGGGATATGAAAAAGGAAACCGGGAAGTGTGATGGAGGGAGGTAGGGAGAAGCAAAGGGATGAGAGAGAGAGAAAGAAAAAGCAGATGGCGAGAAGAAGCGAGTAGGGGGATAAATATAAAATGGGTTTGGTAAATATTAAAAAAAATTTAGTTGTCGCAAACCCCTTTATAGATGAGGAAAAGGTAAGGGAGAGGATCGATGTGGGGTTATATCAGAGCTGCTGACTTTGGTACTGGGGAACCAGGGACGAATCTCGGCGTCAGCTCAAAAGCCTGTGATTCTGGGCGAATCCCTTAATCTCCCAATGCCTAAAAATAACAAGACAAGCCCGGCGGAGCGTGGCACGCGCGCTTGGCGGGGGAGCGCACTCTTTGAAGTAGGATGCCAAACTGATTGCATGGCGGCACGATGCACGTGATTGTGCGTGTGCTTGCCATGCAATCTGCTTTTGGGAGCACTTTTGGGAGCCCCTTACTATAGTCTAGCATAGCGATCGCTTACGCGATAGCTAGGCGAGACCTAAAAACAGTATAGCTATGGTAGTAAGGTTAGAGGCAGTCTAAAGAAACTCAGAAGGGCACTTGTCCTGCTAAGAAAGCTTATCTAAGGGTTAGATAAAATATTGAAATTCCATCACAATGTTGATATTTATTTTTATATTTTGCTTACATTGTCACTATTGTGTTTATCTTTATAGTTTAATCTATACACATCTGCACTAGGTTAGGACATACATTTTGATAAAGTATTTAAAATGTATAGAGTGGATTCTAGTATGTATGTCCATCCATGGTGAAAGGAGATTCAGAACACAGTAATAACACAAAATAACCCTTCAGCCTCACAGGAATGATTATCTTGGTTGTTCCTGGGTAATCATCTGGATTTCAGGTAGGTAATTTGGCTCAGCCTGCACTTTGGCAGAAGGACTGGAGTTTCTTAAAATGGGCTGTATTTTGCAAAAGTGCAACAAATGAACCCACACGCCTGTACCCACTAGACCTTTCCAGTCTCCCTAATAGATAGCTGACTTAAATGCATCAACCTGAGTGGACCCAAAGCATCTACTTTATGCAGAGCACCCGTAGCAAACTGAGTTGTTATATGGTGATGTATACATTATAATAACGTCACTCCACCCGTGACAAGTCCAGTAAAGTTTGTCTCCGTAACCTCACTGAGATCTGGGTAGCTGTGGCACTGACTGAGCCCGGCTTACTTAAAGAAACACGTATACAGCATTTACTAATACCACAACAACTTGACACATTAAAGAAGCCAACACAAAAGGATGATACCAATTTATAACAATCCTTTGCAATGCAATAGGTATCGTATTGAGAGAGTTTGAACTATTGGCATTGTAAATAATGTTTTTTATGTGTTTTGAAAACCTGCAAGCGGTGCATAAACATGCATTTTATACTTCTACTCCTTGCTGGCAATAACTGCACTTCTTTTAATACCAGCCTTACTTTTTTTGCCAAAAGCTCAAACTCTCGCAATTGCGAGACCCATTGCGTTGCAGATGCTTGTTTTAATATAGTGCGTAATACAGTAATAATGCCAGCAATTAGGGGCATAACAGGGTTGAAATAGGCCTAAGAACAATTGTTTCATATAAAGTTTTATTTTTTCTACACAAGAAGCTGGGAAGTAGTCCTCTGCACCAAGAAAAGTGTTGCCTCTGCTAATTGTCTCTTATTCAGTGGCTAATTCCTTTTTGAAAAAGTACATAATTCAGCCAAAAAAGCATGTCTAACATCTGAGAGTTTTTTGCTTTGGTTTTATCGTAATGTAAGACTAAATACAAACTACTTTAGAACAGGCAATATGAATTAATGCTCTAGCAGCAACTGTTCGAGAGGAAGTGATAGTAAAATGGTGCTGTAGGCAGAAGTAGTTTAGAGTTGTGTTCTATTGTTTAAAGATAAACTTCGAGGAAATGACTGCAGCAGTGAACTTTCCTGCAGAGAAATGTAAGATCACAACCAGCTGATTTTTTCCAAATCATGCTTTCCTTTCAAGTTGAAGATGAAAGAGAGAAGTGCAGTGTGAGACAACTAAGCCTTGACTTGCTTCTCTCAGGAAGAGTCCGGATGACAATATTTGCTTCCCTCAGCTCTGACAGTTTCAAGCCAATTCACATACAGAGCCAGGAAGCCTTGCTTAAACATCATATACGGCAGGCGCGGCTGTTTAAAGAGCGGTACCCTAGGCATACAGGGCCGCTGCAGCGCCGCAGCTACAGCTACATGCGCTTAGTGAATGCCCAAGAAATATTATAGAGTAAACAATAAAAGTCATTACCAAGTTCAATCCACAAAAATATAGAGCCTCTATAGCGCCCCAGCTACTGCTATATGCGATTAGTAAATGTGCCCAGAATATCATAAATTAAAATTAAACAGTCAAAATCAGTAAAAAGTACCATTTGGATGTGGCACGGAAATGTAGAAAGACCAACACATACCAACAGTGCGCCTTCAACGGAAGTGACGCATCAGCTGCAGGAACCTGTCAGGAGGAGGCAAAGAAAATAGACACTGGAGTCATCCTATGGTTAGAAACGGCAGTGTAAAAAGTTGTTCAATAGATTGCAGCGGGTCTTGCAGACAGTGCATTCACGCTGCTAAGTCTCAGTGATCAAAGACAACATCTGGTGACTAAGCCCAATGTCTACACCTCTATATATATATATATAGTCGTTTAGCTGTAATGAAAATACAATGAATGATGTTTAAACACTTGATGGTGCTATCGTGCTAGGCTCCAGGCCACCATTGGTGCAAATTGGCTGCACTTTAGAAAGCTGTGCAGACCTAATGTCCAAAACAGAAATGCACTCAAGCACATACAATCCAAGTCGCAATGGTAGATCATGTCTTTGTAAGGTTCTGTTGTAGTGATCAAATCCAGTCCACACTAGTCAAATTCTTCCACATCGTTTTTTTTTATTATTACTTCAGAGACAAGTTTTCACACACTGTTGTCCAACATATACAGCAGCCGATACCTGTTTCATCCTCCTGGACTTTTTCAAGGCTGCAAGATCAAATTACATTGATATTAATAGTGCTGATTTTTTTCTCTTACAGCTTAGAAGGGTGTCCCTATCACCAGTACACCCTGTTATCCAAAAATAAATATATGTATAACATGTATGTGGGAAGGGCAGGAGGTTGCAGAATTGGTAGTTCTCGTTATAGAACATATAATAACGCGAAGGCGTAATCAAGTTTTTGTGAGGATGGCATTTAGTTTTCTATGGCTGACAGGCAGGTGAAGATGCTGACGATGGTGAAAAGTTCCTTGCTTTGTTTGGAGCTCGTCTCGAGCTAGTGTGTCAGTGCCTCCTGTTTTTGCAACTTTGAACTGGCAGTGATAGTTGTTGAGGGCAGATATGTAGGTGGCTCGGTTGGTGTGGTTCCTGCTGGAGTGCCATCTACTTATAAGTTGTTTACACCTGCATTTTAATGCGCGGAGTTCTGGTGTGTACCAGCTAGCTCATATGGTGGTTCTGTGCATTTTGTGTGGTTTGGTGGGGGCAACTTGATTGGCAGTGTTGGTGAGTCAGGCGTTGAATTCTCTACTGTCTGGTCCAGGTTGGTGGTGATGTTGGGCTGCACGGTGATGAGGGCATTAGTCCATTAATGCTGAGTGACTTTGGTCTGGCTGCGGTAGGGGTTGCTGTGTCAGTTGGGGGCAGTGCGGGAAAGACCAGTGAGGATGATGTGTACGATAGAGTGGACCTTCCAGGTGAGTCCTGAGGTGAGGCTATATCTGATTCTGTTGCTGGACATGAAAATGGGATTTAGCATGTGTCCTGCTTTGTGTGTGGTGTCAGTTACCATCTGCTTGAGGTCGATGTTGTCCAGTCGTTCCAGGAGGTCAGTGGAGTTGGTGTCAGTGGAGTCGTCCAGGTGGAAGTTGAGGTCTCTCAGGAAGAAGTAGTGTTCGGATTTGATGGCGAGCGGGGTGATGAATTCAGTGATGGAGTCGCTGAGGCTGATTCGTGGGTCTGGCAGTCTGTATGTGAGGGTGCCTTTGAAGGTGGTTTTGGCATCAGCCCGAAGCTGGAAGTTCATGTGTTCCATGATCGGCCTGGTATCATCATTGGTGATGGTGCAGGTGATTGATTCCTTGTGTACGATGGCGATGCCACCTCCATGTCTGCTGGTGTGGTCAAAGTGTTTTATCTTGTAGCTGCCGGGCATTGTTGTGGTGATGTCTGAGGTTGATGTGGGGGTGAACCAGGTCTCTGTGATGAAGGTCACATCAGTGGAGATGGTGTCCCAGATTTTGGTGACATGTTTGCAGAGCAATTGGGCGTTGCTCAAAGGGCAGTTGAGTTGATCTGGGGCTGGCGTGGTGCTTTTGATGTGGTGTTAGTCGGTGTTGGGGTGGAGGTGAATCGGCAGTGGATGCAAGTGAAAGGTCTCGCTGTGGAACGCTGTGATGAGAGGCAGCAGTTGTTGTGTGTGGGGTCCAGGGCACGGAGTTCTGGGGCAAAGTACCTGTGGAAGTGCAGAGGACCAGGGCTCCTGGCTCTGGGCGATCTCATTCTAGCTCAGTTTACAACCTACTCAATTTGCTCTATATATGACATGTTATAAACACCCCCGTAGATAGCAGTAGCTTGGGACTATCTGATGTGGCTCTCCTTCCAAGTGTCACTAACCGTTTTTACTTTATTCTCTCTAACAATCATTACTTTGGTTTTTCCGCTATTATTCTTTAGGAAGTTAATTTTGCAATATAATCTAAACTTTTCCAAGAGATGGTATGGCCCTATGTGGATCAAGTCAAGAAAGACTGCATCAACAGCATAATAAGGAGTTTCTATGGGCTCAAAATGCAGTGCAATGTAGCAAGCCACCTTGCTGCGCTACACTGCTTGGCAGGGAAATGGCAGGAATGCACCATTTCCCCTGCACTGGCACCAATTTCGCTTCCTAGTGCCAGTGGAGCCACCCATGGACCATGGTGCAAGGGTGCCTGCTTTACAGGCAGGTTTTTTTGTGTGGGTAGGTGGCCCTTTCTGCACAAAAACAATCCTGGGAGGCATATTCCTCTTTGTGTGTGTGCTGCATTCTGCAGCACACACACAAAGAGGGTGAGACCTAGAGGTATTTCTCCTCATTGCGCCTACCCTGGAAAGATGTGAGATTTGGGCGCATCCCCAGGTTTACAAGTACTTGTAAATCTAAGGATGCGTAACAATTCATGGGAGTTGCATAGGAACACCCATGCAACACCTATGGCATGCCTTTGCGGAGCAGAGTAACGCAATGCAGCGATTTGTGCTACGTTACTGCCTATTTGTTAAGCCACTCAGTGGCTTTGCATGGCTTAAAAAATCTGACTTAGAGATTTGCGTCAAGCATGTAGTAAGTTGCGTGTTGCAAATGTGATGCAACCCTCCACCACTATAGCACCTGAGTAAGCATCTAGCTTTGGCACCTGCATGAATAAAACGTTTGGAACATGAATCATAAAGAGGGGGACTAGGAGCCAGATTAAGGTCCAGTACCCATGCTCCTCCCTATAATTGACACGTATAATCAGTGTGGGTACTTGTTCCTATGTGGAGAGAGTATAGAAAACATTAAAGAAAAGGTGTGGTTTGAATATATGGTTCCAGGGGATCTTCCTCACACCCCCATGTGGGTGTCATGCTTCATCATCAGGTGTTTGGCTCCTCATGGGCCCGGCTCTGCAATGCCCCATGGGCCCCGTGAGAGGGCTCTTTTTCAGAGATCTCCGCATAGGAACTAGTACCCCCACTGATTAGATGTGTAAAACCTTTGGAACACACCTAATACTTTCAGTGAAAGTTTATGATCTTCTGATACGGTGACTGAACAACATCAGTTACTGGCTCAAAACTTGAGGAACCTATACAACATCACTTACTGGCTCAAAACTTGAGGCACCTATACAACAACAGTCAGGGGCTGAATTACAAACCCATTGCGCTGCCCATGCATGCACTGGCAGCACAATGGGCTTCCCCATATTGAAAAGACCATGTAAAGTCACACGCATGATTTTACATGGCCTTGTAAATATGTTTCCCTTTCAGACATAACTCTGCGTGAAAGGGGCGTTCCATAAGTGTTGATGTGGGTGCTTCCCGTGACATAATTGCGTTTACAAACGTTGATAGGGTTGGCTCAGCATCAGTCAATTAACAGAATCAGACCTTTGACTCTGGAAGAATAACAAAGCCTGATGCGCAATATCACAATGGAAAAGTGTCAGTCACATGTGCATCTCTCTTGCTTCTGAAAAGACATTAAACATCAGGCAGTCACTCACACGCCAGACACCAGAACAACTGATTGATTCTTCTGTAACACTACTGTGCATTACATGCTGAAATGTAGGTATGCAATCATTTTGACAAATTAAAATACTAATGGTATGTATGACTTTCATAAAAGTGCCCTTTCCTCCTACTCCAAAAACACATGGTGACATGAGGATGTTGTGACTAGCTTGTTCATTAAGTTGTTAATCTGAATGATCAAATAGCAATTTGTTGATTTACCATCTTCTTCTCTACCACCTCCGCTCTCGTTTACCCGCTCTTACAGGTCCCCCTCTTTAAAAAAATTGAGAAGAGGGAAAAATTTGGTCAGAAAGGGGCAAGTTTCAACTACATGTATTGATCAGAAATAATTTTGAAGCCATATCAGAAAATAATAAATCAAAAGTTATCAAATCCAGAACAAATCCATGTCTCAGCGTATCATTCTCTATCTCTCCAGTTTCTATATCTGTTTCTCACATTCTAGCTTTACTCTAGGCAAACATATTTCTGTTGCCTCCTTCTTGCCTTCCACTTACTCTCTCTTTTCCGCCTTCTAGGGCATGTGAAAGGGAGTCAAGGTATCACTTTGATTTAGGGAAGAATTCTTTAAGGTGTCATTTCATGACATATTAGTGAACTTCTACTGATTTCTAAATTCCCTCGAGATGTAGCGAAAATATTGTTTTTCTCAGGAGACTAGTCAATGACGGATGCATAGTAAGGGGTGTTTACCGCACATTTGAGTCAGTTGTAGCATTTGTTCTCATACTCCACAGGTTGCGCTCAATGACCTGCTTTTGCTCATACCTACTGGCATACAGACCCCCCACAATAAAATAGAACCTTTGCAGAAGCCTTCCCAGATGCAATATCAGAGATTTACTTAATCAATGACAACCACTGCATCCTGTGTGACCTTAGTAGGTCCTTTAATTGCCTGAACCATCTCCAAGTAAGATTCCTCAAGATAAATCTAGAGGCTTTTCTCCACTTCTCATAAGTTGTCCCTGGATCTATACATATAGCGGGCCACAACGTGGATGCAATTTTGTTTCCACCTGGTCCAATTACAGTAGCAGGAAACCTCCTGTCATCACCACTGACCCTCAGCACATCTCTTCTGGTCAACTATGCAAAGAGAAAAACTACCCACAGACACTGGAAACAACTCAGGGCCATATTCACAAGGAACCATCTTCGATTTATTCCCACATTAACGCACCAAAAGTAGAGATAGAATTAACACCCCATTCACAATCCGGTGCAAACTGCAGACATCGCCAGTATTCATGCGATAACTGCCCCAAAATTTAACACCATGGTGGACACCACCAACTAACACTAATGAGATGCCGAGTAGGCGTTCCCGTACAAAAACACACAAAAAAACCACAACACCACTTTCACAACGAACTGCCAGATCCGCGATGGGAGTCAAAACTACGCGATAAGTCGCGTTAGCCGCAAATTATTTAACACCTCCCTCAAGCAGGTGTAAAGACGGACGACTCCCTGCAGTAGGTAACGGAGCCCCGCACACAGCCACACCCGAAGAACAAACGATGCCATGGAGCTACTCATCATGCAGCTCGGAGCCCCAACAGGGCCACAACACCCACCGCCACCACCCCCAGGACCTCCACCACCCCCTGGACCCGGACACGCCCCCCCCCACCACAGAGGCAGTGCAGAGTAAGACAGCGGACCTACCGAAAACACACCACTCTCACAGACCTAACGCCCGCAGAAGTCATTGCCCACTACAGGCTTAAAAGGGCAACCATCCTCCGCATCCTGACCCACATCGCCCAGAGCTGACGGTCCCAACACAGCAGAGAACCAACATCCCTCCGCAGACAAAGCTGCTGGCTGTGCTGCACCTGTTGGCCTCTGGTACCTTCCAACCAACAACTGTCGGAGGGGTCTCACAGCCAGCCCTATCAAAGTTCATCACACCTGTCCTGGATGCCATCCTCAGCTTCATACCCCAGTTTCACTTCCCCAACACTGCGCAGGAACAGCTGGAGACAAAGCAAGGCTTCTATGCCATAGCCGGATTCCTGGCAGTGTTGGGGGCAATCGACTGCACACATGTCCCACTTGTGCCCCCTGCGGATACTGCACACCACTACCGCAACAGAAAGCATCAGTATTCCATCACTGTGCAGGCAATAGTGGACCACCGGGGACTCTTCACCAATGTCGTCGCCAACTACCCAGGCAGTGTGCATGCATCCTTCATCTTCCGACAGTTCATCATCAACCAGCGCTTCCAGGATGGCACATATGAAACGGGACTGCTCGTTGGTAAGTGCCAAATCAACACATCACACCCCCCAAAGCCACCAACACACAACGCACAACTGTGGGAATGCACACGTGACCAAACCACATACAAGTCAAACTACACAACCACCTACCAGACACGACAACACCACTCCATGGTCATCCTGGGCTACCCCTGCACCCAATACAGACATTACATGGCACCACAGCCACACAACAGCTGAACGTGTGGATATGCGGAATGCAGCCATATGCGAGGATGCAAGTGACCCGTGAATGGGAATGTACACAACGAGAGGTGAGGCGTAGATGTGCAGGACAGACATGGCTATGCAAACCACAGACATGTCCATGCAGATCACAACTGCTGGTGACTGGAGAGTAGTGAGCAGTGGAAGCAACAATGTCACCCCAGGCCATGGAACAGATAGCGTAAGTGTTGCACGCTGCATTGCCCCCAGTGTGCGGGAGCGTAGTATATTGGCCCTGAGTACGCCAGGGCTGCGCAGGGGTGTGGTGACAAACCCCGTTATGCAGGGCGTGGTCCACTCCCAGGAAGGCCAATGTCACTGACCGTGCGGTGCCACGCGGCCTGCAACGAGGCCAACGCTGTGAGCAGCAGGGCCTGCGACCCTGTGCACCTGCTGCACCCCAGGACGCTGATGCACAGACCAGGCCTGCCCGCCCCAGCGCACCACGGGCGCACTGCTCAGCTGCCAACACCGTCGTGTGTCGAAGAGGGCCCAACACGTGCCAGTGCAAGCTCCAGGCCCCAGTCACACGAGCTCAGCAGCCTCCGCAGTCCATCGCTGGGCCCCCCCGACGCTGGCCCACATCACTCCTTACTTATTGACATGCTTCACCGGCGTCCTCTTCGGACCAGTAGGTCCCTCATGTGGAACAGTGTCCTGAGTCCTGAATGGCAGTGACCCCAAGTCCGTGGCAGCGGCCACAGCATCAGACTCACTTCGATCAGTGTGGCATAATTCCATTAAGCAGGCCCGCGACACATGATGCCACTAACCCTGTGCACCATGAGTGTCCGTCATCTGCCGGCAGAACATCGTTGGTGTCTGAGCCTGTGGCATGGGGGTTTTCATCAGCAACGGGCAGGTACGGACTTGGTGTCGGAACCAGGGTCAGTGGCATTCATATGTGCCATGTTGCCGGACACAGCTGGCATGTGCCCTCTGCATCATGCCCTGGGGGTAGGCCCCCCATTCTCCCCGGTTACACTCCACGGAAGGCACATATGACACATAGGAGACCCTGCTATGCCCTCATGACCCTACCCCAGTCTCCTGCAGATCAGCGTCCCGTGGTGGTGGGCCTTTGTCGGCCGCTGTGCGACTGGGGCCACTAGCCCTGTGCGACTCGAGTCATTCCCCCTTGTTGTACTGACATTGCATTTCTGAGTGCCTGATGACTGTTGGAGTTGTTCCCAGCACCAGCTACTCCCTGAGGGCTGGCTTACACTCACCCCACACACAGCCAGCACAGGCGTCACTGTATTGGTGGGCCTGCCATCACATCCTGCCGAACCAAGTATTTACTCTTTTCTCCCTGCACTGTCACAGGTGTTCAAGGATATGCACTGTGCCCTTGGATGATGCCACCCCTCCGAGACTCAGACATACCCGCTCAGAGGCAGTACAATAGGGCCCACATACGCACCAGGGGCACCGTTGAACGCACATTTGGCATGTTGAAGTCACATTTCAGGTGTTTGGACGGCACTGGTGGAAAGCTCCTGTACAGCCCGGACATCGTGTGCAAGATAATCGTCGCATGTTGTGTGTTGCACAACGTCTGTGTTCGCACCAATGCCCCATGGATCCCAGTTCCAGAGGTACTGGACGATGATGGTAACGATGGGGCAGGTGGCCCACATCCCACTTCAGCTGCGGCATGAATGGCCCATAGGAACTCTATCATTGACACTTACTTCTCATGAGCACGTCACATTGTGGCCGTCCATGGCAATCATGGGACAACTGAGGATGTCCAATAGCCGCTGCATGTGTGATTAAAACATATTTGCAGGTTACAGGTTGTACTTGTACATTGTCATGTTACATATTCCTGCGGTTTCAATGTGATTTGCCATGGTGTGCACATTTGCGGAATCTGTAGTGTCCTGTGTTCTGTTGTGGAGGGGTTTCTGTTTTTATCGGGATGTTGTCAATGTTGAGGTGCACTTCTGCGCATATGCTGCACGGTGGGCGAGTCTCTCCTGCGGCTCTCATTTGTCTGCCACAGGTCTCTTTCATGCGGTGTGCCTTTCGGTTCTGTTCTTCCACGGTGCTTGGATGTTGTGGTGTACATGTTGTCCTCTGTAGTCGGTCAGGGTGCATCCGTGGTACTCCGCTGTTGATGGGTTTTTTCAGTGGCATTTTCCGTATGCCGTTCTTGTGCTTTTTCCCGCATTACGCGTGCGTATTGCTGCCCTTGCGCTGGTTGTCACTGTTTTCTTTTCGCGCTTTGGCCCATTGCAGGTTTTTTTGTGTTGTGGTTTGTGTTTTTATCTCCATTGTGGTGATTGTATCGCGGACATTGTCCGCGGTTCCGGCAGACTATCGCATGGTACGGCCTTGTTGTGAATTCCACGTTGACACAGGGTTATTTCCCCTTGATAGGCTGCGATGTGTAAAGTTGCGTTAACATTCTTTGGTGATGTTTAGCACACGTTCTTGTGAATATACCCCTCAAAAGTTTGGCAATCTATGCACATCTCTGGGCCTTCTCATCTCCCTACTAAATAATAGAGGAGTAAAGCTCTTGGCTTTGCCAAGAAATTGACTAAATCGTTCCATTCAAGACATTCATACACCAAAACCATTGACCTAGGATCCCATGACTCAACAAAGAGATTAAACAGTTAAATACAAAAAAAACTGCATTACAATGTAAATGGAAGACATCTAATGATAAAACATGAAAACACAAGCCTCAAACTGGAGGATCTAAAAATCATCTATCAAAAAGGTAAAAGGCTCAATTAGTCCTACTGGATCTCCAACAATACATTTCCTACCAATGACTTCATAGGATTCTCAGAGAATCCACAACACGGCGTGCACCATATGAAGATACTTCTATAGCACCGTGGAAGATCACCTACTTTCAGACGTAGAGGTGCTGGAACAACACCTCAGGAACACTACACAAACAGATTCATGCATTCCTTTCCCATAGAGTCTAGCTTGTCAAATCTAGCTGATTTATTTCAGCACATCACTCTTGTATCATGAATGCGTATGTTACTTCGCTCTAGCTTACATACAGAGTTACTGCCTGAAAATCACAGGGGGCAGACAATGACTGGAAAGGGAATGGTGTGAAAAGAAAACAACTATTTTTTAAACCGATATTATTAGGAAACAAAGTACTCAGTGTGTCAGGAAGACCAGTCCTATGTGTGACCACAGGACGGGATTCGCCTGTGTGCCACAATAGGCAAACTAACCTGAGTGCCTGTGCGATCAAAATGGAGTCGCTTGTTGCTTTTGAGTAGTTGAGCAGTGTGGGGCCACACATGCGCTGGACATGCCGGATTCATTTCACGACGGAGGTGCTCTTAATATGACATATTCACCCTAAAGAGCTGGCTCGGCACAACGCAGTGTGATGCCACTCGCGAGAGGTGCTCTTCTGTCCTGTGGCACTTTGACTTGAATGCGAAGATCAGCCTCGACAAACCTTCTATGCCACCTCTTGCAAAAACTGCACCATGCGCTCGCTGGCAGAGGGAAGAATACCTAAACTGGGAACAAGAATTCACTTCACAGAACTTGACACACATAGAATTACTGAGAACAGAATTCTGGTTACAACATTGACTATCCCTGAAAAATGCAGTCGAGCGTTCATTTTGCTAACACATTGTTCAATGTCGTGTCTATGTATGCCAAGTCAAGTCAAAAGAACTTTATTTCGGAGAAAGTCTCCATAAAAGGTACATAAGATAGGAATATAAAAACGTTAAAAACATACATTGGATAGTTAAAAAATGGTACATAAAAAACATACATTGGATAGTTAAAAAATGGTTACAACATTAAAAACACCAGGATTGCTATATGTCCGCTAAATCCAAAAAATCATGTGCAATTTAGCCCAGCGCAAGTTTAATCAGGTAAGCATTTTCAGGTACTGTTTTCTCGTATGCCAGAAAGCCCCCAGAAATTTGACCACAGCAAACACAATGTGAGCCACCATTTCACTCTTAAAGATTCTGAAGGCTTCGTGACACCCAGTAAAACCCAAATTCCTACAAATGGGAATAATCCATTTTCTGCGCGCCTCACTATAGCCCGGACAAAAAAATATAATGTGCAGCTCGGTTTCGTCGCTTACTCTGCATGCCGGGCAAGTGCTGGGTGTAGACGCAGACCAATGACTAGTAAGTGCACGTATTGGCAGGGACCCGTGCCTCCATTGTAGATAGAGCTTCCTAATTAATACAGGGTAAATATTGTCTAGGGTTAGTTCCAAGCTGTGGACATTTTTAATACAGAGAAATTGATCCGTTAGGGTCCCTAGGGTTGTGGAAGGTCGGGATATGGGAGCCTTGGAGTTGTAGTGCAATTTAGTTAGGACCTTTTTTGAGAGCCTGGGGCAAGCATCCAGGGGGTCGTTCCAGAGAGCATCAAGGCCTAAGCCCACCAGACTGTTCCTTACAAATTTGAACCAGGCAATGTTCCCCGAATTTGGAAGACTAAGGACTTCCTGCAAGCCCTGTCTATAGTGAATCAATTCGGGCACCGCCCACAATCTATGCCAGTAGATCAGAGGTCGGAGCGCCAATTCTTCTTCCAGGGGTCTAATGCCTAGGTCGAGTCTTAATGGCACTAGGGGTGTGCTGGGTGGGAAGGCTACTAGGCACCTAAGAAACCTATTCTCCTCTTTTGTCAGACTTGGCAAGACTTTATGACCCCATAGTTCGCTGCCATAAATAACGGCTCCTCTGGCTTGGACCCTGTAAATGTGGAGCGGAGGGCCTATGGGTTTGAGGGTCGACCTATTCTTCCCCGCCAACCTTAGTATCCCACCCACGTGTTGCGCTAGTTTCAGCCTTGCTTTCTCCTGGTGTGAACCCCACCCCATTTTCTCATTAAGGGTTACACCAAGATATTCAAAGGTGTTGACTCGTTCTAGCATGTTATTCCCTATGCGTGGGATACGGTGAAACCTAGGTGGCGGATTGAAGGCCATAAATTTGGTCTTTAGAGTGTTAATCTCCAAACCGTGCTCTCTACAGAAGTCCTCAAAGCCATCTAACACACGCTGAATTCCCATCGGCGACTTGGAGAGAAGGAGGGTATCGTCTATGTATGCGACTATGCTGGTCTGTGCCACGTACTCCCTGTTCCCACAAACTCCCTTGTTCCTTCCATGCACGTTTCCATCTCTGTGCACATGCATCTCCCTGGGCAGAATCACACTTGCTTTCTTTTCTTTGTGTGCCACAGCAGTGCACTTCCCTTCATGTTGTAAGGGGGCGCTCTCCTGCCCTGTGCTCCAGAACAGGGTCTCTATCACGTTGCTGCCCCATTCGTTTCTGACGCTTCATACACATTTACAGATATTTCTGATCAAATGAAGATGAACTCCTGCCCCTTTCCGCCACACAAAGCATTTCAGTCCAGTCTGGAGAGACACTATTTTCGTGAAGGGCCAATCACAAAGTGCACCGCACCTCATGTGCACATGCAGCGCGCCATATTTGTCTATTAGAACCAGGTCAATCACATATGTAACTCTAGGAGTAAGAATAGTAATACATTGCTTTTATATAGCGCTCCACAACACACCTGTGTTATTTCTAATCCCTATTAAAAACAGGTGTTATTAGTTACTTCTACCAGCCAGTCTGAAGGTGCCCAACGTAGAGAATTTCGAACTAAGACCGAGTTGGCATTGGCGGGATTCACACTTGTGCCAAATTCGCAGCAGTTATCACAGCTCTCGCTTAACTGAGTCATCAAGAAGGCCCTGTGAGGTAACTGGCCACAGCTCACACCTGTTGTGAACTTCCGTTCTCAGTTTTGAACGCCAGCAAAGCCAATTCAGGCTGTACTCTTCAACTGTTTGCACTGAAAGCTTTTAGGTTGGATAATTGTGATTCATAACGCCTAGAAATACCAGAAGTGTTCATGAAGCACTTTAAAATCGGTGTTATTCTGATCAGTCAGTAGATCTGAGAGCCTTTTTCCTGGACTGTTTCTACAGCCGTTCTCATGTGAAGGTGCCACTACATGGGACGCATGACCAGCACCACCTGAACACTGACATCATCATCTGAACCATTGTCTACTAAACAGAAACACTTTTAATATGGGAAAAGGTGGCATACCGGCGGCGCCAGGGGCTTGCAATTAAGCCCTCTAGTTTACTAAAAACAATAAAGGCCCCAAGTATCAGACTAGAAAGAGGGTGACACCAAACTCCGAGTCAGCACAGAGGAGCATGTGTAACTGTACGGGAGAGACTGCGAGATATCATGCACAAGATAGATGGGAAAGAGCAGGAACTGGTTCATACACCTGAGCAGAGGCAGGAGCGAAAGAAAGTAAGATAGAAAAGCTACAGGAAGAAGGGGAGAAAAGGCAGCTTGAGAAACAGCAGAATGAAGAAAGAGACCATGGGAAAAATAGAAGGAAAGAAGAAGAAAGAAGTATGCAGTGCTCTCAAGTTTCCGGGCGCCATGCGCGAGTAGCTCCTCCAGTCCAGGTTTTCTTTTTTTTTTACATCTGGGACTTGTAGTTCTGATTTTCTTAATGGGAGCAACAGGACGCAAAAAAAAAAACGTGCCTTGGAAACTTGAGACATCTTGAAATTAAATGTACAGATGGAGGCGAACCAGTTAAAGGCCTGTCCACAGGCACTCGCTAATCTGAGTACTGTCATGAGGGTTTATCCATTCAGTCCCTCAATGGATTGGTGGAGCCAGAACGGCATCGATTGGATGGGAGGTCGCCAAGGTGAAAGCGGTACAGGATGGTGTAGCAGCTGCTTAGCCACTCTTGCGGGTGGAGAGGTCGCTCTGCTGTGCGCGCCAGTTCTGATAGTGGATGACTCGGTGGTTAGCTGGACATGAGGAAGACGTCGTTGCAGTCCTTTTCCTGCGGCTGTTCACACTGGACAGCTCCTATTCCTCATGGGCACTGCATCCGAAGTGTGAGTGCATATCTACAATAGCGAGAGGGGTCCTGCAAAGCCAAGCTGGGCCCAGGTGCAGCTCTGTCCCTTGCCAATGACGACCATACAGCATCTGCCCTGTCCAGACGTCTCACCCGAGGAGCTCCTAATGTTTCTCCCTAAGTTTAGTGATTGTCTTGTTAGGATTCTTGAGGAATGAGTCGGAGAGGTCGACCTGGACCCTTCCACGTTCTGACCCAATGAAAGAGCTACACGTGGCTGGAAGACAGAATAAAAGAAACGATCATTCAACCACCAAAGCTTGTGGCTGTCAGGGGGCAGGAAAAGTATAGCTTGCCCCAGTCCTGCTTGCCTCCTACCTGCGGTGAAGGCCCTAACGCCCACCTCAATGAAATGCAGTACAGTGGAATTCACTGTGTTGCCTTACATTTCTTTACAAAGTCACGCAATGCCTCCTTGTGTAACGTAACAGGTGCTTATGTGAAGCATTACAGTAGCATAAGCAGATACCATTCATCACCATCATGTCCTTAAAAGTGACAGGTCCCCCCGCCCCTTCGGTGTGTCCTTAAAAGTGACAGGTGTGGCCGCAAAAGTGACATGTCTGTGTGTCCTTAAAAGTGGCAGGTCCTAAACCCCCAGGATGGATGTAGGTGACCATCTGGCCCAAGGGGCGGGCATAGGGCGGGGCTTCTTATGGAGACCTCAGCGAACCAGAGCCCTATGACGCCTTTATGTCCTTGTTGAGGGGTACGCCCCCCTTTTAGGATCTGGTTAGGATACATATAAAGCCTCCTTAAGAGCCTTGTACAGCAAACAGACGCCTGAATACGAATAGGTTCCCATAGCAAAATGAAGAGATACAGCCCGCTTGTGAAAAACCCCTTGTTGGGTGGCTCCCAGCCCACAATCAATAGATATTACCGCAGCTTAACACCCCTGGTAATGGACGAGAATGCTCAACAAGAAACAGATAAGGATATGTGCTGCGACGTTACTGGTTTTGGTACTGGCATTTGTCGGGGGTGCAAAAACTCAGTCTCAAGGAGTGTGTACGCAGGCTCTCTCCGATTGAGGACGCCAGCAGCGAGAGTGAGGGCTTGTGTAGTGGCAGCGTGTTTGCTGGCCTCAGTTTCGTGGACATGGAGGAAGATGAAGAAGCTGTAGCACCTCCTAACACACCCGTCTATGAAGACATGGATCTTCAGGAGGATACGGAGCCTGAGAAGGTAGTTGAACAAAAGACGGGTACAAGCGTCGAAGATGATGGGGCATCGCAGAACATTAGCAACTCTCAAGATTTCAGACCCAGCCGCCTCAGAGGGCGGTGAAAATGCAGAGGTTAGTAAAAATGTTATACGCCGGCAGTTACAAACATGATGGGGCAGATTTATGTTTCCTGGCGCATCCTTGCAAATCAGCAAGGATGCACCAGGAATGATGCGTCACGCAAGTTTACCCTTGCGCCACACATGATGCGCCGCATTTACAATGCGGCGCATCATGGCGCATGAATAAACAGATGCGTGACGCATCCGATGGCGTAAGGTTGGCGCAGTGCTTCAGTTACGTCGCAAGCGCGACGCAACTCCAGCACTGTTCCAACCTACCCTATCCCTAACATGGTGCGTCAAGCCTTACGCCTGCTTCAAGCAGGCGCAGGGTTTTGGCGCATCAGCGTTGGGAAAGTGACTCAGTCAAATCTTATAGATTTGACTGAGTCACTTTTCAGGGGCGTTCCTGCGACGGAACGCCCCCCCCCTCTGTCGACACGCCCACGTGAAACCTGACGCAGGTTTTACGTGGCGCAGGGCTTTACATCGTGACGCATCTCCATAGATGCGTCACGATGTAAATATGGTGCAACGTGGCGCAGGGTTTACACCGCCGCTGCGTCACAAAAGTGACGCAACGGCGGCGTAAAAGTGGCGCATCTCCAATACAGATCTGCCCCGATGTATTTTATTTCTTCAAATAATGGCATGTCAATCTTTCTTCTTTTTGACCCCAAGAGAGCAACACCATCTGGATGCACCTCCCTCATAATGCGCTATGGTAAAGAGGCTGTAGCACCTCCTAACACACCCATCTATGAAGACATGGCCCTTCAGGAGGATACGGCTGCTGAGGAAGTCGTTCTGCAACAGCCGGGTACAAACGTAGAAGATGATGGGGCATCGCTGGACATTAGCGACTCTCAAGATTTCAGAGACGCCTCAGAGGGTGGTGAAAATGCGGAGGTTAGTAGGAAAATGTTATGAGCAGTCAGCTACATAATTATGTATTTTATTTCTTCAACTAATAGCATGTCAATCTTTCTTGCGGCAGAGAGGCGGCCTGCAAAAGCGAGCAATGTGATCTTCAATTGTGTGTGGTGTTCAAAACAGGCTAAAAGCTCCACATGCCAAAACCGTGCGGGTTGCGACAAGTGTGTATGTGGCTCTAAGAGCGGCGCGTGTGAAAAAGAACAAGATACAGGATTGGCCTACTATGAGAGGCACGAAATTAAGGGTTTCGTCGCGGCGGTGGTACTAAACTGTGTCAAACGTGACTATTATAGCCTTTGTCACGGACACAAAATGAACGAGCAACAGTAGGCGGCTCACGGATGTTTGTGCGAATCATACAGAACAAGAACAATACGCTATATTTGTGGTTTGTTAAACCCGTACAAGGTGTATAAACTGCTAAGGGTTGTGTACGGGCTGCGCACTGAAAAGAAATATGTCCACCCAGACATGTTGAGGATCTTGACGGCGGCACTCAATGATATCCGATATGCCTATGACCCGAGCTTAAAACTACCTGGTATGCAGGAAATGTGCACGGCTTTTGATAGAAAGCTGATAGAAAGACTCGTAGGAAGACGTATGTGTAATCTGTATAAAAAAAAATAGAAAAATAGGGGCTTTGGCCCCCCAAAGACTATTTGACTAAGGTCTTATGTAACGTTACAGGATAGCGTGTATTTAGAACAAACTAGTGGAATGTTACACCGCAAGGTGGCTATGTGTTAATCCGTACTTATAACACTTACTGTGAAAATGTATAGCATTTTTGCGTAGGTCTATCTAGTATTGTTTATTTTTTAATAAAATGACCTTACACCAAAAAAGCGTCTTTCATTTCATTTGCTGTAACGGATGACATCATGTCGGGGGCCAGGCTAGGAAAACTTTATTATGATACAAGCAGCTTTGGAAGCGTTGAAGCTCTATATAGAAGGGCTGCAGATGAAAATGAGGCGGTAAGCAGAGATCTGGTCAAGACATGGCTATCAGGAGAGGAGGCGTATTCACTCCACAAACCAGCCAGAAGACGTTTTAAGAGACGGCCTACAATCGTTAATGCGCAAATAGATTATCAGTGGCAGGCAGACATAATCAATCAGCCTTCAAGATATAGCAAAACATAACAACGGCGCTTGTTATATATTAACCGTCATAGACGTGTTGTCCAAGTACGCCTACACGATAAAAGTGGGGCTAGCGTCACGGCCGCTTTTGAAGCCATCTTCGAGAAGGGCCGAATTCCTCAAAAACTACAAACAGACGCTGGTAAAGAATTCTTAAACAAGGCATTTCAGAAATTATTAAACCACCACGGTGTTCAACACGTAGGTAGAAGCAGCGGTAATAGAACGGTTTAACAGAACTTTAAAGTCTAAGATGTGGCGGTATTTTACGGCCAACAACACCTACAGATACGTGGATGTTCTACAGGCTTTTTTAGATGTATATAATGCCAGTTATCACCGGACCATTAAAACATCACCCGTAGAGGTGACTCCTAGTAATTCTTTATCTGTTTGGAGAACTGTGTACGGGCGTAATTTCGCTACAAAGGTGAAGAAACCTATTTTTAAAAAAGGTGATCATGTGAGGATTTTAAAATTGAAAGGGGACTTTACAAAGGGCTACCAACAGACTTTTAGTTATGAAATATTTATAGTGGAGCTTAAAGAAGGGCTGTATATTTACAGGTTAAAGGACTACGATGGGAAAGCGGTGTCTGGGATCTTTTACAAGGAAGAGTTACAAATGGTACCTGATGATCCGAACCGTGTGTATAGGTTTGAAAAGGTTCTGAAAAGGAAAGGTAGAGGGGCTAACAGCCAGGCATATGTCAAATGGAGGGGTTGGCCGGAGAAATTTAACAGTTGGGTGTTGGCCAGCTCCCTGAAGGGTGTGTGAGCTAAGGACCGTCTAGAAGCCGCTGATAAGATGGAGACAACTCCCTTTTATATTACCTTACCATCCAACGCTTCTAAGGGCATGTTCCCCGACAACCAGATTTCTAATTATACTGTGAAACTGGCTAAGCCGGTGGACCTGAAAGGGGATTGGGAGGTAGCCCTAACAGAAATCCAATACCCGAGAACATGGAATACATTTACACAGAATGAAGCCCGGTTTAACATAAAGCGGGAGCAGGACCCCCTGAGCATACACGCTGGCTTCCCATACAGCTACTACCCAAACGTTTCAAGTGTTGTCGACGCCATCAACAAATCCATAGCCAACAACGAAACATATACGAATATTCACCTGTCGCTAGACACCATCGGAAGGAAGGTGTTTCTTAAAGCACCGAGCCGCAATACCATGTTTAACTGCTCTGGTAAATTAAGAAGGGTTTTAGGCACAGTGCAGCATGCGAGAAGTACGGCTGAGCAGGATCACACGTGCCCGGATATTAACGGTGGGTTCTATACGCTCTATGTGTATAGCGATATTGTAGAGGCCCAGAGGATCGGCGAAAGTTACGCGCCCCTGTTAAGATGGGTCCATGTACTGGGCGAAAATAATACGATGGTCAATATTCAATTCAACAAACCTGACCACGTCGCAGTTTCTAAAAAACATTTTGACACTATTTCAATTATGATCTACGATGATCAGTCGGAGCCTGTGTCCTTTAAATACGGGAAAGTTATTGTTAAGCTTCCTTTAAGGCAGAGACGCGACAGTGGTTATTAAGCAGGCAACATGGTGGTCGTGAAAACATACAGGGAGCATTCTATGTACAGGGACTATTACAGAAACCAAGCCGGATATGGAGGTCCTCCGTACTTTCAAGGGTCGCCTGTTATGTACGGGGCTGGTTTAGGGGGTTTCTTCCGTAGTCTGTTTAGAAGAGCTATGACGTTCTTGAGAAGAGGCTATGAAATTGCAAAACCGCATGTTAAGGCGGCTGCTACGAATATTGCCCAAGACGTGGTGGGGTCTGTTACTTCGGCGTTTGCAGAGTGCATGAACAAACAATCGCAAGAAGGATCGTGGTTGGTGTACAAGCCGCGCACAAGTGTTAAAAGGAAGCGCCGTGCTTTGAGACGCAGGGGACCACCGGCCCCCTATAAAAAAAGGAGGAGTTCTTCAAAACACCCTAAGAAAAGAAGAGCTCCAAGACGGAAGAGAGCTGCGAAGAAGAAGAGAAACGGCTCTAAAGTAAATATTTTTTAAAGCATCGTAAACTGAACCATGGCCTTCATACATTGCGCATCTGGCGAATGCGCCAAATCAGAGTTAGACCTGTTTACTCTAAAACCCACGCAAACGAGCATCGAAAACAGCTTCTTCATGGAGGTATCGCCTTTAGCCGCATTGACACCGCTGGCCGCTATAGAGTTTTGTGTGTCAGGGTCCACGGATATATATTTGGATCTCAACAACACGCTGCTTTATCTTATGTGTAAAATCGTAAAAGCGGATGGGTCCGACATAGCAGCAGCCGCTAGATTGGTGACGATCGCTTACCTCGAGAGCATTCTAAACTACAGCAGCGACGCCCTTGACATGCAGCTTTCAACGGGGCTCTTCTACAAGGATACATACAGCAACTTTGAAGTCACAGCATTGGACGGTCCCAATCATGGTTATGTAAAAAGAGCACGGCTTGCAGCAGGCATTCGCAACTTTGACCTTTCGAGCCGCATACATTCAGACCTCTTCTTCCAAGATAAACTGCTCTTAAGATCAAACTCACTCGCAACAAGGACTCATTCTGTCTCATCAGCAGGGATGCGGACCAGTACAAACTGGACATCCTGTTCACGAGCCTGTTTGTAAAGAGAGTGAAAGTGTCCCCGAGCGTCAGATTAGCGCACGCCGACGCTTTACAAATATCAAACGCCAAGTACGCAGTGGGAAGAGTAGCTCTGAAGGTATTTAGCATTCCCGCAGTTACCCGATTAACCCAGCCGCAGAATTTATTTCTGGGACAGCTACCCAAACTCATCATCATCGGTTTTGTCGACAATACAGCTTTTAGCGGCACCCATACCTCAACCCCTTCAATTTTAGACACTACAACATCAATTACGCAGTGCTGGACCACGAGGGCAATGTGATTCCTGCAAAACCCTACACCCCCAGTTTTATAACCTCCAACTACATCAGGTAATATCAGGAGCTGGTTTCGATAACAGGGAAGCATCAAAGGGACTGTGGTGTAGCCGTGTCAAGAGATGGCTATGGGGCCGGATACACGCTGTTCGCATTCGACCTGACACCCGATATGGAAGACGGCGATCACTACAACCATGTCAAAAACGGAAATCTAAAAGCTGAAATACGCTTCAGTAATCCACTACTTGCGAATGTGAACATGGTCGTATTCTCGGTATTTGACAGCATCATTCAGAACAACCACGTAAAACAGATTTTGTTTGACTATCTTTAAAACATTTTGTGAAATGGACACTGTGCAGATCGGGGCGTTCTTAAGCAGGCATAAATACGCTAGGAAATACTTTTTAGGCGTTTTCCCTAGCGAAGGGTTACCACCTGAAATAGGGCTAGAAAGACCCCTCACCCTAGTCTTTAACACCGATCCGCATGACAAGAGCGGAAGACACTGGGCGGCCCTGTTTATAGACAGTGACAAGGTTATAGTGTTTGACAGTGCAGCTGAGTTCCCCGAACACAGTATCTATATGCAGCCTATATTCAAGTTTGTGAAAAAAGCAGCGGCGAGGGTGGAGTATAACAAGCTGAGGGTCCAGGATTCCATAGCCATACCATGTGGGGAACACTGTATTTATTTTATCAGTAAAATGTCGGAGGGTATATCGTTTAGAAATGTCTTAAATCTATATTCGAGTGACCTTGTTAACAACAACATTATAGTTGTGAAATATGTAAAAAAAAAACACAAGGGCATCGGACAGACCTGTGAAAATAGAATATGTTGCTTGTCAAAATTGTAAGGCCGTGTAACATGTGCATGTTTAATGAAGAACGTCTAAAATAAAGACATTGTTTTTTTTTTAAAACATGCAGTCAGACTCTGTATTTCTATGCTAACACATACAACATAATAAAAAAATAAAATAAAAATAAAAAAGTTTTAAAAGACGAGTGAGACGGGTTGAAAAGTTATAATACCAATGCTCAAGAAACATAAGAAGAAAAATCAGACCCTATTTAACACGTAATAGGCACAGTTAGTCAAAAAGTCGGTAGAAACATTAAGGATGAATCCACGTATGGGCTTTGGCCAGAGGCCTTTTTCTCGGTACAGATGGCACAAGTAGGGTACTCCAAGAGGGGGATAGTTGTGGGGTGTCAGAGAGGTGATCGTTATTACCAACGAGTGTGGAAGGGATGTTGAGTTCAGCGGCTGCTTGTAGAAACTGATCCCAACCTCTAGGCGCATTTTGATGCGTTAGGGTCTTGGGGTGAGTGAGACCTTTGACTAGATCGTACATGTGTGAACCAACAATCAGCTGCCCCTTGTAGAGAAATTTGCCTCGCTCATTCCAAGATGTTAGGTCTTAAGAAGTTGCAAGTTTACTCATCAACATTTGCGCGGCCTCCCGGTGTCTTTGACTTATATTTGCTAAGAGGTCGTCAACAAAGGCATCTGAGGGTGATGTGAGGTCCTGCGGTGGATGCACGGGTTGAGGGGCATTCGCATTCTATCAATGGCAGGTTGTTCAGAGTCCGGGGCGTATAGAGTCAGCTTATTTTTCTCGGTATTCCACTGGGTGTAGTAACTTAAAAAGTTTTTAAGGGTGTTGGTGTAAAGGTTAGCCTTGTCGTAGGGGTTTAGATAAGTCCAGTTCAAAATGTCTTTAATTTCAGCATCCAGTTGCAGAGTCTCATTTCTGCGTATATCCCAGGCGTTGTCCGCAGAAGAGCCCAGCTGGTCCATTTGCTGTCTAGGAACCAAATACATCTTTGTGGCATGCTCCATCACTGTCCCGAGAGGAGGCTTGTAAATATGGGTATAGCTGTGCCCAGCAAAGAGCCTATAAAACCTCCAGATTGTTTCACCAGTTTCTTCTTGGTAATGAGTGAGGCCTTTTTATTACTGAGCTTCTTGATAGGATGTCTCTTCTTCTTCAGAACCTGTAACTGACTCCTTGATATAGGGACGCTGCCTTTTAGGGTATTTAGGGCTATTTCTGAAATGGCAGTCACTAAGTCGTCAGATGCAGTGCACAGGATAGCCTTTCTGTGTTGGGGACTGGCTGTAACAAGCATTTTCAGGAGAGCTAATTACGGCGTAGGCGGGCAGACATGGTAAACACCTTGTATTACAGGGGGACAGGCCTGTAAATGTCTCTAAAAGTCATCAGCGCTGCTTTTTATAGGCACGGACCATGGGCTTAGGGGTGTAAGCGACTTGTAGATCGGGAGTAAAAATACCAGCCCTCAGTCTATAGTCTTCTAGAGTTTCATTTTTTAAGTTGACCAACAGGTAGCCGTGGGGTTTCGCTGTAGCGTTGTTAAAGGCCTCCATGAAGAAGGGTGTGTTTCCTGGGTACATCTGTTTAGCTATGACTGATATTTGTTGTTTGTCACGGGGGGTTTTAAATAAAACAAGGTATGAAGCGTTGAGAGCTATAGACCTGCTGTTCTTACCCTTGTAAAACAAGTTCTGCACAATGTAGCATATGCTTAGATTGCGGTGATGTGAATATTGAGTAAAAGCTCTCTCTAACTCCGTATGATCCCCACCTTCATGCATAAGGTCATCGACAATTATCATGTTTACAAGGGATGGTGGCAGTAACTCATCATCGTTGAGATTATCTGATATACTTTCTATAAATCTGATATGGGGGAAACTACGGGACAGGTCAGTATAAAGAGCCTGCCAGCATGAATAAAGCCACACAATGTTATTAGAGGTTTGGGATAAAACAACAGCATCATTTTCTGAGAGCTTTTTTATAAAGTAGCTCTTACCGCAGTTTGAGGGCCCTGCTAACATGCAGGAGAATGGATGCTGTAATCTGGTGTCCATGGTGTGGGGTCTGCCTCTCTAATGTGGCTAATAACCATACGGCAGTGTTTTATAGTCATCGGTCAGAACCCTTTTATCAAAAACAACGCGTAATGTTTTATGTAAGGGCTGGGTTGTAATTTCCCACTTCTTTTTGGATCTGACTATGCATGGCTGGTTCATAACTATGGTTTTAGCATTTTCACAATCGTCTGATGCAGCGTATTCGTGCACCAGACTCTTCAGACTGTCAAAATTAATTTTTATGGTGTTGCTGACATTTAATGTTATGCCTTTGACCTTCATACACACTTTGTTCTTGTTTGTGCGGTGGGAGTAGGTCTTAGGTCCGGATTATATGCTCATCCTTATCGAGTTCGCTGGTCAAATTACCCAGATAATCCCCAAGAGGAGGGTCTTCATCCCCTGGTTTACTCAGAAAAATCACAGAGTCGGTATCATGATACAAGCAGCGGTCCTGGAGTTTATCCATAACCCTAGAAAGCTCTAGACGAGCGTGGGCGGTCGTGAAGCACGCTATAAAGATGTTTATGTTGTTACACGTTGTGGGGTATGCTTTTGTGTATTTCCAACACACAGCCGCGGTCTCGTCATCGATAAACTCGCAGCTGGACACCTCGTAACAAGGGGCAAATAGGTACTTAAACAGCTCGTCAGGATCTGTTATTAAGGTCGTATTTGACAGGTTTGTACGCTGTGCGAATTTTCCCCATAAGGAGTTGAGGCAGAGTTTGGCTAACTGTCGACGGGCTGGGTTGACCTCTATCAAATGGGGACGTAAATGGATACCCTCGTGAGCGTAGTAGTCATCAATGTATTTCTGCTCTGCATCCTGACTAGTACACCATTCGGGATACCCTGAGGCCTCCTGCTTGTCTCGGAGAAACAGATTAATGTATGGGGCAAAGAGCCATGTCGTGGTCCTTTTAAAATGCCACACCTCGTGAATCCTCCCGAGCCTGTAACCTTTCTCTAAGGGAGCTTCTACCTCGATGCTGCACCAGGTCCCTGTGAGCATCCTTTGTTCTTTGGTGTGTCTACACCCGCCAACCTCTTTAAACACAGCGCATGTTCAACAGAGAGGGACATCAGTTTACCATCGAAACACAGAAACACAGGAAAGAAAAAGCTGCCTTGGAGGATAGATTTCACATTTGACTAGCCCAAAGTATTCGGATATGGGCTTAAAATCTCTATATATAATGGTGGGGGGCCCTAAGGGGTATACCTTCATTTTGTTCACAAATGGGTACAGACTTGTGAAATCATAGTAGTTTATTTTCTCACCCTCACCCTGTACAGTTGTATGGCATTTGTACGACCTCCTAATAAGGCATCGCGAGGTTCCAGGGGTTCTGGTAAATCACGACTCCGAAGGAAAGAGCAGAGTTCGGTGTCGGTTGTCAGCATCTCTAACCACTTGTGCTCCCAAAGAACCCTCATAGCAAAGCCACATTTTTCAACATACTGGGCCTTCAACAGAGTACGTCTGTGTAAGTGTTCCAATTTGGCACCCAGCAGTCTGTTAAACTCATGGGGCTTGTAACACTGAGGGCAACCGTGGTAAAAACAGCCATTGTATTCAAAGGCTGTCGGCACTCCCTTAATTACAGCGTACCCATCCAGGTAATAGGAACCCACGCGGTACTCGTCACCCTGTAAGGCATGCTGAATATGTATGTCTTCCTTCTCAGAGACGTACATGAGCCACCGGATCGAGGGGGTTGAATAAGGTTTCTGTTTGCCATTATAGAGGTCTGGCGGCACTAGAGCGATACTTTTAGGTCTTAAAAACATGTGCTTGTAGATGGACATACACATGGAGGCCAATGTGATGTTTTGAAAAGGGTCTATGTATTTGACCGTCTTTGTCATTTGAGGCGTCTTGGGTTTCAAGACCCTGACTTTCTTTGTCATTTGAGGCTTCTTGGGTTTCAAGATCCGGACTTTCTTAGTCATCTCTACCACAACATCTCTGAAGAGGTTGCACGCTTGTCGCAGGATCATCACATCAGCCTGACAATAAGCTTTCAACTCTTAACTGGCCGGCTGTTAACAACATCAGCTTGGAACCCTGAGTGATGAGTTCTACTTGTACCTTTTCACGAATCATATTTTGTAAAATAAAGAATGAGTCGTAGGCTTTTAAGTTGTGGGCCAGCAGGGAAGCTGTCTCAGAGGGTTGAAGCCTCTTGAGCCCTAGGGGGCTTTGCACGTCTGACCCCTAAGGGTGTGCAACATAGCTTTAAGCAGCAACATTGTGGTGGTGTCACCAGGGCTTTAAGTGGAAGCTTTTTCAATATTATATACAAGCCATAGTTGCTGCTTATTTATCTTATGCAGCTTATAACCATTGACAAAGCCACTAGTCCTGACTTGTTGTAGGTATGATGTTACTTGTTGTATCATATATCTGGATGCAATGACAATAACCGCAAAATACAAGTCGGGCGGCACACTATGCTAAGCACAGATTTATAGCGTACGTGTTTAAGGATAATAGAAAGAGAAGAGGCCCACGGATTACTTGTGAAAAATGATGATCTCATTCTTGGTGGAGAGATTCACATGCATTTCTGTATTGTTCATCTAAACAACAGTGAGCATGTGAAGAAAGAGATAAAAATAGTCTTCTAAAGTAAATATTTTAATACAAAATTCTATTTGTCTGTTCAGAATCCTATAAGAGTCAATAGATTCTAAATGTGGGTATCACAATGAGAGAGTACGTTTCAGACTTTTACTTCTTGGGCTTAGTGAATCTTCTCGGCCCCACAGAGTATAACACCGATCAACAGACCTTTGGACCATGAGTCTTCTTCACCAACACCAAAGGGGAGAGCACCTCTAGCACTGACTCTGGTCTGCCAGGCACACACGAGTGACTACCGTGCAAAATATTAACTGATTTACTTTAAAGGAAAGGATATGCAACCACTACAGGTCAGCAATTTGAATAACGAACTACATTGTCACTCTGGAACGAGAACAACTCATGTTAATGGGCATTCCTGATACTAAAAAATGTTTGGAAATCTTAACAGTTCCATTGTCTCGTTTCTGCGAGAACAGTACTTAAACAAACTCAACAGTTTCATGCAGTATTTGTCTAGTTTACCACTAAATGGAACTTAGAATAATTTTTTGGGGAAAGGTCACCGTGACACTTTACATAAGGTCATTCAATGTCAAGCATCAAACGCTGTGACTGTTTTATATATTCTGGTTATTGGCTTTCATAAATACATTCTAATTTGTCTGATAACACCACATCACCTGATTAATCATTCAAAGCATACAAAACACCTTAAAAGTAGAGACTTTAAAAGAATGGCGATAGAGTTTGCAGTCGGAGCGTTTCCTTAAACAAGAATCGTGGCAGAAAAAAGCAAAAGGCCTCTAGTAAAATGTCTGACGAGCAGAGTCACGAAATGAGCAAAGGGCTCATACAGAGCTCAGTAGTGGATAAACCTGACTGGAGACATCCAAGCCGGCGTGCCCCCAGGGAGAGTGACGGAGCTGTAACCGTTTTTCAAGCAAAGTAAAATGCCCTTTTTGTCGAACTATTCTGTCCTCTGCATGGGAACATAAATTAAATTATTCAACAGCACTCGGCGCCTGGATACCCTCACGGGTGACGAGCAGCGCTCCACAAATCCATCTTACATCACATTACACACTGCTGGTTTTCAAATATTTACAATTTGAGGTACAGAGCGATAAAGTGATTTCCTTAGAACAATTGTCTGTGAAAAGGATGAAACCTGGCTAAAGAGACAGGGATTTGTGCCCTGTCACTTGAATGGACTTGCAGTTACAACAACTGTTAAACAAGACCTCATGATGAGTGCCTTGTCCACCCCCCCCCCCCCCCCCCTAGCTGCATAGTGCAGTGAAGTGGCGGGCACTCTTAAAGTGACGTGCGTGGTTCACTTATGCAATCGAACCTGCGACAATAAATGTGTTGTGATGCAAAGAGATGGCCGTGTAGTTAAGCTATTGCCCTGGAGTCAGGAGTTCTGGGCTCAAAGTACTAATAACTGTCTGTCTGATGTTGACCAGGCCGCGTTAGCACGCTGCAGCAGGGAAACCATCTGTAATCAGTTAAGGTTACACTAACCCTGAGACGCAACACGCACACATCTCAGCTGTTGACTTGTTTGCTGTGTGCTTTGCCCGAGTCACCGCTTCCCTCTTCCCTTCAGTTAACTAGCCCGCGAGCCATGGCCTATTGGTGTCTATTCCGCGCACTAAGTGCGTAATAGACACCAATAGGCTGTGGGAGGAGCAATGCGCTCGCCTCGGGCCAATTACGTGCAGTCTTTTACAATAAGATGCAAGCAAAGGCCAATGGGGGATCTCAAAAGGAAACGAACACGCACGAGCATGTGCGATTCCTAGGTCAGCTCAAATTCCTTGTTTTTCACCTACAAAATGCCTCACGCTGCACGAGAACTGCTGTGCAGTGCACCGCTAGGCGCGAGACCTAAAAACGGGGCCTCAACCCCCACACCGGCCAAAGTCCTCAGGAGCCCCCACCAATGCCACACAACCACCCCTTGGCAGCACACGGCCCACAACCCCGGAGCCCCTCAGCGGGCTAAGGGGGATTTTATTTAAAATATGCTGGGGGACCGACCGCCATTAAGTAAACTGCATTAAATTCATTTTGGTGCCTGCAACACCCCACACCCTGGACAACGCTGATGATCCTGCCACATCCTAGAGCCAAGTGGATACACCCAACGGCCCAGGGCCATCCCTGAGCCCCCAACACATTCTGAGGTGTCCCTGTCTCACCATGTCTCAGATGGGAAACCACACGTTTGACCCACGCCTGTGCAGAGCCTCAACCCTGTTGGTGAGTACAAAGCTGTATTATTTATTTATTTTATTTGTAAAATGTATAGTATATTTGGATGCCATTAAAACCATAGAGGTGCATGTAAAATGTTTCTATACCTTGTTAAAGTGTTAAGGCTGTATCAATTTGCATACTCATAGCCATTGGTGGCATTCGCTCTTAAATGCACGCCTAAAACGCTCCACACTGTATTTAAAACGGCAGCATTGTTCAGCGTAAGCATCCTACCAACCCTCATTAAGCACTAATTAAACCATCGTGAACACATCATACACTGTGTTAAGCAGCCTTTAAAAATACACCATTGCTCACCTTAAATGCATTCCCCATTGCGCTTTGCGCCTTTTAAAAACTTAAAATTACAACCACTTTTTACTGCCAGCATTATTCACATTAAACACCATATCACAACGCCTTAAACATTATTTAAAACACTATGAGCACCGCCCTATATAGCTCTAAAACCCTTTTAAAATGCAACTCTGTTCACTTAAATGCATTCCCCATACATTAAATAATCCACAAGATGGCAATATTGAACAATCCCCTTGTTTATTTACCTCCATTAATTTGTAGCATGCAGCGTCAATCTGTGACAAGTTGCCCTGATCCATTATTCCCTTTAAAGTTCTGGGCTGGGTCTGTACCACTGCAATTCCCCAATACACCGTTCCAGAAGTGTGGCCTCAGTATGTGCTTTGTGCTTGAGTCATGTACTTGTGGGGGTTTTATACTTTGAAGGATATGCTAATTATACAAGCCGTCCTTTGTGGAGGTGGGCTCCTAATGGGTGATAGAGCATTGATTTGCGGTTTCATTTCCCAACCCCTGCCCTGAGGGCTTACCTTTGGGACCATCTTGTACACCGGCCTCTACTGTCATGCACGACATCTCTTTTTTTTTTTGGGGGTTAGGCTGTAGCAGTATCTGCACTTAAGGTCGTTTCGCTGGTCCTAGGGGTCATCCTTTTGCGTTCATCTTATCCCGAACCATCTGCTAATCAGGACTGTCACCTTTTTAGGGTCGCTTGACCCTTGACCCGGCATCTGTGGCTAATTACATTTCAGGACTTTAAGATGCTTCCTTGTGTGATCACCTTGTACTTTACCCCGTCTTCTGATAAGCAAGATTGACAACCCATTTGTTGAAGTTTGCTGCAGCTGCCTCTGTGCTTAAGTACGGTTCGCAGGCCCTAGGGCGCCTCCTGCTACAGTGTAACTTATCCCGGGGACATCTACTAATCCCTCCGTTCACCTCTTTTTGGGAGGAAGGTTTGCCTCTGCATCTGTGCTTAATTACATTTCAGGACTTTAAGATGCTTCCTTGTTTGAGCCTTTTGCAGTTCCATCTGTGCTTAATTACTTTTCACAAACTCTTCTTTTTAACATTTATCCCTCCCCTCTGAGCTGTGTCAACGAAGGGCTGGGGGCTGTCTGCCTGCACGTTTTCACAAATCCCCATGCAGTGACATTTCTGGCCCAGCTCGTTTTTTTTTTTTGTCATGGCTTGAACAGACCCTGGCATGCCCCTCTTAGACACAATCAGTTTTGCGTACACTGTCATGTCACCAAATTTACATTACCCTAACCATATGCTGCTATTAAACCTAACACCACCTTCAACACATGCTCACCCTCTGACACAAACCCTATGCCACACCCCTGCATCAGGCCAGTTCCGTGTAGGCCTGTCACCCATACAGCATGTCCACATATTTTCTGCGCACTTTTAAGGACACACAGACATGTCACTTTTGCGGCCAGACCTGTCACTTTTAAGGACACACCGAAGGGGCAGGGGGACCTGTAACTTTTAGGGACATGCATGGTGATGAATGGTATCTGCTTATACTACTCATTACAGTACCATCAGGGCGAGCTGCTCTACAAAAAAATGCAAAACAAAGAAAAAAAATTATAGACTTGATGTATGCCTCCAATTTGGCCAAGACACCTTTTTTTCAAGCATCTCAAGACCGCTAAAAGAATTTGATTCCATCTGATTTGTTATCTGGAGCATAGCTCTGGGCCTGGAACTGGACAGGATGGGTTAATATGACAAATCCACCGGTAATGACAAAGCCACCGGTAACGACAAAGCCACCCTGAGAAGATGTTATCGCGACTATGGCCTGCAACACCAGAGGCACATTTCCAACGATAGAACTAATGAGTTTACTTAGGGGTCTTGTGCCCATGGTTCAGGGTTTTGTTCAAGGATCGATTATTTGCTGGTCACGAATGCTGTCTTTCCAATCCTTAAAAAATGTGGAATGTTAAAGAGAGGAATTTCAGACCATGCATATGCAACTTTGAAGTTCGATCTAGGCCTCAGCTCCAAATGAATGACTATCTTGAGATCAGGGCCGGACTGGGAACCAAAACTGTCCCTGGCAAAGAGATCGGCCGGCCCCCCTGGGAGCAGCCGAGCTGTTTGCCAGGGCCGGTTTTGGAACGATTTTGTTACAGGGGCCGATTTTGCAGCTATGCTGCAAAAACGGACCTGTAACAAAGACAGCCCCCACCCTGACGGCCCACTGGGGAAATGTCCGGTGCTCGCTACCGCCAGTCCGGCCCTGCTTGAGATTTACACACAAAAGTAAGGACTAGAGATTCAGCCTTCCCTTGTTCTCCAAGGCTACACACAAAAACTCACAAAACGAGAAGGACTATTGAACTAAAATTCTGAGCTTTCCAATTTGGACGTTCAGAGGTGCTATTCAGGTCTTATGTTATAAAAGGTTGTAAATACTGCCCTCACCCACTAGATAGTGGCATGCTTCATCATTGGGCCGCTAATACACCCTGGCGCAGGCCAACGTTCAGGGTGGAGCGCATTTTTTAAATATTTATAAAAAGAGCATTTTTCTCTTGGAAAGGGATTCCACATACAGAGAAAAAGAAAAAGTGATAGAAAGAAAAGATACTATATACAATGGGATGCCCAGAGTACATACCAGCTGAGGAGTCATTCTTGGAAGTTACTAATATGGTAGTATGAATTAAAATGAATGTAAATATTTTTTTAATAAAATGTATTCTTTCATAATTATTTTAATTCATAATAGGTTCTTAAAATGTGACAAATAATAAATATGTATTTTTTTATATATTTTCTTTAATATTAGCTTATATTTTTAAATATTTTATTTATTTTAATTAAAACTAACATTATTTTATATGAGAAATAATGTTAAAGTCCCTATTAAGTCCCTGCCTTTATTTGTTTTTCTAAGGGAAGGTGTTGCAGGAGTTGGCCAAAGGCATGTGCGTAATTCTAATTAGGCCAGAGTAATTAGGTAATTCACTATTGTGACGTGGAATTACAGACTTTAATGCCATGATGCCAAATCATGTAACCGATACTCCTGTCCGGGAAAAATTGGACCTCGAGAAGCACTGAAGCAACGTGAGACCACGAACGCTCGCATTTGACGGAGTGGAGTTTTCTATAGCTTAATATTCGAGTGTAACCACTAAAAAACTCTTGCCATTGGTGTATGGACCTTTTTTACTCAACTCAAACGGGCAATAAAATCACTAAAGACGGTAAGTACGGTCAATAAAGAGAATTTGTGTGAGTTAAAGGGTTTTATTTTTCAATTTCGTACTTTTCATTATTTATTCAATAAATATTAGATTTTCAAGCATTTGAAATGAATAAAATCCAATAATTGATATTTCAATATAAGAAAGAATACGTTTGTAGGTATAACAGATAATATTGAAATAATATAACAAGCATGTTCCACAAAGGAATTTCTCTAATGTAAGTTAAACCAAGTTGGAATAGAATTAGAGTGTCAATTCAGAAACCCAATAAAGAGTTCTGATGAGAAAATAAATGTATATGCATAAAGCCTTTGTGCATCCAATAAAGAAAAATATTAAGCTGGAAAGTATTCTCGGCTATAATTTATCAGACATCTAATAAACCATGAAGAGGCTAAGCAATCTCCAATGAAGAGAGGTATAATACCAAGAAACTCAGATATGGATCTTCAGTGAAGACAAGTGAGAGAAGCCCTCCTCTGGGAACACGCATTAACTTTGTTTGAATAAGCCTTAGAGGCCTGCTCGTGCCTGGATACCCTATCGGGTGATTAGCCGCGCTTTCAAATTTGTACTGATTGATTAAAATAAACATGCAATAATTTAAATGGCAACATTTTTCACTCTCTTCATTCACAACATTCAATAGAATTTCAGTAAACCCTTGGGAATGGGTAAACTTCCAGACTCTCACTTCTTCACAATGGGCCACAGACACAAGTCCTTGAAAAGATACTTAATCCACATTTTGCGGTTCAGTCAGTCATTCCCATGAATCATCCTTCCTGTTGTCTCTTCTCCTCCCTATCACTTGTCTAACACAAAACAAATGACTAAACAGCTCTATATGGAAAACAGGCCATTCATTGCTATGGTATTATAGCACAGTTATTATGGCATTGATAGTTAAGCTAACTTAAATCGGCACATTATTATTTCTTTTACATGTTCATATTGTCTAAGTATGATTACCAACCACAAATTGCCTTCAAATATACATGTTATTTAATAAAGACTTTTACAGTTTTCTGTTAAAAGGGTTTTAGTTTGCATTATTTAGAAATTCACTAGATCACATTCATTTTTTGGCGAATGCAATCAGAACGTTCAGCAATCATTCCAAATACGAGCGGCAGGTCTTCTACTGGGCGGTTGTCATTCAGCATTTTTCTAGTAGATTTTTTACTAAAGCAGATGGAAAATCAACTCAAAATGCATTTTAGGGATTATATTTTACCCGAATGTTTGGGCATTTTATCAATGCAAAAAGCATTTTTTTAAACAGGAAGGAAGTAGTAAAGAGAGTGGGATGTCACTCTACATACAGTAGAAACGCCCTCTGCCTGCCCTGAAGACTCCTCTTTCTGCTTTGTCCAACCCATAGCCACTTTTGATTTGCATTTTGGAGGGAAAGCATCACCCACTCTCTGTCTGCAATTCCTACTCCAACCAAATAATTGGAATCTTAAGTTATTGGGAAAAAATCAAATCAGTTCAATGCAGCACTTTGAAAAACGTTTGTTGTTTGGGCAAAGGGCATGCACCAGTAATTGTTTTTGCATCTTTGTAGGGTTGTGGTCTGGGGCTTGGGCTGGAGTGGGAAGGGGGTTCCATGTATGATTAATGTTTTTAAGTGTAAGTGTTTGCAGTTTTTTGATGGGGGGAGGCCTAGGGTTAAATATACTTTTTCTCAATTGTCTTGTGTGGGTGTTTTGAATTTTATACGGATTTGTTTACATTTTACTGTGATATTGTTTTTGTGTTTAGGGCCTAGTGTGCCCTGCATTAGGCCTTGGATGTATTTTTGATGCATGTTTCACATTCTCGACGCTGCTGTGCTACATGCTTTTTAGGCTATTTAGGGAGGTGTGTATGGCTGTGGATTAAGTGCAAAAAGTAGGTTATGTTCTTTTTTTGTCCGCATGTGCCTGTTGCTGATATTATCTGTGCAATCCTTGCCCTGCAATGCTACAAGATATGTTTTTTCGGAGGGGGGGGAGGGGGGTTGCCGGTACTCCAGAGAGGCCAGCTGTCTCCTTTGTTCTCCATGGCTCTTTTTTTTTAACCAGCCATGAGGCGGTGGACATTTTGTGTAGCCATCGTGTGTGTTTTCCATAGGCTGCTAGTGTTCTTTGTTCTCCATGTCTCTTTGTGTAGCCAGTGTGGGATTACAGTGGCCATTTTGTCTTTGTTCTCTATGCCTCCTTTGCAGGCAGTATATGGAGGGCAAGTTCCCCTGGGGCCACCTGGCCCATAAATCCATTTTAGCCACACAAGCTGGACCTGCACAAGTGGAGTCTTCGGGTGCACCCATTTCTCGGACCATGAAGCTGCAGCAGCTGCCTCTGGTGAGTTCCTCACGCACAGCTCTGCATGAGAAGCAGTCGGGTGTCCTCGAGTTCCTCACACGTGTCCTGGGGATGCAGAGGACTGAGAAGTCCTCGACGCTCCTTGAATGCTGGTAAAGTTCCTTGGATCCACCACGCAGGAGGGGAAGAATTCAATTGTCCTGATGCTGGTCCTCAGTCAGGGCATGAGCCCACATGGGTTTCCACAGCGGCCTCTTCATCTAGACAACGGTCTCAATCAGACCACACTCCTTGCCTTTTCCGGTGGCCCCACCGGGCATACAGGGTCACCGTCCTCACTCTGCACATGGGCTACAGCCCGATCGGTACAGCAGTAATCTTAACGGCTGTCCCACGTGCCATATGGGGTCACTGACTTCGCTCTGTACACAAGCTATTCCAATATCTTTAAAACAACAGTGGTTATCAGTGGTTACACATTTTCACGCCATAAAATACAACAGTAACTGGGGTTTTCCGGTGTTTATGGAACATTTGCTTTTATTATTGCTTGCTTTCTGCACTGATAGTGCATGGTATATAGACCATGTACATACAGTGACTATGAGGTGAAAATACATTTTTGCAAATCAAACTTCTTGTAATACACCATACAATACTTCTTTAGTGAGTCTTTGATCATGTGTGCTCACTCTTTCCTTCCCATGTAAACCTTTTTCTGTGAAATGGCCCTCTCAACATTGGCACTTGAGACTAGCAACACCAAAACAGCCAGTACACAATTTGCTAACTCTGGCCACTGACATAGCTTTCCCTGACAATACTGGTGCACTTGAAGATTGCGATTCTCTGGGAAGGTTCTGCAACATTTGCATTGAACTGGGCGCTTATTTCCTCAGAGTTACTGAGGCAGTCAGAAATGAAGCAGCACTTTTGAAAATACGGAGACGATTCCCCTTTATGGAAGGAATCTAGAACTTGTACAGAGTACCACAGTAAGCTTTTATTGACTTCAAATGCCATTGCAAGCCATTTCTCATACATTGTAAAATAAAAGTTCCTGAATTGCTCTTCAACATTGCTTTACTTACCAAGTGGCAAGCACTCTAACATGGAACATTTTGCAGTGCCAGTCACTAAAGGCGTTGCCCAGCCTACTCTCAAGGTGATGTTTCACATATACACCAATTATGCTGAACACTTGGCAAACAAGGGTGTTTTCAAACTCTAGTTTTTAGGTCTTGCCTACGCAGCGCGCATGTGCTGCGTAGGAGAACCTTTAGCCGTCGCTCTGGGCATTTTCAAGCACACACTCGTGCTTGTGGCGGCATCCACCTTGAGAGAGCGAGCAGGGGGCATGCCACAAGCACGAGTGCAGTGCTTTCAAATGAGCAGACTGCGCACGCACGCACCAAGGGTACGGGGCAGCGCCACCCTCTTTTTAACACCAGTCTCCGCTTGACATAAATCGAAGCGTAACAACAGACTCCACCAGTCAGCCGTACGGATAGGTAACTGGGTGATTTATTCTTGTTTTTCACGTTCTGCATTCCCTGGTATTTTCTACCGATTCCTGACTTTCTCTCTCTCTCTACCTCCTGGTTTATTTACTGTCTCTGTGTCTTTCTATCTCTACATTAACAGTATCTGTCACCGTGTTAATTGTCAGACTTCGTGTTTCTCCTCTGTCTGTTTGTTTGCCTCTGTTGAATTCACTGTCACTCTTTCCTATCACCCTAAGCCCCGCTGTATCTACCATCTGCTCCTGTCAGTCTCTGTCTCTCCGCTTTTCTCTGCTTTGGAAGTTTCAGTGTGTCTCTTCCCGTGTGCTTCTGTTCTCTGTCATCACCTGCCCTGCAAAGTCACTACAATTGAACCCCGGTCCATAGAACTAAGCCTGCCCCACCCAAGGTGGGGAAAGCACGCAGGAGAATCCGCACTCAGTCGCCTCGAACAAGCACTTTGAAATAAAATAACAAAAAAGAAATCTCACAACGGTCTGCTTTTGTCAGAAATCAATCATTCCAATGTGAATGTTTCTTACAGATGATACTTGGAGGAATCATTTAATACCTTCCATGCTAGAGCTCTGGCCCGCATCAGCCAGTCTGAGAGAATTTAAAGATGCCTTGAATTAGAACATTCAAAAGTCATCAGCGCTTGAAGACAAAACCGCTTTGGCAAGGCAAAGTTCTCATGTCTGCCTTATGATATATAATTATAGCCAGCCTAAAAGAAAACGTACCCTGCAACATGCTATTCCAAATTAACAAAAAAAAAATATTTATGGTTTATCGTTACCCGTCAACATTGGATTTCATTCCACAATGGTTAAAAACCTCTGAATGCACCACATGCAGATTATGAAGGGATGTGAAAGAATCTATTACATACATAGTCTGCATCTGCCTCATTATTGGTCATTTGCAATGCAATAGGCCTCGCATTTATGCAAGTTTAAGCTATTGGCACTGTAAATGACAATTTTATTTATGTGTAAAAAAAGGCATTGTTGTTTGCAATGTCAATAGCTCAAACTCGCGTAAATGCGAGACCTATTGCATTGCAAATGCTTGTTTATTATTTCCACTACAGCAGTAAAGTGTTCCTGTAAAGATCTAAGAATGCAGTAGAGTGTACTTTTTCACATCACTATCAGTATGCAACCAAGGAGCCTCACATTTCTTACCTTTGGCATCACAACTCAGCAAATATTCTGTAAACGGTTGGCACATGGATAATATAGCAATCACAGCCTCTAGGACTGAGAATCACCAGCTGATGACACATTTGGGATGACTCTTTCTTTGATGCTACGGAAAGCACACAATGAAAAATATTTGCGTTTTAGTTCTGCCGCATAACAAAACAGTGCACCAGAATGGACTGAAAATGAATAGCATTCTTCATTCACTATAAAGACTGTAAAGATGCTTTCAGCATACCATCTAGCAAGTGACAAGGATCTCTTACAGGGAAGCACTTCAGCTCAGGTATGAGTTTTGACAGGTCATCACACAACCTTTTCATATACATAGCTGAATCACTGCAAATATAAACAACATCACTCCAATCTTTGTTGAACTTGGAAAGAACCTTTTTGCAGCAGCATTCCAAGTGACACTGCGTTCCATGTTTTCCATACGTCTGGCGTCATGTTTTCCCCACTATCCCAGATGCTTGGTGATAGCACTCTTTTCACATATACTTGTCACTATACCTTGCATTGAATGTTTAAAGCCGGAGGTGTTGGCAATTCACTTACTATCAATACTGACTCACTAGAAATTGGGGGCAGATGCATCAAGGTTTTTTACCCATTCTTTGTGGGTAAATGTGATGCCACATATTGGGAAAGATTCTTATGAAACCAGTCATTTTACGTATCAGTGAAAGAATCAAATGCAGCCAAAATATCAAATATGATTTTGATATTTCCTGATTCTCTACAGGTTTATAAAACAATTAAACAAGACCCAGAACATTCTTCTAAACCCTGCATCTTTAGACCAGACCGAAAAACTGAAAAAGCAAAAGGAAGAAAAAAACAATATTTTAGTGATATCCCTAAACAACAAAACTCAAGCAGAATAATGTTAGCCCAGTCTTTCTTACTACTAGCTTGTATAACAAAGTTACATTATATTAGCCCATTCAGGAAGAAAAATAAATTACTCTTTCACTCTCCTTTTCCTTTCTTTGAATGGTATTTATGGAGGAGTGTGGCTCAATGGTTAGAGCGGCAGACCCTGAAGCAGAGTTCTGGCCAGGGACCAGGGTTCGATTCCCGCCTCGGCGGGGCTTGGGCTCAATTTCCTCGGACCTGTCTATTCTCGCCTCGGTGCCTATTCTAATCATGGGCCCCATGCTGCAACTCTGGGCAATAGCTTGCTTAGCCTCCACACCGGCCCCAACAGCGCTAAGGATGCCTGGCTTCACCCTGGGGGTGCCCAGGAGTGGACACTTCACAGGGAAAGCCAGGAGGGGTTCCACAGCGGTATGAGTATCAGCGCCAGGAAACCGCAAAAGGCAACACCGCAAGGTGGCCGTCTGGTGACAGTGCGCTCTATAAGTACCTTGACATTTAGTTTGTGGTCCTGCAGGTGTTTTTTCAGTATTTATATGTTTACACTGGTGAGGGCTATTTCCCTTTTGGTAGGGTTTTAACAGTTATTATAGGTTTAAACCTAAAACCATACAGCTTAGGTATAAGTTTTGCAGAGCTACTCCTCCATGCAAAGCCTGACAGGATGCTTTGCAGTTAACAATTTTGGGTGCCTTGAACTCTCCTTCTTAAAGTCCATTTCAGACACCAAATATGATTTAGGTCTGAGTTGCAGGTCTGATTCCTTTAGAAGTCCCCACTCCTTCCTTCAGAAAGCTGTCTGTCACAGCAGAACTGACTCCAAATCAGAGCACAGACCATGGTCTGTCTAGAGGTTCACACCTGAATGTCAGGCACAGTGATATATGTATAAAAAGGTTACACCAATTAGGTAGCCCTAGTCTTTATGATTCTCTTATCCACCCCATCTCCTTCCTGAGATGTATTCAGGACCCTTCCCAGTGACCTCTATGTGAATCAAAGAGCATCCACTGAAGTACTCTTTTTAGCCAAGATCTCCTTTCCTCCAGTGCATCCCATCCAGCTCACAGGAATGTAGTAATCCACAAATCTGTCTAGGGGGTACATGGGAGAGGTGATTCCTCTGCCTCTTCATGCTCCTCAAGTTAGCCCTGAGTCTCCAAGAATTGAACCCAGAATAATCCATGTATTGTACCATTCACAAGCACACATACACGCAGCACATGCATATAACATACACACACTCCACAGCACTACACTTTCCATGTATTGTACCTTTCACAGGCACACTTACACCCAAGCACATATATATAACACACACTGAGCAGCATTGCACATCACTCTGATGTAGGCCAAGGGTAAGTCAAACACACAGCAGCGGAGCTTTAAATAAGTGAGCCTGTAAGCCTCACTCTAGTGACACAGGTAGAAAAGCCTGTTCACTCTTACTGATCCTTACTGACACGATATGCAACCACCACCGCGCTCATGCTAGCGGACAGTGGAAACCTAAGCTGAGGACGAGAACTGAGGAGGTGGTGAAGTGGAGCCTTACGAAGGATGGTCTAGTGGCACCGGGCACAGGTACAGCCATCCCCGAGAGGGAGAGGGTGCTGTTACACCTACCGCCAAGACCCTGGAGGGCCGTGGCCAAAGGCAAATGCCAATATTTCATTATTGGTCACTACAGAGGAAGTGGGAAGGAAGGAGACCACCTATACCTATGCACTGAAACAGCCAAGGCACCAAAAACAGAGCACAACGTCACGGATGTGGTGATGGTATAGTTATAGTCTGCTATAAGTATAGCATAGCCAGAGATACTGACTATGTACGGTTTATTTTGAGGGGCATTCCAATCATTTTGAAGAGGCTAAAAGGGAGACAAGCAAGACAAGAACACACCCGCAAACTGACCTCAAGGGAGGGAGAAGCACCCCTGAACATATAAGAAAAAGCCATTCTTTTTGTTCTATTTGCTAAAAGTCTGGTCTAAATTTCAGAGAAAACTCTCTAAATGAATAAACACTGTACTTTACCCTCATTTGGATTGGACATTTAGTTCCCTCCGGACTCCGTGCTGGATTATAAGCACAAACAAACTTGACACAATTAATCCTACAAGGAAAAGGAAGTACCCATTACTAATCTAGTACCTCTTCATCTCTAACCTTGGGTTTTGGAGGAGCATGTTATTCACAGCAAAGTGCTCTAATGCCCCGTCAGGGGTAGCTAGTGATACATAAATACAATTTGTGATTACAATGGCAATATATGTATACACATATCTATCAAAAGAAGTATGAGGCATGGCTGACTTTTACTTAGAATCTTTGGCATCACTGTTACAGATGAATCCAATATCTTAGCAATATTTCCTAATGGCTTGCTAGAAGTGTGTTCAAATTCTGGCACTGTTACTGGAGTGACTAAAATGGTGTCTCGAGTGGATGGAGCCTCGGCCATAGTGGAGTGCAGCATCCTACAGCGTTTCTGTTGGCATCTCGCTGCCGAAGATCATTGTTTGCCCCCCTGGGGACCCGAAGCAGAGTGCGGTGTCCTACAGCGTTTCTGCTGGTATCTCGCTTCTGGAGATCGTCGTTTGCTCCTCGGGGTCCCCAAAGTCTGGGTGTCTGTCTCTCTCTTTCCTCGGTGGGGGGATATCCTTACATTTGCCATTCGCCTAAAAGGAGAATTGTTGTCGGTGGCCGGAGCTCTTACGGGGCAACCTTGCTGGCCCGGTCTCTTCTGCTCTGCTCTGCGTCATTGTGGCTACTTTGAGGTATAGAGCCTCCCGACCTGCGGACTCCCCTTCTCCTGAAAGCGGAGCAGCTGTGTTAGTCGAGGCAGTGGTTGCCCTGGCCCCACAGTACTTCACCTCGCTGGGAGGCAGGTGTGTGGAGCAGTGTGTGAACTAAAGCAGACAGGTGAAGCACTCCCATAACCCCAGTGTCCAGCCTCTACTCCTCAGCGATATTTCTTTTTTTTACTAGA